>NC_051046.1:24505446-25190446 GCF_904848185.1 Acanthopagrus latus | reverse complement strand
CACCGCTCACAGAGTGCTCTGCTGATAGTGGAAGAAAAATGTACTTCTTCTTTGCTGAGTCCAAGTTCTAATAATTTATTAATTTCATTTTTGATTGTGATTTTTTGATTGCCACTTCTTCGACTTTTTCTTTTTTCACTTTTTTAAACACAGAACTTTTGAATGCGGTCTGAATATTACCATGACACAGAACCTGTTCCCTTTAGGCTGAAAAGGTCTTTATCGACTTTGCCTGAATTCAAGTCTGTCACTGGATATGAATGTGTGAAGCGATGATGGATGACAGGCCGGTGTGGTTCTTCTCTGTTGCGGCAGCGGTGACTGAGTCTCGTGTGCCTGTTGTTCAGTAAACACTTGCGAGCTGGCTGGAGTTATCTGTTGACCCGACTGAGCATGTGCGGGGGCTCGGCTTTGAGCGTGTGAGATGAAAGCGTTGCCACGGTGACATCTGAGAGATGTAGATATGAAGATTACATATTTGACTAAGACAAACTCTCACAGGAGATCGCAGTTGGAGGGAGTACAACAAGTGTTGTGGTGTGGTGCCATCTGTTCGTTCACTCATCTCTTATTTAACATGAAACAGAAGCTGGAGCTGGATGAATGCACTTCCAACACAAAGGTAAATACTGACCAAAGAGGATATGCGATATTAGGATTAAATGTGGCTTTAAATGTGACACTTGTGTGCAGTGTGATGACCTATTGCATCAGTTTAACATGTTTTCATGTACAGTCCACCCAATATTTCTGTCCATCCAAGACACCGATTTAATTGTTTTTATCAACAAATTTAACACTTCAATATTTTCTGTAACTTTTTTCCCAATACAAATGTCCCCATGGTTGTGAAATAAAGCACCTGAATAGCATATGTTACCAACACAACACAACATTTTTAGCCTTGCTAGCATTGTGGCTCTGTCATTGGTGGCAATGTCAGTCGGTCCACCACTTTTGTGCGGACTGAAGTATCTCAAGATCTACTGCATGGAATGTTGTCTGTAGTCTTTTTTTCATCGATGATAACTCTCCGTTCACGGAGCCCTGTAATGGTTGGACCAAATGTGTTCACGTCTTCAGTACTGGCAAGTCAAGGGTAGCTTGAGCAACGAAGCTGCATGATTAAATCGACCGAAGTTCTCCTTTAAGCAAGAAACTACAACCTACCAATAACCCAGGTGCAGCTGAGCGTGACCTCTGACCTCTCTGAGAAATACGGTAACAGAAAAAATGGATTTCCTTTCGTCAGCCACTGTGATAAGTGTGACAGCAATGTGAGACACTGTGAAGTAGAAAGCTCGGCTCGGCCTTCAGGAGCAGATCAAGAACTGCGCAGGAAAGCTCACAGGTCTGTGTGTGATGTGACTGCAGAGGAGCACGAGGAGGTGGTGGGATGCACCGAGTGAACTGAGCCAGAGATGTAGTCTGTGATCTGTCTAAACAGTGAGTGGGATGACTGGGCACTATTCAGCGGACGGAGAAGAAAGGCTTTTGCACGGTGTATGTTGAAGGCATTAGTAGAAGATGAAGGTCGTTCTCTTTGTTCACTCACCATGCACTCAAACAACTGCAACTTTGGACTTAGACTTTAGTAAGAGTTTGGGAAACAGCTAATAAATCCTCACATTTGTCTTTAGATATTAATGTTGCTGTTTTGCAAACATTTATGAGGATTGATAAAGCAGACCTATTCTAATACCACAGAGCTTGAATAGACGGGCATTGCTATTCAAATCACCACTTTTTAAAGGTCACTCTAATGGCATGATTTAGGATGGCTGCCACACACTGTTTACAAAGTACTACATGAACTATCACTTCAGCAGTTCCCTCTAAAGGGAGCTTTGGAATCTATGCTCTTTAAATTTGTGTGTGCATTTAAGTCAGTGAGATTACCCCAGTCTAAAAGCATTAACATTTAGATGCTATTTCAAATGCTTTAATTTTGATTATTATTTTTACCTTGAAATTGAGAGAATAAGTAGTTGTAATGCGAAAGGGGTCACAAAGTCTGGAGCTCTACTGACCCGTTTAGCCTCTTTTATGTCATGGTTTTGGCTTTAAAGTACATTTACTGTTTGTGTCAGTGTCACTGTTGTCAACATTTTGTAACCAGCGATGCAAAACAAGTGTCTCCAGGGGGGGAAAAAACGCTCTTTAAAAGCTCTGATGAACCTGCCTTTCTGCCGTTGCACTGCCTGTTTTGCAGCTTTAATGGACAGAGCTAGTCACTAAACTTGTCTGTCTGTGGTATGTTGCTGTGCAGGTGTGGATATTGTGTCTTTTACGTTCTCTGCTGGCGATAGCCGTGGCCGGGGGGATTATGTGTTCGGGTTGTCTGCCTGGCCGCTCCATGTTGTGGACGCGATAACTCAAGAATGCCTTGAGGGAAATTCTCCATATTTCAACTACGTGTCCACTTCCACTCAAGGTTGAACTGATTAGATTTGAGAGATCACAGGTCAATTTCAAAGCGATGTCATACCATTTTGCGGATAAATGTGTTGCCCATTATTCAGCACCACAGCTCTGGAACAGCATCTTCACTGCTGCACAGAGCCATATAACCCCAATTCTTGTTTTTGCTCAAAACTGCTGGCTGCTTGGCCTGGACGGTTTGCTTATGAGAATGATGAGACTTAAACAGCACATTAAAGTTGGGGGCCAAGAAACAAAATAGAGCTGAGGGGGAAATGCAGAATGAGTTGATAATAATTTTAAGTATAAACAGTTATTGTCAAACAGAAGTAATCATGTGGTACTTTGTCTGGATGGGAATATTGATGATGGCTACTTTAATTAGATAGGTCTGCAGATTTGTTTGCTCTTGCTTCTCATTTCCATGCAAGCTTTTAAATGCCAGAGACAAAGTGTTGCTCTGCTACCCTGCAGAGCAATAGCAAACATCAACAATAAACTAGTTAAAGTTAAACATTTGAAATAACTGGCAGTAACTAAGCAGGATCAGGTAATCAAATATCATCTGGATCAACTCTCATAGTTGTTTTAAACCAGAACTGACTGATCAGCCATTGAAGCCTTTGCCTAAAAGTGGGTCTGGAAGGAAATTGCAGTGATTAACCTAAGAGTCCAATTTAAGAGTAGCACAGAGAACCAGCGCATCATCGTTTTTTCACTGCAAACCTATTCCCATCTGTCCTGCTTGACGCAATCTGCAGACAGAGACACTGATGGAGAATAAACCAGACTCTTCCTTTAAAATATGCCGGCTTGACCCTTTCTTGTAAATGTTTGAAGGAGCAAGGACAAACTGAGGTGTATTGATTGCCCCGTGTTAATTAACACATATTGCACAATTAGTCTGTAATTCTCGGTGGAATATGGCCAAATTATAGGAGTAAGCTGCCATCCAAAAAGTACAGATGCTTTTCCTCTCTGAGATATTACTCGGCGGCTGCCAGAAAAAAAAAAAAAAAGAGTTGAAGGGTAGTGTAAAGTGTTTGTATGACTTTCTCCTGGCACACAGTAATTAGCCTACAGTGGTTCCATTTGTCTTCACTTTGGCCACAAAGTTAGAGCCGTGTAGTGTACCGCTCTGTCATAATGGAGTAATTAATTATGTAGAGATGGATAGGAGAGACGGATAGAGGGGAAAGAGAGGGATGCAGGGAGAAAAGACATGCTTGCTTGTCCTCTACATGAAGTGTGCACAAAGAATTCTGAAATCACATCTATAAATGAAAGCAGTCATGTGTATTTTTGAGTTTCAAGGACTATTTTAACCTTTTAGAAGCAGTGATCTCACTCTCCTGTCTGAGAGTGAGGTGAGATTACTGATATAAATCTTCTCGGTGCGTAATAGAGTGCTGTAGGGATGACGTCTTTTTGTAAGCTTACCCAGAAGTTAGCACCGCCCTGTTTCCCTCGACAGAAAGCCTATGGGATCGTTACATTGGATTTTGGAATGCTGCCAAAAATCAGTGGCTCAGTGGCAAACAGGTTCATGATAACTGCACGTTTTGTTCAGCAAGATGATCGTCGCAGATGAACACCACCTTTGTGAGTTTCCGGGTGTGATTTAAATTGCTGGAAGCTAATGTTAAGCTAGAAAACATACTCACGTTGAGATCACGTGACTTAAACATCACCACTACAACTGCTCTACACATTTTCTATAAATTATTAATCCTACAAGTTGCAGTTGTTTGTAACTAAAGTCAGCCTGTACAGATGGGTTAGTGAGCAGATGAGTGTTCGCCGTGGTGACGTTTAACCTCATGTCTCATTTAGCAACTTGTCAGCAACTGCAGTTTTTAAAGGTGCGTAAGCGCTTTGTAATTGAATTGTGTGACATTTAATAATGTATTTTATGTCGCAGAACAACACATGTAACCTTATTTCAGGCACTTAGCCAAAAACCAGTTCAAAAAAACTCATGGGACTACAAGCTACATCACTCTATAGGCTACAGAACCAGAGTAGAGTTAGCCTAGCTTAATGTAAAGTTGTTACACTGTTTATGTATGGGTTCAACAAAAAAGAGACAGAATGTGAATAACACAATTTTTTGTTTTTAGAGTGTTTCTAGGAGCGAGCATAGCAGTTAGCATACTCTCTGCCTCCCGTGTTTATGCTAACCGCTACTGAGCTCATCTGGACTCTAACTGAACACACAGACATGACACCGATACAGTCTTTTCTTCTCGCTGTCAGAAAGGCAGCTGAGAACACTATTTACAAAAATATTGAACTACTCCCTCAAAGAAATCTAAATAAAGCCTGTAAATCTGAAATAAAAGAGCAACAACAACAACAACAAAAAACAGCATTTGAAGCCACACGGGTCTTATTGAGGTTTTTGTCGAGAGACAAAGATGAAGGTGAAATCGGCCTGAAGGTGTGCTGTCTTTTTCTATTCTGTGTTTTTGGGATCAAATCAAAAGCTGCCAAATTCTGACAGCCTGAAAAAGCATCGAGCTGGGAGCGCAGTTTATTTCACAGTGCTGCAAATTTGATGACTAGATGTGTATGAGAGTTGTCCGTCTCCTCTTCCTTATTGCGTTTCTAATATTCAGATGATAAAACTGGCGTCTTTCGAGTTTTGTCATCACTGGAGGCCCCTTTTTCATTTTCACTTTGTCCCTCGCCTCGTTTTCACCTGTTGTTATCTCTGTCTCGTTTCTCCAGTTGAAGAACAGCCTGAGAGACAACCTGTGTTTGGACCAGGGGCCGGACACCGACAACGTTCCCATCATGTACCTCTGTCATGGCATGACGCCACAGGTCAGTGGACTCTCATTTTATCCACTTACGTTCCATTGTCTCTCTTCTCTTCCTCTTCAGACGCAAGCAGCCTGATCACACACAGAGATCTTAGGAGAGGTTGTTGTCAGCGGATAATTGCACTCTCCTGCAGCCTTTGTGGTTTTAAATGGGGGATTTAGAGAGAGCAACTATTGCATGAGGTTACATTATATGTGTGTGAGTGATATCCCTTTATTCTCTGCACAACAAAAAGGCTGTGTGAGAACACGTTCGATATGTTGTCCCAGTTTTCAAACATCAAAATGAATTAAGAATATTGTGAAATCATCAGCATCACTTTGAAAGCTACATGAATTCTTTCATTGTTGTTGTTTTAGTTTATTTGTTTTTTGTGGCTACGTGGAGGCAGCAGAGCCACTTAAGAACATGGATGAACATGGAGCCAAAATGACTTCCTGGGTATAAAATGACCTGGCTCCTCTGGATTGTGGGGCCCACAGAGTGTGCACACTGCAGACTTCCGTCGACCGAGCTGGCTAGCTTCCCGTGTAGCAGCCACCTAATTTGAATGGAAATAATCATCCAATCATGCGATCTTTGATACTTTCCAAATGTTTTTCAAATTATGGTCGTCAAACGAGCCATTTCACATTGACTGTCACGCTAAAAAAACACCTTTTCACAGCTGCCTCTTTCACAGTGTAAGTACCCTGGTTCATTATGTGATGTCATCACACGGTTTGGCACTCCGAAAGTTTCCTTCAAAGCCTGGCGCTTTTCCTGGGGGTTTGGTTGGAAACACTACATTTAAATATTATCCCTGCATTAAGTTTTGTATGAGTTTTGTCTGTGTCCACCTGATAAATGAAAGTCCATTATTTGCACATAATTTTAGATCATCTTTTATGTTCCCCAGCCAGGTCCTAAATCAGTTACTTATTTGGTCCTGGACAGGTAGGGTACAGTTTGTTGATCTGAACTTTTGGCTGTGTTGGTGAGAACAGATTTGTGGACCAGATAGGTTAAAGCAACTACAAAATTGGTGGTAGTTCCTTCTTTGGGTTGATCACTACGGAACCTCACACCGGATGGCTTGCATCACAAAACCATCTTGAAAGGCACCTCTAGAAACTGGTGGACAAAAAATACTTTGCAGGTTATTGGATGAACCATCCGTCTGTCAGCATCCACCATGGGCTAATGTCAACCAATTATATCAACAGAGGGAGTGCGCTACCACCAGTTACAGTAGTTCTATTCATAAGATTTAAATGCTGTAGTTACCCCTCCAGCACAGTTGGAGGTGGTTGAGCCGGTCAGATGGGTCATACACTGGACCTCACTTCCAATGAGACCAGTGTTTGCATCCTGTTTGTGACTAAGAGCGATTTGTGTTTAATGCCGTGTTCAGACCAGACACGAAGAAAATATTCACTTTGTGTTACTCGCTCAAGTTTTGATTGCAGGGTTAGTAACTCACAAAATAATAATAACCACGAACCACATCAGTATGGACCCAAAACACAGAGATCTCTCTGTGATCTGACCACAGTAAATGGATCAGGAGCACGTTGAGAAAGTAACACTGTAATGCTGTCTTGTAAACAGCCTGAATTCATGCTTGGTCAGGTCTGTCAGCCAGACGACAAGCAAACCACTTTTCAAATGCTTGTTCCCACGAATTGAGTTCAGATCGATTAGAGCCATGCTGTGCAGTGCTGAGAGCATTTTCCATAACGTAGCAGGTAGCCCGACCTTCTCGCTCACTTCCCTCCATCTCAGCATTGACTTAAACTTTGTATCGTGTTTGGTCTGACCACAGCTTCAAGTTAGGTAAATGATGTAACCTACATCACGTGAGTGGTGTATTTATGTGACATGGGGCAAGTTACAAATTAAAACACAGCTTTTTCAACCCAAGCTGTGATCTTTTCCAAAACTTAACCTACTAGTTTTAGTCTCTCAACCTAACCAGGTTTCGTTTCATGCCTAAAGGCGAGCGAACAGTCGACTCTTTGGCTCGTCCGAGCCACACCCGCAGCTGCCAGTAGTTCCTCATAGTACTTTGATCAGTTCAAGCCCAGCAGGATAATTTTGCGAGCTGGCGTGATTACTTGATCTTGCAAATCCAGCTGCCTCGCAAACTAATCACTTCAAGCAAGTACCATGGTGTCACACGTAGTGAAAGAAACAATTGTTGATGTGAAGATATTGGCCAGTGCAGCTTTAAACATTTCCACAGTCCAAGAGGAAGTTGCGCTTTTATGTGGTTGGAGTTAATAATGTAAAGTAGTTTTGAGGAATCAGAGTGACTCTGCGTATGGGGGCATGAGTAATGTCGAGCGATGAGGGTCTGTCATTTACAGAAATGAAAAAGTCACATTTCCATAATGAGAAAGCTGCCTAATTAGAGCCCAGATCTAGAAGGAAATGCAACAAAGAGCCAATCTATCACCTTGCTGTAATAATGCTGCTCATGTGCTGTTTTGCTTGTGGAGTGAAACATTTCAGCCTTCATGGCTGAAGCATCCGTAAAGTAATACTCGAGTCACTGAGGCCAATCAACAACTCTATCAGCCTTCTGCAGATTCAGGGCCGTTTAAATTCTTAGGTGCTGTAAAGGCGGCACTTATTGGCCCTTTAATGGAGACACTGAAAAATGCTTTAAACACCAAGAGAGTGTGACTTTGTATTTCTGCTTTTCACCACTTTGAAATGCTCTGTAGCTTGACTAAATTAAAAATTTATATTTTACCGTCTGCATTATATCCTGGCTGCCATAAAGCGGCTCGCATAATCAGAGCTAGACTCCGCCAACGCACCGAGCCTGGCACCTAGAGCAGCCTTCTGAGGACACTCCAAGCCTTGTCTCCATTGTCAGTAAAGTTAATAGCTTTGACCGGTGCCTTGACGTCAGAAACATCCAAGTCTATCTGGGTCGTACTCAGCAGTACTGAATCAGCCGCTGAAACAGCTGTGTTGGCGTTTCTCCGTCCTGTCTCCGTCCGCGCCTTTCACATTTTCTCTTTCCTGGACGCAGCATAATCAGCAGGTGCTGCTGATAAAGAAATTGACTTGTATTAGTACGTTTTTGATCTCCTTCACTCCTTCATTATCTGTTTATTGAAACGTAACTAATTGATATGGGCAAGGCCACAATGAGGAGTCTTATTCTAGGAGCTTATTCTATCCACAATGAAGAGCTAAAAGAACCAGTTCAAGAATGAAAATCCAGTCAATATCTGCTCATTTCCGTGCTGTTCATAAGTTCAGTGGTTTAAAAAATTGTAAAAAGAAAAAAAAAAAGGAAAGAACTCCTAAAATCAGCTGTAAACTTTTCCATAATTGCCACAATAGATGCCGCTGGCTGTACAGATTGTAAAGCCCACTAAGGCAACGAAATTGTGGTTTTGGGCTATATGAATAAAATTGATTTTAAAATATACAAAAAGGAAAACACATCCTCCATAAGTCTCCAAGAGCCTAAGATCCCAAATTGATTTGAAAAGCTATAATAGTCACACCCTTTTTAAAGCCATAATCTTTGCGTTAGCTGCTAAGCTGAAGGCGCTCAAACCCTGTCTGATGTGGGGGCAAGTTCAACCCTGCATGGAGGGTTAACTATTTGGGATCTTGTAGGTTGGATTACACTGAATTTGTATTTTTCTGTGAACTGTTTCTTTAAAACAATATTGTGTAGAAATCAGCATTCTGTCCGATTAGGTGCACGCACAGTTTCTGAGTACAGCACCTCTTTCGTAAATACAAATCCCAGATCTGTAACAGCTCCTCAGATGTAGTTTAGTTGCACTACAAACAAAACTCATAAAGTCATAATAACATGATGTGTTGAAAATCTATATCACGATGTAAACGTGTGTAAAGATCCTACCCTCTAACTGAAGTTACATAATGCAGAAACAAGTGATGGGGGCAGAGTGACTGAGACAGAGACACCATTCAGCCTATGACAACACACTTGTGTCATTAACATGATTTGGAAGCTGTTGTAAGTCCATAATGTTGCTTTAATTCTGAATGTGCTACTTAGAAGCCTAGAGGACACTTAGTGAAACATTTTTGACATTCCCAACATGAATTTGGCAGATGGACGGAAAGATGGCAGGTAAATGTATTCAGCCCGCGGCAGAGCAGACTGCCCTCAGTCCGAGCCAGCGCTGCCCAAAGAGAGGCCTGTGGGCCAATTTAATCCCCATCCTGTGGGACGCAGAATCATGCAGTATTATTCATCTGGCCTACATGATGCTAATTTGTTCAAATCTGAGGGGCTGTGTCTTAAAACTCAACATTTTTTTCAGGCACAGCCAAGTTCAAAGCCAGGCGTTCGCTTTTCCCCGTTAGTGAACAGATATTTAGCTGCAGCCGAGTTACTTTGAGATATTAAAGGCAGAGCAAATGAACAGATAATTTGTTCGCTCATATTTGTGGAGGAATTTAATCTTCCAAAAAAAAAGACAAATGACTTCTAGCAAACCATAATTTACCCACCGCGCTGTGACATGTTTCCAGATAACAGAGGTATTCAGGGTGCTTTACTGGGATATGTCATGATAGCGGGCAGAATATAATTACACAGCACAGGATCAGCAAGGGGAACTAATCACTTTGTAGGTTGGAGATACTTGGCCTTTTTTCGATTCCGAAGTGCATATACACACATTATGTGCAACATAAAATGAAATGGAAGTTAATATCTACTCTGTACCTGCCGCAGTAATCAGGGAGGGATTACAGAATCTTGGTTTAAAACAGTCTGTGATATTCTCTGTCAATGGATATTCTCACACACTGCGTTTACGAAACAAACAACCTCTCCTCGCATGAGTGAGTAACCCCGTTCCGACTGATACTTGGTAAAACAATAACAAATGTGTTTTTATGGCCACAAGTGGTATGTTGATCTTGAAATCATCTATGAACGCCAGACAAAAAAGAGTTCTGAAACAAAGTAACGATAAGGGGCCTGAGGATGCGGGGCAAAAAGCAGCAGGAACTGTCTTCACAGCCAACATCAAAGACTCAAATATTCCTCTGGTCTTCTATCATGCACTTCTATCGCTTTTTATTCTTTTTTTCTTTATTCATATGGAGTGTCTTTTGTAATGTTATTCCCCCCAGCCCTTCTTATTCCCCATTCAGATCATTTTATTCTGATTCTTCCAATCCTTCAGATTACCTCTGAGTCCTCTCCTTTCTGAAATGAATCATTTCTGTGCGTGTGTGTGTGTCCGTGTCCAACGGGATGGATGGATGTGGCTCTGAATACCTGATGATCTGTCGAATGTCGACGATGCATAACATTCCTCATTTTCCTCCTCAGCCACTTGACACAGCCGAGGGAGGGAAGCCTGGAAGGGTATGCAGAGGAGGACGAGACAGACAGAGGGGGAGAGAGAGAGAGACAGAGAGGGAGAGAGGGAGAGATGTTTCACAGGATGAGGATTTCATTGGCAAGCGCTCAGTCGAGCACTTTTTCACTTAGGGCAGTAAATGACCACAGCTTTCAACTTCATGCCACCGTCATGTCCCGCCAGTTTCACTCAAGTCGAAGCTGCCAAATATTCGCCCGAAGGTCCTGGTGGTCATTTTCAAACTAAAGTGTAACTCTGACAATTTTCCCACATTAGAATGTGTTTACAGGTGTCAGAGAATAGTACTGCATATGTGACAGGAGTAGCATAAAGCCTTTTGCGGCTCCATGGAAACTGTAAATTTGCCTTCAATGGCTTAAAAACAATAAAAATAATTCATTCTGTCCATAATGAGTCCAGCAGCGCTACAGGACTGCAATGCTTGACCAAACTGGGCGGCTTCATTGCCCACAATGCCACTTCGCCATTGAGTGACATCATCAGATTACACACGGCCTCCTCTGGAGCCACAAAAGGCGTTATACTGCTTGTTGTCACATATGCAGTAGCACTCCTCACGATCTCTAAATGTGTTAAATGGGTGGAAACCCTTTAAGTTTGGTTTGTTTCAGCAGCACAGATGTTTTAGACAGCACACTGAGCTACTGATCAGTGTTAACTTGGAGTTGCGGTGATAAACTGCATTTTCCTGCACCTAAACCAACATGGATGACAGCCATCACAGCACTAAGCTTCATTACCAGTGATAGCAGCAGTACTCACCTCTGCACCCTGTATGATGAGCTTGGTTGGCCGTGCCTGACTGAGAGATGTAAAAGTCACTAGTATCTGTTTATCTAAAAATTAACAGGCTGTGTAAAGCAGGACATCTCAGCGCCATAATTTCATTCTAATGCTCTTTGTAGCTTCTGCTGATATTAAACTTGGCCGTGTTGCAATTTTAATGTTAATTTGACTAATTGTGCAGACTTACTGGTTTGTTTCTGATTTTTTTATCCCTTTTAAATAAAGGTTTGAATTTATTTTAATTGAATATGCACTGCCTTTATGAATGTTATATCAAGGTCAGTCTCTCTGTCGATATGTGTTCCTCCTTACCTAAATCTACACTTCACTACACTGAAAAAATTATTTGCTTTGACTTAATCAATTTAATTGCATGTACATTTTCTGTGTTATTCTATAAGTTTAGTGCACATTTAATGCAAAGTTTTTTTCTGTCATGTTGAGTCAGTGTGAATAGATTAAATAACTAGATGTGTCATTTAATACAAGAGACAGTACAACCTATTTAAAATGCACGACTTTTATGTATAATTCTCGAATAATGAACCCTTGAATAACACATTACGTTTGTGTTAAGTTCCCCTTAACTCTATATGTAATATTTGAATAAACATATAAGGTTCAAGTATAGTTCTGCATTCATTTGATCTAACCAGACAAGTTATTTAATTCATTGGCTCTGACTCAACATATTTTGCATCAAGTGTGACACTTTGCGTGAAACTTATTTAATTGAATTAGATGGAACATTACATGTAATTAAAATACTTAGAGTCAGTGTTTTGAGCCTGATTGTTTTTGAGTGTAGGCTTCTGACCCCAAGCGACAGCAGAAACTATTCAAAGGGGGAGCTGACTTTGACGCACGTGTCCCTAAGGGCGTCACACAGGGGAGGAAATATCAAAATCTTCTCAAGAATCATTGGCAGCGGGTGCATCTTAAGACTTACAATTAGGTCATCGCACACACACAAGGCCTCCCAGCTCATGTCATTGATTTTCTTGAATGAGGATCAATCAAAAACTAATATGAAATTCAAGAGACTTTGCAAAAAAAAAAAAGTGGCTGTACTCCAAATTCCTTTTTTGGTTATTAATTTTTAAAGGTGCCCTCGGAGCTAAATTTAATAATTTCGCATTTTCTGATCGTCAAAAAATCATTTAAAAAAGGATTTGGAGAGCAGCCATGGAAGATCCCATGTATTTGATAGAAGCTTTACATGACTTTTTTTTTCCCTTTTGAGAAAAATCATGACGTGAATCCTAAAGAGTTCTGAATCTGAAAAAAAAAACTGACATGAACAGCCTAAAACCCACTGCATGATTTAACCATCTGATTGGAACAGACCGTGTACAACTTGGTCCCACCCAAACTGGATTCATAATTGACTGAATTGGAGCTCATTTTAATGACTTTACATTGCTTTTTGCTATTGGATAGGTAAAAACAATGCATCATGTGTTATAAGTTGATATGTTTTGCAGGTAAACCTTAAACTGCAAAGTGAGGTGTCTCTTGACAACATGACAACAAGCAAAAACTCCTTACCCCTGTCAATGTTGGCACAAGGATTATGTCCAAAACAACATTCCTGGCCTGACCAGTGTTATGAGGAGTCAGCTGATTATAGGATGCCCTGTGTGCAGTATTTCCCAATAGATTTGTTATCACCACTTTTAATTAAAGGGAGTTGTGTTCTTCAGTCCTGGTCTTGGTGGCTCATACCCTGCATGTTTTAGATGTTTCCCCACCTCAACACACCTGAGTCTAATGATCGGCTCACCATCGAGCTCTGCTGAAGCCTCATAATGACCCATTCATTCAGAGCAGGCGTGATGAGGCAGGGAAACATCTACAAGACAGACGCCCTCCAGGACCAGGACTGAAAAACACTGGTTTGGAGTAAATGTCATTGTATCCTTATCCTATAATGGGCCGGTTGAGCGGGATTAGCCTGCCATATTTCTGTTTTATAAAGTAAATGACAGGATGTAGTGATTCAAGCACAACACACTCTGATCACGTACTGTACAATACATCTGTTTGGAGTGGCAGTTGTGCTCTGAAAAGACCAAATCTGTTACTGAAAATATTACAGTGAAACCTAGCCCACTGATCTATAGCTGGTCTGCTGTAAACCACACGTGTCTCTCGTAAAGTTAGAGCATAGTAAATGTCCACTGTAGAGCTTGATCATGACAGCCACCACTGTGCTGTTCCTTTAAAGAGACAATTCCCCCCAAAATGAAAAGTGAGTTATCTACTCACCCGCATGTTAAAGGAAAGTCGGGTAATGGTTTTATAGTCCAGATAACATTTCTGGAGCTTCACAACAGAGCAGCGATACAGCATTCTCCTATGCAACTGAAGTAGATGGGGACTCATTTTAAAACATAGAAGAACATCTGTAAAACGACATAAAATGGCTTATACAAGTCTCCGGAAACCCCAGAGATCCCACATGGATTTAAAAATACATTATTTACGTCCTTGAAACCTTTTAGACGAGGTGCGAGCTAACACTTACAGTGAATATTTCACAAAAGGTTAACCTACTTTTTAACTTATCTCCGGGCTCCTGGAGTCTTGGATTATGTTGGATGAGTTGTCTGGAGCCATTTATCTCCATCTACTTGAATTGTTTAGGAGAATACTGCAGTACGTTTTGCTGCGATGCTCCATAAATGTTTTGTGGACTATGAAACTACACCTGACCTTCCATCAGCATGGGGATGAGAAGAAAATGACAGAGTGATTTTTTGAGTTATAGAATTTTAGCTAACCTATTGGTGCTGTCTAGTTTTGCATTATTATGGCTGATAGTCCTTATTTCTCACAGCTGTCAAGTGTTTTTCAGCATCGGCAAAATATCCCCAAAAAGTTTCTCTCTAGAAAAGTGTTTTCTATTGTTTTGCAGCAAGTGGTGTCATTTTCTAACTGCTGACCGTAATGAGCTATCATGACACTGCACCAAAATGTTTTCGTCCCGTTGCCTGTGCACGCATCCCCGACTGGTACATAAACAAAAAACACTTCTCAGCGCCACATTCAGTAATGTTCATAAATGAACGTGGCTGGTGTTGAATCAGGGGTGAATCTCAGGCCAGAGGGAGCTGGGTGGATGACAATATTCATTCAGCAAAACACAGTGAAAAAGTGCTGTGGAAACTAATGGGAATCTGATCTGGGCCGCAGTAATGGCGTAGCATTGCTTAGAAGATTGCCTTGTGGCCGGATCAATAAAGTCTGAAAATTAGACCTTTGAGGCTATTTAGGGCAACGTTTGTGTGTGTGTGTGTGTGTGTGTGTGTGTGTGTGTGTGTGTGTGTGTGGTATACGTGTGTGTGTGCGCATGCGTGTGTGTGTGCGTGTGATGGTCTTTGTGAGGACCCAATTGAAGCTTTTGAGACAAGGACACTCACCTCTTCATCCGGCTATTTAAGGACTTGAGTGCAGGAATAAGGCATGTCATGCTGATGTGTCGTGAAAAGATTACAGCAACGGATTAAATGTTGTGAATAAGACTTCTCTCGAGTACGACGAGATAAATGCGTGAGTGTGTGCACAGGCGTGTGTGGGTGGGCGCGTGGGTGTCGACGCAACCGAAATAACCAGGATATTCAACTTGTAGGTAAGTTTGGGCAGAAATGCAGGATTTGATGTTTGTATGAGGCTGGGGGAAAAAAAAACAGATGAGCACTGATAAAGAGGAAGCAACAAGCTTAATCAAGCTGAACAAGTTTAATCAAAGATTAAAATTTGAAACAACCTCGCCACTTGGGAACGAGAGAAAGCTTTTCTCCAACAGTTCGTGCTTTAAAGAGACCTAAGAAGACACTGATTTATCATTTTGGGGGAAAAAGTTGGTGGAGTATTAATGATTTATTTCACCAGGGAGTCAGTTTGATTCAAAGAAAACACAAACCAATTACCGGACTTTAAAAACTTTTCACAAACACTACGTGCAGGCGCTTGTCAGAGAAACCCAATTACCGGACTCTAAGAGTTTAACCTTTGACTAAACTGACGTGTTTTTCCGTGTCTGTTCGTCGGCGGGAGAGAAAAACATGCGTGACCTCCCCGCGGGATCAAATGCCACTGTGCTTTTGTAAAGACTCTCCTTCCAAGGTGTGAATTTCCAACCGGCTTTCACTTTCACTGAATAAAAAAGCAAAATGCGTCACGAGCCGTCGAATACAGCAGAGCCTGCAGGTGGAATATTTTTCCTGGTCATTAAAAGCCGATGGGCATAAAACGGAGATATGAAACGGTTGTGGCTGCGCTGAAGTAATCTATTTTGAAAATGGCCGTGTCTGTAAGCCTATTAAAACTGGCACCAGTCTGATCAGTGCACGATACCATAATGAGGCCCTCGCTCTTTCTGTGTGTGTGTGTGTGTGTGTGTGTGTGTGTGTGAGCTGAATAGTAGTAGGAACAATGCAGTTTTTTTTTTTATTTCAGTTATCTGTATCTATAAATAACATCTTTCCCAGTTTACCTCATCGTCTGCTCCCCCTCATAAACTCTCCTCCTGCACCTCTTTCTGTTCCACTTGTCTGGAGGAACCTCTTCATTATGTACTGAGACATTTGCAGCTGCTGTGTGTGTGTGTGTGTGTGTGTGTGTTTGGGTTTGTCTTTCACCACCAGAGCAGATGGCTGAGGGAAACACCAGTGATTAGTGTGTCTAACTACATCCATAGCTGTCAGAAACAAGCCCAGATAGATAATAGATGATACAGACGTTTTTCATAGACGCTCTGCTACTGTGGCAAATACGCCAGTCTGTGTGCTGCTGCTCGGAGACGTCGGGGGGTCAACGGTGTCATTATCTTTGGAGGATCGGCTGAGGAGGGGACGGAAAAGCGCTGGAGTTCACACAGCCCGGTCGGAAGATAGTCAACGTTTATGCAAACCACTGATGCGTTCACATTGGTGGCGTCATCGGATATGTAGCACATCGAAATATGTACGAGTCATGTCACCATCTCATTATGCTCTTATGACCTGGCTGTCAGCAGGTGGGGGAGATGGTGATGGCATGCCACTGACTGCCGCAGTTCAAAACTGCATTTCAACACATACATGTGTGTATGGGACCACTGGATATTTTAAGGAGACCAGTTGTGTTTGTGGCGACCAAAACAGGTGTTTTAAAGGATTAGTTCACCCAAAAATGAAAATTCAGTCATTACATTTTCAAATGCAGCTGCAGGAGGCAGCGTGAATGGCCGTGTCTTGTATGACTATATGACGTGAACCCAGTGTGTTCCGGCTGATAGGGCAGCTACAGGTCATCTGCAGGCTCATTTTGGCATTAAAGAGACCTAATTTGAGAGAGTCATGAAGATTTCGGTGTGTTCAAACTCCTATAGATCAGTGGCAGAAGCACGTAGAGAGCTTCGGACTGATGGGTGAATAGTTCTGTCTTTAACCCTTTCAAAAGAGCCTTAAACCCTGCCTGTTCTCCAGATGGTTCATATACAGCTTTGAATTGACATTGGCTAGGACCGTGTGACGGATGGAGGACTAATGGTCTTTAAAGTTTTACATACATTTTCAGGAATATTGAATAAATTATCATTTAGAACATGTTGACATGACCTCAGGAACACTTTGTAACACCTTTGTCAGCAAACACAGTTCGTCTGCACTCAGTGTTTATTGATGTTTTACACGAAGTTCCAGCCTCTTAAGAACTGGTGTGGTAGCAAATTGTCGATATGAATAATTAAGGATGTAATGGATGTCTTGGGGGCCTCTGAACTCAGTCCGGCTCTCACCCTCGGTTAGAAGACACCTCTCAACGTGAAACATGCCGTACAGTGCAGCTTTAGTCTTTATATCTAAAATGTGTCAGATTTGAGCACCAAACTGCTCCGTCCAGGTTTGATTTTTGCTTGCATGGGAATGTCGTCCACTGACAGTAGACATTAAGCACCTGGAAAACCAGCCCAGCTTAATGGCTTTATTCTGTCCACACTTGTTAATGTTTACATTTTGTCAAGAGAGATTGCTGTCTGTCTAACACAGCGCTGTGCTAATCCTTCTATTAGAAGCTTTAAGAAGCCGTGACAGGAGAGGAGATAGCATTAAGCCCTCTGTTGGCAGCTGAGCATCAATCTATTGACAGATGCGAGTTTAATCACTCTTATTAGCGCGCACACACACACATACACACACACACATACACACACACACACACACACACACACAGAGTGTTTGCACCGCGTCAACGCACTCCCTCACAAACTGTACACGCACTGATACACACCGCACTGTCGTCTCTCTCAAGGTGTTTTTCAAACAGCAGTTTAAAAGCTCCACGGCTGGTTCACAGTGTGATAATGGCTCCTGTCTCAGATTGTCCTGTTCCTGCAAGACGGTCATTATTCTCATCAATTACCACCTCAGAGCCTCCACACACTCCCTTGCAAACACACACACACACACACACACACGCCCATGGAGTGCAAGCACACAGCGGCGTTTGCGTTTGTCCTGAGCGTCGTGCGTTTCTGCGCTCGCTCTTTCGTTACGTTCTCAACTTTTCCCGCTCGTTTGAATTCCCGGGTCGACGTTGATCCATCTCGTGGGCTTCGCTCGCGTCGTGTCGCCTGTGATCCTTTGTCTCATCTTTCTGCTCTTCTGTCAGACTCGGGGAAATGCATGTCTCACTTTATGGTCGGGATCTTTAAACTACGCCAGGTGTGTTTGATTTACCTCGGCAGACGTTTTGCAGGCTTCAAAACTGGGCCAACATTTGCATTCATTACCACGTCCTTGTGTTTTGTTTTCTATTTTGTTTAGTTTTTTTTCCAGGTATGCAAAATCTCCCCCAGGCTGATATTTAGCCAGGATCTGCTTTTCCATCCCTGACCTCTCGTCTCCGTCCTTCATCACATATCACTGAATATTCCCTCCTTTTTTATTTTCTTCATTTCTCTTTTTCGTCCTTATTAGATCAGTTACAGGTGGCCTGTTTATCTCTCATATTAAAAGTGAGATTGTTAGCCTAAAAAAAATTAGCCTACTTACAGAGCTCCCTGCTGCTAATGACCAAGCTCTCTGGGAATAAAGAGTACAGCTTGGTTTTACAAAGGTGCATTATTATGAAATGCAGAAGTATCCGCTGTGGCAGTGCTAATTCTGTATATTTTAGTGGATAGAGTGTCATTATATTTATTCATGTATGTAACGCTGCTGTTCAGGCATTTTTTTACTCATGTTAAACTTGTAAATACAGCACATAATGTGCAATATGAAATAAGGAGTAATTGTGAAGTATCATAAACTAGATAACATAGCTCCGTCAAACCATTCCTAACGATGAAGCGAGTGGTAAGTAGAGACAAAATATGTGTCTCCAAAAAAACCAGCGCTGCAACAACAAGTAGAACACTACTCAATTCCATGTGTGTGCGTGTGTGTAATTTTCTTTCCCAAAACAGTTCACAACCACGAAATACAAAGGAAATACAACTTCAAAAGTTTTACCATTGATCCCTTCAAAAATAGCCAAGACGAGCCACTCCAGGAGAAACACAGACGGGGAAAAAAGAACATATTTCCAGTGTTGAAAGGGTCCCAGTTCTCACAGGTATGCACACGGGGTGATTCTCATGTGCATTCGGTTGGGAACAGTTTGTGCGGACGCCGAGACAGGGGTAAGGTTGAAGGAATTTTATTTTTAGGCCCTCAGGTTGTTTAGTTCCTCAGGTAGACGGGCACTGGATGAAGGCTCGTGCTCAGGCAGGTGGCTCAGCAGGTGGAGTAGCTGGTGCTCACGATAACGGGAGGCTGAGGCTTAGATGGAGGCTCAGGTGAGCGAGACATGGAGGATCCACAGAGGGATCCTATGTATCAGTGGCGGAGCAGGCAGCGGTCAGGAGGCAGGGCGGGTGTGATGGCTGTGGAGCTGGAGTACGGAGTTGCGCTGGCTGTGGGAATGACGAGGAGACACAAAAATGACTCACAAGGAAGAGCAAATAGTCACAAAAGGTAGCACTAGTGACGAGTGGACGCAATCAGGCAGCGAGCGGAGAGAAGATGAGAGTATTTGTGAGCCGGCGCTTTACACAGCCACCTGATGCTGACAAAACCTGGCACATCTCTGACCCAAAACACTGAAAGCACCTGTAAAATGTAAGAGCCACAAGCATGTGTCGAGAGTCATTCTTTCCATTTAAAGATATTACAGCTTCTTAATCCGATGTGCCGCATGATTCCTGTAATTGTTTTAAGTTATTATTTCCCGGCGGTTAGCTGTTTGGTTGTTTGACTATAAAGGCGTTTGCTGCGTTTTAAGATCCCTCCTGAAAGAGAGATCTGTTGAAAAAGAAAAGAAAACGGAGCAGAAGTGCACTTTCAGAACCCCTGCGGGCGATGATGAATACGATGAAGTGTCCTCTAGGTGTCCTTTAAGCTAGAAAATGTGTTTACGTGCCCCTCAGTGGTTAGTTGATCGTTCCCTGCGTGGTTTTATTAAAACGTGGTGGTACTCTCAGCCTTTTTTTATTTCTATTTTTTTCACCAGCGGTTGGTTTGTTTCACCATAAAAGATCCCAACTTCCTGCACACTGGTGTCCCTCTGCATGAAGATATTTGATAAGTGAAATGAGATAGAAGTGACAATTTTAAAAATAAATTAAAATGTATGAAAGATAAAGGAAATGACAAGTTGAATGGAATATAAATAATCACTGTATGACCTACATGGAAAGATTTCTAACTGAAGGTGGAAAATAGTACAAAGGCGACTGAGGTGTGTCTGAAGGTTGAGGGGTTCAGCCTAAGCTGCAGACATCCAGTCTGAGTGGTTTCCAGAAACCAGATCTCCTGCAGATCGTTTGATGTTGCAGAAAGTCATTTGCATACAAATAAGACTTGGGGATGAGATGAGATTTGGGACGAGAGCTGCTCTGTCGAGAAATCCTCGACAGCACACCTTGATTTTGTGAGTTTTACAAAGCTCATGAAAGAAGACGGCGGGAGCAGACCGAGTGTTCCCACCCCTCGATGTTTTTCTTACTTTCAGCCGCTGCGGTCTGATTGTTGGTGTGTCTGTGTCCCCCAGCAGAATGTGTACTACACCAGCTCCCAGCAGCTCCACCTGGGAGTGCTGAGTCCGACGATCGACGACGACGACAACAAGTGTCTGGTGGACGTGAACAGCCGGCCCAGGCTGCTGGAGTGCAGCTACGCCGCCACCAAGCACATGAAGCTCACCTGGACGTTCTCTCAGGTAAACCACACTCAGAGAGGCGCAGTTGTAAATGTGCAGCTGTGAACAAGAAAGACGCGGCGAGCTCCGGCTGCGCCGTGTTACAGCCCTTCAGCGTGGCTGCATCTTTGATCTCACTGTTTGTTCGTTGGTATTCTGTATGTAGCCGGAACTTCCTGCTGGTTCTTGTCTGCCGGACCGAAGCGCCTTGGATTTACAGCGCGTTTTCATGATTCAAATGAGTTGGATCTGTACTTTTTTTCCTCCCCACTTTGTTTCCTGTAGAGCACAGATCATTCTTCGACTTTTCTTTTTTTTTTAATCCGGTAGGCGTTTTAAAAGCCCATCTTCTTCAGTTGGATAATGAGCTTTCACACATCCACAGTTTCTGACTTATCACAACCTTCTGTCTTATTTTTAATCTTCACACTTTTAATGTTGTCTCAAAATGTGACAGATAAGTAGAGGGAGCTGGATAATTAGTATAAAGAAGGCACTACTATATTCACGCCCTAGGCATCTCTGCTCGGTGTGTGTGTGCATTTGTACGCCTCTCCCTGAGCGTGTGTGAGTGTGAGCGTGTGTGTGTGTGTTCTGTGTTTGTCCAAGACATCAGAGTGAATAAGAGGATCCCTTACAGGAACCATCATTCAGATCCTTCCTCTCTCTCTCATTCTCTCCCTCTCACCCATCGTCCAGTGTCCTCAGAGAACAATACCTCCCCATCCTTCACCCTCCACTTTCCTCAATATCTGCAGCTAGTGGGCACACCGGCAGGAGAATCTGCCTCTAATTAGCATCATCCAGAATCCAGAATCTCACTTCTCACTCATGTCAGAAGTCAGAGAGATGAAACCCATTAGGCACATCCCCTCTGGGTTTTTTTTTTTTTTTTTTTTTAATGAAAACGAGAAGCCCATTTTCTTTTTCTGTCTTGAAAAGTTTTGGTTTGGAAGTCTAGCGAGGGCCTGAGACTGAACCGCTTGCTTTTCGAACAAAGCAGATGAAACGTAAAGATGTGTGAAAGATTCAAAGGGGAAGGGGAGGAGAGAAATGCGATACGGCAAGTTCAACATTTGATCACACTCCTCTGGTCAAACTTGTTCCATCAGTGAAAAAGGGGATTAAATGTTAAAGTTGGCGAGTGGACAGAGAGCGCATACCAAATGGCAGCTCGGGGTTGAAGCCAGCTCATCCTGTAAAGCTCCTATCCAGCACTAGTGATGCAACAGTTGGATCACCAGTGATACACCAAATCACTGTCTGCTCTGCTTAAAAGCATGGCGGATATTAGCCAGACGCACAGGTGACACCTGCACTCCACCACCTTTTAAAATGGAAAATGTTGTCCCCATCACTTTGTACACGCCCATTTCCTAAAAGTGTCCCGCACCAAGAAATGTTGACTGAACAGTGAGAAGTCCTCGCTCTCCATCAGCACCCTCTGAAACTGGCTGCCGCTGATTCTGCTGCAAAATAATGACACAGATCTCAGCCAGGACTTAATCTGTACTGCTAAATGGCCTGAATGTAAAATAAGGCCAGGTAAGAAGTTAACCTGTGTGGGAAAGGTGTTATTGTTGGAAGATGTCATCAACATATACTGTAAAAATCTAAATGTGCACCATGACACAGACTGATTAGGAAGCACTGTCAGTGAAAAGTGCATTCAGCCATGAGCATTCAACCCAAATGTTGCAGGAATCGTACAAACACATCAGCCTTCGTCTCTTTTCTTACACACAGGCTGATGAGATTTCAGACCGCTACAGACAAAGTGTCGAGTTTCCACTATTGCGCAACAGAATGTTCTGCTTGCTTTTGTCGAGCCGACTCTGTGCTTACTGGTAGCCAACGCTACTGTACATGGCAAGCAATGCTTGCAGGGACGGGTGCATCTCTGTTGATATTGTGACTGGATGTAAAAGGTTATGGATAGACACACACGAAAACATTTCCAGAGTACAAATCTGAGCACTGGATGAAACCGCATTCAAAGTTCATTTTTCATTTATGTGTGGCTTGTTACAGACAGGTCAAGGTTTTTCACTGAGGGACTTTTGAAGAGCTCTTTTTCTTTTTCTTCAACCTATAAATCAGAAAATACTGACAACAGCCAAAACCCATCCGCATAGCCCATGTTTTAGGAATGAAATGTTATGTGACTGATATTTGCACAAATGTGTATAGATATAAACACAAATGGAAGGTTTGATGTATGTTATGATATGTGATAAAATGAGCACCTTAATGTGTATTTTGGACATTAGTTTTTCTGTCAGCCAGTTCAGCTGCAAAACGTCCCAATGCTGGCTGTCCATGAGGACATGGTGTTGTCTAAGATACACCTCATTACAAACAAGAGTGATGCGCAAGCACAACACACACACACACTGTCAAGTTACAGAGTTATAATGGCCAACAAGTAGTTCCTTATTTATACACCCGGCAGACACAGACCCTCACATTCATTAACACCATTATGATGCAGTGATATGATATGATATGATGAATGTAAGTAGAGTATTCTGTCTGTATCAGCTAAATGTCATCACTATTTTACTTAGATTCTGACTGTATTTGCTGTTGGTGCTGGACAGGTAGCATATGGTGGATTTCTTTAGATTTCATTAAAACAGCTGTCCGTTGCAGCCGGGAATTAGGTTAATGCTAGCTTAGTTGTGCCTGTAAAAGCTACGTTCACAACATAATGGAATCAGCTGCCAATATTAAAGAAATGAATGAGTACAGCTTCAGCTGTAGCTTGACATTCTCTCTATTTTGCGCTGTTTAGCCATTTAGAGTGACGTCTTAAGCCCTCCATCAGGCAGTGTGTTCTGAGATGAGGGGGATTATTGTTTAGCCAAGCAAATAATGAAGGACGCACTCTCTGTTAAAGCGACTAATGGTCCTCAGGCACATCCACTGATTTACGCACGTCATTGTCAAGGTGTCAACACCCACTACAAATTAGGCAAATTGGCAAAATGTAAAAACTAGCAGCTGTTTGCAAGAAGCAGCTCAAACAAGAACAATTCAAATAGCGCAAGACAACTAATATTACACGTGGTTTCTCCAAATTCAACGCAAAATGTCACTTCTAATGAATCCTGCAGTCTCAAAATTATTCAACCCCTTCATGGCAAGCATCTGTAGTACTTCGTGGAGCACTCTTTTGCTGTTATGACCTGCTGCAAACGTGATGCACCAGCTTCTGGCAAGTGTATGTAAAGTTATTTATGCTAATCAGGATGCTAGGAGTCTGATTACACAGCCACAGACTTTAGCTTTTTACACTGGTTGCACTCTCTCATTCAGGTGAGACAGCACATCATTCATGTGCATTTTTGTCTCATTTATTTAAAAAATGATGTAAATGATTGTGAGCAGGAATACATTTGTTCGAAGGCAGCTGTCCAAACACCCCGTTGGTGTTATTTTTATGTGCCATTTTTTTAAAGGGGCATTGCATAGTTGTGAAGAATTCAAACTCAGAATGTTAATATTTACAGTATTAATGAGCTAATTACGCAAATTGCCAAATGTTTTCCATAACTGAGTAAACAAGCTGTTCTCGGGGGGAAATAAGTTCCCAGGAGACTGTTCGAAGCTAGAAAGGTGGAAAGAGAGTATGACAGTATGACAGAATTTGTTGTGTCGTCCTTTAAGGTCAGTTTGTTTGTTCAGTTTATTTCAAATCAGTCAGTATTTTTTTTTTTCTGCCCCAAAGCTACAAAGTGCACCTTTAAATCTGACCTGCTGAATATCAGGCGCACTGGTGGGACCAATGAAAATGTTTAGTCACACCTCAGAGTCCTCACCCCGTCAGGCTCAACACTGTTACTAGCATGGAGTGGACGCTGATGCATAATAGCCTTTGGCAATTACAGTTATTTTTGCGTTTAATTATAAGGACAGTTTCAAAATAGATTCAACGCCAACGAACTTAAACAGATGCATACCAAACAAGGTGGCCAGCAACCAGGTGAAATTATCCACACACACAAAATCAATGATGTGGGTCAATTAAAATAAATAATGATAAAGTACAAGTGAGCCGCTTAGATGAATTATTGACTAACCGACAACAGATATGTGTGTTGGTGCTTTATGTCGACGCGTGCGCCTGTGTTCATGATCTCCAGCTCTGAGGGTGTTGAGGAGCTGACGCGCAGGAGGAGACGAGAGAGGCGAGGAGGAAACAGGTGTGGAGCCCCAAGAAGTCAGGAGAGAGAAACAGATGAGAGGCAGACAGAGGCGAGGTGAGAGGAATGAAAAGGAAGGAGCGACAGAGGGTCAGGGAAAAGAGTCGGGGAGAGGCAGGGCTGCGGAGATGTGAAGCGGGCGAGAGACGGGGAGACAGGGAGGCAGCGCGAAGCAGTCAGTATATGTGAATTATTGATCAGTAGATCCTTTACAATATTGAACTGAGCTTGACCCGAGGGGAGCAGCCATCAGTGGCGAGGAAGAGAGAGGGAAGGAGGGAGGGAGGGAGAGAAATGGAGAAGTTGCCTCACGAAAAAAACCTGCCTGAGAGCAGGTAGTAGTTTCTATTGCAGCAGGTGGTGTTTCCTGACAACAGGTTTTTATTTAGTTGCTCTGCCTTTATGTGTCCTCTGATGGACACCGCTTATCTCAAGGCAGCTCAATAAAAAAAAAAAAGGTTTCAGTTTGGCTAATGCTGAGCACAGGTTCACCGTGGAACACAACGCTGGAGCAGAGGAGCGGTGGGAAAGCGAGAACGGTTTGTTTCAAGCGAGGCGGCAGCTCTTCATATTGATCACAGCAGAGAGCAGCACCGGGCTGCCACGGCTCTTTCATTGTAGCTGTGCTCCCGTTGTGTACCCCCCTTTTTTTTTTTTACATACGTCCTAGATAATCATGTACATGTAGGATATGACAGGCGCTGTATTGATCACGCAATGAGGGATCTGAGCGTGGTTCCACTGGTGTTTGATCACGTTCCACTCATTCCAATCAGTAATCCGTGAGGGCACCCAGGCGAGCAGCTGCTCTCCAGGAGCCTGTGAGCACTGCAAACACCAGCTCATGTTTTTTTTCTTCACACTCGGCGCGCGCTGGCTGTGGCTTGAGTCAATAACATTTTGGAAACTTTATAATTGGAGTCATTGAAGTATTTGTGTACTGCAAATATTAAATTCTGCTTGCTTAGTGCGATATGAAAGAACCTTTGGGTTTAAATATTTATTGTTTTGACTTGTAGTTTGTCAAATCTTTGAAGTTCAGTATGTTGGAACTGCATTCTCTGCAGAATGAATCATATTTTTTTTTCAACCCCATGATTTCTCTAGTGCTACCAGTTACCTTTTGTGCAAGTCATTTTGCAAGGCAGCCTTTTCACATGAAGCAGCTGAACACAGCACAGTGTACATAATTGATAGGTGTGTTAATACATGTCATGCAAGGCAATAAAAACATGTATGGAGGAGGTAGGCGGAGATCAATACATATGGACCCAGGGGCCACACATGTACACTGTTCTTATGATAAAAACTTTGGGCTTAAATGTTTCACACTCATGGATACCTGAGTAGAGAGGAGCTTCACATGCAGTTATTACACTTAGCACTTGGACTGTGTTAGATTGAGCTAGGGGAAACATAAAGAGGTGGACAATAAGTTACAAGAAGTAGGGAAATGTAACTGTTGATGCCAAAGCAAACAAATATGAAATGGTTTATGTGTTTGTTGTATGGAAAAACTAACTTTTTAAAGATATAAATCATGGAATGTGTTTGCACTTGATTAAACATCTCCCTTTCAGTATAAATCAGTTCCTTTGTTGTTACTTAATGTTCTTATGTTGGCTCAACTTCATTTACTAGTGGAATTATAGTCCTGTAAAAAGAGTTGGAACAACAAGTTGAGCCAATCTAAATATCCTCAAAGAATTGTTTAATGCTGAAAGAAAGCTATTTAATCATGAGGAGATGTGTTCCATGATATTTTTTGAGGAGTTATTTTTTGAGTGATCTAGGGATGCCCAAATGTTTTCCCTTTGAGGGCCAAAACTAATACGTAATATTCGGCCACAGCCCAAAGGCAATTGTATTATTTTGTAATATTTTGCAATTGTATTTGACCCCTTCACTTATATAACGCTGGCTCAATGTAAAACTCAGTCGTGTGTGTTAAGAGTAAACACATACGACTGAGTTTGATTAACATGTTTGCACCACAGACGGGGGCTGTGTTTTGCTGTCTTATTATCTGCAGATGGAGGAACACAGACATTAGTCATTCAGGATTCAGTTTTGTAAATAGAGTGAATCTGCGGTGCATCAGTTAGCGGGGAGCGGAGGTGCGTCACTGCTGCGTCCCACTTGTGTAAAGATGAAATCAGTGCATTCCAGCATGAACATCTCGTCGAGTGTGATTTGCATTTGCAGAGGCACTTCACGCTCGGTGCTCCACTCGTCGCCGCTCTTTGTCTCCCTGCAGTGCTTTTATTCACCACATCCTCTGAGGTGAATGACTTGGTGATTGAGCACCTGGCTGACAGATTGCCTGACTTGCAGGCCAACCCCGCTGACTGGCTGTCCTGATGGCTTTCTGGCTGACTGGCTGTCTGACCGACTGATTAACTAGTGTTCCCGCCTTAATAGCAGGGAATCAATAGTGTGGTCCAACTCTGCACTTTCCAGAATGACAGAAGGGCTCACTGCTGAATTGAGGACAAGGTGCTGGACGAAAGCCAACTATTTGTCTGTGTGTGTACGTGGAAGATTGCAGGAACAGGAGTGTGTGTGTGTGTGTGTGTGTGTGTGTGTGTGTGTGTGTGTGTGTGTGTGCGTGTGCGTGTGCGTGTGTGTGTGTGTGTGTGTGTGTGTGTGTGTGTATGTGCTTGTATATGCTTTAACACAGCTTCTGTACACTTAGTCTGAGCTGAACTCCTCAGGGAACCCAAGAGGTAAAGCTAAGACTTTTAAGTACATTTGTTGGAAGTCAGTCAGGAGGTCGTACACTATGAGAAAGCCAATTGACTGTTTTTAGCAGAGAAGGTAAGAAAGACCACTGTGATTACTTTAATGGATCATACGTTCCGTTACTGTACCATATATAGTTAAAGCCATCACACTATGACAAGTCCCTCCTGCTATAAAGTTCCATTAGCAGCTCACAGCGGCAGGCAGTGTAAAGTGTGAAAATGTCAAACCCAGTGCTCATGCTGTTTCTGACTGCAAAAAATGATGGAGGATCAGTGTATTATATGTAATGCAGTGATAAAAGGCTGTAAAGGCAATGGCCTTAAAGGGACAGTTCACCCAAAAATGTAAATTCAGTCATTATCTACTCACCCCCATGCTGATGCAAAAGTCAGGTTAAATGTCACAGTCCACTAAACATTTCTGGAGTGTCACTGCAAAACAGCGTAACAGCGTTCTCCAAAACAACTGAGGTAGATGGGGACTTGAAAAAACGACAAGAAAAATCAAACATTTAAAGGCTTCATACAGCTCAGCTGGCTTCATCTAATTCTCTGTAAGCTGTGTGATTCCAGATTTATTTTAGAAGACATTTTGCATTCTCAACATGAGGTTTAGCTTGTGCACTCACTTCAGACAGGTTGTTTGCTAATGCATTTTTTAGCTCCAGCTAAAATAGGGTATAAGAGACTTGGATTACACCACATGAGCTGCATGGAACTATTTAGATTTGTTTCAGTTTTTCATATTCTGCAAATTTTCAGGTTCACACTTTTATTTGGGGGTCTTAGTAAACTGGGTTTACATACTGTAATTTTCAAAAAAACACATTATTCTTCTCTTATGGTGCATTGCTGCAGCACCCCTTTTCACACTGAATGTAGCGACAGAGTGAGACATCTCGTCAGTGTTCAGTCTGGTGAGGGTTGCACATGCATACGTTACTTAAAGGGCAGGGTGTAGCTGATCAGAGGCAGAGTAGGGCGGGTCATGGCGAGCAAGGTAGTGTGATCTAAAATAACGCTGCTACAGCAGTAACAACTGTACATGTCTGCTGACTGACGTGTGTATATATTTTATGATAGATACATAAAAATACACATTTATATAACGTCTGTGACACACTGATGCAAATAAGTTACGGAGGTAAAGTCTCGGCTCCAAACCAGGCGTTTCAGGCTGTGCAGGAGCAGTGTTTTCTGTGGGAGTGGAAGCTGTGTGCTAGATGTGTTCTCATGTCAGGACTGCAAATCTCCATCAGAGGAGTTTCGTCATTCGTATGCAGATATGAAAAACAGTATTCTTTTATTGTCCCACAAATGGGGAAATTTGTTAAAATCACAATTTCCTTTCTCTCAGACCCCTCCTCTCCACACCAAAACAGTTAGTGAAAGTTGAAACTGCAAATTCCCGTGACTGGAACATACAGAATTCACTGCCAAATGTTTGTTTCAGGACCAACACAACTTTTTCAAGGACAAATGTTTCAGTGCTGGTGTTTTCTTTGTCAGTTCAGGAGTTTTGGCTTTTCGATGGCAAATTCTACTCGATGACAAAATTCACTGTATCAGCTCTGGCTCCATAAAAATACACATATCTGGTACAGTGACAGCATTGTTAATCATGTCACACAGGAGGTAAACCAGAACAGTGAGTGAAAAAGACACAAAGGCGCCACAGAGCTGAGTTGGGTGATAACTCTCTCTAAGTTTGTCACTATGAGCAATCCCTTTCAAAATTCTAGTCATTTAATTTAACTGTTATTCTAAAAACATTCTTTAGAACAGCTTTGATGTACCTTGTTATGCTGGCACATAAGCAGAAATTGTAAGTTGTCTTACAATACAAGATTTACCTTTAGAAAAGCTCAGCATTCTCATAATGACCACTATTTCCTGCAGCAGAGACAGACCTCCTCTGCTAAATTACAGACCGCTTCCTTTGTTTTATCACATTTATACACCCCTCATGAAATAAAACAAGAGGTCTAGAAGTCTTCAGGGTGAACGGGCTACTGCACATTTAATGAATGAACCGTGACTGTCTGGATCTGTCAGATGTATCTCAGCAGATGGGAGTGATTGATTGATGAGGAGGCGTCAGCAGTTACAAACCCCATACATCTTCTGGTCTTTGCTCCCAGAAACTTGAAATTGTTTGGAGACTTTGTAGTGGAGTTTCTATCTGTCTTGTCAAGATGGACCTGTAATTCTTCTCCCAGAGATATCATCTGAGAGCAAATACCACTGAATCTGACTTGAAAAGATTTATCTAACCAAACCTCAAGCTTCGAAATCAGACAAAGTGTAAACCCGATGTTTTGGATTAACGCACAACCCTGGTGGTGTTGTGTTGCAGTTGTTGCTCGCTGTCTTGCCACTAATGTACCTGTGGTCAAAGTCATGCCAGTAACTCAAATAAACACCAGTGATCCTGCGATCAAACTCAAGCAAATGCTGAAGGATGAAACATGAAACTTGCTTCTCTTTCTTTATGAGCACTGACCGCTTGTTAGCCAAAGCTTAGCACGCTTGGTAGCTTACAGCGTGGTGGGCTTGTTTAACTGATGAGACTTTCTCCAACCACCACACATGCTCCACCTCTTCTCCCAATTTGATTAGCCATCGTCAATGGCGGGTGCTGCCAATATGGAGTCGGATGGTACCAAGCGCTTCATTCTGGCTCTTCAGAAGCCTGTGGGTGATGTCAGGGTGGTCCTGTCTGCTAGTTTACAGTAATGGATCAGTGCTGCATAAATTCATTGTTCTTGCCACTGGGGGACAGTTGCATAAGCAGTAAAGATTGTGTTTTACAGTATAAACCCCTTTAGTAAATGTGAAGTCTTTCATCTCCTGATGCAGACGAGGAAGGCGTAAAATAAAGCAATCACCCAGAAATGTGCAACAGACCACAACACAATCAATAGGCATAATAAACTGGCAATCTCAGTCGCTGAAAGCTCCATTAGGTCAACCTCTTTCATTTGTTGTTGGAGCGTGTCTCTCATCCTCCTTATAAAAAAAGATAATTTACCTGCTGATTGGATTTTCAGAGGCGTCGCGTTCCACCTGCCTCGCACGAAAGTGCTCCTAATAAAAAAACCTGAACTTTATAAAAGGGATTCAACTGGTCGATCATTAAAAATCAAATCGGATTTTGCTCAGTTCCTAACACAGCGTGGCGCAGTGTTTCACTCATTAGCCCGGGATCAATTTCAACAGAGGCTAACCTTGGAAAATCCAATATGTGAAGTCCAGCATGGATGGGACTGCACACCTACTCTCTCATGAGTGTTTGTGTGAGATAGTGCACACGTGTTGGTGTGACACCGGAATGTGGACAGTTTGTTCCGTCATGTGATCCCACCTACACATGCCGGCCGGCCGATGTGTGGACAGACTGCTCCGTGCAGAGGCAGCTGTGCACACAGACAAGCGAGCCGAGGGAATCGATAGCTTTTTTCAGTAAGCCTCAAGGAGAACGTGACTGTGTTGTTGCTGTTGTACACAGGTTGGTGCTTTTTTTTTTTTTTTTTTGTATTTGTAGTGTAATCAAGTGTCCACAGAACGAAGAGTTAGCAGCAAGGTTCAGAAACACTTAAACAACATGGTACACTCAGTTCTGCTCCCAGGCCTCGACAGATGGTCGTTCCTCTGTATATGTGTGTGTTTGTGTGCATGTGTGTGTGCGGGCTTGTGTTATAGTGGAAGATGTACGGCGTATTGATTTAAAGCAAAGCAGCCCTCCTAAAGCAGGCAGCCAGCGTGACACAAATGGGTTCAGTCTCCTCTCTGCCAGGGCTCGGGCTCATTAAAACATATTACTGTTCTTGCCATGTAGCTAAGGACCTACTTTGGGTGCTAGCCTATTGTTCAAGAAAGTAAGACGCACACACACGCACACACACACACACACAGAGGGGAGGTAGGGGGCCAGGGGCTCGTATTAAATGACAATAAAGTGAGCCTTTTATTCAAAGTGATGTTGTTTGGAAGAAATACAGTGTGCACACACACACAGCTACCATAAACACACACATTCACACACATATTTTGCATTCCCACAACATCTCCCTCTGTCTCTCTCAATTCAGTTCACTTCAGCGTGCTTTATTGGCACAAATAACGAATCCGCACTTATGCCCGAACATCTAGATAACAATGATTAAAAATAATACATTGCATAGCAAACACCCAGCGCATATTGAATCCAAGTGTAAGATTAAATAACTCGGGCAGAATGGATTAAAACAAGAGGAATGTTAACTTGATTGAAAATTTAAAAAGAGAAGTTGTTTTGTTCGATCAAGTTTATATAACTCACGGAAAGGAAGAATTTAAATCACATATTCACTACTAAAATGGAAACTATGACATCCATTATGGCCATTGAAAGATGCAGGAGGACAAAAGCGAACACAATAAGGACTCGTATCATGACAACAGCAGTACATGCAGATGGTGGTGGTGATGCCTTTAAACTTCGCTACAGTTTTTTTTTTGTTTTTTCAACCATCACTTTTTTAGCTTTGTTGCTGGAACACATATAAATACCAATGATTTAAAAAAAAAAAGAAAAAGCGTGGTTGTGCATCCAGCACAGCAGACTTTACCCCCTGCCCACTGCTTCTTTCAACCATCCAATGTGACATCAGCTGGCCAAGCGACAAAAAATCAGACACTGCTGTGCCCACATCTTTACAGAAACATGTCTCCACCACAACATCACAAATCAAGTGTATGTGGAACAGCAGGACGAGGAGAGTTGGCCTCCGTGTTTTTACATTATTGATGCTCACACACAGTCAAAGTGGATGGAGACCTGATCGAAGTTTTAATGTGAAGCATTCATCTTGTTGCTGCCATACATTCATCCTGATGCAAATTTAATTTAACTACCACATAATGACAGTATTTCCTGGGTGTGTTCATCAGCTAAATTGTTGTCTATAAGTTCTATATTTATTTTATACGTTGTATATTTGTTTGAAGGAGATACAGCTACAAACTCTTAATTTGCTATGCAACCCTGTGTTGTATACTGAGTAAGGTTCAAGGTGCTGAATTTTGATTGATTATTTGATTACAAGACTAATTGTTTAATTGACAAATACAGTAATACATATAAAATGATAAGACTGATGTGACATTTATAGCTTCAAGTTCTGCATTTGGTTCTACCTTTTTAAAACTGTGGTGGTTACATATTACTCTCATGTGAAAAGCACAGAAGGTAACATAATTTGATTCCCAGCAGCACAGCGCTTACTATTAAAGACACATTAATTCTACTTTTTTTTAATCACATGCGAAGGGGTTTGCTCCACTCTGCAGTTACTTTCAAAATATTTTTTAAGAATCTTCCTAAAAGTATGCGTAACACTGCTGCTGGCCTGAATAAATCCTGTGGCGTCTCTTCGTTGGTGACCTGATGACTGACGGCCTTATTCACAGTACGACCTTGAAGAATTCATTGCTGCAGCGTGGAGTCTGTCCACTGTATTAAACTGGGTCTAATATGTGATTACAGGCTGTGAAATTCCAAACACAAGGTCAAATACATACTGACCATGTCTGGCAGATGATACGCCCATGCAGCTGTGCTGTAAAGTGGCTCATAATTTTTACAGCGTACCTCCAGCAGCTGGAGGGATGCACGCTGTAAAAGATCAAGAGACTCACACTTTTCTTACTTTACTAAAGTTATTGGCTGTTGGACCGCAGAGAATACCGACTGGCCGGTATCTGTTGAGATTTAAGGTGCAATGCACTGTGTTCCTCCATTCATTGTGTGGCTCAAATTAGACATAAATTGATTTATAATTGATGTTTTTTATGGATGCCTATAATTTATGTTGAGATTAGGTTCTGTAGTCAAAAGTGTTTTAATTGGACTGAGGTTTGTCAGGTCCCCGAAGTCTAAAACTGTGTTTGTGTTGGCCTGCAGGAGATTCATAATGACAAGTGTTCTCCGTTGAATACTACTCAAACAGAAATTCTCCCTACAGTGTCACGCTTTATCACCAGGCTGAAGCTACTTGTCTCAGTAACAGCACATGTCCTGAGGCACCGAGGGCCCTTAAGTCCTCATCATCAAGTCAGTCCATGAATTCAACTTACCTGTGTCCCGCAGCAGGGTTCTATCTGTACCAGACACTTGACTTTTAGTAACTTTGCCTGAGTACTGTATCTATTTGTTTATGCTGTGCATGTTCTCATCTGCCTCGCTAAATTATGTTTGATAAGCTTATGTTGATCTGTATTTGCATCTTGTGTATTTGTGTGGTTCTGTTTTGTCTACCTCAAGCACACACTAGGACAGACTTGATCAATTAATCAATCCATCTTTCTTTGTAAAGCGGCAATTCACAACAAAGGTAATCTCATGAGTGATCGGAAGGTCGCTGGTTCGAATCCCAGCTCTGGGCTGAGCTGAGCTGCATGTCGAAGTGTCCTTGCCTTGTTCTACTGACTTCTTCTGGTCAAAGCTCAGTCAGCTCAAAGTCAAAAGGACAGGCTCACCTATAAAACTTACTTAGCAAGTTATTGGGCAAACCATCTGTCTGTCAGTCTACCTTGGGTTAATTTGAACCAATCAGATCAACAGTATATCTCGAAGCCTTGTAAGATGGATCCGTGTGCTCATGTGATCAGTTGAACTTGTGAATCCACTGACCCTGCAAGGTAATTAGTTAAAAACTGCAAGCAAGAATGCTGAATTTTCTGTCCTCAAGATATAAAATTGTAAGAACTATCTTACAATGTCATACAAGTGTCTGAAAATAATGGATTTGGCAGCAAAACGTAGCACTAAGTAGAGCTGCATTCATCGCTTGTCTTATCCATTTTATTCTTTAACAGCCTCACCTTGTTGTACATGATCACTTTTATTCTGTAAGATCCCACTCACCTCCTTCCTCTCTGTCTCTCTGTGTCCCCTCAGGGTGGCTCCATCCAGAACATCGAGTCTCAGAATTGTCTGGAGCTGGTAGAGAGCAAACAGTCAGAGTTCACTTTCCAGCTGGCCATTCAGGAGTGCACCGATCAGAAATGGACCATCACTAACATACTGACCGTCCTGCCACAGTGAGCACACTGGCACCAGTCAAGTAATCCCCTTTTTCGCGATGGACTAACCCAGTAAGCGAGGAACTTCCAGTGAGAATTTTCCGGCTTCACCTGATAATAACCAAACTGACCCAGACCCGAGATCGACCTTCGCAGAGTTCTGGTTCACGTAAAAACAATTAAGAGTCCAGTTAGGAATGGACTAACATGCTGACCTAAGCGGCGAACTTAAGTGTCCAAAAAATGGGCTTGGATACCAGACCTATTTTTAACGAGAATCTGCACAGGAAGAGATGTGCTTCAATCAGACACGGATCATCAGTAACCTAATAACCATTTTATACCAATGACCTGAGAGAAGAGACACTCACAGATGGTGCCGGGGCTCTTAAAACTTCCCACTCTGCAATCGAAATGAGAAATATAGTCGCTTGTTCCAGGGGGCAGACTCATGAAATCATATAAGCACTCTGGTTATTGCAGAAGCCGGCCTGTGATGTATTTTGGGTCCCCATCCACAGTTTAAGATGGGGCCCGCACTCCCTCAGTCTCATTGCACAATCACCATAACAAATCGAGTGAGCATGGATTCAATATGTTTGTGGGGAGAGGGTGCAATGCAAGGTGTGTGGCTGCACTCATTCCAGAGAAATCGAGCAATTGCGCAACGCAAACTGGCTGATCTATTGCACAAATTATGTGGAGGAGACAGCTTTTGATTTATTACCGTTACACATTACTTGACTCAGCGTAGGCAGGACGGGTGCCGCAGCTTCCCCCAGTTCCACAAAGACGAGAAAGAAAGAAAGTGTGACGAGAATATCCAGCAAGGATTGGGGACTGTGAAACCTTATCTCTCTTAAGTTTCAGGGTGCACTTAGTAATTTATTCGAGCTGTCGATCACGCTGGCAGGTGCCATATTCGTGAGTACAGGCGCAAGAGGTTCATCCAGAAAAGAGGATTTAAGACCTCCCAGTTCCTCTAACACCAGCACCCAGCTCGACTCCGGCTCATGCAGCACAAGGTCCCAGGCAGACAGAATCAGGGGTTGTGGGAGTGTCAGTCTACGGCACGAAAACTTAATGTGTGACGTAATGTCGTGAACTTTAACCTCCCCGATCCAGAGGGTGGCTGTAATTCACATAAAATCAGTAGGCCAACCGGCATTAATCAACAAAGGAGAAGCTGTTTCGACTTTTTCGCCACAGCCAAACACACACACACACACACACACAACACTACCCTCACTCAAATCAACCAGAGGACAGCCGTTCTCATCCGCAACACCCGATTGTGTCTGATTGCGGCCGTAGTGATGTTGAAAATGTCGGGGTTGGAGAAGATGAAGCACACCTCAAGGATCCCACCCTAGGTCTGATTTCAAGTCAAGCACATCGGTCCAATGAAAGCAGGTGATCTCAAAGCAGAGGATCAGTGATGCGAAAGCTCCAACATCAAATCGATACGACAAATACGAATACTCGGTCCACATTGGGGTTTCTAATTATTTTGTCTTATTTAAGCCGTCTATGCTAAATGTTTTATCCTGAGTTCACCAAACAATATACTTTGAAATCTGACCTGCCGTAACAGCTTTAATAAAGCTGCCTGTATACACAGCCTCCATACACCCACGCAGTACTGAGAGGATGTCTAAACAGGCAAAATAATGGAGAAAAAAAAGCCTGCGTGGGTGTAAGATGGATGTGCCGGAGCTTTAACAGAGCGAAAAACTCAAGGTCAGATATTTACTGTCCTATTTCAGGGGTCTCTGCCTTCACAGTCCTCTTTTTGAATTTCAAGACCTGAGGCTTACTACTTCCATAAATTCAGCCAAGAAGAAGTTATGTTACTTTGATGATCCACGACCCCTTGATAACACTCACATCACTGAGTTGTGTCCACGGGGAAGCAGAAGCTATGAAAAAGACTGTTCGGTCCCTGTCAGCAGCCGGAACATGTTGTTACATGTTTGATGCACCAATCACCTGCACACACCAATAACTGGGCATACCTTTTCCGTTAAATGTGAATAATATTTCTGGTTTATTACAGCTCAGGTCTTATTTTTGTAGCTTTAACCATTGTTTCTATCAGTGATGGTCATAGTAACAACCAGGTTAGTCAGACGGATTTGAAAATAAAATAAAGGCAAACTGTTACTCACTGCTCAACCTGTTGGTTTTACATTGTAAGCAAATAATCTCGTCTGGTCCCTGACCTCCCAGGTTGCTAGCTGCGCAGCTAACTGGGCTAACCAGCTAATGGCAGCTACATATAGCAGCAGTTAGCGGTGACTCTGGTGATGTGTGGCCCCCCTCTTCCCTTCGAATTTGAATTTTGACAGGTGGCCAATTCTCACATATCGCACCTTTAATGTAACGTGTCACATTTAATGCAAAGTGTTTCTATCATGTTGAGTTAGTTTGAAAAATAATATGATTTAGTCTGATTAAATTCAACTTAATGCAGACTTATAAACTGTTTATTTAGTTATTACATATCAAACATGTAGTAATTTATAAACATTGACTCAACACAATGGAAAAAAATGACCCTTGACATTGAACTTTTCGGCAAGTTATTCTGGGGGTGTTGTAAACATCTGTCACAGTTTACAGATGGACTTCCTGGTTCAAATAGGACCTACGACACTAACTAGAGTTATGGAGGCACCACTCTCCCTGTTCAGTGAGTAATAACTACTGACATATCAGGTACACTCACTTTTAGTTTCACCTACAGTTTCAGTGGTATCTGTAATATGGCTACTGTCAACTGGTAGATACTTTGGACTCACAAGGATCACTATAAAACTAACAATCGCAAGCAGCAAAGATGTCTCCAGTCAATTTACCGATTACTTAAGTGGGTAAGATATTAGCTAAAATGAAAACGAAAAAAAATGAATTTAGGTCCATGTTGTTTTATATCAGCTATTATTTGCACATCCCAACCCATAAACACTAGGATCATGTTTAAATTCAGTCCTGTGTTAGAGTTACTTTATGAGACGTCAAGGACAGCCAGCTGTGGTGAAAACATCCCAGTGACAACTTGATGAATTCTCTATCATGTCATTTCAGGTGGAGGTACAGGTAGCTAGCCTTCAGTCACCTCTTCTTCTTCAGATGCAGACCTTGACATGGCCCCAGCTTGTCTGTCAGGTTTCTGCAAAAAAAAAAAAAAAAGCAAGACTCGAGGCAGGCAGAGAGTAGAGACCAAAAGTGAACTTTAATAAAGTAAAGCTGAATCCAAACAAAAACTGGCAGGCTCCAAATACTGAGTAAACAGGCAGAGGCAGATCCAAGAACTGAGGAAGAACAAAAATGCAAAACCTAAGCTGAGTACAAACCGATAAAGCACAGGGACCTCATGTAGTAAACACAGATGAGACACAAACAAAGATACAAATGGAAAGAGGGAAACACACTGGCTAAATACACAGGGACTGATAAACAGGGACAGGTTTGAAATTAATGAGGGCAACAACATAAGCAGGAAAGAAACAAAGACAGGAACTGAAACAAAACATGACACACTAAGACAGACTCAACATAAAAACAGGACATGTTGAAACTAAAACCCAAAATGATTTACTAAACATTTGTTGTGGTCAGGTCCAGCCTCTTCTGAGTGGGCTGTTAAAGTGCATGCTGGGATTGAGCAGAAGTAGAATCAGGTGGCGAGTAAGATGTAAGGAATTGATTAGACCCAACAGACCTTTAAATTCCACTGCTGCATCTTTGAACCAGTTTAAACACTGGAATTTTTGTGTGTGTGTGTTTCATATTATTAGGTTTATTTTCTTTCCCTTTAAGCTCAGAATCATGGGTATTCACCAGGTAACAATGCAACAAAGAGGGTTGTGAGCAGGTAGTCTGGCGTGTCTACACATCTCAGATCTCCAGCTAACCACCGGGAGCATGCAAATAAAATGATTTGAACAAAGAAGGAGGGTACCTTCCTTGTATGCTTCCTTTGCTCAGTTCACCTGAAGAAATCACCCACAGACATGTAATTAGTCAGTATTAGACGTGCATGTGTGGGTCTAAGTGATGGAGGTTAAGTGCTTGAGTCTGAGTGCCAGGCAGGACAATTTTGGTCCGGACAAACAGATCGGGGATTTGTGACGGAGGTATTGGAGGGTCTGTATGTGTGTTTTATGGATGAGAAAATGCTGCTTTAGCTGATTTGAAGCCGCACGTACTACTGCTCAATGATCTGCTCTACATTTACAGCTCTCCGAAAGTTACACACTGTCACGGAGCTTTTTAATTAAATATAACTGCTTTGCAATCAATCTCCCAATTATTCAAAGCCCCAGCTTCCAACAATCTCTATCAATAATGCAACGCAACAACAGGATGAACCTATTTATTATTAATCTGGCTGTTACGTATTCAAAAGTTTCCCCTCTTTAATCACGGCCCGCAGAGGTACCAGTGACACAGTGCTAAAGCAGTGTGAACTTGTGGAGGACTGGACCTGTAATTTCTCCTATCGGCTACTGTGTAGCATCTGTTACCAAACCTTCTGTTGACCTCCGTTTCTTTTTTTGTGGCTCAGGTTTGTAGATCCTGAAATACTCTGAAGTATCTCAATTTTTGGGAAGCTGTTAATATATCGAGTCATGAAAATGTCCAAGCTATTTTATTAGTGTATTTAAACTGGATATTTATAAGTACCAACAGTAAAAGAAAAATGAGAATGGCTCAACTTGTCCTGTGTGGCTGTCTCTTTTCTCATGTGCTAACAGTGAATATTCAGTCTCTGGTCAACACATTTGACACTGCAGCTGGTGAGCTGTCATGCTCAACATATCATCTGTCTTCATATAGGGGATGAACAGCCGGGATACAGAAGTATAATGTGACATATGAGTGTCCCTGGACAGAAGAAGTATCACATTCTCTATGTAAGTAAAGGCAGCAGTACCACAGGCCACCAGGTCACCAGGAGAAAATGTTGGCAGCCAACTTTTCACAAACACATCCACATGCATTGTACATTACACACCGTACCATTTCCAGACGTGTTTATGTGGACAAGAAACTTGACAGGAACTCTTCATGTACACTTCCTGCTGTGCTTGTGATGACCAAAACCGGTATTTTAAGATAAAACATGATCTTTTCATAACCCAAACCAAGTGGTTGTGCTTAAACAGACCATAAGCACAGCGCTGTCAACATTAACTTAATAAAGAATCTTAAAGATGCAATCTAAAGTAAATATAAGGTTTCAATATTTTCTGTCATGTTTTGAGTTTTTGGTTTTGTTATTTCTTGTTTCATTCTGAAATTCTGTCCTCAACTTCCCACCTTATCTTATCTCCCTGTCTCTTTGTCAGTGCATCTGATCTGTTTTGCCCTCGTGCCTTCCTGTTCCATCTGCCCATTGCGTGTTTCTGATTCCTTTGTTTTGTTTTGCTTTTGTTTCTTCGTTATCTCCTGCTTTTTCATTTTCCTGCGACATTTTGAGATTTTGGATATGAACGTTTTGTTTATTAAAGCTGGCTTTTTGTAAAGTTACTTCCCCCTGCTTGTGTGTCTGCGTTCGGGTCCCCTTCGTGTAAACCCGACATTGTCGTGGTTTGCAGAAATGTCTGCCCTTTCCGTGATGTTCAGTCTGTGGAGGGTTTGCCTCTACAGGTTCTCCTTCTCACATTGCTGTTATTGTGACAAATATTCAACCTTGGGATAAAATCATGAGAAGCTCTCCTGTAACCCCGAGTTGTTAGATTTAGGCCGATGTAAAAAAAAAAAAAAAAAAAAAAAAAAAGCAATAAAACACACTGTCGGTGATAAAATCTAGCGTGCTGGAGAAAGAGAAAAAGGGTTATGGTTGGGGTGAGGAAGTCAGTGCTGCAGGGAAGGAGAGCATTGTTGGAACAGCAGATGACAAATGGGCTTTCAGTACATTGGGACATTTTTCAGACTATTTAGGTGTCAGAAATAACGGGCCGCTGGAACACTGGCATGGCGTCCAAACAGTTGCCTCACTACAAATCTGGCAGACATGCCGCAATGTTAGCATCCTTTAGCTGCTGATCGCTAACTTTGTGCGTCTGCTGTTTAGTACCGAGCTGTTGGGCTCACAGCAGGTTCATCAGAGCTTTTAGGCAGAAAACAGCTGCCTGCTGGCAACAAGACTGATGAGACGGAACCAAAACCAAAATAATCATCTGAACGCTGAACTGTAGAGTCGCCTAATTCCCCGAGGGGTTTGAAACTGTGGGCCAAATGTACAGTTTTTCCCTCTGAAATGGGGTGGAGTAGGAGAATAACAGAGGGTATACTACAGGTAAGGTACAAGTACTTAAGATTTGTAAGTACAGAACTTGAGTCAATGTACTATGGCACTTCCTCACCACTGTGTCAGACTGCATATCCTGTATCAGGATGAATTTGACGATTCACAAATGTGCAAATTAAAGCCTGCAAAATGACTTGATCATTGTGTGTGGTCTATTAATTAAAGAAATATTTACATGACAACCAGTGAAACAAATAAATGAAATGTATAATACAACCGCCTCGCTGTCCCCACAATCTCACTGTCTTACAGGTGAAGAAGTAACTCCTGCATTAACCATGTTTTACAGCAGGTGAAGACGGAGAATATTGCTCAATGCGTCTCATCAACATTAAACTCAGAATGACGGGACTCTCATTCAACCTGCGTCCTCACAGAGTTGTTTGCCTGAATCTGCTAAATTTTAGATTAGCTCCAAAGAAGCAGGTCGCTGAACAGGAGCGCAGGCATTTTCCTGAGCGTCTGCGTCTCAGCTTGGAGTTGGGCTTCATGAAACATGTATGAGATGGCACTCTCTGAGCGCCGCTAACATCAATCCCCGTAATGCTGCTGTTTACTCTCCCACTGTCTTATAAAAGCCTTCATTTGCATGCACACACAGGCAGGCACACACACACACACACACACACACACACACACACATTTCCTAACTTATGTCACCATTTTACCACAAGGAAATGAAGCAGGAGTAGATTCTAAGTATGATTCACGATCTCCGAGGCGTCAACAGTGTTGGGGGCAAAGCATTCTCTGTAATGGATTTACAGTAATCTCATTATAAAGAGGTGGATGTGCTCCGCCATGTTACAGATTAAACCGCTCAGATAGCTTTTAATAACCGCGACCTCCTCATTTTAATGCGATATTTATATTCAGGGGCAACAATAACAACTGATGTTCATCATCTGAAATTCTCTCTGCACTACAGGGAGGTTTTCTTTATTTTTGCGGGTGAACCAAAATTTCTGTTATCGAATTATCAAATTACAAATGTGCTTGCACTGTAGATTTTGAACACATGACTTCATCACTTTTGATATATTGAGCAAATATCAGCAAATGATATGAAAATACTTCCTGAACAGATTCCTTCCTGAACAGACCTACAGTAAAAGTCTCTAACATCTCCAATGGAGTCTTTTGGATTTCCTGCACACATATGAAAATGATTGAAGGTATTTTTACATCGGTTAATATTTAAAGGCACATGTATCAGACATACTTGAAGAATTGATTACTGAGAGAGACTTGACTCTCTAAAGACTTGATCATTAAAAGCAACAAAATCCAAGTCAAAAGTTTGGTAAAACTGGTAAAACCTCACCACAACCATGAAAGGAAAATGTTTCACTGTCATATTTAAAGTATGCCAAAAGCCAGACTTGGCGCTGGTGCGTTCAGGGCGTGTCCAAGTCCATTTTTCTAGCACGGTGCAAAGAGGTTGTAGTTGGACTCTGAATTAATCATGGCTGTGTTTGGGGCAGAACATAAAATAAAACCAGTCCGCGTGTCTTCTCTCATTCCCTTTAAGAGCCAGGTGTGCCAGGACCTGGAGCACTCTCCTTTACTGATTAGGTATGTGGTCCTCGGCTGCTGGACCTTCTGCTCTGCTTGACTGCAAAAATGTGTTTGAATCTCAGCCTGTGGTTAAGAGCCGTAAAAGGTATCATCCTGATCAATAACCGACACCATGGGAGGGATGTAATAGGTCATTAATGGGGAAAATATTAATGACTTGACCTGCAGCAATCCTCCAGCAGCCGTTAACATGCACATTTTCACAACTTCATCAATTATTAAAAACTCCTGACTGGCCGACAGGATTGGTTAGTATTTCATGTTGTTAAATGTTCTGTTCTTCTATATGACGGAAAGTCACACACACAGTCCAGATTCATACTGTAACGTAGTTTGGAGTGAAGCAGCTGTCCTAACAAATGTCCTCTCCTAATAATATTTAGTTTATAGCTACAACTGTTAGTTTTGCTGCTTAAATGTGCCGCCATATTTGATACAGTGACATTACTGTTTACATGTGAATGTTAAAAATAGCAATCCCAAAACTTCAGTATATGATGATTTTGGAATGAGAGTGGATCTTTAAGTATCACAAGTGCCACTAATGAAAGTATACTTATATACTGGATGATTATGGGATCTGATATTCAGCATTATTCTGGTTATCAATCAGATCCGTGTCTTTTTTATCTGATTGCTGATAAAATAAATGTTTCAACTTTGGTTCTGACACATGCATCTAATCTGCAACGTAACTAATGACTAAAGGTATCTGATAAATGTAGCGGAGCAAAAAGTACAATATTATGCCTTCAAGATGTAGTGGAGTAGAAGTATGAAGTAGCAAAAAAATGGAAATACTCAGGTAAAGTACAAGTACCTCAAATTTGTATTTAAGTACTTGAGTAAACTTTGTTACATTCCATCAGTAATTGAAATTGACATCGCTTGATAGACACAATTGTGACTTCAACTGACTTTAGACTCAATCCAACAGGAGGTGAAACTGCACACTTTTCTCAATTAAAGGTTCAATATGAAGGACTTTGCCACCTCTTGATTTCAAACAGCAACAGATAAATAGATAAATAAATAAATAAATAAATAAATAAATAAATAAATAAATAAATAAATAAATAAAAAATACAGGGCATATTTCACAAGAGTATCAGTTTCTAACTGTAGCTGCTGTTAGCTAGTTAGCTCAGTTAGTTGTGCAGATAAAAACTAAAGTTTCTTTATCCTCGGTTGAGAATCTCAGTTCATTTTTCAGTGTTTTAAGCTTAAATTCTCACATATTGCACCTTCAGTCTGAGTCCTGCTTCGACAGGAGTTGGTACTTGACTGGGAGCTCTGTTCAAACGTCTCTTTCATCCCTGAAATCTCCCAGAAAAAGGTGCTCGAGTTCCTTTGAATCACAGACCTCTTAAGCCTTTGACAAGACCTGAAACTTGGTTTTTGAAACAACTTGCGATTTGCTTTGACAAGACTTTGGGCCCTTTTCTAGAACTTATCTCCATCAGCTCGTCTTGGACTTGTTTCAAAGGACTTACACTATAAAAGGGCTCCGAGGTCTCCTTGAACCCTGAAATTTCCCAGAATATGCGCATGACTCACTTTGGTTTAAAGAGCTACTAACCCTTGAGGAAAAAAGCCATTCGCCCGGACCTCATCTGGGATTATAACTTCTTATAATGGTCTGAATGCGCCAAAGATTTTCCACTCGGACAAGTATAAAACTCTGGGGGGAGCGCTGCGGACCAAAGAAAAGAAAAAGTCAACTCTCGCTGGTGGATTCTGTCCTCTGTAGTTCCGCTAAACTGGGGGCAGATGTGTGGCTCTCTGCAGCCTCGCAGCCTCTGAGGGAACACTAATTATCACCTCCAGGCAGCATCCTAGCCTCTCGTTAGCCCACAGAGGAGCTCGCTGGACTCTCTCCTGCTTTCACTCCCTCTGTCATTATCCTCTCCACTGTCCCTCCCTCTTGCTCTCGCTCCCCCTCACTCAGGCCACTTCCTTCCCTCTCTATAATCCCCCTCCCCCCCCTGCACTGCCTCCCCCTCTTTTAATAGATGCCATCATAGAGAGGATGCGTCTCCACTCGAGAGGACTCCATCCTTTAATGCAGTGCCTTCTTAAAGGATTACGATGATGCATGAGTGTGTCCAGGCATCAAAACAGCTTTACGCTTTGTCTCTATAAGCGATAAAGCATTTCAATGGATCACTCGCCATAAAAGGCTGGAACCCTGCACCTATACTGTTTGGAGGAGTTGCCACCGAACACCCCATAAACAAGTCTCGCGGCCTCTCATAACATCGGAGGCACTGTAAAGCTAACACGTCCAATGAGCCGTGAGTATGCACAGTGTTCAACACACACACACACACACACACACACACACACACACACATCTGTGCGAGAAAGTAGCACTAAGCGGCCGCTGAGGGATTTAAACCAGGGAGGCACTCTGAGGCCTTGAAGGGAGCGCTAATGATGCGGCGTCAACCTTTGCTCACACCTCATTGGCTCGCGCGTCTGCTGAGCGACTGCTCACACTTAATTGAAGGGTACACTTCGTTAACACTGTTGCCAGGTGACCACGAGAGGCCTAATTGAAGGGCAACGCTTCATTGGACCTGTGCCTGTCCATCAGTCAGGTGCATTAGCAGGAGCTGTTTTATCTTTCTTGGCAGTGGGATGTGTTGACTGAAAGAGGAAGGGGAAGCAAAAGGGGGAGGAAATGTAAGGGGGAGAAAAATCCAAAAGGGAGGGTGCTGAAGTAGGGAAAGGAAGGAGATAAGGGGTGAAGGAAGTGAGAAGATAAGGGGATGCAGGAAGAGGAGGGAAGGGCATGAGAGGGGAGGATTAAGGGTCCAGGGGAAACAAGAGAGGCGGGAGGAGAAGGAAGTCCTTGGGGATCTGATTATCAGATTAAAGAGGAAATGCTGCATCAGCAACATTTCAGCATGAAAATGAAAGCTCTCCTGGCAGGAAAAAAAAAAAAAAAGCCTAATCTCCTGATTCTAATTGGATGAAACCTACGCTCAGCGAGGAAACCGTCGGAGCTGCAACTCAGAATGGAATGACACTGAATTCTCATGCTTCGTTCAATTTTCACAAGAAGATTCTCATTTTTTTGCAGGAAGGGTTCCTCCGGGCTAGCATACAGGGAGCTCTAGAATACATTATAATAACATTTTTATTCTAGCTCTGTGTGTAGACCCGAGATAAAATTGAAAGTAGTACTTATTATTGTGGTTTTGCAAACATAACTTTGACTCGCTGAGTCCTGAGGCAGGCGCGAAATGACTTGTAAATGGATTCCCACAAACAAGATGAGATACTAAAATGTGGAAATGAAGGCTTTTACTTTGTTAATAGAGCAGAAACTAGCGTTACCATAGACTCTGTATATGGGTCAATGGTAATCAGACTAATGAGTGGAAATATTCTATTATGCAGCAGAAGGCTGGATAAAGGTGTGCAGCCTTGACGGATTCAGACTATCGCTATAAAACATGCAGGATCCAGTCCATTCACCATGACAGCGGCCTGGGGAAAAATAGAGAAAAATAAAAGAAAGTTTCATATATCACCAGGAGGCTGTGAAAGCTCTGTTGAGTCTGTCACTGACATCTCCTCAACAGAAAACCAGGAGAGCAAACATGAGAAACACAGCCTGAGGTAGTCAAAGAAGTCATCACCGAGAGCTCTTGCACCCGTGCGGCCCTGCGGAGGGTCAGCAGAGGTGCGGGATTGACGAGAGCTCCGTCAGACTTCACTGGAAGGAGTGGGCTTGATGAAGAATCTGTCAGAAGACACCAGACGGAGCCCCCTCGCCACCGCATGCTGTTGAGAGAACGACGCCGGCACCGCCGCCTTCCAAGCACCGCTCTTTCTTTCTTTCTCACTTGTAGGGGAACTACAGAAAGGCACGAAAAGAAGCTGCTTCGCTCCAGTGTCTCCGAGGATCTCCTGCACACACAGAACACGCCACGGGTGGAAAATACAACACACAAACAGCCTCGCAAACTGGGACACAGGGCCTCCTGCACACATCCACGAAGGTCTGATGCACCAAGCCAAATGAAGGCAACGTTGCGGGTGTAGAGCAGCATTAATGGCAGAGAGATTATGAGAGTTCCTTTTCACTGCCCAGGGAGCTTAGCAGTTATTAGTGTTGTAACAACCCTGGCAGGGGCCCGCTAACTTCCCTGCCAAGTCCAAGGCGCCTGTTGGTGAGGGGGCCGTGCTGTCACTGGAGAACTTTAGAGGCTTTTTGGAGCGGGCTCCCTGTCAGGTTTTTTTTTGTTGTTGTTTCTTTTGAGATATTGGTCATGACACTGGAAGCAGTGATTTGAAAGCAGGGGTGTGCTCAGTTACTGTACTGTGGAATGCGTCATTGACGTCAGCTCATCAGGCTGAGGCAGTGATTCAGACAGTCACACTCGAGTCAGCAGCCACTCGGTATGTGCAGCAAAGTGATTCAGGCAAACACACTGTGTGCTCTGTACACTGCATCTCTATGTCACTTGGTGCATTCAGCATGCAAATGTATACTTAATACAACCTGAAATAACTGAATGTACTGAACTAACATAGACTTAGTATACTGACATTATAGGAAATAAAATCAAGTGTACTTGAGTTTACTATTTTCAGAAACCATCAAGATTCCCTTGAATATACACCCTAATATACCCACTAATGTTGTGCTTTTTAAAAATACACTTTATCTCAACTTTTTTCAACTGGAATTAAAGTGTACTTGAGTCATTGCAAATTTACACCAGCATTTAAACCTTTCCCACACATTTTGATTAATTCATAAACATATTTATCATATAAGTGTGATAACAGTTATCTAAAAGTGGAAATCTAACATTTATTGGTATATATAAGTAGAAAAGTACATTTGTATACAGTATTATAACAGCATCGGTTAAAATATGAACTTAAGTATGCTGTATTTAAATGCATCTCAATGGAGTCTCAAAATACAAGCCTGTGTCGGTAATAGTGCAGTATGCTTAAATTGAGTAAACAGATGTATTATTCAGCCCATTCTCCTCCACTGTCCTCGCTCTTTCTTCACCATGCTAACTGCCTCCAACAGGAACAAACTCACACGTATCACAAAATGACTGGCCTCCCCGCACCCAACCTTTGTGACCTCAGCTGTAAGGCCGTCACACGTAGAGCATGTACAGTAACACTTGACCCCAGCCCGGCTACACCTCCTCCTTCTTCACACTGCTCCCATCTGGTCGCAGATACAGATCCCTGGCCTGGAAACAAGCATGTCCCCTCTGCCATATAGTACTTGTAAACAGAACACCATGTGAGCTGTTGTGTGTAAGTCCTGTATACACTATGTGGGTTTATGTGGGATGTGTGGGTAGATTTTTCCTGTATGGGTGTCCTCCATGTATACGTGCTATGGATGATTTCTGTATGTATGTGTCTATGTATGGAGGCTCTGTGCTGACTGTGGCAACACATTTCCTTGTAAAAGGAAAATAATCTATCTAAGTGCATTTTTCATCCTGGTTCCACTAGCTTCTTTAACTCAGTTACTTGAATCAGTCATTCTGAAAGCGTCATTAGCATTCATTTGGAATAGCAATCATCTTAGAGTTTGTGTCAACCTGTTGAATGGGAGTTGCTCTGTTTTGGTTTCTACCAGCTCTGATGTGTTTAACAGCTGTTTGATAAGTTTGTCTGTCTGCTGTTTGGTACCGAGCAGGTGAACTACAGTGGGTTTATCTGCAGGTTTGATACTCAGAGTGTCACTATGAACCTTCTCAGTCATGGACAATGTCAGTGGATCCATTGTTAAGGTAAAAATATCAATACTCCAACAAAGATACTGAAACTGCCAGTAATTGTGGCTTTGCAGCTATTCTGCCAGCAGCTTAAGCTCCTTTGTCACGTTTATCATGGCTTTTAAAGTTTCAACTGAGAGGCTGACACAAATGTTTTTCTTCACTCTTTGGATTGTGTTTACAGTCTGAAGAATATAGTGTTAGTAGTTGGTGATTTGTTCATGTTTTCAGGGGGGGTGACCCACTTTTTTATACAAATACTTTTGTCTCTTTTGGATTCAGAGCCAGGATTGGTCTGTAGGTTGCCCAGCCCTCTCTCTGGTACTGAGGGGTGGAGAAGGGGGAGTGGCAGATTAACAAAGGGGTTGTCATCCCCTGATCCCCACCCTCAAATCGCCTACTGTGCGTGAGAATGGCCCTGTCCATGATGTCCAACAACTCCTTCTTTAAACAGCATCTTATAAACTTTTGGCTATGATCTCATCAGTCTTAAACCGATTTCCTTGCGAGCCCTCTTCGTCCCATTTTTGCTTCAGCCATACTGGACAAGTCACAGTCACTCGATTCTTGTCGTCTAACAACCTGCTAATGTTACAAATGCAAAGTCCTTGGAATCGTGGGAAACAGTGTTTGTGAACAGACATATTAGATGTGCAATGACATATTGTATTTTTTCAAATATCAGTGATTTTGAATTAGGTTTTCTGTCTCTCCTTGGCGCACCATATAAAAAAAAACACTTAAAACTGAGATTTATCCAGTCTAAGCCTTCTTGGCTTTGATAATGTTCCGTCTCTCTCTCTCTCTCTCTCTCTCTCTCTCTCTCTCTCTCTCTCTCTAAACACCAGTGTGAAACTTCATCAGCCCCTCTAGAGTAATGTTGTGTTAAATTAGGGTAGAGCATCAGGATTTTCAGTGGTCGGTCATGTCGAGATGTTCTTCAGAATACATTGGGGGGGTATCTTGGCAGTAGTGCAATCCAATTTATATGTCACAATGAGAGTGAGTTTGATCTGCAGAAAACAGAGACACTGTTTTTATAACCTGGGTCACTGTCACTCAAAAACTGTAATTTTTCTGACAACTTCAGTTCATGCTAAAAACATCAATAATAACCGTCAGCTGTCATCAGTCACTTTTATTTGTGTTACTACAGTACATTGCATCACATTGTGGCTTGAACACAATGTCCTTTTTCAGTCTGATTTCAGCCCCGCTGCTCTGTGGAATATGTCAGAAATGATGGATACCTCTCAAGAGTACACAGACCAAACAAGAGAGAAGCACACAACTACAGAGCTATACTCGTGTATTCAACGCCTGGCAGCTGGGGGAAAAAATTGGAGAGAGAAAAAAATATATAAATAAATAAATAAACTGTATTAGCAGGTCTGTCATGTACGGAGCAGTGGGATATATTACAGCTAGGAGCAGTTTTAAAACAAGTTGGGGCCGTGCCAAGAAAGTCTCAGAGCAATATCTTCAGCCATATGGATGGGGGAATGCATTCTGCTCGGGCTGGTACTGCTCTCTGACAATATTTAATATTGTATGGATATAACCTGCTGGGAAATCAACCTCAGGGCATCTGTGGGGGTTTAAATGACACCAGAGTTCAAAGACTGACTAATGGGAAATTCACAAAAAAGTTCCACCATTTGTTTTTTTTCTCTCTCTCTTTCTTTTTTCATTTAATTCAACTGATATGTCATCTGTGATTTTATTATTATGAGAAAAACTGAAATGACCGTCTGCCACATCACTCACTCAGGCTAAATTGCACTCACTTGCATCGCACTTCAATTTATGGAAGCAATGGGTGGAGGCAATACAGTGTCCACTGTAGCCTCGCTAACCATAATAATTCAATTCATATTACTGTAATAATAATGTTCTTTTTCATATTCTGGTTCCATATTTTGGTCAAGTCACACAAAGTGAGCTGTGCTGAGCTAAATAGTGCAACGCTGCCACCGTGCGGACACGTGTAGAAATAACCGGTCTCCTCATATTTAAGGTGATCACAGTTATATGTGGTACCTTGTATTTAATACTGTAATGGTGGATTATATCAAAGATTACAAAAGTGTCAGATACTATTTAGAAGAGGACTGCTGGAGAAGTGAACAAGCGGAACTGCTGCCAGCGGTGAACAGCTCACAGGAAGCGGAGGACTCTCGTGTCGGTTACACAGCTCCTGTGCAGTTCCCTTCCTGTCGGGGACTTTTCGCTCGCCTGGTGAACAGCTTTGGTCATGTTTCGGAATGTTTTGGGTAGACTGGTGACAGATACAGCTCGTGTTCACCGCTATGTGAAGAGTGCACCTGTAATCCACAGGCTGACTCCCACCTCAGTGTCGGTCAGGAGCGTTTCGGACTTGAAGGACGAAGTGCAGCAGGCTTTTGACGCCTCCCTGCTCGAGTTCCTGGTGTGTCCGCTGTCTAAGAAGCCACTGAGGTGAGACAGACACTCGGGATAAACTGAAGGTTATCTGGGTGGTGATGGCTGCACGGAGCCTGATGGAGCTTTCAGGGCTCTCTTTCTATTTGTACCGGAAAAGACTTAAAGTTCGGGGCTTTAAACGGAGCAGCACAAAAACACCTGAGGACTAGCAAAACTTGTAGCAGCTCTGGTTAACTGCACCCTGCTCAGTTGAAGGTTATTGTCTCATATATGACATTCAATGTATATCAAATTCACTTAACTAATTCATCTGTAATACTTTTGTTTAAATACTGCGTTCAAGGAAGATGTTGAAGGAGACATATTTTGCTCATTTTCAGGCTCATCATTTTACTTTGGGGTTCCTCTGCTCTGATTGGTCAGTTCACATATGCCTGACCCAAGTCCCCAGGAAGAGCATCAAATGATGTACTGGGGCCCAAAACTACTTTTTTTCTCCATAGGCTTTTTGAGCATAACAACAACCCCCACCTAATGACTTGCTTGACTATCATATGTTAAGCCATCCACTCCAGTAATGTTTTGGAAGTCTAGAAGAGCTGCAAGTTTAAATTATTTCATTCCCTTTAAAGTTAGCTGGGGGCTCCACATCCAGCATTATGTGCAGATTGTAAGATAATTTCCTTGGCCTGAGCAAGCACCAGTAACAACAACAGAGCAGCTGTGCTGTATCAATTCTTGCATACCAAACTGTCTGTTAGGCATATATCATTCATATGCATGACATGGTTATGTAGTGTGATGTGGCAAAGTCTGCTACTGATGAGGCATTTCAGGAGCAGTGTTTTCTGTCGGAGAGAGGAGCTTCTGTTGGGGCACACTTTGACCTTTTAACTTAAAGATCTTTTACATTCACCAGAATGTATATGAAACAGTTAATTCAATTGTCTACGTATATGTGGTATTTTCCTGAAAATTTTCAAACTCATCAGTCTTAACAGGACTTTCACAATATTGTCTGCTACAGCAAACATAATGATTAACTGCATGTTGTAATATATAGTAGCTGTATAGTATATAATATAAAGTTGCATTTCCACTAAAACCTTTGCCAATTTTTTACATCTGCAACAGGTTAAAATTTAAAAAATGAACCTCTGAACCTGTGTTTTCTCTCTCACAGCGATCAAAATATGTGGCCATGTATCTAATCACTGTGTGGTCACAACTTTACAAAATAGACCATAAAAAATAAAAATGTTACCATCAATGTGACATACCTCATGTTACCCTAATCAAAAAACCTAATGTGACTATGGGGAGTAATGATTGCTGTGTTCAGGTGTTAGGGGAAAGAAGTTGATAAATGCAGCATTCAGTTGCCTTACTGTAAAACATCCTCCACCTCAGCCTTCACGTATTAAATGCTGAACTAGAACAATTTACAAAACATCAAAGTATTACTGAGACCAGCGTGCATCATATAAGCCTTGATCTGCTCTGTCCCTCCCCAGGTACGAGGCTGAGACCAATGAGCTGATCAATGACGAGCTTGGAATCGCCTATCCCATCATCGGTGGCATCCCCAACATGATCCCTCAGGAAGCCAGACTCATACAGAAAGACACAGATGCCACAACCACACCTACACAAGGCTAGAAACTCCATCAGGACACCTGCAGCTGACTGAGGCAAGCAGGCCTAACACTGTTGCATCCTCTGTTGGACCAAGCACAGTAACTGGATCCTGCTCCGCTCAGATTACACATTGTACCGCTGCACAGTGAGAATTTAGATATTTATTTACTCCAGCGTATCAGAACTCATCCGCAAGTATGTTCTCCCTGTCCATGATGGTGGGGCTGATCCCAATAGTGTCCCTCTTCGGTCTGTTCTACTCTGCTGCCGTGGATGAGAACTTCCCACAAGGCTGCACCAGCAGCAGCAGTCTGTGTTTCTACAGCCTGCTGCTGCCGGTCACCATCCCTGTCTACATCTTCTTCCACCTCTGGAGCTGGATGGGGATCAAGCTCTTCAGACACAATTAGGCTTTTCTGACTCAGTTCTGTTCAAGATGAAGATCCACCTGAAACCCCTCCAGTACAATTAAATCATTGGTGATGTAACTTTATAACATTTCATGACCCATTTTGTTTGTTTGGTAACAAAAGGCAAATATTGATGCTTTGGCAACACATCAGCACATCACAAGCACAGCTACAATTTGGTTTAATTGCAGAAATTGTTGCTTTTTCCACAAATAATAAAATAAAATGCTGCTGCTGTACACTGTTAGATTGAGATGTCAAGGCAATAGACACATTGCAGGACATGAGGCATAACTAGACAGGGCAGGCTGGAGAAAATAGAATGCAACAGGTTACTCTCAAACAGGTTACTCTTAGCTTATTTTATTATCTCTGTCTTTTTTTGTCAAAATAAGTCAGTTTTTGAGAGTAACCACAGGTGGATTTTTGCACACACATGTGGTGGTTGTTGCACTTTCAGCTTTTTTTATGTGGGCTGCAGTGTGTAATAGCTGGCAAAAATTTAAATAAAGATGTTTCTTTTGAACTTGTAATCCACTTCCTTTAAAGACAAGATAAGATGGTACAGTCACATCAGCAACAAAACAAGCCTCTGATGAAGGTGATGTAAATGTCGAAGTAGGATAGTAAATCCTTTGGTACAATTAAGCCATCTTATGTTAAGTCTGAACCTTGATTTAGTTCATGTTTGAGCAGATTTGGAAGGTTTGTATGTGTCATATTTACAATGATAATAATAAAACACTTAATACCGAAACTACTGGGTTATTTGGAAATACTGCAAAAACTCTAAGAGTATATATATTATAGTCTGAACAGGAAGTACACTGCTGGTCTTTCACAATAAATAAACTTTAATTGATAAAAGTCTTGCTTTCATACAGAACAGACAACAAACAAAGCTGTGAACTACAATTAAAATGCTACAGTTTTGTGGAAAAAGTAGTCTATGAAGGAGTGACACACAACTGTGTGCATTTGAAACAACACATTATATGAACATTTAAAATTTAAACAAGTAACAAATATGCATGTGATTTCCTTACGGTCGTTTTGGAACAGAATTTCCTTTCTCTCGTTTCTAAAGACGGCTGACTATTTTGCCTTTTTATCTGCCTCATAACATCTATCATGAGTTATAGCATCAAGAGCTGAAACCTGTTATCTGATGCCTGGCTGCTCTTTAAGTCAAGACAGAAAAAGGAACCTGACAGAAAAGTTAACGACTGCAGCAGCTCCTGGCGGCAGGGTAGTGTCAGTGGCTCTTCCTGCTTTTCATGTCTCTGCCCTGAGCGAGTTTCATCAGGGGAGACTCCGGCCTGGGTGACTGTCCTTCTCCCTTTGTCTTGAAGAAGAAGGACTCGTTGAGTCTAGTCTGGACTGCTCTCACCTAAAGTCAAACAAAAAGTATTTTTGTGAGTGAACAGTGGCAAACTACCATAGGTTTTTTTGCTAATTATTATGTTACACACAAAAACCTTTTATAATTGGTTAGCAGGCACAGGAGTTTCAAGGATAAAACAAAAGTAAAAAAGCACAACACTGTTTCCTAAAATGTTTTTACACTAAAGAGTAAATGAACCAGAATGTGATCATTTGCTAATACTTATATATTCAACTGAAAACATACAAAGACAGTATACTTAGATGTTTTACTTCATCAGCTTCAGTGATTTGTGTAAATATACGCTCGCTGTGAATTTGATGTCAGCAACACATTTCAAACAGGTTGGGACGGGGAGACAAAAGACCGAAAGTTGTGGAATGCTCCAAAAACAAGCATTTCTAATATGAAGTGGCCTCCTCCAAAAGGCTCAGTCATTCACAAGCAAGGATGGGGCGAGGTTCATCACTTTGTGAGACAGACATCAATGTTATGTCATTTTTTGAGTGTAAAACTGATACTGGTTGTTTTAGGATTGTGTCTCAGGGCAGATATGAGTTATTAAGACAACACTGACAGAGTTATAGAAGCTTACAGAAGTTAATACTCATTGGGCAAGAAATGACTCAAATCTAGAGCATGTGTTTTAGTAGAGGACTACACACAATACACAATGATCACTTGTTGTCAATTACAAAGTTCTTTGTTGTTCAGTGTTTGATTACACTGATTATTAGATGGTACTAGATCTTATTTCTTCGGATTTTACACGGTCTTTGCATTGACAATGTTACCTTTACGCAGTGAGGATTCCTGGAAATGTTGTGATTTGAACTCTTAAAGGGAAATTTTAGCATTTGCCGGAGGCTAGATGCAGCCAAAGGGTACTTTCTTACCACTGAAAAAGAACACTTATTAGGGTCAATTTTCAGCAAACTATAAATGCACCTTTGGTGATAGATTGAGGATACTGAACGGCTGCAGGTCGCTGTCAAAGATAAACTAATAAACTTTATTAACTACATAAGCAATGGGCAACATTGTGGGGTTTTTTTTGGTAGTTGTACCATAATGGAGCTCTATGGCGCAAAGAGATAAGAAACATCAGGTCTGATGTTAACAGACCAATTCAGTGTTTGTTTTGGTCATTCATAGGATTTGTTGACAGTAAGAAAAAAAGAATGTTATAAAATGTTGTCAATGTGTGTCAATGAAATATTGGTTTGATTTCTGCGATTTTGCACATCAGATAATTTTATATATTCTATATTGGTACTTTTTGTACATTAGACAGTAATGAAGGTTATAAAATGAGGCATTTTCCATTTTAAAATGCATTACATTTAGCTGTCTTTTCTCTACCACTACATTGGACACAGAGTTCTGATTGAATTCTGGAAAACAGTATGAAACAGTAGTGAGTGTCAGGTGTCCTCACCTGGGTCAGGTCCAGCCTGCGACAGCGGGGCTCGCTGTCCTCACTGGAGGTTGTCGTGTCAGCAGACTTGGGCTCAGACTCAGACTGAGGGCTTTGAGCGGTTTCACCTTTATCTTGTGTGTTTACAGACCGAAGATGTTCACCAGAAGCCTCTTTCTTAACCTGTGGATGTTTCAGGTCTTTGTGGTTGTCACCTTGTAGAGGCGCTGTCTTCACTGACGTACCCAGTTCTTTTCGGGCCCTCCATGGCAGGCTCAGGTCCAAAGCTTTCATGTCCTCACAGTGGGTGGTCACTCTACTTTTCTGGCAGAAGTTGAGGTACAAGGAGAGTTTGGAGGTAAATAAGTTTTCTGTCTGTGTGGATGTGCTCCTCACGGACTGTTGGCTTGAAGTACAGGAATGTCTCTTTGACTTCTCAACATCCAGGGAGCACTTTACAACAACTGGCTCAGCCAGGTAAGGATTCACCACAGTGGGCTTTTTATGTGCAGGACACAATTCCTCCTCAGTTAGATTTGCATTTAGCTCCATTTGTGTCTGAAAGGACAAATGGTCCTTATTGTGCTTATGATGTGCTTCATTTAACTGCTCTTCTTCCCCTTCTTTCTCTTTGTGAGTTACCTTTTCTTTCTTCTTCGTGTGCTCATTTGTCTTTCCGTGGTGCTGGTGGAAATGTGACTCTTGTGAAGATTTGTATGAGCTGTCAAGATACTCTTTTAATTGTACCACAGGAGTGTCCTGCTCATCTGGCTGTGTGAACATCTGAGGAGTTGCAGTAATGGCTTCAATGCTGGAAGGTTCAGACTGCGACACTCTGAATGTCTTCTGGGTGATAAACAGGTCCTGGCTGTTTATATCCTCACTGTTGCATTCAGAGTCATTTTCCTGTGCTGGCCCTCGGCTGTGGCCTGTCACTGTTATCTGTGAACAGCTCTCACTGTCTCTCACAGCTTCATTCTCAGACACAGTGCTCTCGTTTGGACACTGCGGAGACGAAGAGTCAAATTTAGGACGTTTGACACAGATGTAGCCTGGTGATAAGTCGAACGCCACTTTCTTTTTCCTTTTGCATTTCTTCTTGGAGTCTTGAGTCATGTGATCCTGTTTCAGCCTGTCACCACTGCGTGAATTCACAGCAGGTTCTTCCTGTACATTACTGGCCTGAGTAAGTAAAAAATTGTCATCGGGTCCCACTTTGTTTTTCTTTTTCTTCTTTTCCTTTTTCTTTGCTTTCCATCCCTCGACTGCTTCTTTCAATTTGGAGTTTTTCTTTTTCTTTTTCTTTTTTTTCTGGATGTTGTCACCTGTTTTCAGATGTATGTTGTTTTTGTTTTGGGGTTTTTTTGTGTCCTTTATGGAATTCTTTTCTCTTTTTTTCCCCCCAAGCGAAATCCGAGACTCCAAAAAGAGGTCTGCCTCCTCACAGTCACTCATGGCTCTGTTCCAAAGAAAGAAGAAAGAGCTTTAAGATACAGCAGTTTTGAATACCATGTTTCATATTAGTCTGACACCTGTACAGATATGTACAAGCATCTCATCACCATGCTCTGTGCCAAAAAAACTGTGAATGCCTTTGTTTTTCTATGTACAGCCTCACTTTTCAACATGTCACACATGTCCAGCTAACTGACACAGCTTCCCTGCTTGTAATTCTACACATGAAAACCTTTGATAAATGCAATCATGTACAACACCACAATACTCTCTGTCTTCTTTAAACGCTTCTGTTGTTTGTGTGTCATTTGTTATATAGAGCAGGTCTTCATGGGAGTCCACTGTTGTTATACTTCCTGTTTGGATCTTAGCTGGTCCTATCTGAATCTGTTCCCTTTTATATTTATCTTGTACGCCCACAAGGGTAGACTAAATATTCGAAAAACCATCCAATAGAAAACATGAAAATTCAATAGGCAGGGAAGGCAAACAGCCACTGAAATGACCTTCAACAACAACTGAACATTATTCTTCAGTATGGAAAAACTGTACTGCAGGGCTATTTTATCAGACTCTATTCATATGGGCTAGGTGAATGGCAGCAACACATTTGCTATGATACTGTCATCATTGATTTATCTGGTAATTATCTTCTCGATCTTCTCACTGAAAAAAAGACTGAAACAATTCATTAAAAAAATATTTTTTCAATGACCTAATCACCGTCTGGATAATCTAGTCATTTCAGCTTTGGCTAGGCGTACTTTGAGAGAAGAACACCGAACATTCACTGGTTCCAGTTTCTCAAATGTAAGGAACTCATGCCTTTCTGTGTCATATATCATACTAGGCTAAATATCCTTTGAACAGATGGTAAACAAGCAAGTCAGCACATTACCCTGGGTTTTGTCATACATTTTTTTTTCTTTTATATATTCTGAGACTGAAAATAATCATTAGTGCAGACCTTCTGTCTTTGGTACGTTGTCAGATGATTAATCAAAGTACAGAGCTACATAAATTTGCGAAAAGAACAACAAAAAGTGTCTTAGTAAGGCTGTTCCACCACGAGCCTCCAGAACAGCTTCAGTGCTTCTTGTTACAGAGTGTGCGGAGGAACAGCATTCTTCTACAATGTATTCCCTCATTTGGTGTTTTGGCAATGATAGTGACTGAGAGTTGTGTCGCCAGTCTGTTTACACACTTTAATCTTTCTCCTGTCTCACAATCTGCTTCTATGCATCTGCAGCTGTATGTTGCTTTCTCTATTACATGCATCTGCAGGGAATTTTGTTGCGCAAGGGTCTCAGCAAATCTTTGACATCTGACTGTCTAAGACGTATTGAGACTGTGCTGACATCTTGCTCCTCAATGAGGTTTTAAACACAGGCCTGTTTGGTTTTATCACTTTCATGGTTCAACATCCAGCGCAGGCACAAGGCGGCGGACATGATGAATGTGCACTGCTTCTGTAAAGATAAACCAAGGGGAGATTATACTGTATATCATTAAGACAACAAGTCAGTATATTGTTTTCCCCAGAGGGCATACACCATTTACATTATACCCTTAACAGCTCTACTAGCTTTTATAGTATTTACTGTATATCTATGATGATACATTTGGTTGACTAAGCTCTCTGGCATATTATGAATAACAGCTTTAATCCATATGTGAGTCACTGAACAGTGAGTGCCCACTTTCTCCAAGCAATTCCAACCTAGGCCTGCTGCGTACTGCATTTACTCTGGATGACACCGTGCACAAGAGCTGATAGGAAGCAGAACAATTCTATCTATTCGTACGAACCATTTTATAATTTGCCATCTTCTATAGTTAAATTTCGCAAACGAGTGCTGTGTTTTATTACACTTTCTACAGGGTGAGACATCTCTGTGCAAACTCGGGAAACTGGCACGGAGTCTGTAACAACTGTATCAATGTGACAAAGCGTTACTACTTTTGGGAAGTGACTAGGTTAGCATGATTTTTTCAGTTAGACCCTCGGCCTGCTTACACAGATTCTGCATTTTCCCACAGTTTGTACTGTTTTGTACGAGTTAATGTCTAAAAATGAGTCCAGTTGGTCGCAATTACGACAAACATGAGAGCTTTAGCTAAAACTGGACCTTTCTGTTATTTTGACCCCAACCCATATTCTCACGGTTGAAAATGACACATTTTGCAACGCGAGATTATCAAGACCTGTGTAAGATATAAACTGTAACATAAAATGTCATTAGCCATACATTTATTGCAATACCTTAATAATTACCTCAGAGGGCAGATCGCGCTCAAGCCGGGAAACTTCAAAGAGACCGCCTCCGCTGCAGAGTTCATGTTGCATTCAGGTGCTTCTGGTAAAGCTCCATGTTTTTAGGCGGTTAGGATGTTAAGGGAGGTTTAAAACATTTCATTGTCTTTATTTTTTCTACTTTCTTAATCAAGGTTACTCTAATATTTGTAACTAAGTAGGCCTACATATGGAATCATTTAACGATGTGTACATGTACTTATATATACGTATATATTACTTGACATAACTTCTAAATAATAAGAAAATGTATTCTCAGTTTTAATAGCAAGCCTTAAATGCAACGTACGACCACTACGGTCAGTGCAAACATGCCGGGTTGAGCAGTATATCACATGTAGGCCGACCTTTGAAGTATCTTCTCGCGACACTGCAGACACTGTCTAGTGTAAAGTCGCTGTCCTGGATGAAATATGTGTCCGAGACTAGAGGACAGTGTTAATGTGCGGGTAAGAGGTTCAAAATAAAAAATATCCCTATTAAAAATGTGTTCCAATAAGACCACTAGATGCCGCAATTTACCATCAGCATCTCATACTGTGACATAAATCAGTGTCAAAACGTTGATGATTGTGAGTAGCCTGTGAATTTATACAAAATGAAAATACCCAAACAAAAGAGACATTTGAACTGTTTATATCCCTCCTTCAACAACAATCCAGTGGGCTGCATCCTTATTTAGTCTGTCGCTATGCAAATAATTGCTTTTCAGTCCGTCTGTTGTTAGGATTCATGACTCATTCCCTCCCTGTGTCTCTCAGTTAAAAACTGTAATCTCCCTGAGTAGATGTGGCCTGAGGAGGACACAGAGTTGGCTGGGAAGCCTTTCAGACAGCAGAGCAGACAGCGTTCTGGGCTCGTCTGTGACCATTTCCTCTTCAATTTTGCACAGCTGACTAATCTACTGAAGGATATCTGAAAGGGCTTTTCCAGTTGTTTTCCAAAAAATATCCCCTAGTCACAGACAAAACTTGGATGACTGAGGCTGTGTATGGTGTAATAAATGTGGGAGAGGGAGAGACATTTGATGATAATGACCTTTGGCCAATTTTGACAAGTAATGTCGAGTGTAGCAAAACATTTTTCCCATGATAGCTGAGCAACTCCATCTGCCGAGGAGGGCCATGAGATGTGGATAAAAGCTTCACAAAGGCTCCAAATCAAATGATGTTTTTTGTTTTTTTTCATATTGCTATTTCCAAGGTCATGTTGAATGTTGTAATTTGCTACATGTTTTGTCCAAAAGGAATCAGCTAAAATCTAAATTGATATGACTTCATGTATGTTGATTAACTGCAGCATTGTTCCTAAACAACTGAAACACCTGTACTTTTCATTTTTCATTTTGTCAGAAGAACAGCAGTTTCAATAAAGGTTTTTCACAGAAACCTTTTTTTTTTATTATTTTAGTTAGGGCCGCTGGAGAGACATACACTATATTACCAAAAGTATTCGCTCACCTGCCTTTACTCATTCTATGAACTGAAGTGCCATCCCATTCCTAACTCATAGAATTCAATATGATGTCGGTCCACCTTTTGCAGCTATTACAGCTTCAACTCTTCTGGGAAGACTGTCCACAAGGTTGAGGAGAGTGTTTATAGGAATTTTTGACCATTCTTCCAAAAGCGCATTGGTGAGGTCACACACTGATGTTGGTCGAGAAGGCCTGGCTCTCAGTCTCCGCTCTAATTCATCCCAAAGGTGTTCTATCGAGTTCAGGTCAGGACTCTGTGCAGGCCAGTCAAGTTCATCCACACCAGACTCTGTCATCCACGTCTTTATGGACCTTGCTTTGTGCACTGGTGCACAGTCATGTTGGAAGAGGAAGGGGCCCGCTCCAAACTGTTCCCACAAGGTTGGGAGCATGGAATTGTCCAAAATGTTTTGGTATCCTGAAGCATTCAATGTTCCTTTCACTGGAACTAAGGGGCCAAGCCCAGCTCCTGAAAAACAACCCCATACCATAATTCCTCCTCCACCAAATTTCACAGTTGGCACAATGCAATCTGAAATGTACCGTTCTCCTGGCAACCTCCAAACCCAGACTCGTCCATCAGATTGCCAGATGGAAAAGCGTGATTCATCACTCCAGAGAACGCGTCTCCACTGCTCTAGAGGCCAGTGACGGCGTGCTTTACACCATTGCATCCGACGCCTTGCATTGCACTTGGTGATGTGTGGCTTGGCTGCAGCTGCTCGGCCATGGAAACCCATTCCATGAAGCTCTCTGCGTACTGTACTTGGGCTAATCTGAAGGTCACATGAAGTTTGTAGCTCTCTAGCAATTGACTGTGCAGAAAGTCGGCGACCTCTTTGCACTATGCGCTTCAGCATCCGCTGACCCCTCTCCGTCACTTTACGTGGCCTACCACTTCGTGGCTGAGTTGCTGTTGTTCCCAAACGCTTCCATTTTGTTATAATAGAGCTGACAGTTGACTGTGGAATATTTAGGAGCGAGGAAATTTCACGACTGGATTTGTTGCACAAGTGGCATCCTATGACAGTTCCACGCTGGAATTCACTGAGCTCCTGAGAGCGGCCCATTCTTTCACAAATGTCTTGTTTCACAGTCTGCATGCCTGAGTGCTTGAATTTATACACCTGGGGCCAGGCCAAGTGATTAGAACACCTGATTCTGATCATTTGAATGGGTGAGCGAATACTTTTGGTAATATAGTGTATACCTTACATTACAGACCAACAAGATTACAGCATTTCCTTTATAGACTCTGGCTGGCAATTTCCCCGAAGTAGTGCTGTGACCCAATTCTATATCTCATCCCATTAGCTGGACAAAAACCTCTATCCTGTACTGTGTCTGTACCACCTGCATTAACAGAAGAACGTCCTTTAGCCTTGCTGTTTATGTTTTTTGGGATGGTAAAGTGTGCGGTGGACTATAGGGATTGGTTAGGAATCTCGATTTTGTCAAACAGCATCTTCATTGCTGCCCTACAAACACTGATACCTTAATTTTAAGACTGTTTTAGCTCAGTTTAATGACATCCAGATACGCTCTGCCTTCACATTATCAGGAAATGCCTAGTGAAAAACAGCATCTTCAAACAAAATGTGATTTTGCAGCTATGTTGTCGATTTGAACTAGTTTACTGAAGACAATAAACTTCACTACCAACTGTGACAGTGTCGTCTGGTAAAGTTTTCACATTGTGACCGGCTGTGTGTGGGTGTCGTTCCAGCATTATGTGTTTTCATTGACAATTTTTGTAGTTGGAACTATAACAGAAGCATTTTTGAGTATTCTGCCAGGTGTTTGTATATGTCTGTCTGTGTATCTGTCTGCCTTTTTGTCTGTGGACAGATTTTGCTAATGTGATCGCATCACACGTGTATAAGATTAAGTAAGGTCCCTCTAGTACTCTTTCCATTCATTATATGTAATTGCCCCACAAGTCAAAATCTGATTTTATTTGAAATGTTGTGTCTGTGTACTCAAGTCCGAGGTCTAATGAGGAGAGTGAAGACTGGTTTCATAATATGTGAGTCTTTGTCAGGCCAAACACAGGATTGAGGTGATTATAACATCATGTAAATTGTAGATTGGTACCATTTTTCATCTGTTTCCCATCTCGTATGTCAATTCATTCATCCAGGGTGTTACCAACTGTGAAATCTCTGTGAAAAATGGGAGAACGAGGCTTAATCTGTGAAGCAGACAGACTTCCTTTGGTGTCAGAATGCTTGTAGTTGTGTAGTAGTGTTTGGTGTGCGGCCTTTAACCTGAAGTCTTTAAATTCTGAGGTCAGAAGTCAGGTTAAGCAGATGCCTCTGCCATATAGAACTGCCTTAACGCTGGTAAATAGTAGCTCACTCTTTGACTAGTAACTTGTTTTGTTTGTCATGACAAAAATCTCCTCAACACTTTCATGTAATGATATTTGGTATTTGACATGATATTTCTCAATTTAAGACAGAGATTGTTGTGGAAGTTGCTCAGCACATCCTGCTGCCAGGGTAACGGACCATTTCACACTTTTTAAAGACTCAATTGTCTCTCTATTTGAAACGATTGGATCCTATAATAAGCTCCTCTTGCAGTTTATAGGTTCCACTAGCGATTATGAATTCAGCAAAATGAGTCATGCTGGATTCATCTCATTTCACATTTTAGATTGCCTTGGTAGTTTGACGACAGGGTTCACAAAAGTCTCTGATTCACAGTGTCTATTACTGCCAGACATGTGACTAAAGTCATTTGGTCCGAGTCTCAGGCAAGTCCCACGTCAGGCAAGTCAAGTCAAGTCACAAGCTGTGTCGAGTCCGGCCCTAGGTCATTTGAGTCATCATGTCTAAAGTCTAGTCAAGTCTTTAATTTCCCAGTCCAAGTCGGGTCTGAAGTCATTCATTTGTCGTCAAGTCAAGGCGAAAGTCATCAGAACAGTGATTTGATTCAACTCAAGTCCAGGTCACCATGACTTGAGTCAACATCTCTGGTCACTGCTGACCTTGACTCAACAACTGGAATGCAACATTTGTTATACGTACTCCCTTGAAGGGGCACTATGTAGTTTTGGAGAAGGTCAGAATTTGGAAATGTACAATATCAATGAGGTAATAATGCAAACTAATAATACAAAAATCCCATAACTGAACAAACAAGCTGCTCTCAGAGGTAATTAAGGTCCCAGATCACTGTTTGACACTTGAAAGGCGGCAGAGTCCGCCACATTTAAACCAAGTAAAACCGTATGGTATTGTGTTGTCCTTTAAGGTCAGTTAGATTATTCAGTTTATTCAGTCACGAGAACAAAGAGTGTTTGAGTAGTTATTTTTTTTTTGGCCGTAAAGTAAAAGTTAAGTTAAAATGAAGATCTTTTCTCTTCTGATGTCTTCCCTGAAACAACACAGTGCACCTTTAAGAGAGCACTGACACTGGCACAATAAAACAGGATCAAATGAAAGTCAGTCGATCAGTCTGCCCACCAGACCGATTGATTGACTTTCATTTGATCCTTCCCATGACTTTCATTTTGTCGATCAGTTTGGTAATTTGATTGTGCTCGATTAGAGTGCAGAAAGTGGCCATTGAACAAAATTCCCGGGGCACATGGTTTTGTGCCTTTTTAGGCTCATGGCAGAGTTACTGCTTGAAAGCTGGCTGTGTGAAGATAAGAAGGAGAGTTTGATGGCTTGTAATAGCCTACTTTTCAGCAGTCAGACTAGCTCAAATTGCCATATGAATCATTTGTCTCCCTGACGCCTGATCAAAGCAATCAGTCTATCTAAGTGAAAGGAGTTTAGGCTGTGGTAATGGCCTGACATGGTGGTGTCTGGTGGGAGTAAAATGATGGTGCGGCGTTGCCTAAAGAGGCAGGGCGAGCCAGTGTGCAGTTCCAGGAAAAGAGGGTCAGGCTGGAGAGAAGGACTGCCTGTAATGCACCTGACCTCACTGACAGTTAAAGTTGACCCTTCTCCCAACACCATAAATCCTGACAGTCACACTGTGCTGTTAGGCATTACTACTCATTGTCAGATTTAAGCATAATAAAGCGAGATGTTGTTAGATATTTTTTTGATGTGAAAATGTTGAATAGCATTTTAATAGATGAACCGACTTGCTGAACATCACATCTAACCTTTTTACTCCCACCTCGTCTCATGAACAATGCTAAATACAGGTGATATTTCAAAAGTTAATTCCCCTTAAAGGATTAGTTATATATAGTCCACAAAAACAGTAACACAACAAAACAGTGTGGCAGCATTCTCCTCAACAACTTAAGTTGATGGGGACTTGTTTTAAAAGCTCCAGAAAGGTTTTGTGGACTACAAAACTTCACCTGACTGTCTACTGGCATGGCTGCGAGTAGATAAGTAATATGAATAAATTCACAAAATATGTCAAATGCCACAGGTGGGCCAAAAACATATAAATACTTCATAGAACATTTTCAATAAACTAACCAAGTTCTTTCAGCAAAATCTCAATCCATTAACCTTAAGCCAGGAATTACATCGGTAGGCTAATGAGATGTTCTCTGGTTTTCTCCAAATGCTCTTTGGAGTGACTTGAGACCAGCAGAATCTGTGCAATGTTACTTATGTTCTCTGTCAGCCGTTTCAGGACATGCCGTCACCCTCTATAAAAGTCAAAGCCTAAACTGAAATAGCAGTCCCCTTCTCCTTATTTACTCCACCGTTACTATTCTTAAGTCTTGGGGACCAGCTTGCCCTTCGGATGCACCTGACTTGCAACTGAATGTCAGGCTAATGGTCATGCCCAGCGAGTTAGCACTTCCTTTGTTTACAGCTCCATTTAGCGGACTGACTCGATATAAAAATGAATCTGTTGGGATTGCTGATTTGACCTAAAGTCTCTTGCCAAGCCGCATTCCCACGCACCTTGATGTTTTGGCATGCCAGAGGTAACATGCTGCACATTAAGGCGGCATGAGGTAATGAGGAAGGCAAGGTTTGGGAACGACGCAGAGGTCAGAGGTCGATGTGTTCAGCGGGTGTCATCTAAACAGGCCGTGGCCACCATAGTCCATAATAGTATCCCGGGAAAGCAAATGGAGGTCAAGGTCCACACCGATCACCGTAAATCTTGTAAAGCTGGTATGTACGCAACTTTTATCACTGACCACGTGAGCCTTTTGTTTATGTATCAACAGGTGCACACTGACTGACCTCAATCAATACTGCTGTATTGATTGAGGTCAGCCTCACCTCATGGTTTAATGTCCGGACAAAACTTTGAGGTTTTATTCACTTACACACAAATAAAAGTGAAGAGTTACATTTTTAAATCCATCTGCATTTAAAGGGACATTTCAACGATTGAACGAAGTAACTCAGAAGATCTCTGAGTTGCCTGGCATAACATCACACTCTGCCTTCTCTGCCGATGCCGTCATGTTCCTTTTTCCTCGTGGGAACGGAGGGATGAGAACAATGATCAGTATGTTTAGACCTGTCAGGGATGATCACCGTGGCACCATTTACACCAGCGCCTTAAAGTTCTTCAAGTTTTCAGAAAATAAACTTTGGCGGTCTTCGTCGTGAGATACATCATTCTACAACTGTCACCTCATTCATAATTTTTCTAACCTTTACATCGGTTTGACCACAGATTCAGGGGCTTGGTGTCATGACATCGCCATTCCCAGCTCCTTCTACATTTAGAAAACTCATACCCTCGTGGTTACCTAATGTGCAGTGTGTGTGTGACCATAATAAGTAGCAGGGTGCTTCTTTTTAACATGAGCTGCGTGGGCTCATGGATTCATCTTCCTTTGGACACCTGTGTCTGAAGGCTGAGGGGGAAGAACTTAACCCTGATGCCTGAATGACAGATAGAGAGGGAGGCTGGAGGGTGCACAGATTTGATATTTATCAGATAGTTAATAATATTATTCATCTTAAGAACAGACTTTGTTGAGTTTAAACTGACTACAAGGTTGCCAAGGAGGCTTGTGCCAGTGTGTGTGCTATTACTTCATACACAAAATTACATCTGCGTATTTCTGTCAAAGAGAAACAAAACTTTAAAAAAAAAACACAATGTACAATATAACACACATTACCTCTTACAGAGGCATGGACTAGGAGCTAAAAGATAATTCATAATCTGAAAAGACAACTACTACCACCTTCTCACTGCACATCTTGCTAGACTGAATGGAGTTATTAGGATCAATTTGAATTTTTCTGGAGGATCAGGAGCGTGAAACCGACTATCAAATAAGGAAGATTCTTACTAAAGAAATATTGGGTTTTATTGACCCAGGTTTTAAGCTATTTGCCCCCAACATGTCAGTGACAGGCCTTTTTCACTGACAATATTTCAATTTGAAGCACAATAGGATAAGCACGGGTGTAATCCAGACAGTTGATGATGGCTTAATTCCATTTAGCTGCTTTGGGTTCAGCTGTGGAAGTACTTTACTTAAATGAAACCAATACCACAATGTCAAAATGCTTCACACCAGGTAAATCCCTTGCACCGAATAAAATATGTAAGTGTACAGAAGTTTTGTCGGCAATATATACTGTAGTTATCAAAGGTCAAAGTACTCATGCAGGAAAATATCCCAGTGTCAGTGTAAAACTGAATCCACAGCATACCATTACAGTGATCATCACTGATGCAGTAGTGTGTAAACAGTGCTGCACTGCTGTAGCAGGGTTGAGTACAAGCTCTTTTCATTCACTTAGTCATGCTGTTGGGTAACACTGTGTCGTATTTTATAAACTTATCATATGTCTTGTAATTTAGAAATCTTAATCTACAACACAACCAATAGCTGTGAAACATGTGGAGGAGTAAAAAGTGCAGTGAAGCGGAGTAGAAGTATTAAGTGATGTAATTTGAAAAAACTCAGAGTATTTTCAACTCGTTTTACAATGTTTGAGTCAATGCACTTGTTACATTTCACCGCTATTCAGACTTGAGGCCCTGGTATTGTGCATGCTGCATTACTGTCAAAGCTTAATTGGACACCTTAACACAGCAGTGTCATCTGTACTGTTAACACATGTGCTTGTTGTGTGATAATGAGTCAAAATGTCTGCAGTGGAAAAGGCCCATACAGAGTAACCTTTAAAAACCATATGTGATTATAGTCAAAAGTTATCACAGTGGAACCTATAGCCTCATTCCAGCTAACCAAGACATTATTTGGGGGACTATATTGTTTTTCAGGTAGATATATCAGAAACATGGCAGACGACACTCAAACTATTTCAGATGATCGGTGTGTGGTATGCTGTCAGATAAATAAACTGTAGTACAGAAATGCCAAATTTATTTGATGTAATTTAGACTGAGTATCTCCATTACTTACTTTGGCTGCTGGGATGCAGAGCAATCTTTAAGCATCTTTGTGTTATGTATTTACTGTGCGTAATATCTTAAAATAAACCAATATATCAATACCATATTTTTTTCAAATACTGATGTTGGTATCAACCTCAAAAACCCTCTCATGTTCAGACTCTCCTGTCCAGATAGCACACTGGATGTGAGGGTAAATATGTTCTGCATAAAATGACCAATGGCTTTTCCGCTTTCAGTTGAATAGAAATTGGAGAATTGAATAGAAAAGTGTATATCTGGGTAGCCTACGTCAGGATTCTCCAGATGTTGAGAGATTCTCAAGTTGACACGCAAGCACATGCACACACCACTAATGACCAAGCTAGTGACGGCAACAGCGTCACCCACTGACACACCTCCTGAACCCTTTTGATTCAGGATGTTTTCTCTGACGTCAGGCCAGCTCTTTTCGGGGTGTGAACTCATGAAAACAATGTTAATTCTTGAGTAAAATGCCTATGTAACCAAGACAACTCCTTAATGGTCAATGAGAGTCATAAATCCAAATGCGGGCGCTTTTGTTGTCCGGAGGGCTGGGAGTCGGACAAAAAAAGGTCACTTGAGATGGGGACTAATAGACCCGACTACTCTGAGATAGAGGAAAAATAGTAGCATGCAAAATTAAAAATGTTAATGGTGGTTTTTGCACCTCAGATGTGCTTGGGAAAGTTCTAGCCTTATGTATAAGCCTTTAGGTGAAAGAAGTGTATCTGAATAGCCTATGCTGTATTCACTTTTATCAGAATAACTCATATTTCAACAAACATAAATGTGATAATAAACACTGTCGTGAAAGTTAGAAGAAATGAAATGTCACTGGGCACCAAACCCCTGCAGAAATATCAATAAATCCATTGTTTCATGTCAGGGAAACAGGTATTCCTATAATAAGGTTTGGAATTTTGGTGTTTGTGTGTGTGTGTGTGTGTGTGTGTGTGTGTGTGTGTGTGTGTGTGTATGTGTTCATGCATGTAAGGTGGGTGTGAAGGTATTTGGGTTCATCATGCTCAGCCATTAGTTTGCTCTGGTATGACAGTGGTGAAAGCCTGAAGCTCAAAGGAGGTGTTGTCATTCCTGTCCAGCCCCCTCCAGGAGCTGAAGGTGTGACATCAACAGCAATAATGAGGGCAGCTCATCAATGGCTGGGCCCAGTGGCTATAAAAGGAAGTCGGAGAGTCCAGTGTTTATCATAAGTGCTAGGAGCTATAGCCACCAAACCAGGCTGACTTGACTTTAAACCACGAACACAACTGTTGCTTTGAACAGAGCACAGAGGAGCCACCAGAGGTATGTTCAGCTTGTTTGTCATCAGGGATGTTGGCGAAAACACATCAACTCAAGTTTATTCATTTGTCGATTTTAGTTAATCCTCATTTTTATGTTGATTTCGGGATATATTTGAATGTTTGGTGTGCATGCACAGTTATATATCTTACTAAAAACTGAATGGACTTTGGTTGAGTCTGGTAGCGTGCTCACTCGCTCCAGCATAAGGTTGATGGCCAGACTTTTAAAAATAAGTTAGCTATTTATTTATATATATTTTGCAATATATTTCATGTTATAAAATATTGATTTTTTTTTCATTTATTTTGATTTTAACAGGTCATCAAAGTCAACATGTGCAATCTGGACTATAAAATGGTGTTCATTTCCCTCTGCATTTTACACATCTTCGCTCTCTGTGAAGGGCGCCCCCTCAGGTAACCCTCATCTAAAGGCCTTTCAGATCAATTTCAGATCAACTTCACTACTTCATCATGTGATACCACTTTTAAAACCAAATTGATATTTGGTAAGCTCAGTTGATAAATGGTAAATGTATAGTTAACTAAACAGTGGTTAACAGACACCCTGTTAACAAATAATGAATTGCTCTCTGAGCCATTTAAGTGACTGTTTATCAAAAGTTACAATACATTAATACATTAACAATACATTTACCATTTATAAACGATGTTTATTATAAAGTTAGCTATTGTCTCTTTTAAGTTAAATGTATCAAATTATATCAGTTTTACAAGCAGATCGATTGTTGCTATATTAAACTAACGTAGGTTTTATTTCATGATCCTGTGAACAGGAAGAGGACGGTGAGTGAGGTCCAGCTCATGCACAACCTCGGGGAGCACAAGCAGGTGCAGGAGCGGCGGGAGTGGCTTCAGATGAGGCTCCGGGGCATTCACACAGCTCCGGCCCGCGGCAGCAGCGAGGAGGCGGGCCGGGCGAGGAGGAGGATGCGTCCCGAGGACCTGCCCGACCTGAGCGACCTGACGCCGGAGGAGATCCAGTTCGCGTTGAGCCTTTTGGAAAAGCTCCTCAAGTCAAAGCAGACGTGATTTGTGCTTCATTGTATTTGACCTTCAAAACGGTCGCGCTAACATTTCCAACATCCTTTAGACTATTTTTATTTTTATTTTTTATTTTAGTAACTGTTTTTAGTTTAAATTGTTTCAAGATGTCTGAATGGGTCCCTATTTTTAAAGACTGTAGACCACTTATATTTTGTTTATTTAAACATTTTCACTTTATTTATTTGATGTTATTTATAGATATTGGTGTTGATGATACTATTGAAGGGGAAACTGTGCCTTGACTAGGCAAAGCTTCCCCGTTGTTTGCACTTCTGTTTAATGTTGTAAACCACTCGTAAAGCTGCTTAGTGAAGGAGATAGAGAGCTGGACCAACTGTGTCGTTTATGATTTTATGATTTGACGATGCCCTCATCAATGGGCATTCCTGCCTTTCAATTCATGTACATTTCATTTAGTTTATAGAATATGTGTGATTACATTGCAGACCTATCGATGCTATTTTTTCCTCTCGTATGTTTAGTGTAAAACGGAAAAAAAAATACTTCTATGCACTTCAAAAACATAATGTGTATTTTTTATATGTACACAATGTTTCATTGTATAAGACCGTTTTAATTTTTTTTTTTATAAATAAGCGAAGGGTGTATAATGTGATAAATGTAATTTATTTTAAAAAATGTTTTTTTTTTTTATTGTTGTAAATGGGTAATGAGTAATATTGTTCTCTAAATGTAAGACAGAATAGACAGCTGGGTGAGTGTAGGACATCATCCCTTGCATGTGCGGTTGTCTCGCGAGTTTTCACGTGAACTCCACTCTCCCAAACCAAAATAAAGAATCCTCAGCCAAGTTGATGTGAGCTCATGAAGTAGTGTCTACGAAAACTCCTGGCATTTTGTCTTCCGCGCATTTGAATGATAGCACAGCAGACTGTCTTAACAACCGGGCGAAACGTCTCAAAACGGAATGTAGCCTGACGAAAGGAGGTAAAGGAAAGTTGTTTTAAACTCTTGGTAACAGACTCAGCTAGCTAGCTGGCTAACGATAGCCCCTTACGGCTGGCGAGGTGTTTAGCTTAGCGGTTAACGCTAATTTAACAGCCTAACCAAAAAGTCTAAAATCCTCTTAACCGCTCTAAAGTCTCTGTAAAGCACGATGTTGTCTGACGCTTTGCCTTTGACATCGTTGGTAAGTACTTACACAGTTAGACTCGTAAACACAGTAGCGGTAAATGTATTCGGTATATAACTGTGCCACATTTATGTTTGTAACAGAAGAACTGTCAGTTCATTACATTTAATTGGTACCACCTGGTTAACAGCAGTGAGCGAAGATGTAGGCTAGAAGGTACCTAGTACAAACTGCTGAATGTAACCTACATCCAGCTTATGTGACCGTCGTTGGTCTACTATTAGGAAGTGTGGTGTTAAATTCTTTAGCAATACATTCATGAATCGGTGTCATGTTTCACTCTGTCTAGATTGAGCTAGCTAACGTCCACGGATGCTATGTAAGCCTAACGTAACGCTCAGCAGATGTAACCACGTTTTGTCACAGTTTACATGTCTGGGCATGTCAGTTCCTCTGTGTGTTGATGTCAGCTTTAAATGAACCCCCAGGAGCGTAGGTCACTGGTATCTGCAGGTTTTAGGTAAACTGTGTTCACGCTGTGGCTTTATTATTTGCATACTGCTTGACGGATGATCGATGTCTGATCTTAATTATTTAGCCTACCCCCTAAATTCACCAGACACATTCAATCCGATCGATCATCCCGGAGTGAAATGAATGATACAGGAGATATTACAGAAAACACCAAAGTACTAGTTGTCCAGAGGATATATGTTATTCAGAGAGTCGATGTTTGTAGTACAGACAGATGTCCTTATGGTTAATCCCTTGCATGAACTGAATTCCTGGTGACCATTATCGTAAGAGCTAAAACTCCAGTAAAGCCCGAGGAGACCTACTGATGGCTCCATCTGGACCATGAAATGTAGAAGTGGTGAGGATATGGCCTTATTGGCCTTTGCAAAAAATATAATTGATTTTGTCATACTGTAAATTACAGTAGTCTTATCAGTGCATAACAGCAAAATGCATTCAGCCATGTGCCTCTTATCGTCCAGCCTGGAAGAGCTGATGTAACATGACTTATATGATTGCAAATGAGTCCCCTGGTGTCAAGAAGGTGACACTGCCCAAGCAGCTCCTCTGGCAGAACACAGTTTTGAATCTACCAGTGCCCTTAAAGTGGCACTATGTAGTTTAGGAGAAGAAAACAAACTCAGAATTTTAATATTTAAAATATTAAAAAAGTAATAATGCAAACTTTTTTTTTTTTTTTTTTAATCCATGACTGAATAAATGAGCTGTTCTCAGAGGAAAACAAGTTCCCAGAACACTGTTTGAAGCTAGAAAGGTGGCAAGGTCTGCCAAATATACACAAAGTAAAACTGCATGAAATTGTGTTGCCCTAAGGTGAGTTAATTTAATTTATTCAGTCATGGAACCAAAGGGAATTGATCTGTTTAGTGTGTTGAGGCACATGAAATCAGTCACTGAAGATCTTTGTTGTTTTTGGGAAGAAATGTTAATCAGATGACATAGTGCTCCTTTTAAAGATGGTGGAAAACAGTTTGATTTTGATCATGAGGGTATGTTATAACAGGGCTGCGCTATATATTGATATTTATTCTAATTGTGAGCGAGAGTATACATCATCTTATATTTCGGATATCATGATATCACATCAGGTGTTGTCTTTTTCTGGTTTTAAAGGCTGCATTACAGTAAAGCGATGTCATTTTCTGAACTTACTAGAATGTTTTACTTGTTCTGATACTTACCTTTACCAAATTAGTCATCATATATCAACATTTATCAGAATTCTTTGTGTGTTAATATTAGTTTTGTTAATATTGTGAAAGCACTAAGTCAATCCCACAGTATTGTTGCTATATTGATATTGAGGCATTGATATTGTCAGATATTTTATGATATTCCAATTGCCATGTCATCCAGTTCCTATATTATAATATTACATTTCTAGTTGCAGATTGGCTGCAAACCTGGATTTTAATAGGGACTTCTGATGCTCGTTTAAATACTAGTTATTCAGCTCAACATTTTCAATCGCCTCTATGAAGCATTTTTTGTTTTTTCACTTTCTACATATAACTTTTTTTAATATTCTAAATTTTAGTATTTTTCTATCTTTCTTTTCAGTGGTTTTCAAACGAAGGAAAACTGCCCCAGACAGTCTTTCAGAAAAAAAGGCTTGTTTGGTGCTGCCTTCAAGTGATGTTGGAAATATTCCAGTTTTGTTCTCTTGTTTGAGCTAATTTTTAAAACTAAAACAACACATCAAATGATACATCTGGAAAACATCGGATCGGGGGGTAAATAACTATGTATGTCCCTTACAAAACATGCTATTAATGACATTGTATGTCTGACATTTGTATGTATGTATGTATGTATGTATGTATGTATGTATGTATTTATTTATTTATTTAACTTTACATTGTATATTAAAAGGCCATTTTGTCATAGTTTCTCCAGCTTCCGAACAGAAATTGATTGAGCTGGTGATCAAGGGAAGAATATTTGATTCTGGTGTATTTTCCATAACATTTCCCACGTTACGTTTAGTTGGGCGTTCGGACTACTGCATACAATAATGTTAAATACATCCTGCACTCAATGAAGGCCTATAAGTAAGATCTGTTGTCGCTATTAAGAACCGGCATCCATGAAATGCACTTTTAGTGCAGGCAGCACTCGGAAGGGGGAGCTTACGAGCAGCACGTGAACGCAGCATCGCCCTGATTCAGTCAAGCACGCGGCCATTCACAGTTTAAGGTCCCTCCGGTGACTCTGAATGACTCGCCGGTGCACGTCTCCCTCGCCTTGTAGACACATTTAGAGGTTTTGGTCGAAGCGATTGGATTTTACCAGCGAGTGAAAGTCCAGCTCGAGTGTGTGAAACGATGCTGATGAAGTTGGAAAGTAATGAGCGAGGATGCTGAAGCTGCCGGGAAGCCCGCTTTGTTCGGAGGAGCGCAAGGCTTTTGTGCCGCTGTCATCCCGCAGCTCATCCCCTGCTGCTTTGTCTTCACTTGGCCCTCTGATACCGACCGGTAGGTGCACGTCCGCTTTCAAGCGCGGGGTTTTTTTTTCTGTCTTTGTTTTATTTTTATTTTTTTAGCTTGTCATTGTGCTACATGCGCACACTATCAATACTCTGCTCTTTGTGTGATTTACTGTAAATACAAGATTTCTGTTAGTGTCCTAGAAAGAAGATCTCTGAATGTATTATTATGGGACTCACTTAGGCAGACTACCTTGTACTCAGCACAGAGCAAATACTGATCTTATGATACATAATAGTAATCTTAAGTGTTACATGACATGAGAAATTGATATATTTCCCCAAAGATATATGAAAAAATGAGATGTTATTCATATTGTCATTAAATGGGGGTATTTCGATTCTTAAATCACATATTCAGCATCCTTTTGCTGGATTTCAGCCCAGACTGCTGCAGAGAGCAGATTCCCTGTCTTTGCCCGTCTGTGTGTCGTGTCAGCAGCCCCTAAATAATAGATGGGACCCTCACCCCTTAGGGCTCTCACCTCGTGCTTTTAATAGACTGACAGGGCGCCTTGAGTTATTGTGTCTTGGAAAGGTTGGAGAACTTGGCTTGTATTTATCACATTGAACCTGCATGTGGAGCGCTTGTGAGCACTATAGGCCATTGATCTATTCAGCAAATAACAAGGGAAATGGTGATATCAGAGGCTGGTGCTCAGTAACAGGAAATTAGACAAGTGAAATGTTAGCCCCCTCTAGTTCTTACAGGCTGTGTGAAATCTTGGCTGCTGTAGATTTGCTTTGCCATGTGAAAGATGAGAGGAGCTGCTTGCCCTCAGTGAAATATTGCCTCCTCAGTTCTTTTGTTCCCTCAACCCGGCTGGTCAGGCCACTGGCTGCTTGCCTGTTTGGCTTGAAGGCCACTTTAGTTATTATTACCCGATATCTGCCAAGCATTTAAATCCCATTTGAGATATACCATGCATTCATGCACTGTTAGGCAGTAGTGTTGCAGTTATAGCTTTCTAGATTGCTTAATTGTGGCAGTTTCGGAAAGGAGACCCCCGACAGTATTCTTTTCAGTATAATGTATAAGCATGTCAGAATGAACCACTGCGCTGACTACTGTTCTATACCCTTCAATGAGTTGTCTTGAATGCCATTTTTCTCAAATTTTTAGTGATATTGTCAGTTAGATGGCTGCAGGAAGTCATCCTATGTGCCTGTCAGATGGTCCACCTGAACACAATGAACCAGAAGGGTGTGTGTGTCTGTGTGTGTGTGTGTGTGTGTCTGTGTGTGTGAGCGTGCAATGCCCATCTTTGTGAGCACATTTCTTCCATTCCTCAGCTGCTATCTGTTGTGACCCTTGTCTTCAAGGACATTGCCAGAGTCTGCAGCTATACTGTGAAGCTGACATGTTATGAAGAGAACAAGAACATCCTCTCTGATTTCTTAAATGTACCCTTTGGAGCAGGATTTAAAAGTAAACTAGCACTGTATGCACTGATTTTATTAATGTCTATATTAATAATAAATCCTTTGTACATTACATCCTCTGTGTTGTGTTTATAGATATAATCTTAAGCATCACATGACTGATGAGATGCCATCTACCAAAAATGGGAAATGAATCTATGACCTTGACTGAGTGTAGCTTGGGCAGTTGTGGAAATTCAAGGTGATGTGCAGCCACTGACTGCACTGTTGATGATTTAGTGTCATCTCTCCTGACTGGTCTTGCTACATCTTAGTTGTTTCTGTCTGGGTCTGCCCTCCCAGACAGTTAGCCAGTTAGCCACTCAATCAGTCTGTTAGTCAGCTGCCCACCTACTGGTTGTCCAGCACGTTCAGATGTCAGCCAGTATCCAGGCAGGCTTCTCTCATTACCAGCCTTTGAAGCTATGCCAAAACATTGATGGCCTTTTTAGTGGATGTGGAGCATGGAAACAAAAGAAAGTCCTCTAATTTAATCTTAAAGAGCTGATATGCACTTGATTTCTATTTATTTGTGTGACTCAATGAGATAGTTCAGCGTTTTATGTTTTCGTGGGGGGTTTTTGTGTGTCTGGTCATGTGCTGTGCAGAATAGAAGGGTGTACTCTGGCTCTGTCACCAACTTCCTTTTTATGATTTTTTTTTTTTAAAAAGACCTCTTTCAGTCACTCAACCCTCCTTGCTCCCATTTTCCACTTCTGTGATTCCACGGTCGACAGTAGATGGCCATCATCATATTTCAAATCAGCTCCTCTCAAGAGAGCAAGGCTCTCTTCATTACTGAGATCTAAATGTGTTTCTGCCCTATAAGCTCAACGTTATTGATCAGGTAGCCAGGAGCAATGTCACAGTAGAAGTGAAATGGATACATTCATCAACACAGTTACAGGAATGTAATTCATCTTGATACACCAGACTGGAATTGGTTTAATTTCCCTTTCTTATATCAGCACACGTTTACATTTGGCTACTTGTAGTTGAAGCATGTCACCTGAATATGTGCATTTACCTGATATTTATGTCTGAATGTGTGATTTTGTTATATACTGTTTAGAAAAAAAAACAGATTCAGTCCAAAGAAGACAGTAAAAAATAACAAGTTCTTACATTTAAAGGAACAGTTCACCAAAAAATGAAAATGCATTATCAATGTCTGTCAGTCGCTATCAACCCGCCTGTGCTGATGGAAAGACAGGTGAAGTTTTGTAGTTGCTGGAGCTTCACAGCAAAACTACACAACTGAAGTAGCTGGGGACTTGGAGCAAACGACAACCAAAAACATTAAATGGCTCCATACAGCTTGTACAGTGTAATACAAGTCTTCCAAAGCCTCTGAGATCTCAAATGGATTTGAAAATATGTTTTTTACACCCTTTTAGCCTAGCAGCTATAGTGAAGCTTTCAGCTTTAAAAACATTGTAAATAACATGTTTCAAATCACTTTGGTATCTCTGGGCTCCTGGTGACTTATGCTGGACGAGCTGTAAGTTTTCAAACATGTCCCCATCTTCTTCAGTTGTTTAGTAGAAAGCTGCAGCACTTTTGCTTGAAAAATGACTGAATTGACTTCTCAGTTATCAAAATAGTTTTATTTTCTTTAGTTCAACTAATTGATTAGTTGTTGCAGCTCTATATCTAATACCCCCTTCCATCTTTACTTTCTCTCTTAGTTTCAGATCTTCATATATTTAAAAATTTCCCCACTTGTAACTGCATTGTATAGCTGTCAGAGTCAATAGCATATTATGCATTTGAGTTCCCATGCATTATTGAATTACAGCCTTGGCTGAATAAAACTTTTCATCAGAGAAAGTAACAGAATGGAAAAGGACTGTTTGATGTTCTTAGCAATACAAACTAAAAGATGAAATGTCAAAAGAGTTAAACTAGTCACATAACTTTTTGAGTGTTACTCAAGTGTGTGCGTATATGTGCATTAATGTGTGCATGAGATTGTGTGTTTAAGTCCTTTCTGAAATGGAGGGCAGATATTAGAACAGTTCTCTCAGGGCTGTTTGTCTGTCTCTGGAAAAAACCTTGAATTACAGCAGACCACTCAAGGAAGCATCACTCGCTCCAAGGCTGGAGTGGTTGTTAACCCATCAGTCAAAAAATGTCTGAGGAACAAGCAAACTGTTTCCGTGTGTTGTCCTGTCCCTCACTCAGTTTGTTTCACGTGGATACACTCTCTAATGGATGCTGGGTTCTGTGTATGTGGCTGCAGGCTGAGTGTTTGGTAGTTTGGCGTCGGCCCTTTTTCTGCAGCACTCAGGCGCTGTAAAGGGTTCACATGAGTTGACTGCAGCCCTCTACTTGTTCCTCAGCTCAGCACGCTAAAAAGAAACCCTTTACCCCTGAGCCATTTTTGCACAACTATGCGTGCGAGTGTGCCTAAAGAGGATCTAATCTGAGCTCCGGGTAATCTATCTCATTGTTGCAGGAAATCATGCATCAGTGCTTTGGTTTCTCTGATGAGTAATGTCACCCCCCTTGAGTTGACGTTAAAACTTTTATGGTAGTTTGAAGTTTGGCGTCACAGAAGATTTTTCCGCTTGCTGAATTGTCTGATGATGTTTAACTATTGTGACACAGTTGACTGGTAGTTACGTTTTTTTAATGACTGTCTCTTCTATATCCAGCAGTAGCTTCTTATGTCTGCCACTATATATGATGACACGTAGAAAACACCTGAAAATGTAGAAACGTTTCTTCCAATATTTCAGAAAACTGTCCCTTTATCTGGATCCACACCAAAATGCAGTCTATTCTTGGCTTCGACCTTTCATCCAAGTTTGGTAGAAATCTGTCAAGTTTTTATGTGATAATGTTTTAAAACAGGAAAAAGATAAATGAAGTGGCTCATTGCCACTCGTCCTGTGTATTCCAAGTTTCAAGGTTCCAAACTGATTTGAAATTACATTAGTTCCACCCTTTTCAAGCTGAAATTTTCACTGTAGCTGCTAAGCAAAAAGCATTGGTGCACACCCCGCCTGAAGTTGTGCACTAACTTGACTGTACGTTGATGGTGTAAGTCAAATCAGTTTGCGGTCTTGGTGCATCACGAGGTTTGGATTACACTAACCATGCGTTGAATTGTAACATACAATATTTTGGAGGTTATTATTGTTGCCTATTTTGATGACGCATCTGAAGTCATGTACCTTTGGGTCATCTTTTATTCTTACTAAAACTCAAAGTGAGACCACTTGATATTCTTGTGTCACCAAATATCACCAATAATATTGATCAGTGCAGTCTGAACAACACATTGACTGACATTCAGCACTGTCACTCCAAGTTCTCCAAGTGAAGACATGCTCATAACTTTGACTTTGTTTGTGCTTTCATCTCTCCAGCAGTGACCGACAGTGTGGCTTGTCAGTATTGGACTGCAACCATCACACGCAGCAGGTCAGCACCATGAGTCTGTACGGGGCCGGGGCCAGCAATGGTGCTGTTGGAGGAGCAAGAGAGAGAGTAGGAGCAGAACATTACCGGGAGCAACGGCGACGCTCCAGCGACCGCTCACGTGACTCCTCCCATGAGAGAGGGGAGAGTCAGCTGACGCCCTGCATCAGGAATGTTACTTCTCCCACTCGGCAGCATGGTGAGGACAAAAGAAAGAGGGGAAAAAAAAGAAAAGTCGGAGTCGATTTGCCAAGTCATTGTTTCTTCTCCATTTTGTAACAGCATATTTGACTGAACACTTGCTTCAGTGGTGTTCATGTGTCTTCCTCTCCCTCAGATCGTGAACGTGGCGACGGAGGCTCGTCCTCAAGATCCTCCAGTCCACGACCTCCCAGGGTTTCTCTTCCGTATTCCCATTTTGGAGGGGCCATGATCGGGGGACACATACCTCGAGCTCTTGTTCCTCCTGGAGCAGAGCACCACTCCAAGACAGTTGGCCAAGGACTGTGTGATATGATCTATGTGTATGACCTCAGCAGTAAAGAGGGGCATCGCAGTGGACTGAGATTGGGAGAAAGAGTAACGCTCATTGTGGACAATACAAGATTTGTGGTGGATCCCGCCATCTTCACAGCTCAACCGAACACCATGCTGGGCAGGTAATGACTGACACATTAATTGAATGTACATATGTATAGGTGCCCATGGTGGATGAATTATTTACGGTGCCTTACAGTTCTGAGTCAAAATTGCCAATTGGCTCTTGCTTGTCATTCTATGCTTTATTTGACAGTGCCAGTGGTAAGGTAGTAACAGTACACAGAAGTCATTGTACAGGATGAGTTCAGTCCAAACAATTATTTTGATTTGATTGCATCACACAGCGGTCTAAGTTAGTTTGTTCCAAACTACACTTGCTGCCACCTGAGATAGTTGATGCATCCTGTGGTGCGATAAGCAGTAAACAACATACTCATACATGATTTAATGCAGATCTAATTAAAAATAAATGAAAACATCATATAAATGCCTTTGGCTTCAATAATTTGGCTCTGTCGGCATCGACATCTAGAAGCTGCTTAAAAACACATATCTGGGTGATTCTACTTAAAACGCATTAACATGTTCGATGTGTTTCCACTCGTATACAGCTTTCAAACAACGCAGACCCTCCGTCCTCAACTGATTCACCACTTGCTCTCAAAAATGTTCCCGCACGGCTGATTTGAAAGAAGCAAGCTGGTCCTCTAGTGCCGCTGTCTCATTTGAGCTTGCCATAGTATATAGCACCAGTGCCTTCCTCTTCTGCTTTTGATACCTAATAGCAGTTGGAAAGCAGATTTTAGGCCATTTACTGGATTGAGTGTGGATCAAAACCAGCATAATCTCACCCACTGACATATGGTCTCACAGTAGTGTGACTGAGTCAAATATATTTTTTGTGTGACTGCATGCACAAAACAGTGACTTCATTATGCCATGATGGTTCGGTATGAATACATGTATTCTTCATGGACAGTATTGATAGACAGGAATGAAGGGGGAGAGAGAGGGAATGGCACGCAGCAAATGGCTGCAGTGATATGCGCAGGGTAAGCCACTGAAGTGTGTGTGAAGTGTGAAATAGTTGAGTGTGATATGTGAGTTTTCAAATCTTGCTGCTGGGGACAGTGTGCTGCAACAGCTAGATATAAACTGTAAAACCATACTCCAGGATGTATATAACAGTATTATTAATTCCCATTAATAATGATGATAAATAATACTGTTATTAGATAATAATAACAGTATTATTATTTCCCTTTAAGCTTTACTAAAGAGGATATGTATTTTGGATGTTTTATCTTTTCTCCTTTCACTCTACCTACCATCTGCCATTCCCTGAAGCTAAAAGCTTTAACTGTGTTGGTGCTGAAAGAACAGCTCCCCCTATTTAGTGTCCTCTCATATCCCAAAACATTCCAGCAGACTTCTTGCAAAATTTGACCTCAGTGTTCACCCTGTGAAATGCAGTTCTGATGCAGCCAATTCCCTCAATAATGGTCTAGTGTTTGCCACTTAACAATAAAACAGCAGATGGTGTTTTATTGGTGGTATGTGGTGTATATATAAATGTGTGAATGTTGGTTATTAATAATTTGTTGATGCCAAATAATTCACATAGACTTTTCTGTAATGAATAAACCATGAAATCAGTTGGGACCATTTTTCTTCCCAGCACAGCCATTTAAATGGAGATTTGTTGTGATTTAGTATGTCTTTATTGAAGTTCTTTTGACGACTATCATTTTCAAGCCAAACCTTTTTCTTTTGTGATTACAAGAAAGTATAAAAGCTTCAGAGTCTTCAGAATTTTGCATTGTTCCAGTTTTGAAGCTGATCAGACCGTGATTCCAACAGCAACAATGATCTCATCTGTTGTATTCTTTTCTCTCAGGATGTTTGGTTCTGGGCGGGACAACAACTTCACACGGCCCAATGAAAAAGGAGAGTTTGAGGTGGCTGACGGGATCAGCTCCACTGTGTTCCGAGCCATTCTGGTGAGTGCTGAGTTTAGGTCTTCATCTGTGACGTTCTGACGTTTTTAGCTCAGAACAGCTCTATACACTCTGCCAATGTTTGTTCTGTATAATACTGTATCTCTCCCTCCCATCTTCATGCTTTTTATGTCTTCTCTCTCGACCTCTTTGCCTTTTCCTCATCACACTTGGCTATACTCTTTCTTTTTCTTGTTTATTCTCTTTTTTTGTTTGCTCCTTCCCTCTTTCCTACACCGTTCTTCTTCCCTCTTCCTATTTCTCTAATCATTTTGTCCTTCTTTCCTCCCTCCTCTGTCAATGGTACAGTGGGTTCAGAACCTTTCTGAAACATTAACTGCATTTCCCATGTTTTATTCACTTCTTACCCATCTCCCCCATCCTTCCATTTATATTACACTCAAGATGTCTCACAATACTCATACCACCACCTCTCCCTATCTCTGTGGCTGTTCCTTTTTCTGCCACTCTTCTCTTCCACTCCATTGGTCCATCACTGCCGCTTGTACCGGCAGGGGAGTTCAGCTCAGTCTTATGTGGAAGCCCTCCTTCTGTTTGGAATTTTCAGTTCAGCTACAGTTTTGGCACCACATGAAGTTTTTTGCCAGACTAGATACCACCAATTTCATTTCATTCTTAGTTATGTTTTCTAATCAAAATTCCAAGTTATGAGATTAGCTGTGCATTCCCTGATTCAAAAAAAAGTTGGAAGCTGTGTAAAATGTCGACATGCAATCACTTGGTTTAATGGAATGTTTCTGAGCCCATGCAGTAATATCCTTTATGCAATCATGTGTTTGAAAAAGTGGTTAAGGCTGTGATTGGAAAAAATATAGGATATTTAAAACACAGGATTTCTATTAGAACCAGCAGAAAGCTCTGTTAAGTTCAGAAAGTGACATCACTGTGATGTAGCATTTAAAACCAGGAAAAGACAACACTTATGTCATATCGTGATAAGAACCATATCCCAAATCTCAGACAATACATGGTGAAATATCAAGATGATAATGATAATGTATACTGATTGAAAAATATTGATCTGTTACCTAGCCCTACGGTCATCATAGTGTGGGTTGTTGAATTGAATCACTTGATACTGTGATGTGTTCAGAATATTTTGCTTCTCTTAAAAATCTCCCAGTATAATCTAATACAACACCACTACAAATACAGCCTTATAGTGTACCATAGAGTCCACATAGTACAACTGAAAGTATGTGGTCCAGGATGCAACAAACTTGGTTGGAATCTGGCTGCCAGCCGTTCCTGTGCGTCATTCCCCTCTTGTCCTCCACACTTCCTGTCTGCCTCCCTACTGTGTTGCCCCTGTCAGACATGCACCTTGTTATGCAAGTATGAAAGTAGATGACAACAAATCAATTGAATAAACCATGAAAGACTTGATGAGCCAAGTTTAAATTGTGCCAAGTTCATGGACGAATAAATGAATATCCAGCATAATGCTGTCTTAAATAGAAATGAAACAACTCCCACCCTAGTGTGTTGATATGCAGTGCTTGTGTCAGAAAAAAGTGCTGCCTACATTAAATGGTGAAACTGAGAAATTAAAATTGATAATTCCCCAGAAGTGAGGTCGAGCAAGCGTCCCTCGCACCTAAGATCGCCAAGGAAGGTCATTCCATAAGTATTAAGATCCATCAGTGATGCATCCTTTTTCCTTCATATTAGAACTGCTTGAATTCAACAGAGGTGTCACCTCACCCTCACTAGCACAACCTGCCAGATATCACCTTAACACGTGTCTCTATAAATGTCCTGGCATGTCTCAATACAGCCATAAGGAACATAAAAAATCACTTGTGTTTGACTGACAAGAAAAAATTAAGCCAGCTTTATTTTTATAGCCAAACAAAAAAAAAAATCATATATGACATTACAGCCGTTACATTATGTACAGTCCAGGACAACCTCTCTCTTTAGACCATCATTTCAAGTAAGAAAAACCTTCCCAAAAACCCCTTTGAGCTAAGAAACCGCTAAGGAAACTGATTCACCGTCTGATCCAGCATCACATGAATGGATGTAGCATGCATTGTTACATATTCTGTGCCTGAAAGGGGCTTGCAGCCAAATAAAGTCCAAAATGCCACACGAAAAAGTCTAAAACCTGAGTCAACACACAAACAGCTGAAGTATTTTAGAAAGCCGTCTCACCACAAGATCCATTTATCAGCTGTTTTTCTAGGTGTCAATCATATCAAATTTGCCCAGTTGTCATGAAAATCCAACATGGATGAAAAGCCTGTGAATTCATCTACAGCAGTCTGCTGATAGTGCCCATGAGATTGGATTGATAAAAGGTGGTGGTGAGGTATTTCTGTCATCTACTGTTTCCGAGGTCAAGAATAAACTTTGAATGTCGAATGAAGTATTCATTCAAGACCGGACTTCTTATAGAAGATAATATTTACAGTATTGTTACAGTTTATAGGGTTTTTAATGCTCACCTGCATTTTCATTTCAATTACTACTGTCATCACAACATGACTTGGAGATTGATTGATCTATATACAGTTGAACACTGTATTGCTGAAATCATTTTGGCCGTAAGCATAGGAGTCATTTCATTCCATTGGATTGGCATTTATACTGAACATCCAAGACACCTTAAGGATAATTTGCAATATGTAAACTAATAACAATAAATCATTTCTAACTGATAAAACTCTTTTACTTACAAAAAAGTACATATATACACTAGTTTATACTTTGTTGCAACCAAATTCTGATTAATTGTAGCAGCAATAGTTATGTAGTTTTATCGTATCTAGAAGTTGTTTTATCGTGGTGAATATATCTTTAGGGCTAAAAACAACAACTTTTGAGTTTAGATTTTCCCAAGAAAGACTATTTGAATGTCAGCTTCAAATGGCTGTTTCATTCATTAATTTCACAGTTTCAAACTCATTGGAACAGATTTTATCTTTTAGTCCTCCAGCGCGAATACAAAATATTCCTGAAAGCATTCCTGGTGAGCGTTTGTTGATATGTGGCTCCCAAACTGTTTGTGGCAAGTGCAAAACCCTCCATTCACCCCAGGCCTTTGGTGATGCACTCACAAAGACAGAGTAATTGCTTGATTGTGGTTATGGCATAATGTATTCTGGCATGAGTACGTAGGGACTGAACAAAACCCAAGGAGACAACTGAATGAGTGAAGCACAGGACAGGACAGGAGTAAGAGTGGTGCCTGTGTTGGAACCTGCAGTGTTTGAGTACAAACTGAGAGTCAGAGTTGACGGAGGCTGCACAGAGTCCGGGAGGGGAGGGGAACTGGAGCAGTAGAGGAAAGTGACGTTGCTAGCTTTTGCTTTCATCACCATTTGCTCTCCACACCCCTTCCTCTATTCTCTCTCTCTCTCTCTCTCTCTCTCTCTCTCTCTCTCTCTCTCTCTCTCTCTCTCTCTCTCCCTCTCTCTCTCTCCTGTGACTTCTGGTGGATTTTATTTTCATCACCGCCCTCTCACTCTCCTAGCCTCCCCTCCCCTCCCCCCCTCTCTCTCTCTGTCTCTGGCGGCAGTGTGAGTGGAGCGGCATCAATAATGGCGTCTTGTTTTTTCTCCCATGCCTGCGCGTGAATGCCTGCCATTCTGCCTGTGTCTTCCTGTGTGTGTGTGTGCGCGTGCATTGCTGAAAATGGCAGGATTACTACAAGTCGGGGATTATCCGTTGCCCTGATGGCGTTTCCATTCCCGAGCTGAGGGAGGCATGTGACTACCTCTGCATCTCCTTCAACTACAGCACCATCAAGTGCAGAGACCTCAGTGAGTACACGCTGCTTGTTTAGCTCTAACTGTCATATTTACTCTGCGAAGTGAGCAGAGCTGCAGACTGATGTAGCTGCTGGACGCTGGTGAGTGTGGAGCTCAGATCGTTGTCTTTGTTATTGTGTAAGTGCATTAGTGAGGAACACAAATAGACTTTGCCTGTTTTGTTTTTATTACAGAATGTGTCACATCACTGCATATTTGATGAGTATAGACAGCTTCAAACTTATTTTCATCAGCAATCAGTTGGCAGTAATAAGTCAGTGATATTGCTGATATGCAGAATGGTGACATTACTGTAGCTGTGACTGTAAATATAGCAGAGCAGTCAGAGCTAAAAGTAGGCACAGTACATCCATGATTAGTGTATGGAGACAGGCTGATGTTGCCGTTTGTCTGCATCAGTGTTGTTTGCGTACATTCATTCAATGATGCATCATGTCTATGTGTGTTTTTTTGACATAAGTGCTGTTATTGTGCACGTTTGTGCTTCTTGTTTGTGTCTGTGAGTGTGTGGGAGGAGCAGCTCGCAGGCTGCTGCTGCTGTGTTCGTGTGTTAGTGTGTGTGTGTCAGACTCTAAGTAGGTCATGATTAGCTGTAAGATTTAGTGCTTGTTATGTAAGTGTATGAACAAAAATAAGGAGAGCAGGTTCTGTTCTTTTACCAACAATATGTGATTTTCAGGGGTTTCCATCTTTAGTTGCTGCTTTTTGTGTTTTTTCTGTTATTGTTTTGTAGTTTGACCTAAATTCTCCTCTGTTCTGGATAGAGCTACACAAAGGCTGCACATATAAAACGTGTTTTCTGTTTGTATATTAATTTACATTCAGAGATTCATTATATCTGAAATTACTTACAATTAATATGTCTAAGCAGTTCTACACAGGTAATATTTAGGTCATAAGTGGTGCAGTACTGTGTGAACATCATCAGCTGTACAGCTAGATGATTTGGTCTGAAGAAGACATACTGTAATATTACTATGGTAATATCTCCTCCTGTGTGTAAACTGAGCTCAAATACTTTACAATGACAGTTATAGATACAAGAGCATTTACTTTCAGAACAATGCATGAATGAGAAGAGTAGAACAATGGTATTGATTACCTTGTCATTCCTTACTTCAATAGTACTCAGTAATCAGTAGCTCAGCCTGCTCAAACTATGTCCAATCATGATTTTCTACACTGTCTTCTTCTTCTCTCCCTTTTTTGGCAGCATTGTTGCAATTCTTGGTGCATTAACGCTGCTTGTTGATCAGTGAAATAGTGTAATATCACATGACTCATATGCTCGTGCGACTTTATACACATGCACGAGAACAAACAAAACATACACTTAAAAGGCTCTGTAGCACCTTTATGACTGTTACACTCAAAATCCTCAAACACATAATATGTAGGTGTGTTGTGAGGCAGATATTCAGAGAGCAATTGTTGATGCATCAACATTTTTTAGATCTATACATGATTTTCTCCCTGTGACTGCTTGTTACTTGATTACAGTGTCTGTAATGATCCATTATCAGCTGAAATAGAAACAACTTTCTACTCACACTGAGCCATTCTTACCAAAGCTTAAGAAGTGGCCTAGCTTCCAGTGTAAACATGACACATGTTTATATCTGTTACATTTCACCATCCAGTTGGTTCAGCTATAGGAAACATACAGCTTGGTCTTAATGGGGATTATGATTGCAAGAACAGGGTTTTAATTTTCAGGTTTTTGACTTTTCTGAATCAAGAGGCAGCCTTTTTTAAGAGTAAATAACTGATTCATTCCTCAGTCCTGCTTTTTATTATTATTTTTATTAATTGTAATTGAAATGAGCGTGGCCAAGTGCACAAATGACCACTTCCTTGATGGGTTGACAGTATTTTGAGGTTTTTTTTTCCTTGTATGCTTGGACATGTGCGTTTTCCTCAGTGTGAATATATGCAGAATCTGTGATGTGTTTTGAATGGAAACATTATTGGGGGACAAACAGTAAGTTATTCAAGCTACTTAACAGTATACATGAAATTTCAGTTTCAAGTCTGAAAGTTGAATGGATTGGATGGATGGACACTTATTTAATTTCCCATGGAGGCACATAACTTTTCTCAAACTTAAAACAGCACATGGCCACCCTAGGTGCTGTAGGAAGAGCGTGACCCAGCAGTGTCCTGTATCCCCCCCCCTCCCCAGGCGCCCTGATGCACGAGCTCTCTAACGACGGGGCCCGGCGTCAGTTTGAGTGTTACCTGGAGGAGATGGTGCTGCCGCTGATGGTGGCCAGTGCTCAGAGTGGAGAGAGGGAGTGTCACGTGGTGGTGCTGACTGATGACGATGTGGTGGACTGGGATGAAGAGTACCCGCCACAGATGGGAGAGGAATACTCACAGAGTAAGATTGTTCCACCATAACTGATGCTGGAGCTGATCGTACTATTTTTACTATATATACCTATCTAACCCAGCTGCTCAGGTTGTGGATACAATATGTCAGCCTCAACGCCCAATCTTGACATTTTTAAACCTCCAAAAGACTTTTTGTCATTGACGGGCCTTCAGTCATGTCTGAGCCCACCTGCTGCAGATGAAGCAAGCACTCTTTTTCTCCTCAGGCTGAATAGAATCTCAGTAAAAAGAATAAGAACATGCAGGAGGGAAGCTATGATTTAAAGGATAAGTCTGGTGATTATATATATTTTGTTTGTTTAAAAAATGAATCTCCTAACAAATATTGTCTGTGTATTCATTTGTCTGTGTCATAGAGCTCCATTGTTATCCAAAAACTCTCACATCAATGAGTCACACTGTTGCACTGTGTTCCACATACACCATGTTACTGCAGTAAAAACTCACCAGTGGCCTCATAACAGGAACATTTCATGCTTCTCCTGTTTTTTAAATTTAAAATAAAATCCTATGTTCCTATTACTTCCAATTCCTTAGCATAGCATACTATCTCAGACCTTGTATCTTATCTTTGCTTAAAGAGTCTTAAGTTTAACTGTGAACTCTTCATCAGTGGGCCCTCATCCTGTCATGCCTTTCAATAATCTGGTATATGTGTTATTCATGTTGTTCCCCTTGTCACTGTCATTGCCGCAGACTTAACCAGTGGTGCTGCCACTTTTGGTAGTAATTATGAATGTAGGAGAAGTCAAGCCAAATTCTTCAGTTAGGACAGTTTGATAATAGCTACAATCCTGTCTAGGATAAGATAGGATTTATTCCTAAAGAACGCTGGGAAACATCCCTCTGTAACACGATGCATCCTAAACTGAGATAAAGTAGGATTTCATATTCAGGACGTTTCTGTAACGATGCCCCAGCGGATCTGCAGCTGGATACAAATCTACTATTTCTTCCTGTTTTAATAACGTTTACTTGAAACTCCATTGACCAGCTGTTTTGGGAAATCAGGAAACCTTTTCAGAATCTTCAAACAAGGTTGAAGGTTGTGCAGTGGATTCAGGTGTTGAATGTCCCTCTTTCCTCTACAGTCATCTACAGCACCAAACTGTACCGCTTCTTCAAGTACATCGAGAACAGAGACGTGGCCAAATCAGTGCTGAAGGACAGAGGACTGAAGAAGATCCGACTGGGAATAGAAGGTACTGACTGACTCAAAGTGTTTTCGTTTTTCACGTATTCTCCAAATGTGAAGAAAGTATTCAGTGAGAATGATGAACTTGGAGCTTACTGGCCATCAGTAGAGTGAAGAGTGCAGAGAAGATGTTCCTGTATTTCACAGCATGCTCATTTAGTCTGGAGGCAGGACGCTGGATGAATTATCTGGGTCATTTTACAGCAGTACGGATCAGAGCACACATTTCAGACCCTGACCCTTTGATTTCCATAGAGCTCTGTCTTCAGCTGTTTTCTCCACTGTAGCGAACACAACACCATCAGACGCTGAGTTGAAAAACAAAAGGGTGCTGAAGAAAGATCAGTTTTGGGTCATGGCAGCAGTTCCAAGAATACTGGAACTTTCCCCTAGGGCCGCAGCAGGAAACCTTTAACTTTTAACATGATTGGGCTTTATTGTGTATGTGCACACACCAGGGATGATGTCAGCACACCGTGAAAGTCTTAATGGCTGGCTCTGATGCAAGAATTTCCACAACACCAATAAAAGGCTCTCTAAAAGTGTGTTTTTAATCAAATGTCAAACCTGAGCAGTAGCTCAAAGCTAAAATACTTGAATGAATAATTTGCAGTTCTACAGGTGATCATGTGCCCAAATATTTCCCAGCCAGGATCATTTCCCAAAGCCTTCAGCCGTTGCCTGGTAACTGGAGCTGGCCAAGAAATAGTCCGACCCCCCTAAAAAACGATAGATGGATATAAACTAATGAGATTGAACATGTTAGTGAGTGACTTCCATAGAGGACAAGAGATTGTTGTCAAATAATCATTCTCTCTGTTTCTTTCAAAACCACATCAAACAGCATGTTCACATGTAAACTTCTTTTTTCTTGTTAAAGCTCCTTCAATGTTTGTTTACTGTTTACCCTAACCTTTATTCCTTAGGACTAAGCCTGTATGTGTTCAGAAGAAGCAGCTTCCCCCCTTTCCATTTTGTAATAAGCTAAACTAACCATCTGCTAGCTCCTGCTGCATATATACTGTACAGACATGAATGGTGTCCATCTTCACATCAAACCTGGCAGGAAAGGAAATGAGCAGATTTCACAAATTGTCAAATGTATTTTGTTAATTTGTGTCATTTTGTTTCCTTCAGGATATCCAACCTATAAAGAGAAAGTGAAGCGGCGTCCTGGAGGTCGTCCAGAGGTCATCTACAACTACGTCCAGCGTCCTTTCATCCGCATGTCCTGGGAGAAGGAGGAAGGGAAGAGCCGCCATGTGGATTTTCAGTGTGTCAAGTCCAAGTCCATTACCAACCTGGCTGCGGCCGCCGCCGACATTCCCCAGGACCAGCTGGTGGTCATGCAGCCTACAGGGCCGCAGGTGGACGAGCTGGACACTCTGCCGCAGCCACCAGGCGTCAACGACCCCTACCAGCTGCCGCTCGGCCAGGGGCCAGAGAGCAACGCTGGCCCTCAGCTATCGCAGGGCTACGAAGGCCTGAACCAGCAGGCTCAGGACAGTCCGAGTCAGGCGGCACACGGCCTGGCCCACGGCAACCAGCAGCAGCAGCAGGGCGGCAGCCACACTCAGGCCACGTACCACTACGAGCCGGACCCCGACACACCGTCACCCTCTGCCTGAGCCAGGCTGCACTGACTCCCTCCTCCACTGCTGTGTTCACACCTACAGCAACAAGGGCCTAATTTATCATTACACCAAGCTCAAACACTATCACACTGAAAAACTTCCTCTCTGAGCGTCCATTGATTGAACTCGCAGTCCCTCTACAAAGTATATGAAAAGGTGACATGGGTAGTTAAGCTAAGCTAAGAAGCACAGAACCTGGTTGGCCTTCAACAGCCAATAAGCACACAGTTTAACCTCCCAGCAGAAAGTTCAAGCACTTCTGGCCACTTGTTGCTTTCAGTGTGAACACAGACTCTGTTCAAATACAGCCTGCTCCCACTCCTCTTCCTACTCCTCTTCCTACTCCTACTCCTCCCTACCCCACCTCCTCCTCCTGAGTGGCAAAACACCACTTTGCCTTGTGTTGCACCTCTGCTGCAGCCTCTCTCAGTCAACACAGCGTCCGAATGAACGAGAAAAGTTTCCAGCCAAGGACGGACGACGCACATCAGCAGGACTCCTCACCCACCTCAGTTCACTCTTTGTTTTCATTTATCTGACCAAAGTGACAGAGTTCAGTTGCATTCTGTGTGCATGATAAAAGACGGAGTGTTGTATTTCATTATAATGAAGCGTGTGTGTGTGTGTGTGTGTGTGTGTGTGTGTGTGTGTGTGTGTGTGCGCTGCTAGGATACTGTACCTCACTGGGTACGTGGATTTCAGTGCCTCTTCAGAGTTTATTTGGGTGCGAGTTAAGTTGGCTGTGAACATTCACTCTGCCCAGCTCAGTGAACGCCTTGATGAAAGGATTTTTGTTTTATATGTTTATAAGAAAATGTTCCATTCCTTCTGTTCTTTAAACCAGTTGATTTGGTTCCCAGTTTACATTGCGTCCTTGTTTTCACTTGTTCGCTCCTGTTTGCGTCCTGGCTGACCTGCACAGGTTCATCACCACCGCTGTGAGCACACAGGATGTCAGAAGAGATGTCAAAAGATGTTAAACACAATGTTTTTTCTAATAAATGGTATTCACAACACTCGTCTCAGATGACTCGATTCCTTATTTTAAAGGACCCGTTCACCTAAAAAGGAAACTGCAGTAGTAACCCACTCGCGCTCGTGCTGATGGAAAGTCAGGTGAAGTTTATTTGCCCACCAACCATTGCTGGAGCTTCACAGCAAAACTGTGGCAGCATTCTCCGTCAACTGAAGTCAGTGGGGACTTGTTTTACAACACAAAAAAATAACTAATTAAATGGCTCCATGTTCAGCCCTCACAGGCTTCAGTCATACATGTGATGTGTTCACTCATCAAGACATGCATGACTGCGCGAGACTGGACTACAATAAAGAAATGCATTTTGATTACCTCTGCAGTCTGTAATGTTATAATAAAGTAACTGTTTTACACATTCACAATAAGTTCTACAATATCAGTATTACAATGAATTGTGAATGAATATATCAGTGACGTCCAGTGGAGTCTGCAGCCTAAGAAGACAGACTCTGTGGAAGTCTGCTTCCACAGAGCCCTCAAGACATGCAGACTTCCCATGAACGTGCCTGTGAAGTCCAGCTCAAGTTTCCAGCAGCCCTGAGAGCTCAAATTGATTTCACCTTCAATATGTGATTGAGCCCATGTAACCACACAGCAGGGCCATCGCCTTTAGCCCAGCAGCTTCGGATTTCGGGTTTAAAAAGTAGATAAAATAAAATCAGTTTGGGAACTCCAGGCTTCCAGAGACTGGGATTACATCCTTTAATGTAGTTTAAAGGAGAGTGAAGCTCTGGTGCCAGCTGTAAGTGGAGCACTTTCCAATTCAGTCACTGTGGTTTCATCATTAAAAATCAACATCATTTGATATATAATACAAATGATAATCAGGCCCTGTATTGTGTCGAGACTTCACTGAAACAAGAGGAACATATTCTATAGGGGAAAGGATGAATATAGATTGTTAAATAAAAGTAGGTATACATTTACAAGAAATGGTCAACACCAAACTAGACTGTGTTTCCACCAGGGCAGGTTTTCATCCTTGTATGTGAGATTCCTGACGCAAATATGGATGGAAAAAACCCAACTTTTTCTCAGTATTTGCCCCCTCTATTTACGTTTGTACCTACTACGCATCAGGTACCGTTCTGATACGGTAATTATGATACGGTGCTAAAGATGTCTGACAGAGAGTGGGGGCCGGAGCACAGTGTGCAGGCTGATCTCAGTGACTCAGCTCTGGCTCCTGATATTCTGCGTCCCAGCTGGTGGAGCATTACTCACACTATCGCTCCGTCATCACAGCGTTGGAACATGTTCCTCCACACAACATCACTGTGACCAGATGTGGGCACATACATGCTGCCCTTCGACCACAAGCTAATCTATAATTCACATGTATGCCAGCAAAATGTAACTACAGGCACGATGAAGCATCTCTGCAGTTGCTCTCCAGGATGCAGAGAGACATTTTTAGATTTCACTTTTTAAACCAGCGTGAGAGCTTTTCTGAAGTGATGAAAGCGACGTTCAGTAGCTGCAGATGACCTGACTCAGGAATGAGGGCTGGACATTAAGTATTCATGAGCTGCTCCCACAGTACCTCTGATTATTGAATGCATGAGTTCACAGTGTATGCTCACACTTTATATTATGTCTCGGACCACAGAAATCCAACCACTAATGGGCTCCCTGAGTTTCTGAGACTCTGAATATCAATTACCTCATTTACTAAAATAATAGATTATACTTTTTTTTTCTTCCATTTTCCAAGAACTAGTAGCTCTCTGTTGGACCACTGCAGAGTACGTCTCTCTGACCTCCGCTCAGATGCCTTGTGAAAGCATTAGCAACACTTCCATCAGCCTTTCTTTCTGTATGTGTGTGTGTGTGTGTGTGTGTGTGTGTGTGTGTGCAGAACTTCCAGCAGCTGGATGGCAACATCATATAAAAATACCACAGGGCTGCACTGATTGGCTGAGGGGAAGGGGACCAGGTTTAAACCAGAGTCATGAAGGAAACTGCGGAGAAGCCCTTCGCCCGCCGGAGGAAACGTCGTCATGTGGAGCGGATCTGTGTGCGAGCGGCTGGATCGCAGCTCGGTCTATCAACAGACAGACCAGAGTCCACAGTGACAGAAACAAATAATTTTATTTTAAAAATATTTCACTGCTGATACATACAATACACTCATCATACTCATATATATTTGCATAAAGTATACTCTTAACATGATAATATTTAAAGATTTGATACATTATTGTCAGGTGGGGAGGGGTATATCAACAAGGAGGACACTTTATTGTAGTGTGTAGCGTAAAAACATTGAAACAGAAAACCACTAGAACAGATACAGAGGGGACCTCACCAGCTGCTCAGTGATTGGAGGAGGACAGGAGAGGGGCGGAGCCTAAACGCTGCAAGTATTTGTTATGTCCCCTAAATGGTCTCGGTTGGACTCGTGTTTAAAAAGGGAGCTGCCAACTTTTTCAGCCACGACTGGTCGATGTCGGGTCAGTTTAAAAACGTCCCGCCCATATGGGAAGAAAATGTCTGTCCAGTTTGTGCCTCTCACAGCCAAGAATCTGCTGTTTTGACACATTAAGAAGGTCGTTGAACAACCAGAATCGAAAAAGTAAGAACAGAGACTCCATAAGAGACTGTTCTACATGTATTCAAGATTGCATTTTCTATGTGTGTTGGGGGGGCAATCATGTTTTTCCCCCTTGTAGGGAACAAATAAAATGGGAGTTACAGGATTTACAGTCATATTCTGCAAAAAAAACAAAACAAAAAAACCCAACACTTTTTTCCAAATCATTCATTCATCAGAGTTTACGTCCTGGGTTGGTGACTAGCGCTCTGCTCTGTGATATGGATGATAAAATAATACAAGTCGAGGCACAATTAAGGGTAATTTTATACACTCACAATGCAGTGTGCATTTCACTTGCTTTACTTCACTTTCAGTATGTTTAAGTATTAACAATGCATCTAAAATGCATTTTCAGTATAGTTCCACGTTTATTTCAAAATTTGATGACAGCTGCTTTGCTGACCTTTTCTTTGCACTGTTTATTCATTATTTGGCAGTTTAAACAGATTCTGTTAGATACCTCAGGTGGGGTGTTTCGTGGGATACTTTTTAATTACCTTCTTTTTGGCATTTTAATTTTGCAAATGCATTCTGGACGTCAAATACACGTATATTTCTTTCCATATGGGCAGGCGGCAGGACCGCTGAGACTCCTCCCAGCGGGTCCACCTCCAATCACACTCGACAACAAAAAAGGTCTGTGAGCAGCAGAGAGCTGGCGAGGTAAAGAGGTTGTGTTGCGGATATTCATTATCATGGAGGAAAAGGGGGATACTGAAATGAAGAGTTCCATTCAGACGTTCCTTGCCGTCCCCCCTCCTCACCCCGTTTGTTGTCCCGGGACGTAGTCAGAAAAATATCCTGTCCCTACTCCTGTGGATCGCTGTCGCCTCCATCTCTACAACGTTTCTGTGTTTCTATACTCGCCCCCTGTCTACATTATAGCCCTCTCAGCTGATAAGGTAGTTTGCATTGACAGTTATGTGAAGCCACAGTACATCTGTGGATTATTAAGTGCTAAATAGACCAAATTCACAAGTAATAGCAGGATTTTCTTTCTTTTCAAAATCCACACACTTCAAATCTGTCATTTTTGCAGCAGAATTTAACTCGGAGGTATTTTTTTCTATAACGTCTCCCAAGTCCAGCAAAGGTTCGAAGGATGCGGCTCTTACACTCAAGCCCAGGCTAACATATTAGGTCCATTTTTAAATATATTCGGATCACGAAGGCAAAGAAAATACTTCTCGTAGCTGGTTCTGAATTAGAATACGGATCCAGAGTTTAGCGACTGACAGTCTAACTGCATCTTGAGAGCTTCGTGTGGGTGCTGATGGAAGATCCCTCTGTGACCCAGACCACCAGGTTGTACTGTTAGCGGGCTAATGATAATTACCCTGCGAGCATGAGTTTAACTGTAGAAAGGTGTGTGTATGTGTGTGTGTGTGTGTGTGTGTGTGTGAGGAGCAGACCTCAGTAAAATGGCAGTGAAGAACATTTCCTCCTGTAAAAAATGTCCGCAGAGACATCAAGCACACCTTTACAGCCACCAACACACACCTGCACACTGAGCTGCTGCTCCCAACAGATTCAACGAACCTCCTCTTCCCCATTAGAGTCGGAATCTTGGGGTTATTTTTTGCATGAATGGCACTTCAGCTGTTTATTCTTCTCCCGCCGAGCGCTCCCTTTCAACACTCCATGAGGACCTGCAGACCCTGCAGAGGGTCTGCAGCTAAAATGCGCGGAAGAACACACCGTGAGGACGAAAACGAGGAGCGCTTCTCAGGTCCACAAGGTTTCTGATCACAGTACTGGCTCCAAACTCCACTCAGCCTGATGGGCCCTTTCACAGCAGACATGTTGACTTGCCGTAGCAGGAAAAGCATTAGTTACATTGACGACGGCTCGGATCTGATAAGTGTCTATTCTAGTGAGCCAGCACACACAATACCAGGACCTCCTCTGAGTGGACTACAGCCAGCGTTAATGTTGTGAAATACACATGCGCTCCTCCTGCTATGACAAGTCAAAATGTCTGCTGTGGGAAAAAAAAAGTCCATTGTTTTGTGTCGGGGCCTGTTCTATTGCCTGAGTGGATAAAAGCAGCCTTGCCATGAGCTCTGAAGACATGCAGCATCATGATGATCAGAATTAGTATGAGGTATGGGAGCGGGACAGATCTGAGCTTCTAGTTCTTCAACTTCTAGTTTGGCCCCCGGCTAATCTGAATAGGGATAAAAAGATTTCATTGTGAGCCTCTTTTAGACTTTCCATACGTTATCAGACCGAATGACTCAAATTCTGATTGTGACACTCAACAGAAACATGAAAAATGTATCAACAGTCTTACAGGCGCTTCTGTCACAATGTAAGCTTCTGGAAAATGAAGCAATGGCTGTAAAACAATGAAGACTTCAGTCGAGTGAGAGTGGGAGAAACATTCCCACATGATGTTGTCCGTTATCAAAGTTTGAGTCATACGGTCCTGAATAACTAGAGCTCGTCAGTGAGGTTCCAGAGGTGACCATCCAATTCATGCCCTTAATCGAGGACGTTGATTATTAAGTTTTTCTCATTTTCCATTTTTGCTAAGAAGCAAATGTTATACGGTCACGATTTGTCTTGTGTTCGGCTGGTTAAAGTTTGCAACCTCTTTACGAAAGGATTTTCCTGAAAGCCCAGTGGAGCGACTGAATAGGAAACTCACTTCTGGAACCGGAGCTGTTGAACAAAAAAGTGGGCGCACACTGTTGAGATCTATTGGAGGGTCTTCAAGAGCCAGATCAGTCCTTATGATGCCATTCATATGTGGCAAATTAACTTACATGTTCTATGGTTATGTGTTCAAAATGCTGCCGCCAGCCGGCCTGTTCTCCCTCTATTCAGATCATTCATCATCATGACTTCCTTCATACAGAAGTACTGCAGGTAGTTGTTTGCAGAAAGTAATGTTTGAAAGATAAATCCAAAAAAAAATACAGAATGGGCTCTTATCTTCGGGAGCATTCAGTGAGGCTGAGCTTTAGAGTAGCTTGGAGACTGAACTGTTTAGGTTAGTAGAGGAAGCAGCAGCTAGGTGGCCTTTTCAACAAGGATTTACTCATCTCATCATTTAAATAAAGTGAGATACCTCTGCTCGTGGAATTTTGTGGCTTGGGAATAAAAAAAAAACCCTCTGAGAATCTTCCAAGCGAATCTCTGGAGGTGACCGTTGCCTTCCCGTGCTGGAGATCAGCTGGCTTAAACAGTCGATCAGCATCCTATGAGCATACTTGAGCATACAGTTAGCGGCGATGAGAGGGCCGCGTCAGGAGGCAGAAATCAAGCGCTCCCCTCCCATCGTCAAACTTGAACCACTGTCTGTGAACGCCTCAGGAGTCCTGTGTTGGTTGGGGTGCTGGCTGTAGACCTAAAGCCAGGACCCAGAGCCACTGCTGGGCAGAGTTAAGTCCATCAGCGGAAACGTTAGCACCACAATCCTGTAACTTGAGATTCCATTTGCTGGACTGTAATGTTCTGAGTAATGTTCTCTCACCGTGGCAATGTTAGGGACCGCCTCGTCTGCAGGCAACTACCACTGCAGAAAACAGCATCTTAAAACATCATTTTGAGCTAGATTAATTTTATACAAAAAAGTCCTTCTGTTTACCCCAGAAAAATTCAGGGTCACTTGTCCACTTACAGGGAATGATGAATCAAGAAGTAGGAGTGTAATCTGAACAGCCTTACCTCCTCTTGTGGGTAGTACTGCTCAGAAAAACCTTCACTATATACACCCTTTTTAACTTTAAACAATCATGTGTTAAGATGGACATTTTTTGCAGTGTAGTTGTGTACGTGTGGGTGGGGGGGCAGGAAACATGACAGCCAGACTGAACTCTTTCCATCAGTGGCTCTGGCCCTCTGCTTCTCCCCTTCCAGCTTCCTCACAAAGGCCAGGGGAGGTCGCTGAAGTCGACAGGGCCGCCCAGGCCGGCGTCCGCCTCCAGCAGGGACATGATGACAGCCATGGCCGCCTCGTCATTGCTGGGGCTGCTAGAACCGGGGTCGTCCATGATGTCTATGCTCAAGTGGGAGTTGTCGCCTGTACAGTCATTAAGAAAACAATGTTTAGAAAAGAGAGCAACACGGAAATAACCCCTACTGTAAGGAGGTGCATTTAATATGTGCGTTTTGGTTAGACTCACTCATGATGGACTGGTTGGAGTATGGGTAGCCTACAGAATCCGGTCCAGGAAGGATTCCTGTGCTCGGCAGCTCAGGTGTCCCTCCATTTTGAATCTATAGAGAGGTGACACACATACAGGCACGTATCAGCTGACTGAACAGAGATCAGTTTCAACCTGAGCTGAAAATGTTTCCATTCTGTCCTCAAATATCTTTGTGACCCTCCACAAAGACACAGAGGCATGTGGGAAAGTTAGTGTCACATGTACAGACATGAAGATCTCCACACAGACACAGACTCCATGTTGTTGTCTTTCAGATGATCATCAGCGAGCACACACTTTCACTTTAATGTTTCAGAGGGACTTTTACATGGAAAACCAGCAGTGGGAAGAGGCTAGAGACATAATCTGCCAGAAAACCCCCAGCGTGTCATCTTAACACCGGCTTTTATACGGATTAAACACACACAAATATAAAAGTGTTAATTAGTGAGTTTAAGAGGTGCTGGTGCAATTTAGACAAAATCCCTGGTTTGTTAAAAACAAACAGAATTAACTTCACTGTTTTTATGAGCAAAAACAACCGTGAAAAACATTCAGTGTCCTTAAAAGTGTATTCTGGTAGACCTAGCGGTGTAACGATCCATTGATTTCAATATATTGATTCAATGATCCAATATAATCGATGCTGTGTGTAAACATTTCATGCTCCATGTCTTTAAGCTCCACCTTTGTTGGCCAAAAGCAGAAAAGAAAGCAGCGTCAACTTCTTCTGTAACCAGATGTGTTTAACTGGCAGATGATACTGTCTAATATCCACGATGGGCCTCTTATAGAAAAATGATCCAGCTGATGGCGTATCATAGAAGGAATCCTAGTAAACTTAACTTGATGATATGGTGATATGGATATGGATGACAGTGGATTGACTTAATAGTTCCAGGTTGGTGGACCACCAGTATTTGGAGCAAGATAAAAAAAGAAGAGGTTACGTGGATTAAAAAGGCGACAGCTGTTATCAAAGTGTGTCAGCTACATATTTAATGATCTCCTGCTTCTCAGCTCATTTTCAGTGCAGACAATCCAATTAAGATTCAATAACTGGATTTCAAACCGAGTCATCTTGAAAAGGAAACAGGGTTTGTGTTTGCGTGTGTACCTTCTTGCCCCCTGGAGAGCAGGTGTCGGGTGGAGGGGTGCTGGTGATGTTCAGAGGGCTGGAGCCACAGCTGGAGGGGGAGGAGCCTCGGATCCTGGTAGGAAGACATACAGATGGTTGCAATGATTCTGAAACACGCTCCACATTCTCAGCCTCCGAAATCATGGGGACCAATTCCAACTTAGATAACGTACTGACGTCCACGTCCAAAGACATCTGACCTGCGGGACTTATTTTGAACACTTTGTCCGCGTTGCCATGGCAATAACTAGATAGTTCATCTATCAGTGGAGATAACTGGTGTAATTTTAGCACCGCAGCAGTTATCTGAGTCAGCTTTCAGAACTGAACCTGAGAGCTTAGTCCTGTTCTGCACTGTGGAGGCACTTCTTTCATGTGTTTCGAATCTGTAGAAATTATTCAATACACGATCAGAGATGTTTCATCAAAGTCCTGCATATTTGTGTCATGTCACCCGCATCCAAAACTAGGCCACAGGGATTTTCCTAGTTTCTTTCTCCTTCTCTCATTCTTTAAAAATAGTTTTCTACTTTTATAAACCATTTCAGTCTAAAAACATCTTTGAAAGATTCCACAAATATAGGCCTGGCAGGGAGTCAACTTGGGCCCAGCAGGTTGCCAGGCTTGCAGCATACTGGTTCTCGAATTGAAATACACAGATTCCATCTGCGCTCACCTCTGGATCTCCATCACTTCCTCTGCAATCATGCGGCCGATCTTGCCGGCTCCTGCTCTCGTGCCACCGGGGATGCCGGGCACCGTCTGCAGCGCTCGCCTTCCTCCACCTACCAATCAACAGCAATCAGGAAAAGGCGATGGATTCATATGGCAGTTTGGAGAATAAATCATTCACAGCAGGAGGTTAAATTACAGAAATTGTGTTATTTCTAAAGTGATATCTTACCCTCTGAGGTGAGAACACTGTCCATGCTCTGTGGTGAGGCGGCAGATTGAGGGTAGTCCGATCCTTCCATCATAGGACACCTGGACACAAAAACACGCATGTGGAAATGTTCCGATATTCAGCAGCTACGTATCATCAGTTTTTGAGGCGCTCGTGTCCTCGGCCACTTACGAGACGACAGTGTTGGTGGAGACGATGTACTCCACCTCCTTGGTCCAGGGGTTCATGAAGCTGAACCATCGGCTCCTCAGCGTGATGAAGGAGCCGTCTTTGATCTTGAACTTGTAACAGTTGGTGTTGATCTTCTCTCTCATCTGCAACACTGTGGACGGACACCATGGACACAGTAAGTAAAAACAAGGAGACATATTAAAGACCCTCAACATCCGTGAAGCTACTGTGTCCGTCCCTCAGCAGGTACCTTGTCTGTGGCACTCTGCCAGGTGGCCGATGTCGTCCTGGTGGAAATACTCATAGAAGGAGGTTCCCAGCAGCTCCTGGGGCAGGTAGGCTAGGATGGCTGTGGCTCTGAGGGAGGGAAAGATAACACAGTGAAAGGTTTTGTTTACTTACAGCTGATGGTGTGCGGCTGCTCGCAACCCTCAAAGAAAGAAAACAAGTTCCAGACATATTGATCTGAAGCAAAAACAACTCCTGTTAAGCTTTCCTCACAGCCAGCATTTAAATTAAATCAATGTCAGCTTCAGTCTCCAGTTTACAGACACGTGTTGACTTACGGTCAAACCGAATCAATGAATCCAGAAAAGATGTAGTTACTATCCAGCACTTAAATGCTTACAGACCTCAATGTGTGCCCCTGCAAATGTGTCCTGCACAGGGAACTCAACAGGCTTCAACAGGGTGACACACAGGGTGACTCTGTTTAAAATCTGTCTATTTTTTTGTTGCCTCTGTAAAAAAAAAATGTTTTGCTTATTAAATGTTTATCAAATAACAAGACTTATCTTGTCTGCCTTGCTCTAAAAAAAACTACTGCAAAATGTAACTGCTGAATACTGAATTTGAGTTTGTCCCACAGCCTCTAACACTACCTGACTAAACACATGTCTCCAGGGCAACTGAAATGATTGTCTGAGTAACTGCTCACGCGTTATCTGCACCATTTTTGGCTCCTGGTCAGTACTGCACATGTGCATCTCTCAACAGAGATGACAGAGATGTGACAGGACTCACTCCTTATCTACATTCTTAATCATATCCAACCTGGAATTTCACTTTGACCTAAAAACTAATTTCAGTATAATGTTAAATGTATCAAAGCCAACGATAATTGCAAAGCAGAAGCACTCTGAGGTGTGAAGAGACAAAACAGCTTGCTTACTACAACAAGATCACTTATGACAAAGTTGTGATATTATGCACAAGGAGTGATTGACTGCAATACCATCTAAATCTAATCAGTTATGATTCACAACATTTCTGCTCTGTATAAATCAAATGCTTGAAGGTAAAAAATCAAAGTCATCTATAAACATGAGACCTCAACTGCCGCATCAATGCTTGCTGTCTTAAAAAAAAAAGCCTGCCAAATCAATTTTGTGTGAAAGTTTAATCTAGCGTTTGTTGTCTGTGGATGTGTTTTGACAATTTCACCCTGAGCAAGTTGATATTTTCTTCTCTCTTTTTACAAGGACACTCATCTGGAAACTTTCAGTTGAGTTTTATGTGAGGATCTCCTTGGGAAAAAAATAAGCTGCTTGAATATTCTATTCAAGAGACTCCCCAGTTGCATTTTGCAAAGCTGTTTCACTCTTCTTACTTTTTTTTTCAGTAACAAGAGTGAAACTTGAAGCAGGGGGAGGTGGAATCAATAAGGTCAGTCATGTGATCTGTGCATTGACACTAGGTTTTCATTCTGCGCAGTCAGCAGTAATAATGCTCTAGAGCAGGATACTGCAGTTACTTTTGCCTGAATAGCAATAAAAGATAACCAATGTGCCACTGGTTATCTGTTATTGTTATTTCTAAATGAACCCATCTGACCTCTGTGTGTCACCAACAAGGAGCAGCATTTGTAAGATAGTTGATTTTTAAGCCTAATTCCCAAAATCGTCAAATACTGACACTTTGGGTCGACCCGAACTATCAAACCATGTGACGATCTGGGGATGAGGTTTTAAAAAAAAAAAAATCAACAATCTTACAAATGAGAGCTTTAACATATAAGCACTGAATCAGTCCACCATCTTACAACTTTTTACAGTAATTGAGAAAATGTACCTTCACAAAATCTTTGTTGATCTTTTTCCTGCTCTCTAATAATCAGCCCAGTGACAACAAAATGTAACCAACATGTTTACACACTCCAAAGTGAGAACAGAGGTAAAGTGATAGCTGAACTACTTAGACTTGGCACATGATCAACATTATATTGCTATCATAAAAAGACAAAATGGTTCAGTGGGTGACACTTGAAGGGCAACCTCTGTCTCACCTCTGGTCTACGAAGACAAATTTGCCGTCGATGGCGTGTCGGGAGACGTATTCTGTGGGCTTCACCCTGATGTCTGCCAGGCTGGGTTGGGGGACGATGTGGGGGTGCAGGCGGCCGATGGCCACCAGGCAGCTGAGGTTGCAGCCCTCATTGTCGGGCTCATTGTCCTCGTCGAGACCCATTTTCGTGGGTGGCCAGCTCTTTAGGTAGCCCGTGCTGTGGATAGTGCAGAAGCTCTTGCGGTCGGCTGTAAAGAGAAGACGAGTGGGGCACAGAGGCAACAGTGGGGGTTATTACTGGAAATGGACTGAGACCATCTTGGTGGGATGCCATCCCCATGCAGCGAGGATAATTGGAGATTCTTACAGTTCAGTGAACTGAATCTGACAGTGGTTATAAAAGCTGCTCTGATTGGCTGATAAGCTGTTACAAAACAGCATTCAGAAAAAAACATGTTTAAGAAAACAAACAGCACTCAAAAAAAATAAATAAAGAGAAGCATGTGCACTTTTACACATGTATACTTCCAATCATGACATTTGAGGCAAATATTGTACTCCATTATATTTATTTGCTGACCTTAGTTACCTGTTACTTTGCATATTGTATGTTTGGCCAGAGCCAAAGCAGCACATCTTAAAAATGTTGAATATTGGATCTGAGAATTGGCCAGGTAAATAACCGGTTGACTTAACAATATAAAGTATGTAGACACATTCAAATCAATGCAATTTACTTTTTTAACATTTAGTGTTAGAAAATTGTCCTAAATTTCCCAAGTACCATTTGTATAATCTTTAATTAACTAACAGCTAACTAATACTTTGAAATGATATCCTAGCCTTTTCACAAGTATGACTTGTAGGTACTGCACACTTCACATCCAAGATTAGCTTCTGTTTAAAAAGTTTACTGCTTCCCAGGAGAGAGCCATTCCTCCCCAGCGGAGAAGTTTGCCCTCACAAGGTCAATAGCCTTCACAGTGTGCCGTGGATTTTCCATTATATCACCCATAATGCCGAGGCTGGGCTGAACTCCAACATACCATTACATGACTCCCTACATAGTCTTCTTCCAACAACTACAGACAGAGTTTGACTTTCCTCAGCTTGTCTACACAGGATGCATTTCAGCCACACTTTTCAGGTGTCCATCTCAACGCACTTTTATTTGAATCAATACAGCTGTCTCCACATCCAGTATAATGGCTTGTGTTTTACCTCCTTCAAGTCTATTTTCTGTCTTAAGTGTATTACTATAGTAATGATGAAGTATTGAGCTCTTTGTGCTGCCAGAACACAGATGACCTAGACTCACACAGTGTCTGAAGTATCCAGTGTAGACACAGAGGGAGGACTGTTAAAGCTGCTGGTCCCTATTCAAGTGTCCACTTTAGACAAACAAATGTTCCCTCCATGGCTGTGTGTTAAAAGAACAATGACCCACCGCCAAAGGATGTACCATCTTCTAGTATCTGGCCATTCACAGTTAGTTTGGTACATTCTTAACCAATATGGATTTGATGCAGGCCGTTTTGAAGCCATCATGGGCTTCATTGAAGCAGAAGTACTCCAGGAATAGATCAAAACCTGGCCAAGAAACAGAACTGATCTGGACATACAAGGCTGGAGGATTTTACACTGGCTCAACCACCTTACAGCATATAAAGTATCACAGCACACCTTTTTTTAAATTTTTTTTTTAGAAATAACCCTAACAATATGAAAAGATATCACAAAGTGCCTCTGAGGAGTTTGGAGTTTATAACATGACTGAACATCATTTCTTCCCACTGGGAAACACAATGCATGACATCAGAGGGAGAATAATAAAGTTTGCCCTGATGAAATATTCAGTTAGACACTAAAACTTCATTCAACATGGATGGTGACACAGCCGATCTGGGTTGCGTGACTGAGCTTGAGTGGACTGCGAATATTCCTCTGACTATAAAGACACTCAGTTCACACTCCAGTTCACCCCATCAGCGATTAAGCAGAGTGACATGCGGCCAGCCATATGTTACCTCACTCTCAGGCCACTGCAGCACAGATGACACAACTGGCTGGACAGAAAACGGAAGTGCTCCAGGAAAGCAGCCCTCTTAAAATTTATAAAGCTCGAGTGTCATTAGCAGACAATAATTTCATGTCGATCTGAATCATGCCGGATGTGATTTCGATGCATTATGGCTCGAGTGACTCTTCCATCGTGTATAAGGGAACTACAAAAGTTGTTTCTCGTTTTTGTGTGTCTTCCAGAATTCCCTATATGTCATTGATGTTTCAGTGTGTGAATGCATTAAAACTGACTGCAAGTCTGTTTTTCGACATCATCTATAACTTACATTTTTAATCTCTCTGCACAGTGTCCCACCCCGAAAGTGATGTAACACTGCACCACTAGTGTTCTGCGACATTCATCACTTCTGGAATCCCATCGTGGGCAAAGCTGGCTTGTGGCGCTTTCATAAATTATTTAACTTTTCAGTAAAGTTTGGTGTTCGCCTGTTTACTGTGGTTCATCTGGGCTGGTGTGAAAGTTGCCCCTAGACCTCTGAGCTAGAAAACAGACGGAGGCTGCAGAAAAAGGGGAAGCTTATTCCACTCTGGTGCGTTTTATTTGTAGTCTGAAAACAGAGCAGACCAACCACAGTGCTATGTGACAGTGGATAATGAGTGATTTCAGCACAAATTCAAAAGCTCAACTATTTTGAACTCCTCCGATGGCACACCACCATCGAGGCAATCTCACACGGAATCTGTATAAGTGGTGTAAATATTTACACGGGGATGGATCTGTAACCATGGTAACGTGCATGCGTGTCAGCACTTGAAGGTCTCACCTAGAAGTGAAAAAGAGTTTAAAAAAAAAGAGGCCAATTCATTGCTTCAAGCAGTGTCTTATTAAAACGTGAGTGAAATTTAATAGCCATCACAGTAACTTCCTCTACCTGTTTCATCATCATCAACATTATAATGCTGAGAATCCATCAGTCCACTACTCTTTGCAACAACACAGACATACAGGTGTGAAAGCTCCCTCATTTTCCATAATCTGCCAACAATTACTGCGGCGAGTTCTACTCCGATTACGGAAGACACCTCATCATTTAGTGCTATATTACATCACTCTGGGCAGGATATAATTGCCTTTTTATAATTGATCCTTTGGCTGTGGTCAGAGGTAGCGACATTCAACAGCTTAAGAGCTCTACAAAGTGCTGCTGCAGTGCTGAGTTGAGTCTTTTTTGCTTCGGTACATTTTAGGTACAAGTGAAATGATGGCTGTTTGAATTCTTTAAAAGCTATCGAGAGGTTCTTCAATGCTTCCTTCAGTAACTCCTTTAGAAGTGACCATCCTTTATGAAAAAGAAGCAGATAATTCTGTCCAACAATTCCTTAAGGACAGCAACATTGAAATCGGCGCACCATTCGCCCATTCACCAAAACAATCAACTTCTCACATTAAACATTCAGCCTGTATCAGCCCTGACTTATAAAGCATAATCAAGTCATCATTTCATTATTAGTTTAGTTGCGTGCTGGTTTCCAAAGCTATCACATACACAGGCTCATGATCAAATCTACTACTTATCATACTTATCATTATTTTCATACGATCACACTACTGTAATCTGAGGATGTTTTACAATACAACAAACAGCAAAACTGTATGCCACAGCAATTTCAAAGTCAGCAACAAGGAACTAACGCATGAAAAATGCCATGAGATGATGAGGGAGAGACGCCGCCTAAAGATGAGACTCACGACCAGCTCGGGCCATGTCCACATGCACCAAAACAATCTTTTTCCTCCCCCCGTCTTCCTTGGCATCGTTTCAAGAAGACGGCGCATACGGATAAAGCTTGTGCACTGTATACAAACAGACAGTAGAAGGAGAAACCGAACACAACAAGAAGACGAAAATGGGAAGGAGGTTAAGAGAGGATTGAGGTGTAATTTTCATAAGGCTCAATAAGTAACTTCATTATTGAGGATGCAGATTGTGCATAGAGGAGATGACAGCATAGGCCTAATGCCATTAACAGAGAGACCAGTCTGTGGTATATTCAGACACTTCATTGAGCTATAGAGTAACTTTAGTCTTTCGTGATCAAACAAAGTTTTTGTTGACATTTCAGTTCATATAAATGATCCCTCTCTCTCGCCCTTCACTTCTCTTGTCTCTTGTCCACTACACGATGTATTTGGATTCTCTCAGCACAGCAGTTTTCCTAAATTCTCACAAATTCTCCTCCATCTTTCCTTAACAACATGACGTTTACCATCGGGGTTAAGGAGAAGCGTTTAGGAAAGGAATTAGTAGGTAACAATTCAACCTCATTAAATGCATTAATAAATGTATCGACTTAAAGAGGCCAACTTCCTCGGTTGTGTAATGCAGATGCTCTACTGCTCACTGAGGTGTGATTCCTGGTTCTAATAAGGATATGCCTCTAAAAATAGAACAAGAGGAACAGCAGGAAATGAGGGCTTTCGCTCTCATAAGAAGGCTGGAAACATAAAAAAAAAAACAGTGTCTAAGTGAGGAAAAGGCTGAAGGTAGAGAGGAGCCCTTGACTGGCACTCGAGATGAAAACTGACGGAGAGACGCTTTGAGAAGCACAAAGCTACAAAAAGAGGGCTGCCTGAGAGGCAGGCTTGCATGTTAGGGCAGGAGGAAGAGGACTGCGGCTAATTCTCATTTTCATTTATGTTCGAGGAGAACAGTGCTGTACCTTTTTTCTTTGAGCAGGTGGAGGGAAAGTCTTTGTCCTCTACTTTGACTGAGGGCCTGTTGCACTTCATCCTGCAGAAAAACGACCGTCTGGCTCCAGAACAGAGTCTAGATGGACCGGGGGCGATGTCTGTCTTCACCGGGAGGCCAGCTACAAATACACACACGATACAGTTAACACACCGACAATATTACATCTTTTTATATTCTCTCTCTCTATACATGTATATATCTCTCCATACCTCTCTCTATCTATATCTATGTCTATCTATATCTATAGCTAAAATTAATGTCCACTTCAAAGCTTTCAAAGAACATTTTTTATTGTCTGTAATGTTCTTCCTTTTTTCAGCCTTCTCAATCACACAGAAATAGCATAGGGAGAAAAGCCATTCTGATAATGTATCCATCAGTCCGACACCTTCTACAGACCTGCAGCCAAATTCGATTATTCTTTATACTTTCACTGCCTCCATTTTAAGTCTTCAATGACGCCTATTTCACCCATTTTCCTCATGCTGTGTTTGCAGTTATGGGAAAAAAAAACTTTTTCCATTAAGAAAATGTATTTGGCCATTTATAGTCCCCAGTCTCCTGTCAGGAGGTTCAATTTTTCACCATTTCATTGTCAAAACTTCTTACCTACTTTTACTAATATTAAATTAGACTTCCATCACTGCTTTGTACATTTTTTTTGCCAAATAAAAAAATGCTTGTATATCTCAGAAGAACATCAAATAATGCTATTGTTTGCAATGGATACTTGTACCAGAACCTGAATCTTTAGCCACACTGACAAATGTACTCATTTAATACTCTGTTAATGTCCTAGTTTTGCTTCAAAGTACAGCTCAAACAAAACAGGGATGTAAAGCTTTTTTAAGTTTAAAATGACTAACAATAGTCAGTACAACTAGGAGCTGAAATCTACTATAAATAATTGTACTGACGTCAGAAGGCAGCCTTGAGATTGCTGACATCTATACTTTCCCCTGGTATCATGAGGACACCACAGATTAAGATGTAAGATGAGGGTGGAGGGAAGAGAACACAAGAGATCAGCAAAAATCAGTTCCTGATGGCGCACTACATACTTTTAGCGTCAATGAGCCTCTCTCGTGGGGCGGTATCAGAAGAGGAGAGCTGCTCTTTGACCTTGGCAATGTCCTTGGGGTGAAGGTAGTCAAACAGGCTCTGACCTATCAGATCGTTCTGGAGACAGCGGGTAAGTCAGAGATGAAGAGAGAACAGAGTGAATGAAGTGAGCGTGGATTTAAAAAAACCCAATATGGACAAGTACAGAAGAAGCAACAAAAACATTGACTTCTACACACAACTTATAATGCTAACGCCGACATCTCTAAGGTCAGTGCTGCGGTTCTTAATTCTTTAATCAGTTGATGCTGCAGCCAAGGAAACTGCGAGGCAACTTAAATCTTTAATCCAAAACTGAGCTGCTGAGATAGAATTTCCAACTCTAGTGAAAAGGTTGCGATCATCTGCTGCTTTAATTAGTTTATTCATGGTGTTGAAATTCAGCGGATTTGGAAGAATCCTTTTTTATCATCTTTTCAGGAAATACAAGGTCACCACTACGAGCACATGTGTTATTTGCATAATATCTAACAAAGAAAGAGTTTCAAATATGAGACATACTACGTCCTTCATGGTGGAGTGGATTTGATAACATCTGAAGGCGGCTACAAAGCAACGGCAGCCTTTTGAGTAACTGCACCCGTGACTTTTTACTCCAATGCACAAACACTGTCAGCAGCTTACCTGGCTGTAGTTGAGAATCTTGTACACAGATTCAGAAACAAAGAGGATCTTTCCACGGTCACAGCCGACTACAAACAGGAAGCCGTCTGCAGCCTGTTAAATAAAAAGGTAAATTAAAAAAAAAGTGAAAGAAATACTGAATTGAGAATGTTATAGACGGCATGGTGAAGTAAGTATTGTGCTACACGGTCCATTTGTGTATTTTGTAATTACGGTGGTGGCATGCCGTCACTCACCCGTAGTATCAAGTGCTTCAGTTCATCGTCTGAGAGGAAGGAGGGCTTGTAGTTTGCCTCTGTGTATGGGTTGGATGCACCTGCACACAACAGTTAACACATATTAAATCTGTACTGTAGACGGTCAATGGGGTTGTTGATCAGGAGTCCATTTTTCCGTCCTTTCTTTAGAGAAAGCCCTTCAAGTGATGACAACACATTGTGTTCTCCAACTCAAATGTAAACTTTAAAGAAAATCTCACAGCATAGCGAAAAATGCCAGTAACAATTTCCCTGAGCTGAATATGTAAAAAAAAAAATCTTGTTTTTGTAGACTAACTGTTTGATTGATTAAGTATTTGCTGTACCTCTATATCTGATTGTTCCATTCACGAATAGAAAGATAGTAGAATAGGAAATCCACAATTCCATTATTAGGTTTTTTTTTTTTTTCCAGCACTGACTGCTATGAAATTGTTATCCTAACACCTGGATTTTTAAAGGTCAACAGAGCGTTGGTTTTATGCCTCGACAACTGTTATTTATATTCTGAAATTCCTCTTTAAAAGGTTAGGGTATTCATCACTCAGAGGATTTTATAATAGTTTGGCTTTAAAATCTGTGCTTAAATCACTCCATTATCCACTGTCACATTACACTGTGGTTGATCTGCTCTCTTTTCAGACTACAAATACAACGCATCAGAGTGGAATAGGCTTCCCTGTTTTCTGTACAAATCACTTATCTCTGACTATGTTATCAGTTCTGAGTACAATCTATTCTCAACGTAATCAATAAGAACAACCTCTGGTAAAGAAAATAATCCCAACATCTCAGTACATCTGGTACCAGTCAGTTGTATCTTTGTACACACAAGGGAAGAGTCTTGAAGTGAAGCTGGAGGCTATCAGTAATCTAACTGTGTCGTCCTAGAAGTGTCTTTTTTTCCTCAGATATGCACAAGGAAGAATGGGAGATCAAGTAGAAGATCAAAGACTTAAATTGAGAATTATTTTGATTGACTTTCCAAAAAGCTGACAATATCGTTGCATTTCTTACTATAGAAAACCCCCTTACTTACTAATTGCTTTATTGATAGCGTAGATAGTATGTGAACACAATAGGAATACCCAGCAGTATGTTGTCAGTATCATTTTCACCAAATCCACATCCATATTTTTGCAGGCATCTTAACTACCTTTAAAACCTGTTTTAAATCAAGATCCAATTTCACTTCTTGACAGGCTCTAGTCTAGTAATTCACTAGTCATTTATGGTCCCAACCACAGCTTCCTAAGACTCTCATACATTGAGCCATCTTCCCATATTCAGCAATTTTACTAGTTAATCCTAACCTCTGAGTGTCTTCATGTGCTGGACGGCCATACGCAGGACTGTCAGCTTGTCTAGCTTGCGGGACATGGCATTACAGGTGGGCACCAGTGACGCCAGCTCGTCGATGAAGCTGTTCATCTTGTCCCTGCGACGCTTCTCGATCTGGCTGTGAGCCTCTCTGCGGAGGAAGAAGCAGCAGACATTAACAGATGGTGATTGTGCGCTGAAAAATCTCTTTTCCCCTCGCTGTGATAAATCCAGACAAAAAATACAAGTCGTTTTGGTGGCATTTCACCTGTTGTATAAACGACAGAATCCTAGCAGGAATGCAAAATCAGGCAGTCATTCTTCAATGGGCTGCATTCTTGCACTGCGGATTATCTATCACATCATGATCTTATCTAACATGATGAAAATCTGCTAGCTCAAAGCTAAGAACACTGCTCTCTGAAGATGAAATGGCACTTTTTTGTTGAGGTTGGACTGTTAAAACACATCCGGCTCGTCTGTCCTGCCTGCTGGCTACAACTGAAGGGAGAATGCTTGACCATCAAGAGAAAGTGAGCTTGCTATTTGGTAGCTCTTACAGGCCCTCAGTTCCACATAATGCTCGGATCTATACACTTCATTGTATAAAGTTTCTTATTATCAGCGTACACAAAGCTCCCTCTGTCCCCAATCAGGCAGAGTGACATTTAATGCATGTAAAAGAGATTAGAAGGCAGGGGAAATGAGACATGGAGAAAGAGAGCGAACGGGAGGGAGGTTTTTATACCTGGCATTCTTAATCCGGCCCTGTTGGTCACTGCAAAGACAAATAGAGAAATAAGAATTAAGAATAAAACTTGAAGGTCTGAGTTTTAAAGGGGCAGGAAGCAGTATTAAAAAGAGTGAGGAGTGGAAAGGGAGGGAGGGACGGAGGGAATGGGGCCTCGGCTAACCTCACAGGTTCTGTAACCAACCTCATTTGGTGGTTTAAAAGCATCAAAGCTTATGTAACAAGCGTAATGCTCTGAGGTTATTTTTAACTGTACAGTCTGTTGACTGGTGTGATACATAACATGACGTCATTTTGATTAAACCTGTTTGCATTCTCTCTCTGACGCACTGGTATTTAATCAGTGGAACAATGAGGAGAATTTCCACCACACGCCCACTAGAAATGACTCGCATACAATTCCTTGATTTTCCAGATATGAGTAGATTAAAAGAAGAATGACATTTAGGAGCTTCAGCTTTGAGAATAGAGTTTTATAAAAAAAAAAAAAAAAAAAAAAAAAAAAGGCTTCAGTTGTCAAACTTAGCTTAAAATGTCAGTTTACCAAATGTACAATGTTATTTGCCCATTTTGTGATATATCCATCTCTGAGATTGCTGCTTATGAACCAATACAAAAGAGGTGAATTCAGTATCACTTGTGGCATTTGCAGCGGTATTTCTTTCCAGAAACCATGAGCCTCACACAAGAAAATTTCTGTCTCTTTAACAGACTTTTTACCTCAGTAAAGGAGGTTATCTTTTCAGTCATATCCATTTGTTGGTTGGTTGGTTTGTCAGCAGGATTACACAAAAACTACTTAACAGATTTACACGAAACTTGGATGGAGAATGGGTCTTGGACAAGAATAGACCCCATTAACTTTTGGTACGTATCTGGATAAAGGGACAGGATCCAGGATTTTCTTTTCTCATGTTCTTTAAAATTGGAGATTTTGTGTTAATTTCTCAGGGAATAATGCATGGATCATGATGAAAAACCTCGGGCATATTTAGCCAGCTGGTATCTATAATTGAGTACAATTTGATGTTGATCATAGATCTGGTGAGCTTCAATTATGGTTTAGCAGTAATAGGCGGTTTCAATTCAGAGTGTCACAGAACTATTGAGATGATATTGGATTAGTTTTGATTGAATTAAAGGGGGCTTCTTGGCCTTGGTAAATGTATGTGCTCTACTGGAGCTACAATACTAGTTCTCTTTTGTTGCTTGTACTGGCATTCCAAGTCACATTCAGCAAATCCATATTAATGACTCTATTCAAAAAGCCTGTTCGTGAGTTAGTCTGTGTTAGTTAGTGTCCCGGAAGATAAAACATTTGCATAATTGAAGCACGCAAGATTGTATGTAAGGCCACATAATGCCCTCTATTGCAGGCAGCACTATGTCATTGTCAGAGGTGTACAGGGAGAAATAATGATGGAATGTTATGGTTTGATATTAATTGACGAAATAAAAGCAATTGTATTTGTTGAGATAAAAAAGAAAATCCTAAAAATTCCTAATTCATTTACATAAAAGTATATTTTGGATTTAGAGGGTTTTCGGCAAAAAAATCTGTAAAGGACTGTTACAGATTTCATACAGTCAGAAGAAAGTATGCCCATTGGAAACTGTCGGCTGTGAGGTCTGTGAATCATCTCAGTAATCAGAAGAGAGATTTTCTGTGAAGTTTAAATGTAATTTTCCAATCATGTGAGCGCCGCAAACCAATTCCACTCCACTTCATTGTATTAGTTTATTGTTAGATATCTCCAGAGATGGATCTTGGACAAATAAACCAACAGGGAACTGTATACAACTGCAGGGAATACAACAATCATGAAGATTCAAGCACCCCTGCCTTATCACCATGGTAATGATGGCCTCTTACCTTCCCAGTTTATCTTTGTCTGGGTCCATGTCACTAAGGAGGAGAGAAGACAGGAGTTACTAACTTTCGGTAAGAACATCAGAGAACATTCAGTGCAGCACTTAATGGTTCACTGGGTTCAGTAGGTTTGTTTCTAGTCAGTTCAATATTTCATGGTGCAAAATCAATTGCGGGATATTTCAGATTTTGATCAATTAAACTCTGCCAGATCTATTAAGAGCCAGTCATGTTTGAACTTACTCAAATGAGAAGCCATCGATTCTGCAAGGAAAGACAAATTTAACAATTAGTTTCTGCCATCAAGGTACTGAGAAATGTGACTATGTACAATGAGAAAGGTGACGGTGTTTAATAGAACACATATTTTCAGTGGGGACTGTGACAGGTGCTGAACAGTCAAAACAATTAAAGAGAGGTAAATTATGAACTGTGGTGCTGCATCAGTCATGAGGTTAATGAGGCAGTGTGTTCCTTTTCTTTCCTTACTTCATTCATTTTGTCCTTCTGTTCATATTCCTTTTCCTTCCTCTCTCTTTCCATCAGTCTGTCTTTCCTCTTTCTGCCTATTCCCCCTTTTCTTTCTGTCATTCTTTCATTCCTGTATTTCTTCCTTCCTGGTCCCCAACTTTCCCCCTTTCTTTCTCTCTTTGCCATTTTCAAGGATCATTTTTCTTTGCATTCATTATCATTCACTGTCATTTCTTCTTATTCTGTCTTTTCCCTATTGTTCTTTTCCCTCTCTTCTCTCCATCCCTGAGTCCTTACTGGTAGTCTGTGGAGCTGCCCTTCCTCTTCCGGGTGTAGTCCATGCCAGGTGTGCTAATGGAGCTGGAGATGAGGTCGGTGGAGCCAGGGGACATGAAGTCAGTCATTGTAGACGAGATGTCCATCCTTTGGTCTGCCATTAGGTCCTCTGCAGAGCAAAGACAAAAAATAACCTTGATTATTCCACCAAACCATTCTTAACCACCTTGTTTTAATTGAGTAGGTATGAAAGGAATGGGGTAGAGTTGTTTTGTAATATCCAACAATTGTTATCTCACTGTCGCAAGGTAAAAGCATGTAGGAGTGGAAATGAAATAGAAAAGTGTGGTATTCTCTGAAGACACACTTCCTTTATGTTTGTTTACATGGCAACAAAACAAAAGTGTGCAAGTGTGCAAGCTCTAGTGTCAACAGATAAAGACAGTTTCTATGAACATCAATGAACACACACATCAACAGAAGCAATGTAAATAACATACAATGGACAGTCACTCTAAAGACAACGTGCAAAAAGGAACTGGATCTGAAAGCACTCAAGTATGAATCATGAGGGGCTGTTGAGCAAAAAGGGTGCCCATTCAAATATGAAAATACACTGTCCACTAATAACCAGAACATGTGCAGGGTTAGTCACGTTCTCTTTACCAATTGCAGAAGTGGGTGACAAGGAATCCCTGTAAGAGTTAAGGCGGCCTCTGTGCTTGGGCGAGTGCCGGGCATGCAGACACAGGTTTTCGGGGCAAAGACAAAATAAATCTTCCCAAACAATTAAAGAGAACTGATATATGGAAGGAAATCAAGGATAATACACGTCCTCCCTCAGGGTGGGTCAAAAACACATGCTGTTGTAACAGGGAGTGTCCCTGTTTAAAGGCTGAACATTATGACATCACACTCACCACAGATGTTCATCACAGCGTCTGTGTTAAAATCATCTCCTTCCATCCACTCTACAGCCCTCAACTGTGAACACACAAAGACATCACGTTTGCAAATAACTGTCAGCCCCAGCAGGATTCATTCTGAAAATGCAAAGACTTCAAATTCAAGGAAGTAAAAAAAAAAACCTAACACAGACACACAGTTACAGTTGCCTGGACACATACAGCAAACAGCAAGCCATCTAGGTCAAATGTGGAGGAAGAATAAACAGGAAGCCACTGTTGTCTCAGTAACTTCATCTATAGAAATACTGCATGTTATGGTTATCATTCTCCAAGGAGATTTAGGTCAAACAATATCAGTTACATGAAAGAGGTTAATCTTATTTCATTAGTAATAGTAATGTGCCATACGTGTTCCAAAACCATCATTTAAGCCCAGAAAACTTTTAACTGGTATTTCTTCCATTGAATCTGATCATTTTTATGTACATGTACTACATCAAGATATGATGAAAACTAGTCAGGACACTGTGAGCTTACTGAATGGTAACTGCCTGGACACTTGTGCGTCATGTGCACATTATTATCGGCCTGTAGTATCAACAAAAATGTTTGCGGTGTTTCACTGCCATTTCTGGTTATTAGTTTTAAGTCTGTTTCACTTTTGAACAAGAAATGTTCTCTGCAGCACCTGGAACCACACCCAAAAGTGATGTCACGGCTTACCGACACACCCTGTAGTGCACTGTACTTAATGTGTGCACGCAATCACAACTAATGGTGTAAGTTTAGTGAGGAGAAAATTCAATGAGGACACAACACAGTTACTTAAATTGTCCATTTTTTAATTAACACTCAGTAGATATTGACCTAGAGTAGGTCTAAAAACAATACTGATTCGACAAATAGCTGCCGTACATCAGCCTCATAGATGACTCAGCATAAAGCTCTTTACTCTCCATTATTGTAAATACCAGCCAGCAGCATGGATTAACAACAGTGGACTTTCATGGCTTGTCAGACTCAAAGATATATGGATGTATAATGGAGATGGAAATGTACTTACAAAGTCCTGAGTGGGTATTACTTTGCAATCTTGCAAACTTTGCAATTCCAACTAGCTTATTTCAACTGTTTGCCAAATTTTATTGTGTATTTCCACAAACAGTTGGCTGTTCAGAGACTGATTTTTTTCTTCACTCTGGAGGATAACAAAAATCCACCTGTTTAAAAACATCTAACTAAAAAAAAAAACAAAAAAACAATGACTGTCAAGCTTATGATATATTGCTCAGAATCAACAGAGCTGAACGTAATAGTGCCAAAGGGGATTATTTGTTTTCAGGGAAGGCGAGCTTTCATTACATGACCCTAAACACAAGAGGATGAATATGTAAAACTGTCTTCATTTTCAGTTCATGTATTCAACTCTGAGGTACTTCTTACATGAGTCAGACTCATGCATAAGGATGAGTGGGCAGCCTTCCTCGGTTCAAATTCAGCTCGCTGAAATATGAGTGGGAGCTGCCTGTGCATGGAGAGCAGGGCTGCTTCACTTACCTGGATAGGAAACTGGAACAGGTCTCCGAGATGGGCCTGGTATTGTCTGGATCAGTCTGGTCTGCTCCGTTCTGATCTGGTCCGAGTCTGGTTTGATTCAGGCCGACCTACTTTCATCCACTTTGATGTGGTCAATCTGCACCGATATGATCTGATCCTTAAGCAGCTGGTGCGTCCTGTATACACCTGGAGAGAGACAAAGAGAATAGTCAGGTGTGAATCTGTTTTTTCATGGACAAAATGTAATACATCAGAAAATATAAACAACTCCACATAAATACACAACATCGGAAAAACTGACTTGAAAGCAAAATATGGAACACAAAAAGAGAAGAACGCTTTATGTTCACTTCTGACCTGAAAACCGTCAGAACTGAATCTGGGCTAACTGGATCATTTCCTGAAACTGCATTAACAAGCAGCTAAATGCATTCTCAGTTTCAGCTGGTATGCAAACCTGAATTTGCATGGTTACTGCTCTTTGATGTTAACACTTCAAATCACAATTTCCTTCTCATCAACTTGTAATCTCTTCCATTCATGACTTCCATAAAAGCAGAATTACCTCTGATCTCATAAACATGTGAATATGTTCCAAATAAATTACCTCCAACTTAGAACAGTGTTCTCAAACTTGCGCTTTTGCAAACTCATAAATACACTCTAAATCTATTTTTTACTATATTATTGGCAGAGCCAAGATAATGTAAAAACCATTCCCCAGGCTAAAATATGTCATTTGATTTTTTTCCCCAACAACCATCTGGTTAGCCCTGGAAATTATCTCTCAACCGCACTGGGGGTCCCAGTCCACAGGCTGAGACTTAGAAGACACAAAGGCGAAAACTGTTCTGGCACTTTCTTCTCTAGTCTTCTCGTTTTAGAGGGTTCCTGAGAAGACATGAAGCCCATAACAGGCTGCAAAAGCACACCAGGAACTGCTGCAGACAGCTCAGCTGGTTCTGATAGGGATGGCTGTAAGAAAGCCATGCTAGGGCTGTCAAGCTTTCAATTTTGAAAAACCCACACATCTTCAAGATTCTTAGAGGGCCAAACTTCTGACTCTCATTCATAGCCTGTGATCACTGTTTTTGCAGCTAAAATGATAACTAGCAGAATGTTTAAGTGTAGCGAGCTAATTAAGCTAACATCAGCTCCATGTGGTTTCCTTGAAATCACTGTCTCCGACTAACTTTTTAGTGATTACAGCTGATTCATTTTAAATCCTGCCAAATGGCTTGATGTGCCTACATGATGCTAACAGACTGCGGTGAACCGTCAGCATCCTCACTAGCATATAGAGGACATGGAGGGCGCAGCACTGTTTTTGTAAAGCAAAGTGGAGCTAGTTATTCTTCATATTGTGTAATAAGGAGAAATCTATCATCAGGCTGTTAAGCCATCACTCTGGCTGCTATAAACTTACCTACTTGTATATTTTAAGATACCACCATTCAAACTCTTGAATGCTGAAAAACTGCAAACTAATGATTATTTCCATTGTTGATTAATTCATCATGTATTTTCTCATTTACCTAACTACGTCTGTCTACCCTTAAAATAGTCAGACAATCAAGAGGCCACCTAATCAGTACAAAATTACATGTAAACAATTTAGCATTAACTTTAAGAATGACCAATATTTATCAAGGAAAAATAATGACACAATCAAAGCCGGTCCGAAGCCTTGATTCCTGTGAGAGTTCTGAAAAACAAAACATGGTGGTGAGCCATCTAAATGTTTAATGTGCAGTTACAACAAAATGCAAAGCTCAAGAAGCCCTGTCGAAGCAGCAGAGTAGGTCAGGACAAGCCCGGTGAGCTCTTTTACTGGGACAAAGCTCTGGGCGAGAAGGGGGAAACCACTATGTCATGATTGAACACTGAAAGGAACTGGTGCTGGAGTGGAAACTGGGTCAGCCAGTCTCTATGGTCTCAAAACCAGCCAGCCTCAATTTCCATCCACCACCTACTTCTACTTCATCAGTGAGTCAGCAAGCCATTCCCTGTCCTACACTCTCCGCCCACTCACACAGTCAGGAAGCAGCCAGTAAGCACCGTTCATGAAGCAGGGAAACATCCAGGCAGCAAGTGAGCATCCTAATCTCACACACGACAAACCTTGTACCCTGACCAGTGATGGCAATAGTTTAGGAGACATGGGAAAGGATTTTATTGACATCAGGGTAGATACCAACATTGACCAATATTCCAAAATGTATGACTAAAGGAGAGATGTGCTATCAATCAATTAACCCTTTTTCTTTTTTCTTTTTTCTTTTTTTTTTTTACTTTGACAGAAATAAGAACAAACGTAGCCCCAAGCAATGGAGAGGATGACAAACCACACCCTTAAAGAACTGGATGTTATTGATTCATTGAACTAGGATATGATCTTTGATCATGAAAAAAGAATCAAAGAAAATCTCACCTACATATAATTAGACTGGAAATTAACTGCATTTGTGCGCAATCATCTGTGAACGACTGTGCTGCAGAGCCTTTACCCAATGTAGAGTACACAAATGTAGTCATGCTACTTTGGCTCACTCGACCTCTTTGCTTACAATAGCTGTAATCTTTCTTAGATGATTCCCATGATTGTGTAGTCACATGAACCAACACTGAAGATAACTAGAGTTTTGTGTTACACGAAAAAACTCTGATGACCACTCTTCAAGCCTCAACATACGTAGCTGTTCGAGCAGCCTGCTGCAATTTTTACACATTTTTTTTTCCAGAGTGGACTCTTTTAGATTCAGCCTCTTTAAAGCCGCACTTATATTAACAATACGACAATTAACTGTTATGGAAAATGTGACACTCATACTAATTAACCCTGAGAATAATTATCACCTGGCTCTGCAGCGCTACAGAGTGTTTTAGTGTCTATGAGCTCATTGCTGTGGTGTTACAGTCATTTTACCGTTTGGTTCAGTGGAGATCGGCAGTGGCATGTAACTGTTTCACACTGTAACAACTCTCAACATTCCCCATCAGTGTTCTTAATAACAAGGTCAGTGTACATTTGAAATGCCAAATGAGACTGCAGCTTCAGTACAAGGAGGGCAAAGTTGGAAAATCACAGGGCAACTCAGAAAACAAAACCATCAAAATATTCTGCCCAAAGCACCAGTATCCCAGTTACTGCAATACAGTCATGTTTAAAACATCCTGATATCTGAATAACTTTAAACTGCTCCCAGAAAGTGAGCTGTTATATGCCCTTGCAGTGGCAAGAATGAGCACAGCTCTTTGTTTGTGTATTCAGAGGTTATGATGGTTGAACTTTGCGGCTTACTGTGTAAGCTTAGCACACGATATAGGAGCTGAATTTAGTCCTATCAGAATTTCCTGAACATGGAACACTGACAATAGGGGTGTAACAGGGCACATGTACTCATCCCGAACCTTTCAGTACATGATGTCTGGATCAGGATGCAACTTCCTTGACTTGATACGTCCTGTGACCCAAACAGTAACTGTCAAAATAGTCTATTTATGTACTCGCAAATGCAGTAATTAGAGTGGGTATTTTTTGGCACTGCATCAGTTGTTGGACACTGTTAGGCAGATTAGCCACACTCAAATGGTGTTGCTGCTATCTTCATGACAAGAACAAATGAGAAACCACGGCTGGATGGTCCTCCAATGATATTTAAATCCACTGTGTGTTAACTTTTACAATTTCTTGGTTAGTTACAGCAAATAATGACAAAGATTAGTGGACTGGACAATAGCTGTATGTAGACATTGTTGAACAGAAAGTTTGTGGACACGTTTCAAACATGCCCTGTAATTTGTGAACGTCACCTGAATGTGTAGATGCCTTAGAGGACAGAAAACCGAAAGAAAGCATGTCCTTCCCCAGACAATGGTCAAGCAACCCCTCACTGCAATTTCAGACATCTAACTCATGTAGGAGTCACACACAACCTAGATTTAACTAAGCAAACAGGTAAGAGGCTTCAATTGGATAATTACTGTAGTGATTAATATGTTTCATCTGGCAACAAGTTATTTAACCCTAACTGATGCAGTTTGTAGCTTGTCATTTCTTAAACAACCATGTCAGAAAACATATCCTGAGGTCATGGACAACATGTTACTCTGTTTCATAAGGGTGAAATTATTGGCCTGCATCAAGCTCAGAAAATAACTATGGAGATCGCAGAAACTACTAAAATTGTGTTAAGTACTGTCCAATGCATTATTAAAACCTGGAAGGATAGTGGTGAACTGTCCTGTTCAAGGAAGAAATGGGGTCATAAAACAAAAAAATGTTGAATGATCGTGATCGGACATCAGTTAAACGTTGGGTGAAATCGGAAAAAAGGCTTCAATTTGCTAGGGAGCATAAAGATTGGACTATGGAGCAATGGAAGAAGGTCATGTGGTCTTATGAGTCCAGATTTACCCTGTTCCACAGTGATGCATGAAGTGATGCACACATCATGTACAAGCCTGTTGGGGAAGTGTTATGATGTGGGATCAGCAACGTTATGTGCCCAAAGAATGAGGTCAGCTGACTACCTGAATATACTGATGATTAGTTTTTCCATCAATGGATTTTTTTCTTCTCTGATGGCACAGGCATATTCCAAGATGACAATCCTACGATTTATCTGGCTCAAAATGTGATAGAGTGATTCAGGAAGCATGAGAGATAATTTTCACACAAGGGTTGGCACCACAGATTCCAGACCTTAACCCCATTGAGAATCTTTGGAGTGTGCTGGAGAAGCCTTTACACCAGGGCGAATGTGTGCTGTAATCAAAGCTAAAAGCGGTCAAATAATTGGTGTCTGACTTTTTTGGGCTGGGTAGTGTAAGGTTACAAACTGGGAAAATCATATTATCATAACCTATAAGTCATAATTAGGTGGGCAAGTACACAAAATATTGAGCCATCAAAAACGTCAGTAGGGTCAAGTGCAATATTCTAATAACAGAAGCTAAAACATTTTTATGAAGGGAAAAATATGTCAAACTACAACTATAGGAGTGTTTACCACTGCAGATTTTGCAACCATACTAAATGCACAAATTCTCACATGTGCATTTAGGTCACTCTGTTGTGCCTGCCCTATACAAGCAGAGGCTGCAGTTTTTCAGCAATTATCAATAGGTTAGTTGTGGAGCACTGCCGATACTTGATATTTTTCTTACTGACATTATGCTATTATTTTAGATCTTTAACTGTTGCAGTTAGAAATATTGTCAAGACCGTTCACATTTTTACAAAATAAATGACAATAGTGTTATATGTTCCGAAACTAAGGTACATACCTAACTGTTCCACACTCCCCCTAATAAACATTTATGATATTATGATATAATATTACATCATATTGCTTACCATTTCCTCTATCTTAAGCTACAAACTGCTGTGTTTAACTACATGTCAAGATTATACTAGGTGGACAGTGGATAGCAACAGCCGGTGTTTGTATAGGCTCATGGGATAAGAGGCAGCTCAGGGCCACTGCTGCAGCATTGCATCTTGCTTCTGTCAATTCAAAATAGAGAGCCACTGTGCTGCTCACTGCCAGAAAGCTCTTTAAGTTCCTGAACACCAACAAAGGTATTTTCAGTTAATCGTTCTGTCTAGGCCCCTAGTCAAGTTAAACTGGCTGGAGTGACCTGAGCACAAGGGGTCACATTGGATTCGGTTTAGTCCAGGACATGGACTTCCTAAGAGTTTCTCCTAGTATTTCAAAAGTAACACGTATATCTGTGATTATGGGTCAGGATGAGTTTTATATGTTCAAACAAAGCCCAAGGCCAAGAACGGTGGCTTTATCAGCTAACAGACTTCATGCCTCGTTCGACTTCGCAGAGCTCCACGGGTATGTTTATTCATTACTGCCTACGCTGTTCCCCTCTTCCTGGGGGACATTTTAGATTGTTCAACTGAATGTACCTCTGGATACACTACCTAAAACATGGAACGCTTTTAAAAGTTTGAAAGTCTGAATACAGTGTTTGTGGGCTACAGGGAAGCAGGATGATGCAAATACCACAAGAGAGCTCTACAAGTGCATGTTTTGGATTTGCATCTTCTGGTTTGATGATGTTGTTGCTGTAAGGCCTCTACGTCAGCAAATGAATCTTAGTAAAAAAAAAAAATCACAAAATGAAATGGTAATTGTTTGTCGTAACTAGGGATAATTATTAGTTTGATAATTCATTATATTTTATCATCAACCTTTGAGAATCAGAGCAGGTAGGAATACAGGGAAGAACAGTTGCCGAGGTTGGCACCAGATAAGTCTCATCCACGTGGGGGATCTCAGCAGTTGGATTTCTGCAAAATTTCCAAACAGGTCGACTCTGGATAGGTGTGTCAGGGCAACCTTGGAAAGAGCCTGTGGTTTTCCATTTGCCAGTACTGGCGCAGTCAAAGGTGTTGTTTACCTTGATGATGTGTTAGAAGTGTGAGTTCATCCAAACTAAAGAACCTTTCACCCTGCAGCTCTTCAGTCTAACAAGTGCACCATGACTGCTGCATTTTTTTTGACCAACCAAAGTTTTAACCACAAATTACAAGGAGCATGTGACCCAGGTATATGTCCATGAATATCTGTAAGATTTACTTGATGACTTAACAGTCAAACATTTGGGGAAATCTGGGCAAAAACATGGATACCATGCCATGTCTGTTCACAGGGAACGCAAACCAACCACAAACAGCCACCTAACTTAGCCAAGCACAAAGACCGAAAAGCTCGCTAGACTGGGACAAACTGTCTGTTTATTTTTCTGAAAGTACAATCCCATTAAAATATTTTCCCCTTTTATTTATTTGAGGAAGAGAGTCAGACATATCCTTTCTCTGTCATGGGTTGACCCTGTCTTGTTTGTATCATGCAGTTTCACCTGTGAATCACCAACTTGTCGCTTGCCTAATGCTGTAAACCAGGTACCCATGCTAGGTCCCGCATGTTATGTTCTTAACCCTGCCCATGAGAAATTCGTATCCTCCTTGCTTTTCACATCATCAAGCAAATCAATTTTGGTTAATGACACCTTGTCTGATGGCAGTACAGACATTGGTTATCACACCTAAATGGCAGCACAGGTTTGCCTCCTTCAACCTGTACAAGTTCAAGTTCCAATCGGCCAGAATGACTGAAAACACCTGCATGGACATGCAAGGTTTTGTACAAATATATGAGTCAATTACCTAAATTACTTCAGTCTTAAAATAAAGATGGAATATGTATTTTTGATAATAAATCAATTACTGATTGATCATTATAAAAAAAATTGCATCCCCAGTGGCAGTCACAAAATTTTACATCTATAGTATCCAAAACGCACTGAGAAAACAATTATTAGCAGTAACAGGTAGATATGATTAAAAGACATTTAAATTCAATCAGAATAAACAGCAAAGGAATTGTATCTGTGATATGGCCACTTATGAAAATGGAAAAAGACAATAATTGTCATCACAATGTAATATAACAAATCTCGTTTTCCATCGAAAAAGACATATCTGTTTGATAAAGATGCAAACAAATTATCATAGTTGGCAGAGTTTTTACTATCAAAACGAAAATTGCGATGCAAAAATGATCATTCCATCTAATCATGAATCATAACCCAGTCGCAATATCTTCCAAAGATAACCCCAACATGATAGTTTAACCATAACTTGCAGCACTAATCCCCAGGATGGTTAAGTGCAGCGCTGCTGATTCATCGCAACAAGATTCCGTTATCAAAATGCCTCCGTGGCAACATCGATCAAGAGTGATAAGCACTCTGATGCCGGCTGCTACCTGTCCATGACTAAAAAATAACACTTGTTGTAAGTCCAAGTCTGAAGTTCAAAGCGGACGTCTTCCCGGTCAAGAGAAGGTTAATGCATAAACTACTGATAACACGGTGTTCAAGGCAGACAAATACGATTTTTTATTTAATTTTTTTACTAAAAGTTGCAAAGCACAATCTGCTTATTAAAACAATCCAAGCAATGTAAAAAGGCAAGTAAAATCTGAAAATAACCCCAACAACCAGAGGCCACTGCAGACTGTTGATCAACATTTGCCAGACTTCTCTCACATCGATGATCCTGGAATGGATCCACAACAGACCACAGACCCTCCCCCTGGAAGAAGACCGTGTCTGTGAGGACTCATGCTGGTGAGTATGACTCAGAAGATTAAATAACAATAAAAAGCAGCGATTTCTCATCCTGTTGGAAACCTCCTGGAACCCTCCTCGTTAATACCCGTTGATTCGTGAGCCCATGTTTGGGGACCCCCTGCTGAAAAGCACACAGCAGAAGCCACTGACTGTACCTGGCGCTCAATATAACCAAAATCCCAAAGCCCCAAGACCATATTCATCGTTTAGCAACCACTGCGGGCACTGCATACACCGAGCGGTCGCCACATTTCCACTGCCAATACCAACACTGTGTCACGATATTTCATAACCAAATGTTAGCCTATGTTCTGTTTCGACATAGCGAAACCCTCACCACCCTGTTACTGTGATATCTGAAGGGTGCTTTGAAGTTATCACGGCAGGATGCACGCTGTCGAAGAAACGGTGTGCCAGTTACCCACCAAGGCCTGTTTACATCGCTAGCGTACTAGCATTTGGTAGCATTGTTCACCAAGGCGCTCGCACTTAGGTCACGTTCAGTTAACATTTAACAAGGCACGGACCGGCACTTACCCGTGCATGAGCTTCCGTGGAGCCCCGGTGACTGCTGACAACACTTACAGCTAGACTGACACTCCGGGGGCGCTTTCAACCCCCCCACCTTTTGTCCATAGCAGCTTTAAGTTCCGTTGACTAATATTAGCATTCAGCTGCTAGCTAAGAAACGCTAGCTGTCAAGACTTGGCCAGCGAGCTAACGTCCCTCCTCCTGCTCTAGAAAACCACACTGACATGACCACAGCGCTGGGAAAACATCGACGATATCCATCATAGATTATGACCAAGCAACGTCACCAAGCTGCAATATCGGTACCCCGAACGCTTCTTTTCATTCTGTACTTACTGTAGGTCCAATGTGATTCTTCTATCCATTGAAAGCCGCTGGTAATATGTAATAGCAACCCCAAGAGCTGTGACATAAACGATTTTCGATCGGTGACCCAGTTTCTCCTCACCGTCATGCCTGTCGGACCACTAACCTAGTTTCTTAACCAATGGCGTGTGTGCTATCGCCGGAGGTGCCCTTGCAGCCAATCACGCGCAAGTTCGGGTTGGGAAAATATGACGGGCGTGCTAGTGGACCAATGACAGCCGGGGTAGAAGGGAACGCAGAGGCTACTTGCGTGTGAGAGTGTGTGGAGAGCACTGCATCACGAGTCATGTAGTTGGAGGGCGTGCAACACGGGCTGTCCCTGAGCCTGATTACCTCGTATTGTATTGTAATGCTTTAAATATGAGCCCTCACGTTCTGACACTTGTTGTGGACTATATGTGACATGAAATATCAATTTAAAAAAACATTAAATTGGATTGTTTATTTGTGACTGTAACTTGTAAAAATTAATCAGTGTAACCATTTCAGAAAGAAAATGCGTTTATTGTGTTCCTTGAATAGTGGCTTCCTCTTAATTTGACGCAGCAACTTCATTGTTTGGATCAACTTCAATGGTTTGCCTGTCAGGTGCACATTGACGCCTCCTGCTGGTCATAATGTCCAAATGTGAAACACAATACATACTGTAATCTGACATTGCAATTTAAAATGTTAAATAAACATATATTTTAGAATTGGAGAAATAAAGACCAGGAACACAAACACTCTGCTGACATTCATGGTCATTTTTTACCGACTAGGGGGCCATCAAGACCTCATGTCTGTGGTCAGACAAGTGTTTTACAGTCTGAGGTCAGAGGAGCAGATGATGCTACAGATACTACAGATATTTCCCATATCAAACACTTTGTATCAAAATGTAATACCTATGTCATTCCCTATGTCTGACCCGTAAAGTTCAGAATATAAACGTGTTAAAACAATGCACCTTTTTTTCTCTGCTTTGTCTATTAGATTTCACAATATATACAGTGAGCTGTTGGTTCTCATGACCTCCATCTGCTTTAACAGCCTGTGTCAAATCCTTTTTAATGAAATAATGTACTTTTGTGCTTAGCAACGGACATAACTAATGGATGGGCTAATTAGCCTGCTAACAAAAGTGATCAATGGATGGGATTAAGGTTGTTAAACTGCCACATTTGAGCCAAGGGCAACCACTTGGGAATTATTATTGTAAGTTACTTATCTCAACAGTAATCTTTTTAGTTATTGTACTTATTGTAATGATTTTAGCTATTGTTGCCTTTTGGAGTTTGCTTTTCACCTATGGTGTCATCACACGCACCCTCAGGCCTTTAGGGAACACATGCACAGTATAGTGGCATCTTGTCTTTTGCTTCTTGGAAGACTTACTGATATTTGTAGAGAAAGAAAGGCAGGAATGTATTGAAGGTAGACAGAAATGCAGTTCTTTGTCAACAATAGCTGGACTGCTCTTAGACCTCAGTGACCTGGATGATGTAAACAGGCTTGTGGTTTGACCTGTTTGTAGTTAGCCAGTTTTAAACCACAATAACGTAGATAAATACAGTACAGAAGCTTTTACGTTTACTTGTATATAATAATGTATATGTGTTAGCCATTTTGTAGTGTATTGTTTAGATGTGGGTTGCTCATATGTGGTGGGTTGCTAAAAGATTAATAGAAGGTGTCAGGTTAGAAATGCATGTAACTGATGTCATGAAAACAATAGAGTTTACTCTTACAAGATTAAAATGGGAACATTATAATATTTGTCTAATTTCTGCCATTTATACTCTTGCCATGTCTTTATTATGGGGCATTTTGTCTTGGTTGGACAGATTGCAGTAGGGGGTGACAGAGAGTGATTTTACCAGCTACGATCCAGTGCACAGTTAGTGCTGTAGTTTTCATACTCCGGTTAAAGTAATGGCGATACATAACAAAGGATCATTATCTCACCAATACATTTTTGTTGACTAATCAGTTAGACGAAAATTGCTCCACACTTTCACTGAGTCACAAATCACCAGGCTGTATTTAGTTGTTCCACTGTATTCTTGTATGTGGGAAAATTAGAAGGGTTTTAGAAATGTGTACTCACACGAAGTTGATTTTTCAAAGTGCTCAGTAATATCACATTATGGTCAGTGAAAATCTAAATAAAAAAGTTGTAAAACATCAACATGAGGTTTCTGCGAAAACAATTACATTTTTCATTACATTTTTTGGCATACATTTTCAAGCTTCCATGACTCTGACATTGACATACTGAGACGTCCCCAGAGCAAAACCAGCTAATCCAGAAGTGTGCCTGAATCTGGTATGACTTCATACTTTATACACTTCTGTCTCGTGCTCTAGAGCACGTCTTATATCACGCATGTTTTGTAAGAGCAGCTTAACCTGATTTGGCTAATGACCCATTTCTTTGGCTCTCCTGATCCAAGTCAAACTGTTGAATGAAACCATGGAAACACGGTCAACGTGAGGAAAGTTGTCCGGGTCCTCGGCCATGTCTCAAAACTGAACTTTTTTCACTTGTAATATATATCTATGTCACGAATACAGAAGTTGATCTCTTAGTGAGGCTCACACTAACATTTTATTGGACATGTAGGGAAAAAAAACAGTTTATAAACAATGTATGAAAAGTAAATACAAGGTAGATTTCAATACATACGATAAATGAAATGACCCTGCTTGGCCCGGAAATAATGTATATATTAGTGCTATTTTGGCCCCTCTTCCTTATTTTCTCACATGCACCTTTTACATGAAACATTCTAGCCAGACATAAGCAGATCAGTTTGATCAGACAAACACTAGGCCTGTGCATGTCAACAGAGATGCGAATTAATTCCTAGTACTTTTTATTGAAACATACTTTATACCACTAGATGACAGTGTTGAGTCGCATTACAACAGCAAGAGACGCAGACGTCCGAGCCTAGAGTTTATTGTGCCATTTGTGTTTTATTCTTAAAGTTATCTTCCTATTCATCATGAGGTGCAGTGGATATATGGGAGGTTGTAAGGCAGGCAAACTCGGGGGAACTTTTCCTGGAGTTTTGTAGTTTAATCTCTTTAAATCAAATGATGCAGGGGAAATTATTAAGAATACCGCCTACACGTTGCTGCCTTCATGTGCTGTCGGATAAAGGCATTTCTTATTAGTTTATAACGTCCCTCTATATTTACTCTCAGTAAGAATATTACAAGCAGACTACATTGAAAAGGAGATTGCACGCATGTTATTTGTATTTCAGATAAGCATTGACTGTAATATTTGTAAGTGATCAACATTGCTGGCTGTAGGACGGATACTTGATAAAGAAACACTCGAGTGTCAAATTAATCGCTTGCATTAACTGCAAGTACAAGTCGGAGTGCTTGTTGATAAACTCGCTTACTCTGCCCAGTATCAATCTATCCTGAGCACTGGCGATGGAGCGCTTGGGATATTACGAGGGGCCCGTGAAGGCACCGTGCCTATCACATGGCAGGTGGTAGTTGAGGAAGCCCGCTGCTCAGCGCAAGTCAGCGCGGCGCACGGTCCGGACCGGGGAGCGCTCAACAGCCCAGGAGCGTGTGTGAGTGCGTCTGTGTGTGTGAAGGGCATGCGTGTGTGCGCGCGTGTCCGTGTGCCCACTTTATCTTCAAGTGTCGCCCACAAACACCACGAAAGGATTTAGTTCGACAAAGCTTCAGAGGAGACGCATCTTGTAAGTAACACAACTGCACGGAGATAACGAGCCTACTGTAGGAGCGCTGCTGCTGCTGCTGCTGCTGCCGGGAGACTCTGTCAGGTTAGCTTGGTGCTGTTGGCATGTGTCATGTACTTAATTTCTGTGTTCATTTTGTATAAATACTGTTGTGAATCGGAGATAAGTTTGTTATAAACTTAACATCTGAGTTTGTCAGACTAAAGGCACGTTTCTTAAAGGGGCACACCATGAATTGTTAAACTCAGAATTTTAATATTTACATTATTAAAGAGGGTATAATACAAACTCTTTTTTTTTCATAAGTGAATAAACAAGCTGTTATCAGAGGGAAATGAGGTCCTCAGAACACTGTTCGAAGCTGGAAAGATGGCAGGGTCCGCCACTTATAAACAAAGTAATAGAGCCTGAAATTGAGTCGTCCTTTAAAGGTGTGTTATGTAGTTTTTGTCAGGAGACAAAGATCTTTTTGTACCTTAACAAACTAAGTAAATACACTTTCTTTGTTTTCATGACTGAATAAACTGAATAAACAAACTGACTTTAATGGACAACACAACTCTATGTGAAAAAATGTATATTTCTGAGTTTGTATTATCACCTCATTAATATTGTGATCGGTCAGTTTGTCAATTCAGGTTATTCAGTCTTGAAAACGAAGAAATGTTGTTTATTTGAGTTTGTTCAGGCATTAAAAATAACAGTCATTGCAGATCTTTCTCTTCTGATATAAAATGCTTCCCCAAAATCATGTATTATGTCTGTCATTGCTTCTCTTCGGCTGTCCATCCTGAATAATTTTCCGGTTTTGACCTGAATGTGTGCTGCAGGGATTTTTCAGTCACACCCTGTACTTACACGAACAAGAATATATTTATATTTATACTACAATTTTCTTTTGATCATGCTGCAGGCCTGTTGTGAACTGTAAGTCAAATCATCCCTGTGGTCACCCTACCGTAGGTACCTCAAGTTGCTTGCTGTCATAAGTGTAATAGTAATGTACTGTAGCACACACCGAATAGATGTACCGTGGATTATTTAGTACAGACTTTTATGTAATTTGCTGGACTTCCTTTTCAATCTAAAAGCAAATTTGACTTGTGTACGAGCGTCACGCTCCAGGACAGAAAACATGGCACTTTTATTGTGACGCTGGTGCCTCCCCGCTTGCTCAGTCATGCACTGGCAGCTTGGAGCTATTAAATGATGTTTAGTTGCACTGACACATGCTGTGTAATTGCAGATCATCAATTTCTGACAGCGTGAGTAAAAAGGGGGGGGAAACCAGGGGATGCTGATATGCTAATGGCATGATATCAAGGCTGATGTGTGGCTCCCCTCTGCTGAAGCATCTGCTGCTTCATCTAACACTGGCGATAGTGTACACACACACACACTGGCATGCACGTGCACACGCACAAACATCACAGACAGGCGACTTTAGAGGGCTGAAGGAGCCTCCTGCCACTGAATACAGCGGCCCGGTGCCTCTTTCTATTGCAAATCTCATTTAAAAGGGAGACAGTTGAAAGGCATCATCGCCGCCGTCGACAGTGAATTGATTAAGCAGCCTGCTTTGGTTAGCACTTGGGTGGCACGAGCACTTAGAAACAACAGAGGCCGTAAAACAGGAGCTGAAGTGAAGTGGCAATAGATAAATGCCCCAAATTTCCAACTTCAACAGTTATACGACAGTTTGTTTTGACAGTGTTATTAGCCCACTTTGGAGCAGCTTTTAGAGCACATACGCATGCATAGTGCACGCACACTGGATCAGCAGAGGATGGCACTCATCCCTGTGATCAAAGCCGCTTGTGTAATACCAAGAGTGGTGGTTTTTCTCCGCGGCTGTATAGGTTCAGATGATTTCTCTGTCATCTTAACCACTGCTCCTAATCACACCACTGAGTGTAGCTCACTGGAGGTAATCTACTGTTCTCTGATGGCGACGAGGGATATGAATGAGGAAAGAGAGAGAGATGTATAGCAGGCAAGATTAAGGCAGTGGAATGGGTAAAAAAAAAAGAGAGAGAGATGAGAGAGGATGCGAAAAAGGAGGAAAAGGGTAGAGACCAGGAAGACAAAGTCAGGCTGTTAATCTACAAGGAATAATCCTCCACATGCGGAGGGGAGCGGAAGAAGAGATAGTGGTGGAGAGAGAGAGAAAAAGGAAAAGAGGCAGAAAAGAATGAAATGAGTGTAGTTTATTAGAGGTTATCTGTGTGGCTGTCAAGGGAGAGAGAAGGGGAGGAAAGGAAATGAGAAAAAGGTTGAAGAAGAAGAAGAGCAGAGGATAGATAGTACACAGGCTAGAGTCATACTCCTGTCGGAGGGCAAAAGGAATGAAAAGAGCCCTCTTTGGATTTCTGTAAAAGAAACAAGAATAGAGATAAATTACAGAAACGGATTAGGATTTTGAATTTGATGTTTTCAGACATCGCTTTGCTTATGCGACAGCGAACACTACAGCAACGGCACACCTGAGTGGACGTGGGACGAGTCGAGGAATTAATATGTGATAAAGGAAAGTACTGTGTTGGTGCAAATACTCGATAAACTATTTAAAAATATGCAAATACAGTGTATCACCATGGCGTTTCATGGAACTTAACAACAACTTTAATCCCCTTTTTGAGTGTGGTTGCGGTGCAGCCTGTGCTGTCTGTAGACGGGTTTTGGCACACTCTCTCTTAAGATACAAGCCTCCTGTGTGAGGGAAGAAGCAGGGAGAATAATAAAGGTTTGAGATGACTCACCTTTTTTCCGGTGGTTTGAAAACCAAATCTCAGTGTATTTATTGGGGCATTATCTTGGCATTAATGGGTCTGTTTCTGAACCTATAGATGGTTGTGGTTCTTTAAAATAAAGTTATATTGTCTATTGTAGGATTTAAACTTTAAATATCTGCTTTAGAGCTCAAAGAATACTTGATTTTGGGACAGATGCTTATACAGGTAGGAGTCAGAAATTTTGATATAGATATATCCACCACATGCACATTTTTCAGATTTTCCTCTAGTTAAAATGGATGGCAGGGGTGAGGCGAGGAAGCGTTAAGTGGCAAACAAAGATTGAAAGAAGGGGAATTAGCTGTGTTGTAAGCAAAGGAGTGGAAGATAAAAGCTTGTATTATTTGATTTTGTTTCCATTTGCTCGGACTGTGCTGACTGAGAAAAAAAAAAAAAGAAGAAGTGATTGTGATGCTGTTAAGATGATGTAGCACTTTAGGAGCAGAGCCAAATTTATGAACACACTCACGCATAGTTGTTGAATAACGTCTGCTTTTCAGCATCGAATGGAAGCGTCTTGGAGCTGGCGATAACCAATAATGTCGTATATACGATAAACCAGTATTAGTATTCAACTCTGGTTGGAGCACATTTTTCACAACACTTGACCCTCCTCTAAAAAAATCGGTGTGAGCATAGCTGTAGTCCAACCCGTGTCTGTTTGACTTGTCAGGAACAATTCAAGCATAGAGTTGACAAGCAGAGGAGAGAAGAGGTGAGGGAGGGAGGTAAAGAAAAAAAGAGTGAGGGCGATGAGGCCGTGAGGGCAGGAAAGGAGAGCATAAAATATGCATAAAGCATAAAATGTATGATATATTGAATGAGATCTGCAACATGTTGACCAAAAGCTGTAAAAGAAAAAAAAAAGTTTTTATACTCTTGAAGTGGTGAGGAATTTATTTTTTCACATGGTTACACTATGCTGGAAGTGGTTATGTAAATAATGCTTAATAGGCAGTTTTGAGGGGCCAGCTTCACACTGGTTGTTCTTTTTACAGCTACAACTTGGAGCTACACTGATGTTTGTGCACTGGAGTCTTGTCCCAGGAGCACAAAACACTTTTACTGCATTCTGAAATTTGAAACAGCCACTCTAGTAATCAGATGAATTATTGTGAGAATAGTGCAACACAGACAGATCGGAAGTGAGAACAGTAATAAGGTGGCAGTGTGCAGGAGTCCACATCGAGGGACTGACCGGCATGTTATGCTATTAAACAAAGGAAAAGTTATCTGATGCTGAACACTGCTTGAATAACCCTAATCAGTTATTTAATACATCATACTTTCCTATGAGCAATATTATATTTGAGTATTTGACCTACTTACCATAAATATAGGTTATGTTTTTGGACGTGCTCCTGTGTTACAAGGATGAGATCCTCGTCATGCAGGAGTTTAACTTAGATCAGTACTGATAATCACTCCAGGAGACGGATCTGATGTCAATATTTGATCTTGATTTGATTTGGGTGTATTATTTGTTTTAACTCTGCCCTCTGTTGCACAGTTCCTGGTACATGTTCTGCACTGACCTGTCTCTCTTTGGGTTTCACTGTTGGACAGTGTGAGTTTATGAGGCCTACATCAATATGTTACCAATCATTTTTATAAAAGGAGATATCTCATTTTGAATTTAAATCCGTTCAAGATTTCAGTGCACAGGTAACGTGGGAATTTGGGGGGAAGGACGAAATGTAGATGGTATCACAGGTTTGAATATTTGTCCCAGTCCCACCTTTTTATGGTTTAGCTGAGGCCTGTCGATCTGGGGAGGAAGAACTGAAAATGCAAAATAAACTTTAATTCATCTGAGTATTAGTCCTGCCAAAACACACGTCGTAGTGACGTAGATGGATGTTTCTGTTCCTCTTTGCTTTGGAGCGGTAGGACGGTGCTGATGATTTGTTTTCTTCAAAGCCTGAGGTTTGGATTGGTTCAGCTGAAATGAAGTGGGTTTGTGTGTGTGTGTGTTTGTGTGTTAGAGTGTGTGTGGGCACCTGCTTCTTGATGACATTTACCTGAGACCCTTGAAAAGACAAGCACACGCAGCCTATGCTTCTGTGACTGTAACATCATCCTGTAAGGTGATCCGTCTCTGTTCTTGTCTAGATAGCTTGTTAACAGGTCGTGACTCTGACTCTTTGTAACTCTAGTCTGCTGTAGCCAAGGTGCCAGTCTCTGGGCTGCAGCACTTCACTCTTTTGTCCGGCGACATGCTTGGCTGTCGTGGAGATATATATGTTGTTTTTTTTTTATCACCCTCTGCTAGCTTGTGCTTAGAATTTTTCTCAGCAGATGGAACGTCATTTCTTTTTGGACAGAGCTTTGGTGGAGGCTAATGAGGATGTTGCTCTATTGCACTCACAGGGCTGCTGGCCAGAATCTTTGAACTCGATCTGAATCAGCTGTCAGAGCACAAACGGTTCATGGTCTCAGTCGGTTTCCTCCGCTGGGGCTCCAGCAGGAGGTGGCTCTGGCATTTACTATCATCATTCAGGGCTTCAGACTGCGACCATTTGGTTACATGTTTTTGGAGACAGTGCAACTGTGTTTTATAGCTAGAAGCAGTGCTGCAAATCTGATCTCCTCATGATTTTGTTGTCTGAAACCATCCTTCTATATCGTGTGAACCGCTAGGAGCAGCGATTCTGCTGGCCAACACAGCAATTAAAAAAAATAATCACAAAAGACAACTAAACATTTCACCACATTTCCTAGTATGTATGCAGTTTTAAGTAATGTGACTCTACTCAAACGACCCAATCTGCTGCCCTCTACTCTCATGAGATACACAGTGATACTTTCCAATAAGCATTGAACCCGCAGAGAGTTATCAGTTATACGTTGTATGGAAGAAAATGAAATATTGGTTGTTAAGTACTCCATTGCTGTACTACCGCTTTAAATATCTCATACCTGACCCATCTTGATTCTTTGTTCAGATTTGGTATCCTGTGGCTAAAATTATGTTGACACTTGCTACATGTTGCTAAGGCTTCACTTCCCCTTCCCCGTTTTCCCAGCCCTTTACTGAAAGAGAACAAATTGCAAACCAAGTATTAGCAGCAAAAGATACTTAAGCATAAAGATTTTCATATTGCAGAATTTAAATTATTGATATGTTTACATGTCAAAGGGGGTGTCATGTTACTGGTCAGTAAATGATAAACCACTGCAGTAACTACAGACAATAGTGTGAAAAGTAAGAAAAAAACAATTTCCTCCTAAAATTTGGTGTAGATTTTCACAAACGTATACATTCAAAGAACCAATATCCTTAAAGTGATAAATCAACTTGAACAAAAATAACTTTAATCCACCATCAACAAACTTTAGTATTATTGTAATATGTTCCTATTTCTTTGTAAAATACTCAACAAAGCCGATGGGTGACATTATTTTTTGTAGTTTCAGTACTTGGTTAGGTGAATTATATCATGAATCTATTTGATTCATTCACCACAGAACATTTACTGTATGGTCTGGTTTGCCACATCCACCCAGTCTGTTGGCCCTGCTGCCGTACCACCAGACTACAGAGCAGCTTCCCTCCTCAGACTGTGTTCTCAGTCTCAGGCTCCTGAACGCATCCTCAACACGCCAGCCTGAGTAGTTGATAATTTTGTATTAATTAGTCCATATAGTTGTTGTTTTTGAGTGATTGTAGCTTCAGCTACAAGGAAGGGAATCACCACAACAATGTATTATACAATCTTGACTGGCTTTGTATTGTTAGATTATTCTTAAATCTTGATATCATGCAGGTTCCACTCACACTAAATGGTGCTGACTCACAACAAACAACCAGCAGTGGCATTTTGAGTTGTGGTTTTGTCGTGCACAGTGTAAACTGATGCGCGAATGCACACACATGTCTGAACTGCCCTGGATAGCACGTGACCTGCTGGCCATGATGCTCTGCTCTGTCATCTCACCGACTTCAACACATGGCACAATGAACTGCCATCCACCCGCCCAGTTCATTGCTCTCTGTGGCTCCCATTGGCTTTTTCCATTTCCCAGCTAAGTACTGATTGGTTGGTCCCAGCTGTCACATGAGGTTGTGACTGTCTTTAATGTGTATGTATTAAGTGGTGTTGACATGTTGTTTTTACAGCGCTGGCTTGCTGACACTAGTCTCTGAGCTCTCTGCTGGTTTCACGCCCCAGGCCATGTCAGGGCTTCAAAACGAACCGGAAAATAAAATCTGCTTCTGCTTTGGAAATACAAAAATGTCCACTGCACAGCTGTACTTCCTATTTCAGCTGTTGCTCAGAATTAATTCATAGTTTCTTTTTTATTTTTTTCTTGACCAACAGTTACAAAGAGGAAAGAAAGAAACTGCACACACGAGAGATTTGAAAGGGAAATTTTAGTTTTGTTATGGGGCCTGTAAAGTTTTTTTTTCTTCAGGCAAGGAATTTATGCAATGAGGCCGCTCTCCTGTGATTACTGTCCTGGAAAAAAAAAATGAAGGTCCAGGAAAAAGGGAGGACAAAACTTTTTAAAATATACCCTGCTGGTGTTTTATCTTGAGACTTGAAGTGAAAGATGAGATGATGAGTCTCTCCACCATCTCCTCTCTAAAAACATGTGTATGATGGCAATTATTTTTTATTTCGGCTTGGTTTTATAGCTGTTTTGCTGCCTGTGTGTTTGTGTCAAACTGTGTTTTGGAGGCCCTTTCTGGAATTAAATGAAACAAGCATAAGCCATTGTGTGTAACACTTAAAAGACTCATGCCAGAAATAAATGCAGAAATGATAAGACTGTTTTTTTCTTGAAGCTCATGCTGAGAATGCCACTAGAAACTTCAGCCATATGTTTAACTGTGCCAGTTTTTCTACCATCTCATAAGTGATAATACATATGTTGGACTGGTTACTCACCACTTGAGCTGCATCAGACCATGTTTTTGTCATGTATACAACCCAACAGAACCAAACAGTGATGTGTAAGAATGTTTAATAATATGCAACTTGACAGCTGACACAAAGCTAGAGACCATCCATGAACAGAACAGTCATGTAAGGAAAATGCTGTAATTATTGACCACAGTAAATGCTGCTTCATTCTACGCTGACCATTTGCCATTAGCAGAAGAACCCGTCTGGTGGTTTTAGCTTCCAAGGAAGGGAAGTTGTTTACATGAGCTTGAGAGCATTGGCTGTGGATATGTATAGATGTTCTGTCTCACAAACAGTTCAGTCTAAAGGCCCAGTCAAACCAGCAGCAGCAAAAATGTGTAGCTTTGGTGAGCTACCCAAATTGGTGCTGTTGACAAGTGGCTAACCATGTTGACATTTGAGGGAAAGGAAACAGACGGCAACTACAGAACAGAAAGCTATTGTAGCTTATTACCTGTGTTGCGCTATACACTTCAATTTAGCCTTATGTCAAAATGTAAAGCTCCTGGCAGAATGACTTCATAAATGCCACCAGCAGAGTTGATTTGACCGCTTTTCCAAGAAAAAGATGACTGATAACATGGCCAGAATTCTTAGGTAGCTACAAAATATAGTGGGCAACATAAACAGTAACTAGAGGATCCAACAACTGCTGCTCTTTGCTAACTACCTGGGCTGTAGCTAGCTACTGCTAGTTTATTAGCTCATGGCACAGTTAGCTGTGGAGCCAGTGGCTCTCGAGTTAGCCTGGGTTGAAACCTCGCATCACAGGGGGGAGTCACCACGAGCAACTGGGCTCAGCTCAACCAAGTTTAACCGCCAGAGAATGAACACAACTTCCAAGGCCACTGGAGGTCAGTTTGAAGACAGGGGATACTGTATGGAGGTGATTTACAGCGGTTGTGATAAGGATGTCTACAGCGACGAGAAGACACTGCTGGCCAGAATATTTTCTTCCACTTGTGAGGTTATGTTGTTCATTTATTGTATCAATAGAGCTTGTGAAACATCACTGCTGTCATGTATCTCCTAGTTTAAACTGAAGGGGCTACACTATCAGTCTATTGCCTATTGAAGTACAGAGTGGTAATAAGGGACAGGTTAGGCAGGGGCTAGCTGGTTAGGATGCTAAATTCAATAGACGTCTCTGCAGCATAGTACATAGATGTGTTTGACATCATCAGCACTGTAATTTTATTTATTTTTTTCACATTCTGTTTATAATGTTAGTCTCTCTACAGTCATTGCAGTGCAGAAAGGTAGTCCCACACTAACCCGTAACCACAATTAGGTTACTTCGGTGTTCCTTATGGACCCTATATACTCTTAAAGAGAAAATAGAGAAAAATGAGAATATGGAAATACATTAAAAGGCAAGGCAAGTTTATTTGTATAGCACACAAATAAACTTGCCTTCCTATCCATAGGCCCATCCATTCTGTACATTGAGCTGCAGGTGTCAGGTTAGAGAGACTCTCCTTTGCTTCCACTTGGGTTGCCAAACACATGGTGTAAAATATCATGGGAGAAACACTCCAAGACTTGAAAAACCAGAGAACCCGAGAACCAGAGATGTCTGATTGTGAGGCTGTTATTGTGTTCTACCTGACAACCTCGCCCCCACTGCTGCTGCACAGTACTCGAATGTGTGACGAACCTGCGCAACCTCTCTTGTCAGAGTAATTTTACTCTGGTCATCACACACACACACACACACACACACACACACACACACACACACGCACTCACTTCCAAGTATGAGACCTAACTAACGATCATTTATTAGCGTACTTGTTTGTTGAGATGGAAGAGCTGAAAATAGCTTACTCCTGAGATGTTTCTGTAGAAATCAACCACAGGTGGGTTTCATCAGACCTTTAGACATGCTTCTGTAGAAACCATTTGTGCCAGAAATATTCACAATGTGAGAATAAATGTAACCAGTTACCAGAGTTTTAAAGTGGCTTTTGCTTGATTTAAAAAAAAAAAAAAAGTTTTATGTGCGACTACTTGTGTTTCGATGACATGTTGCCACGATGACATTGAAGCAGGAGCATGCAGTATTTCTTTTTTTGCCTCAGTTCTCAAACTCGACCTCTGCACCTCCTCATGCTCTGTTTTCAGCCTTTAGACAGCCTTCAGAAAATCAAGCCCGTGATGGGAGTATTTGGCTTGTCACAAGGCGAGTCGGCGTTCTTTTTGGCTGCTCCACATGCAGAAGGCTGTGCACGTCCCCTCAGATGGTGAAAGCCTGATTCAATACAAGAAAATCTTTGCAACTTGTGATTCCACCACCTCCTTATCCAAAATGTATGTTTGATGCCATAAATCCTGTATCAACTAGTGGCAAAGAGGCATGATGACAAACAGTGGGGAATGACTTTTGAGGGACAGTAGTGTGTGTGTGTGTGTGTGTGTGTGTGTGTGTGTGTGTGTGTGTGTGTGTGTGTGTGTGTGTGTGTGTGTGTGTGTGTTGCTTTCACACAAAGCTGAGATTGTCCAGTTTTCTTTTCCAGTTTGTATGATGTGAATGTACCAATATCCATCTCTTTGGTATTGTTGTGACATGCATATTGAGAAAGGAGGTAAACACTGTAACATAAACAGTCACAGTAACACCAGTTGCTTGACTGCTAAGATAGGCAAATGGTGAAAATGAAATCACGACTGAGTGTGAGAGAGTGAGAGAAAGAGTAGGAGAGAGAGAGAGAGAGACGTTCAGGCTGAACTTAAGGACAGAACAGGAAACGTCCTCGTCTTAAATGTCAGTGGTCCCGTCGCATTGACTTTAATTGGTGAGGAATCTGGTGTTTCTTGTTGGGTTGGTTCCACTTTAACACAAACACACACACACACACACACACACACACACACACACACACACACAAACAGAAACAGAAACACACACAGACATACACAGTTGTATTTACCCTGTGTGACAGGAGGGCCTGGGGGGCTTAGGTCTGGCCTCTAGCTGGTGACACTAATCCAAAGAGGCTAAGCCAAATGAGGAGGAACGGTAAACTCACACACTCACCCCCCTCTGTGTGTGTTCGTGTGTTTCCCCATTGTGTTTCTCTGCGTTAATGTTTGACCGTCCTTCTCAACCGTACAGGTTCACACGCATTCTGGTGTTTCCGTTGTCACAGGCTCATCACGATGATTGCACCTTGTGAAGGTTTTGGTGATGCTGGAATTTTCAAATGTCCAGTTTTCCAAGTCAAACAGTGACAGCTCTCTGTAGATGTTTGACAAGGAGATTCCCTTAATATTTAACAAGCTGAAGCCCCCGAATCTCTGATTGTGTGGTATTGATTCACTCTGAGGAAAAGTTTTTGTCCTGTGTTCGTCCCTTAGTTAAAGGCTAGTTCTGGTCACCGGAGGTGCTGTTTTGCCTTTGCGTGCTACTCTTATGTAACAGTGAATACTTTCATGATTTGCATGTGTAATGTATGCACATCCTAATGTCTTTGCCAAATTCTGTATATATGTGAGCACGCTAGAATAATGTTCCCAACCTTCTGTTCCTGTCAGGCAAGTTAGAAATCAGCTGCAGATGGAAGATTTTCTCCTCATAGATCTCTACTGTTCCCGGTTCACTGGCTCACTCCCCCCCCCCCAAATTTCCCCTTGTGTTATAATCAGGAATGCAGTGAAGGGTGAACCCACCTTTTGTATTTGCAAGAATGAGAAGTAAGACAAGTTTCCATCATTACACAAATTGATGTTGTGCCATACATCTTAATCAAACTGAATTAGTTGATCAATAGAATCAAATACCATTCAGTCGAGAGTGCTGATGGCCTGCTGGGGAAACAGACCGTAGATGGTAGATGCACATTCATAGAACAGCACATTTAGTCATTTGGTTTCATGTATGAATATGATAATGTATACAAATATTTTATTTATAAAAACAGACAAAAATGGAGTAGTTAAGTAGCCAATTCTGTCATATTTGGGAATAATGTTTTACACAAGGACTTAAAGGGGTAATGTAAGATATGATCTGAGTTTTAGTTAAAGTAAAATAATGTGCGTGTAACATCCTGAATGGCGCTGACTGTGTTGCCTTTTTATCCTGTGAAGTTTCTCATGATTCAGTCATAAATGTAATATTTTAAGATGTTGATATGCACATTTTGACAGTTGTTCTTTTTTAGTGACCATTCTGTGTCTACCTGTGAAGTCCCACATACAACCTGCTTTGTAAGTGTGTGTACACACTAAATAACATCCCTCTGTTGAATGAAACGCTGCATTTTTTAAAAGTTACACCAGTTATGGACACATGTCTTAAACACATTCAGAAATGAAACCCAGTAATATATAAGAAGTTGTAGCTGCTAAAAGGGGTCTTTGCCAGCCTGTGTGGTGAGTACCAGTTTGCCTTTGACAAAGAATTCCAAATCACTAATAAGTATATGATTCATTCCATGTCGTTTTCATTGATTCATTGTTTCATTCTGACCTCAGAGCAGCTCTGCCTCTGGGAAATGTTTGATGAACAGAAAGCACAATCTGCACTGAATTAGCTGTCACAACATTATCATTAGGAGAGATTCTCTGGAGCCTCTCCGCTGACTGAATGAATGGTGGGCTGACACTGGGGAAATTAATATGAAAGTGAGTGTGTTTCACTGACATGCGGTTGTGTGTGCCCGCATGTCTCCATCCTCTTCTGATTACAGTAAGTCAGCTCCATGATAAGTAATAAGCCATGCTCATGATAATGGTCCATAGGCTAAGTGTCGTACATCAATCCGCTCAGTGTCAGCTCATATCAGCTCTGCTGGGTTCCTTTGTTGGGTGAAGCTGCGCCCTGGGTGAATTCTCTTTATAGTTTATCTCTTCTTCACTCTGGCTCTTTATCTTTCTGTCACTGTGTATGGTTTTTTTTTCTCCTTCAGTACATTTAATTGTATCACGCTTTAATATTTGAATGTTTGTAATCACCACACCCCAGACACAAAGTTACCCCGAATCTCAGTGAGCTTAATGATATTTCATGGCATTTCATTCGTGACACTGGCTTATATTCATTCAAACGGTCAGTCACAAATACACTTTCTACAGGTTTAAGCAATTGATCTTAGCTGCTGGTGGCCTTGGGCAAGTTGTTAGTCTTGTTCTAACTATAGTCAAGCTGGTCCACAACAATCATTACAAAAATGTTCCCGTACTGGCTTCCAGCCAGGTGTGAGTGTGTGTAAACAGGAACCACAGTAGCCGCGCGTCAGTATCCTTCAGGCTGCTGCCACAAGATAAAAGGTGTGAAGTCAGCTAGCGTGTTTATACATCAAGGTAGTCATTTGTTTCAGAAGTCTGCAATTCTTTGTGATTTATGTGACATGGCCAGCAGGCCTCCTGACAAGTATGTGAAAATCCAGAGGAACCAGTATATGGGACAGTAAAACTTCCACACATGCATCATCTCCTTGTGCAGCACATTGATTCTACAGTTTTGTAAAAAGTACTGCTCAGTCATACTTAAATGTTAAAGTTTTGTGTTAAATTATCTGACATAAATGTACTCAAGTATTAAAAGTAAATTATACACACATTTACATGTAGACTATGGGTCCTTGATCAGGGTCTTAAGCTCAGTCAAGATAAAACCCAGGCTGTCCTCATCGCCTTTCCTGCCACACTTTGCAAAATCTCCCATTTAATCTTGTCCATCCCTTGTTTTACCACGTTCTCTGTTGTCATGTTAGATTCCATCCTTTGAGCAACACCGAAACGGCATTTTTCACCCGAAGAACATTTTCCGACTACGCCCCTCCAGACATCCAGACTCAACTACTGTACTGCTCATCTGCATGGTTTACCTAGTCAGGGCATAAAAAAACATTACAGTATGTCCAGAACTCAAGAGCTGCAAGAGTTGTCTGCCACTCTCGGTACCGGGAGAATATCACACCAACCCTTCAACACCTGCTCCAGCTTCCAGTTCAATACCGCATCATGTATAAGAGTCTTCTTCTACCTGCTCTCTATAAGTCTCTAGATGGTGTGGCACCTCCCTCACTGTCCAGTCTTTTATATCATTACTGTTCAGCCTGCTCACTTTGCTCCTCTGATGCCCATCTTCTCTCATTTCCTGCTTCCAGACTTTGCACTGTAGGTGGCAGATGCTTTAGTGTGGCTGCTCTTTTCTTGTATTATTGTCCTCTATTCCGTTGTCTCCTTTATCATGTATTGACTGTTTTAATCTGAAATGTTTTAAAATGAACTTTTATTAATGTCATATCACTTATTATTATGATATGATAGCCATAGATTGCTCAGCCCTAAAAAGTAGTTAGTTGCTGCAATGTATCTGTTTGGATATCAGAGGATTCATGTGTCTGAAGCAGTACAGAGTACAGGCCCGTGTTGTGATGCGATATAGTTGCTCTGACTTATTTCTTTTCCCTCTGCCCTTCCTGTGACTCTTGTCGACTGCACGCAAGATCAGACATGGAAAGCCCGACATGCTGTGTGCTCTGTGTGTAGCAGACTCACTGTGTTGTTGTGTAGTAATGCACTGGAGGGTACAACAACCTCACCTCGGTTTATTCAACTTTTATTTTTCGTTTTTTTCCCCAACTCTTTATGGCTCCAGTTAATTGTCAACATTACAATAAATAACATCCAGCTGATGACAACTGGGAACTTTCAACGGAAATGATTTGCAGTAATGATTGAAAGCTCGCATCGCAGTTTGTTACGCTCATGATGATCATTGACTAGAAGTCATGTGTTGTTTTGTGTTTATGGTTCATTACCCTCACTCTGAGGGCAAAATAGATTACAGCCGAAAACGAGAGCAGAAGTCAGCTGGACGGACCGGAGAGTAACGCAGAGCACAGCCAAGGAGAAAAGAATCAGATAATCTATGGAGAGAGCAGAAAAGCAGAGCCTCGTTTCCTTGAGAGAACTGAGCAGAGCTTGAATCAAATGCACTTTAGCAGGACTAAATAGGACAATAAAGAGCAGAGCAGTCCAACACAGAGCAGTACAGACGAGTGCAGCGCTGGAAGTCACATGAAACTATATATTCCTGCTCCGCCAGCAGCCATGCATCAGCCACGGTTCACAGATCACACACTACCCACAGTCATACAGTAGAAAAGATAATCTAACCCACAGACTTAGCTCTCAGATGATACTTTTTATAGCTTTTCTCTCACCCTCTGTGTCTGTGTGCTGGGCTGGTGGTGAAAAAGCAGCCCACTGATAGAAAAAATAATCTCACTAAATAAAAAAGTTATGCTTGTTGCTGTCATGAAGCAGATACTGCAGCCTGTAGTCGTGTCAGTGAAAAAACGGAGGCATTCAAGCAAAATTAGCTGTCTCAGCAATGAGAAACGCTGCAGCACAGTATTATTGTAATTGTTGAGAATTTAGTGTTTTGTCTGAAACACTTTGTTTTACCTTGAGTGTGTTCATTTGCAGCGTGGTCGGCCTCAATGGAACCAAGACATAACCCGTGTTGCTGTGGTGAAGCTGTGTGCAGGATGGCAACAGTGCAGCTCTCAGCTTTCATGCTGCCACAACTGGCAACCTCATCTTCCAACACAACATGGTCCCGCTGTCATGTTACGTACATGATTACATGTTGGTTAGATTCTTACTTAGCTCATTGAAAATATTTACTAATATTATTGTTACAAATATTTTAGCTGTATTACATGAATGACAAGCTGAACCGATGCCATAGACCCCGTCTCAATTTAACTTAAAAATGAGTGTCTTGTATTTACAATGGACCAGCATGCCTTTAGTTACCTTTGTTAGTTGGTTGCTTGTAGTGGTAGAAGTAATCATTACCCTTTTAGTGTCTTTGAGCCCACTTTTTTCACTTTAGAACCTGCATATTTACTTTCTGTTTCAGTCTCACAGCTCTCAACCTTTTGCCAGATACTGCTGTTTGAAAAATTCTGTGACAAACCAGTAGACAAAAATCGTACACTGTAGTGCTGATGAGGTTCTGAACTGAAGCAGTTGTTGATCACTTGTGGCTTCTACTGGCCGGTTAAGAGGAGCGAGGACTCAGCAGTCAGTGGTGATATAAAACCGAGCAATCAATAAAGTAGCTTTTCAGTAATTGTGAATCACCAGAAGCACAACATTTCTTTTAGCCTACATAGATAAATGTGCGTGGAAAGTATTAGGCTAGATTAGATTAGCTGCAAACGGTTATACACATGGACACACACACACACACACACACACACACACACACAAATGATCCTTCCAAGCTGCGCTCCATGTAGGTGAGCCAGCTATTGTGCATGCTGGCTTACTGACTTATTCTTATTGGAACTGAGACATCATTAATGATAATAGTTAGACCTGTGCTTTTCTTGCTGTAACGGGTCAAAATCTCTGAAGGGCAAAAGTTCCACTGCAAAACCACGCATCATTTTTATCTTGCCTGCTTTATTCTGAACATGTGCATAGATAATCAGGTCAACTAACAAGGTTTTGATTAGACGACCAAAATGGCGAGGCTCCATGCAGAGAGAGGCATTGGCAAGTCAGCACGGATAACAACTAGCTGTGCATTTAACCTCAGTGGTTTGTAGAAGTTTGTCAGCTTGTTGGTGTGCAGAGCAGCGGGAGCGCGTGAGGCAGTAATGAAGAGCAGTGCTGGGTGACGGAAACGCAGTGATGCCTGGTGATGGTCCTGATGGAGCTCATCATGAGGCTGATAGCAGTGTAGCAACGCAGCTAATGGACAGTGAGACAGCCGTAGCTTCTGAATGGGTGCCTCCGTCGGCTGTGGGCAGATACACTCGCTGCTGAATCACTCTTCCCTCTCCACTCAACACTTTCTCTTCCTCTCTTTTCCCGTCCCGCTCGTCCTCTGGTTCTCACACAGGGTTCCCTGTGTGTGGTGAGTCGCGCTGAGACTAGAGGTGAGAGGAGCGAAGCAGCAGTTTTGGTTTTTTTCTCTTCACACACACACACAGGTGTAGTACACAGGAAAGATCTGTTGATATCATTGTTTGCACCTTCCAGATGTTGGACATGTTCATGTATAATCAGGATAAAACTGCAGTGTTGAGATACTGGTCGGACGAGTGAACCATTCTAAACCCTGACAGACAGGCCAGCATCAGAAACTATATTGTGTTTTTGTGTTTGAAAGTGGAAACATTATCAGTGTGTATATTTTCTGTGTCAGTGGAACCAGCCAGGACCACAGTGGTGATACCTGAGAATAAATGTGGTCGCACTGTGGAGTGCTGGATTTGAGGATCATTAAGTAGCTTACGCCTCTCACAACAGGGGGCAGGGGGCACGAGGTGTTTGCAAAGGGGGTGTGTGTGTGTGTGTGTGTGCACTGTGTAAGTAGGCATTGTATTCTTCCGTGTTGAGTGCTTAGCTGAATGGCAAATTTGTAGTTGCATGATGCCAGCGCTTCTTGAGAAATGTCTGTGTTACCAAAACAATTCTTGCCCCTATCCAAATTTCCCAGCTGTGTATTCGACACCTCCTATCAGCGCCTGGTGATGTTTCTTTTTACGTTAGTTAAGTTGTCCGACAGATTGCGCCGAGAGCCAGCTTCCTATTCGGCTTTAGAGAGAGAGAGCTGTCAACACTGAGGCGGGTGTAGCTGTAAGAAACAGGTCACATTTTTTTTATGTGTGACAAACGAGTTTATCTGGTGTCTCTCTTTCTGGGAAAAGGCGTGTCTGTTTCTACATCTACCAAAACATGAATGAGACATCAAGTAGCTTGCACAATGCAATTCAGCCGCAGGAGATGATCCGGTCATTTGGTTCAACAGGGATTCTTCGTAAATACCTGTCTGCATGTAATGAAAACAATGACGTGATTATATAGTGTGTGAGTGAGCAATCCAAACCTGCTGGCCATGGGAACTTACCAGAGCCAAGATTGTAATGGCTTTCTAACCCTTTGACTCTAACTACATTATAATAATAATGTCTTTATATTAACATCTAAAATCAACTCTTAACTGTGTTCTTTACCTAATCATTCTTACACACAGTTGTAAAAAATACAAAAAACATTGTACAGCTGGTAAATCTAAATGCGGTGGCCCTGGAAGTTATACACACTGCAACATGAAGCTGCTGCAAGGAACTTTGATTTTCTTGTGAATCTGGCGGCCCCTGTGGACAACTCATTGAACTTTGTTTTAGTGCTGTACCGTATCACCATACACTTTTTTGCTCAAGCTGTGAGACTTCATGATTCATTCCCAGCACTATACAGTAAAAAAAATGTTTTAAGTTTATGATTTATCTGACCTGGATAAGTCAGAATCTGGCCCGGGGACAGGCATCCAGAATTACAGACGCAGTGATCAATGAGTGCGAGACTGGTATCGGTCGGTTTTTGCCATGACCAGCGACCGGCTAATCAGTGCCAGTTATGTCCAATTCTGGACTGCTCAAATTTAAGTGCCGCTTGTCCCCCCAACAGGACCGCCAGCTTTTATAACTCAAATGTTATGTGGTTAAAGAATGTTCAAAACATTATGTAAAACTTCTTTTTTTAATCAGAAATTCAACTCTGAAACGGTTCCATTCATTAGATAAATCCAAGATCACGAGGAGATCCAGAGCAAGTCACACACACACACACACACACACACACACACACACACACACACACACACACCCTCGCTTTCCACAGTCTTCTATCTCTCTCTGTTTTTCCCACAAGCACACACACTAACACACACAGACCAATTTTCCACACACATAGCATTTTAACAGACTGTGCAATATGGGAAACAGTGGACAGGGCTGTCTTGTCATCGTGCTGGAACAGGTCTGTAATGTCTAAATCAGCACCTTGACACACTGTCACAATGGAACACACAGTGTCATGAAAACCCCACACTTTCCTTGCTCCCACACTCTTGTCTTTCTCTCTTTTTCTCACACACGCACAGAAACAAATGCATTATTGTCCTGTGGAGGTCAACTGTTATCTCAGTGCTGTCGAACAGAGTCAGCCTGTCATAGTGTCTGAATGGTGCTGTCACCCTCTGCCTCAACAAGACTAATACAGAGCCATTTATTACTATTAACAATGAAATTAGCGGCGTTTTTTTCTAACAAACACATCTCCATGCTCACACACACACACACACACAGACACACACATGATGGGAGCCATTTGAAAAATGAGAGAATGGTGACGGCACAGGAGTGGTAATGACAGCGTGTTACTGTAAGTCCATTGACTGTGTTTTCTACAGATTGTCAGTGTCAGCTGTCATGTCGTGCTGTGAAAGTTAGTGCTAATGCAGATGAGCATTAGGCTGCTCTGTGCTCTGTGGGGGGGTGGGGGGGTTCGTGCTCTCGAGGCATCAGTAGATTACATCACTGTCTTTCCCCTTGATTTCCACATGCCTGTTTGTCTGTAAATCAGCATGACAGCATGACAGAGGGATGAGAGCCTTGAAGGAGAGATGACAGGAGGGATGAGCGCCAGGCAAAGAGGGGATGACAGGAGGGAGGATGGGTGCGGTGAAACAGCAGGAAACAAGGAGGAGATGGAAGGGCAGCCAGAGGCTTCGATGAAAAGTGGATTTAAAACACGTGTAAGCGTTTTGCTGGGGTGTGTGTGTGTGTGTGTGTGTGTGTGTGTGTGTGTGTGTGTGTGTGTGTGTGTGTGTGTGTGTGTGTGTGTGTGTGTGTGTGTAATTGCTCCTGGCTACATGTATACTTTATTTTTGTCAGTGTTGGTTTTCAAAGACGAGAGTGCAAGAATGGGCTACATGCATATGTAGAGAATAGAAAAATAAACACTGTGGTAAACAGCATGAGTGGAATCAAGCAAATAGCCTCACTTGTTGAATAAAGGAACTTTTTGGACCTCTGTTGGTGACAAGTAGACATGGCAGCATCATCAGTGAGATTTCATTCCGGCTCGTCATTTTAAGTGAGTCATTGGTACCGATCAATAATCATATCCTCACTATCTAACCCTTTGTGGTCATTTCATTACCTCAAACAGTAAACATTTATATATATGTATACTGATTGCCCTTTTAATAAAGACCATGGCATAAAAATGTAATAAAAATGATCTGTCAAGATAAACATGATCCATGAGCATCATCATTTGATGGGATGTAAAATGTAATTAAGCTCATATAAAACCACCATCTGTCTGTGGAAAAATATCCCATCACAGATTGTTACTATCAGATGTCTTCATGTTATGAATTTACCAGTTTCAGTGTGTAAACTGTTAACTGGGGATTTCCAGACATAAGTAACTATATTACTGTATCATGGAAATTAACTATATGAAAAATATAGAGGGTTACTTGTTGAAATCTTTCACTTCTCTGTCTATCTGTGTCTTTGTTTCTAAGTGGTAGATTCTCAAAGCTCATAGAAAGTTGCCAAGCAAATGAGCTGCATTATCCTCATTGGATTAGAGCTGGTTAGAGCGCCCACATCTACAAGCCTGATTTGTTCTGTCTTCATGCAGGGCAGGAGCGTGCACAGCAGCTTACTCTGTACATTTCTAATACAAACCATCCACATGCTCCACAGATGTTGGTAGACACGCGTTAGTGTAAACCTTGTCATTTCAACATTCTTTACATTCGCCACTGTATATAGAAACACAATGTACAGTAGCTTAGTAATAAATGAAACTGACTTTTCTCTTTCTTTTTCTGCAGAACATCTGAAAACCTGACATCTGATGCTCCCCACCGCCACCATGGAAACGGAGGCCAGTCAAATGCTGGAGGCGGCGCTGGAGCAGATGGATGACATCATCGCAGGTAAGAGCATGGAGGTGCCAGTGTTGTCTCTAAATATGTGGTCTTCTTTTCGACAAATCGCCAGCGCTGGTTGTAGCCTCCTCAAGGAGACGCTGTGGGCAAGTGGAGGTCAGAGGATGTGTCATGCTCAGCTCCAACGCTTGTTCCCATCCTCTGCGCTCTTACTGAGCTTTCCCAGCAACCAATATCTGCACGTAAATGAGAATAATGATGCAGACTGCACTGTAAAGATCACATGTTATCTTGTCACTTGTCAATGAGTTCAACAGACCACTTTGTTCTGGTTTGTCAGAAAGCCTTTAGGTGTCACCAGAGAGGCTTGTAGTTTTAACAGCATGTTTCAGTTACTCACTGTATACCAATGATGTATGTACATAGGTTGATGTTATGTTTTGTTATTGAGAAGGTTTAATCTTAGTGGTGTTTCTTTTACCTAACTGATAAGGATGTGTCAGTGCACCTGTATGGTGTTGACAGTATGGTGACAATACGGTAGCTGTGGTCTTCATGTCAAAGTGTCCTTGGGCAAGATACTGAACCCCAGACTGCTCCTGATGTGCCGGGCACCTTGCACGGCAGCCACCGCCATCAGTGTATGAATGTATGTACGAATGTCGTTTCGGACAAAAGTGTCTGCTAAATCCTCTAAATGTAAATGAGTTAAGGACAGTGACGGTGAGCGAGTCATTTCCTATATGACAGAGATGACCCGGCAGAATTGGTCATTTAAATCAGTCATTCCCAAAGACCGGGTTGTCAGAAGATTTTATTTTATTCAGGATTTACATATATCTGCAGTACACCTCCTCCTAACATGAGGAGCTTGTTGGTATATGGTACAATGAGCGTAGCAATTATAACATCAGACAAAACAAACAAAACTGTGATCACAAATAGAGCATTATTTATTTACATTTATTAATCCAAACATTAATAATAAGCACTCAAAATCAACAGGGAGAGGGGAGTGAACAGCATTTTAATGTTTGCAGTGCTCTCTCTCTCTGTTATTTCCCTTCTGTCTGGGTTTAGCTACAGTGATGGGGAGAAATCATAGTAGAGCTAATTTTTTTTTTTTAATTTATTGACAACCACAAAAAGCAGCTGGCTAAGAAACTACGCAGATGTTTCAGTAGTGAGATTATCTCGAGGTTGTTCACGCTCTCACCTTGACCTGAGAAAGACAAGTTGTGGTCAGAATGTCCGCGCAGGGTTGAAGAACTCAAATAAAGGTGGCAGCATGTTCATACTCTTGGATTTTTTTTTTTGTGTGTACAAAGTAAGAAAAAACACCTTCAGGTGGACATAACATAAATGACAACTTCAGGTATCAGCATTTCAAATTTCAAGATATTACACAATGTCCAAAATCTGTGTTATTTATAGACAACACGTGGTGCTGGTAGAGCATCACCAGATTCACAGTGTTATACTGTTCTTTTTCTTTCTATTTTTTTTTTTTACCAGTTATTAACTGTAAATAACTCATTATCTTGTCTTAATGTGTGTGTGTGTGTGCGCGTGCATGTGTACTTGCTACATATGTGTGTATGTTTGTGTGTGCTTTTGTGTGTGTAACTGGGGTCATGTTCGCTGCAGCCAGTTCAGCCTTGGGCAGTAAGCTCTAACTAGTGGGGTAAATGTTTAATGTGATGCACTGACAGTGTGGGAAAACAAAGATTGAGCAGAGCAAGGCATCCCATCGGTGACAGAGGAGAGGAGGGGCAGAGACTGGGATTTGAGTTATTGGGAATTCCATAAAATTAGAACATTTTCTGTGACCACTGATATGGGACAACTGATATTTTTGGCTAGGATTTGCTCGACTCCGTGTCAAGGATTTTTTTCATCTCACTCTCAGAATCAACATAGCAACAAACCGCTGCAGATGCTCATTATATCGCTGCTTTATGCCCAAAACCAATGAGCTCATCGAGTGCACTGAGTTTGCTATTACTGCTCTCAGTGACCACAAATAGAAATACATTAAAAATCCCATTAGCGATAACATCAGCCAATCACCAACAAGGAAATTAGAGACACTTATCAACCGAATTTGGAAATGTTGGTCATATTACATTCCATGACCAGCAGTTCTCTTCTGGTCGAGCATCATAGCAGTGAAATCCCAAAATGAAAGCTCGAAATGAGAGCTTGATATGTTTGCAGGCAGAGACCAAAAACTAAGTATTGAATCATAAATGATTAACTAATGTTTAATTTCCTGTACAAAACAATGAAGTATGTTGTAAGTACGCACACTAACTGCAAACAGAGTATACTGTTATTAGTACACTCTGTACAGAGATGAATAAAATATCAGAAGATGTTCCCCAGTGCGCCACAATCAAACAATATCAAAATGAAACAGTAATCAAATGATAGTTTTCAAAGTATCCAACCAGGAGCACGTTAGAAGCATGATGAAGCTGATGACCAGACTTTTTACCCTTCAGACCATTTCAGATAACTGTACAAATCTCACCAGCTATATACTGTATGTCTGTGCTTTTTAGATGAGCAACCGTAATCTTAGGCATGTGCAGCATTTCCAACAGTGGCTCTTGACCTTCGACATTCCTGTGAAATAAGTTGTACCACAGTATTAATTCATAGCGCTGTGACTTGTCTCTGGACTGAGGGGACAGTGTGCCATCCTAAAGTTATCTGTTTATACAGTGCGCAGTAAATACAGCGCTGAGATGGCGCACATTGTCCCCTGTTGATGTTAAAACTTTATCCTACAAGACTTATTTTATGCTTTTGGGGACTCAAAGTTTCTTCATATCGAACAATCACAATAACTTCCTGGTAGAAAACCCCTGCCACACACATTTTCCTTTTGGTCTTTTTTAAATTATGTTATTTCCAAGTGTATCCATTTAGTTCATCTAAAAGGCGAGACTTCAAATGAGACATACATGATATTTGTTGGCAAGAATAGGTTTACATGCTCTAATGCTCAAAAAGCACATCAGTTTTCTCATACTTCTCTGTATCCACCCTCTGTTTCTGCTCCTGTCTCTCCTGAATACCTGGTCCACTCTGATTGTTCAGCTTGTGCACACCTGAGCCTGCACAGTGGACTACATCAGAGCAACTGTGCTTAGTTAATTCTTATGTCCTAGACATACATTATGCAAATGTGTGACATGAGGAACCTGGTTAAAATAGCTGTGTATTTCTATAGACTATTCAATCTGTATGGTGATTAGAAGTGGATTTGTTTATGTGCTCAAAGACACTGCAACAAGTAAAAGTTCTGCGCTTGCTCTCGGGCTCTGCTGTACAGAGATATTCAAGCAAAGACTGTTTTCATCATGCGCCATTTATTCATTTTGGACCGCATGTATTGTATGGAGGAGCTGTAATGTGTGGCTGCTCATTCAGTCCAAATTATTTGAGTGTATCCAGATGTGCATGTGAGGGTGTGCCTTACTTTGTGTGTGTGTGTGTGTGTGTGTGTGTGTGTGTGTGTGTGTGTGTGTGCGTTTGTGTGTTGTTGCCAGGGAAATGATCCAGGTGACACATGGACATTTTGGAAGCATTCAGAAGGATGCGTGTCTCTGATTAAACTATGTTCAGTAGTATTCAAAGCTCCATTCTTGGACCTCTTGCAAATTGGCTGGTAACACAGCTAATAGATGAGCTTCATACTGCAGTCACATTGAAGTTTTTAGTGATGGTATTAATAATCGCTCTGTTGTGAGTAACGGTCTCTCGCCTCTCCTCCTCGTCCACACACTCCTCAGGTTCGAAAGCGGCGGCGGTGGAGTTCTCTAACAGCATGTACGACCTGGGCTCTCCCGTCAGCGCCGGCCCGCTGCAGGTCGTTCAGTTAGCCGAGGACCTCAAGCTTGCCCTGGAGCTCCAGCCCAACCAGGAGGAGAGAGACAGCCTCAGATCACAGCTACCTTCAGAGACGGCCCAGGCTCTGATAGACTGGCTACAGGCCGGAGCTGTGAGTACATTGCGTGCTACGCTTCAAATCATCTCTCATCTAAACATGACATTTTTCCGTATCATTTGCTGTCTCCAGTTTGCTTTCTGCTGTGTGGTCTTCACAACTCACAACTGCAGCCAGGTCAAGTGGAGGTGTCGCACTTGATCTGTTTCACATCAGGCGGCATCATGCTGCGTCCGTGTAGTGATTTTTGAAGTCTTTTTAATGAGCACCATTTCAGTGTGCGAAGCGTTATTGCAGCATGGCGGATTGTGCTGTGCATTTTGCGACTTTGGTGTTTTTTTTGTTTTTTTGTGGTAACACATGAAGAAAAAGCCGAAGATGAGCGACCATCCAGAGTGAGGAATCTCCTCGGCTCATTATGTAAAGATCGGCTTTTCGAGCATGAGGAGCTGTTTCCTTGCTCCCGAGAAGCATTGTGTTCTGTTGATTTCTCCCACTGTGCGATGTGCTCACCCTCAGTGAACCACCCGCTCTCTTGGAAATCGGCTAATGCTTGAATGTTCAGCACTCGGGCTCATGTATTCTGTGCCTTCAAAGGTTAAATGGCATTTGTTTCACATTCACAAGCCCTACTCTCTGTACCGCTCAAGTTATTAGATGACAATTTAAAAAGTTTCTCAACTCATAAAAATATAAACACAATCATTTCTTCTGACGTTAGCAGATGTTACTTTGTAACAGGCCAGGCAGGGTGCGTCTGATGTTAGACTATGGTAGTAAATCCCTGAAGCCATATCTTCAGGAAGCTAATAAATGCGCAGCGTTACTAATAAGTATTTGTGCCCCGAGCAGTACAACTGTGAAGAATAAACAACGGTGTCTAGGCTGTTAAATTAAAATCGAGTACAACACTTGAGAACTTAGTTGTGATTTTAATTTCAATAAGACAAAAGTCCAGCGCAGGTGTGCCTTGATAAATACACACTGCTTTATGAGACAAGATGAGATGTTGTGTGCACAGCATACAGCTTTAGCCATTTTGGCCAAGACAAGAAGATAAATAGGCTCCTCCTAAAAGTAACTGCTGTATTAGGACGCTCCCTCAGTGGTTTCTATGCTCTGTAAACTCATTCAGTGGCTAATAACTCTTGGTAGCGCTCGTTTCAGCAGGACTTACACTTGTTTTTGTCAGATATCAATTGTACTGTAGGTCATCTTTATTTTAGCTGTGCCAAATTAACAGTCCTGTAGTCATGCATGTAAAATGTGAGACACAGCCTTGGTTGGAACAGGATCCTATTTGTACGGTCATCTGTACTTAAGACGGACGACTGGAACACGTGTGTGGTTTAAATTTCAAATGAGAACTTATTATCCTCACTAATGCGTTGAAATGAATCCAGGAGGCTGCCACAGGAACGAGTCGTGAAACCTGGAAATACTGGAGCATTTTTGCACTTTCAGTTCCCTCGACTCAAATCAACATCTCTTCTCATAAACCACTCAACTATTTCACTCGAGCTTGCAAGCTTGTGTGTTGATCAGTTTATGGTAAAGTGTCTGTAGTGTGTAGTAGGAAGCTCTGTGGTGATGATGTTGAACTCATGTGACTGTGATGTAGTTTGTTTATAGGCTAACATTATATTTTGCTTCATATTTTATTTATAATGTCATTATCTTGAGGTGCGGTTCAAGGTACCAGGGCGATACTAACTTCTGGGTTAACTTACAATAGTACATCATACCTGCTTCTCTCTATGCTGCACTTGTTGAAATCTTTCATTCTGGACCAAGTGACGGGCTGACCGACAGACTGACCTTGCCATCCATAGAGCCGCAGCAATAGCAGTTGCAAACCTTTTTAGATTCAGTATTTCCATGTCAATAGCCAGAGAGTTTATAGAGCTGCTCATTTTGAATGTGTGGTGAAACTCTCACTGTCCTCAGAGATTACACAGCTGGGTTAGAAATTGCACTCTGTGCTCAGTGTACACGTCTCTGTGAATTAAAGTTGTGTTTGCTGGCACTCAGAACAGAATGCAGTGCCTGGTGATGCACCACGTTATATAAGTATATTCATTGTGATGTTTGGAAAGTTGGCCGTCTCAGAGAAATGGAGTCAGACGTGCATCGCTCACCAAAAGAAACAGCTGCTGTATGTTGAAAGGCCTCTTTAAACAGGAAATGCTTATGCTGCACAGCTTATCACAGTATTTATATCCATATCATCCATATAAGGCTGCCAAAATATTATTTGATAGTTTATTCATTTTAGATTATTTATTATTTAATTATTTAATGTTTTATTAGAATTGTAATGCTCATGACAATAAAGAGCTTGGATCTTTAAGGTCAAGTTTGTGTCAGCGTGACACTTCCGTCATTTAAATGAAGCTTCCCATGACAATAGTGTGTCAGCATGATCATAATCTATCATCTAGCGTTTTCATAGTGACACGGGGTCAGCTAAAGGGTCAAAGGGAGTGGAGAGGAATTTAGCTGCTGTGCTACAGATCAGCTATTCTCTGCTGCAGTGGGTTGGCATGTCGCTGTGAGGACGAGCAACATCTGGTCTTTCTTTCTTTCTTTCCTCCTTCCATCCTGTCTTTCTTTCTTGTAGTTGATGCTTTTTTCAGTTCTTGTGTAAAAACTCAAGAGCTTTCTTCACTTTCCCTGTACAGTGTAATCCTGATGATCATTCCACAGCAATCAATACTGTAACCTCACACCCCACAAAGGGAAAACAAATCACATACCCAAAATAATAATGAAATACCCCAAATGCAATTAGTTAAGATACAAATAATGATATGAAATAGACCAATAACAATAATAATCCCCTAATGTAGGACTGTCAGCCGTAGTAACTCCTTACATACATTATTCTGCCAAGCAGAGACTGAGGTCAAAATACCCAATACTCTCCAAAGGCTGTTGGACTCTGACTGCCAGTCACCATGTTTTCATTGCCTTTCCTCATTAATCTGACGCAGTGCCATTTGCATCTACAGTTACAGAGCAAGGGAAGGAGGGAAGGGAACAAAGGGAGAGGTTTGGGACGGGTCCCATTAAATTTTCCTCAGAGACACCATTACAACTCAACTATTATCAGCTTCCTGTGCTGAGCTCCCTCCCTCACACCCTCTGTCTGTCCTGCATGGCCTCTCAGCCTCCTCTGTTTACAGCAGCTCTCTCTCTCTCTCTCTCTCTCTCTCTCTCTCTCTCTCTCTCTTTTCCTTCACTCCTTGTTTTTCGCTGCATACTGTTACTCACTCTTCCCCTCTCATTGCCCCTCTGCATGTTAGGACACCCTCCTCCTATGTTCTGACGTGAGTGTGTTTGTAAATGACGTGCTCAGTGTAGTAGCCAGACAGGCTCTAACGAGAGAACTGCATTGCTGAGGACTTTTAAGGTACGTTCAAACTACTTTTGGGTTGTTTGTAACATCATCTACTTTATGTTACACAGACAGAAGGTCTTGTCTCTATTTCTTGAAATGACAAATGATGTTTTGAGTATCTATGTGCTTTCTGCTGAAGTGACACACTGACACACACTGTAGCTGTTGTCAGATTGGGCTGTATGGTTGTAGCTGCTGCCGAGCGTTGTCCTGCAGAGGCTGCTGTTTGTGAGTTTTTACACTCCGACTGAGAGGGCTGAGGCTGAAAAGGGACGAGAGGATCTTGGATCCACTTCAGCAGCATTTTAAGCTCCTACATTGTTTCAACAGCAGATGTCTCACATGTTGCACAGTGACTCCTGCCAGCACCCCCTCCCTAGTTCTCTTTCTTCTTTTGTTTCTTACTTTTCCTCCAACTGTCTCTCCCCCTCCCTTATTCACTCCCCCTTCCCTGCTCCATGCTGTCCTGATTTTTCTCTCCAGTTTCTGTTTTTTTTGTACTGTTGGGATAATCATGCAGTTTAACATGATAGTGTTGTCTATTAATATATTTACTTTTGAGTCCCAAAAGCAATATTTCAACTCATTATAATAGCAAAACAACATTCAAATTCCCCACAGGGATATTCATGCAATGTCTTTAATAATCTCAGGCTCTTTGATGTTGATTTCATTTTAATCATAGTATACCTGCATGTTTTGTAAAGGAGCAGATTGGTTTACATGAAACTTCCACCCTGAGTTTATGTCCCCACACGTGGTTTCCTGCTGCACACTTGTTGACACTTGTTTATCACAGCTTATGGTAAACACGGAGCTCTGGTTGTAATTTCACCTCGGAGAGTCTGCCCGGAAATATCTGGAAGGTAAAGAAAAAACTAGAGGAAGATTTACGACGGTGTTTCTGTGTTACAGCTGTGCTTCATGACCACAATCCCATATCCAGATAATGATCTTCACATATCCAGATAAGGATACATGTCGCGATATGTTACATTGACAAAAGATACAGCAGTATCTTAAGAAGTCTTTGTAGTCATTTGTGTAGCAAGCGCTATATAAATAAAGTTTATTGCTATGATTATCCGCTACCATGCCGCCAGATCACACAGATTTTGCATCGTGTCTAGTCTGACATTTAAATTCCACAATATAAACAGATGCACCAAACAAATTCAACATCCAGATTGTAACACGTAATAAAACTTCAGGGGTTATTGTTGGAAGCATTATAAAATTGCTTTTGGCAATCTCAGCATCAGCATTTCTTGCTTGAAACACATCCCTGTTACTATGGATCCTCTTTGTCAAAGTTTTCCAAAGGGACTGTTTCCTCCCTGCAGGTCCAGTGAAAACTGATCGTGTGTCCTGTGAATTTCAATAGCCAATGAACAAAAGCTTGGCAGATTATCAAGGCAGCTAATATGTAAGGTTGACTGCTCCCTCTTATCCCCATCCTGTCCACCTTCTCCCACTTCCTCCTCCTCCCTGCTGACCTAGAGGAACAGCATCAAAGAGGATCGGGCTCTGCAATTAGTCTGCACCCTGTGGGCTTCTCTCCAGGGGTGAAACACACACACATACACACACACACACTCACAGATATACACATGTAAACACAGGAAGCATCATAAGTGTATTATTGGCAGGAAGTTGCGATACCCTGTGACTGTTGGTCATTACTGCTGACCCAGAGACGTTAGCATGTCTTCAGATGATGTTCTGAGTGGATGAAATTTGGAGAAGTTTTTCCAAAGGTAGTCAGAGAGCATGTGTTTGTCTGTTGGAGACAGGACAGTAGTGCATGTTTTCATGATAACATAGGGGGTCATGGAAGGGGACATTTTAAGTCATACACATTTGGTAGCTTTTATTTGCTGCTTACTTTAATTTGGCTTGCACTCGAAGCTTCAGTCTCTCTGTCTTCCCTCAGTGGCCAGCATAACATGCTGCTAACACAGCATCGACACATTATCACCTTTTAGATTTCATGAAGCGAAACTGCTAGAAAAACAGTTGTTTGATTAGACGGCCAGCAGACACATCTGCATTAGCTTTTATTTGGAGTCGAGCTTCAGCAACCTGACGAATAAGTCCAGTTTTTTGCAAGTGTGTTTTTGGTCTTCACCAACTCATGAGAGAAATTTCTGGCCATTAAGCTGCTAAATGATCCACTTTTATCATTTGCCTTTAAACCTGTCACTACCTTTGTCTGATATTGATACATATAAATCTGAGTATTTGAAACGGTTTTAATACTTGTCCTTGCAGCATCAATACACCAGTACTAGCTGCGTTTTTCACTCTACTTTCCAACAGCAAGTTGACACGCGCACCACTGTAGTGCCCACGGAGTGGGTCAAAGAAGTCAAAGAAAGACTCTATTGTTCTATCTCACAATACACAAGCCTTTTTGTATTTAATGAACATGTCAATCTTTACATATGGTACCAAACATGGTTAAGAAGATCGATCTTTTTTAAGTAATTGTGTTAAGGGTCGGCCGATGAAGCTTTTTCAAGGCCAATACCAGTGGTGATTATTAGAAATAACAGAGACTGAAAACCGATGTTTGGGAACTATATTTATTTGCAGTAACAATGAAAAGCTTTATGTCAAACTTTCAAACAACCAGTGATGGAAGATCAGTTTAGTTGTACTGTACTGTAAGTGGGCAGCATGGTGGCGCAGTAGCTGTTGCCCCACAGCAAGAAGGACCTGGGTTTGCTGGGGCAGGACCTTTCTGTGCTGGTACTCTGGCTGGTTCCCACAATCCAAAGACAAATTTATGCAAATAAACCTTGAAAAGTTCAAAGATGAATTGGTGACTTATCCAAGCTGTACCCCACCATCACCCAGTATTAGATCGGATCTGATCCAGCCCCCAGTGGCCCTGAAAAGGATAATAATCCAGTTTCTGACAATGGATGGATGGATGTACTGTAAGTACTTTCCTTGAGTACATCCATTTTCTGCTAGTTCATTTTTCAGTGTTTATAGGCTGCTGACGTATTACAAATCAGATATTGCTGTATGTGGGATGTTGTTTGAGATGATGCTGTATTAGAACCAAAGCTCTGATGGCAATCTGACAGAAAAATCACAGGTACTGCTAATGGGGAAAATGCTGAAAAACGGCCCAATAATCGGTCTAATCCCCTAATTTTGTATTGAAGTGAGAAATACCACAGTTTTCTTTGTTGAAAACACTTTCCTGCTGTGTCTGAAAACAAAACTGATGACAGCAGCAAGTGTGAACCAAAACAGTAGTTACACAAACTAAAACCGGAGAGAATAAGCTGCGAAGTGGCTCTAAAGTTCAGTAGAAGTGAGAGGAGCTGTAGAGTTGGGTGATCTTTGTACAGTAAGGTCATCAGTCTGACTAATTTGGAATACACACCAGTTCCAGTAGACTGATCAATCATTGATATAAAAAGCTGCAGCTTTAAAAACATGTTTTTTTCTTTTGCTCGTCAGTTTGCATTAACTAACTTGAAAGAACTTTTTAGTTTTATGGAATTTTGGTGACGTACAGATGTTGAAAGAAGTGATTTAAAAGGCTCTGACAAGCGCCTATGTCATTTTACCTATCAAGAATAATCCTTATTGTCCTTCACAGTGAAAAACGGACACACCCAGCTCTGTACAGGACATACATTACACATGTGCAGTCGATCTACTTGGATGTAGGCAGCATTCCATAAGCTCATACATTTTGGCCAGCGTAGATGTGCTGCGCTTAACTTAAGCCTGATGAGCTTCCACAACACAGAATACTTTTCTCAAGTTCAAACTAACAAACATGGAGTGCAGACTCATTTTTAATTTGAAGCACATAATCTGAAGGGTAGTTTAAATGTTTGTGTGTATACTGTATGTGTGTGTGCATTTGTATAAGTGTGTGTGTGTTTGTGTGTGTGTGTCTGTGTGCGCGTGTGTGAATGAACCTGTCGCACAGACAAATGGCTGGCATTATTACGGTGAACGGTATTGTAAAACACACAGGAAATGGAAACCTGAGCTAATGGGTTTAAACATGATGATAAGCCACAGAGGGACAGACGGATGGAGCGAGAGAGGAAGGGAGAGAGAGTCTCTCACCCGTTTTGAAGTCTGCCGGCGCTCTCACTGTAACTTAATTAAAAAAAGAACACAAGCGACGGGGAGAGATCTGGCATGGTTCGTGTTTGTGCTGACATTACAGCCTGTTGCTGCTTTGTTCACATGTCTGACATCAGATGCTGTTGGTTTTGTGTGTGTGTGTGTGTGTGTGCGAGAGAGAGAGAGAGAGAGAGAGAGAGAGAGAGAGAGGGAGAGAGAACACTCAGACGCAAACAGATGACAGAGAAAGAAGAAAAACGACCAACCCTCCCACCTTCCCCCCTCCTTTCTGGGCTCGGCCATTTGGCTGTCAGACGGACCTCAGCAGGGACAGAGAGGAAAAGAGGGGGAGCGACCGAGGAGAAAAGAAAAGGAAGAAAAAAGAGAGAGGGTGTTGGGGAAAGAGTGAGTGAGAAGAGGTACAAGAGGGGAAGAGAAGGAAAAGAAGAAGAAGAAGAAGAACACAACTCCACCCAGGACGGGGGGAAAAGAGAAGAAGCAGCGGGAGTCCGGTGAAAGAAGAGATAAGGGAGGAGACATAAAGTGAGGGGAAAGTAGTGAGAAGAGAGAGAAGAAAGGAGTGGTACTAAAGAAGGAAAGGAAGGAGAGAAGTGCTGGAGGAGGAGGGGGACAGAACAGGGGGGGAGTTGTCCCACTCAGGAGGCAGAGATCGTAAAACGCCCTCCTCCACAGCTGTGACACACACACACAGACACACGCACACACACACACACAAACACACTCTTACATGACAGCGCTCACATGCTGCAGCAGTCTGCACACTCAAGAATCCGTTCTTGCTTTGTCCGGACTGTGGGCCACGCTCACACACACACACACACACACACACACACACACACACACACACACACAGTCTGATAGAGGGGCACAGTAACACAGTAGAAACAGGCAGGGCAGCGATGGGCTGGCAGCATGGAGACTCCCATTGACTTCTACAGGCACTTCTCCTGGCTCAAAAAGGTGAGCGCTGAACTTTGATTTCACTTCCTCACGTCTTTCCTTGTATCACATTCCTTCTGCTGAATTGATGCCTTGAAGGAGTTTCCACTATTTCCTTTCCAGTGGAGTGAAGAGCCATATTTATAGGGAAGAAGAAGGGGGGGGAAGCTCCTCTGTCCCTGTCAGATAACTATCACCGCAGCTCAGATGCATGTTATTGTCCTGTTCTTATTGTGTGATTTCCCGGCGACGGGACTGTTTTCTGATGTAATTTCCTTCAGCTCAAGAGCCGGGGCTGCATCTCAACTTGTTGCAGCGCTGATAGGGCGTATGTGTGCGTGGAGGCATGTATCACAAGGACTGTGTTATCTGATTAAGAGCATTATCCATCAGCTGATTGCTGTTGACAAAGCAGCTGCTGATACCGCTGGATTCAATCAGAGGGAGACTTTGCCACCACAGATCCGTGCTGTTGTTGGGACATGAAGTTTCAGGAATAACAGTGTTGAGTTCAGGCTGTGTTTTTGTTTTGTCTTGGAGTTTCATAAGCGGATTATCGTAGATATTAATCAGTGCCCTCCCAAGTCTGTGTGGATCCGTCAGACGTCTTTATATTTGAGCTCCAGCTGCTTTTTTTTCTTTTACTGTGGCCTCCAGCTGACCTATACAGACCATTCATCCCATACAACACTTTGATATGACGGCTTTAACCAAACAGAGTTAACTGTGGAAAAAACGTAGCTTATAATGCAACGATTTTGATTGTTAACTGGCTCCGTTTCTCCTCACACAACCCTGATCCCTCTCTGAGTGAGTGCAAAAAGCTCATCAACAGTTGTGCAAAGCTGTTACAATAACTGCAGGTGGCACTCTTCGTCTCTTTAGTGTGGCTTTTTCAGGTGGTAGCACACAATAGCAAAATGTACATCCACATTTCAGACCCCGTCACATCTTGCCTCAGTCATTTCATTGTGTTTTCTGGGTACTTTTCGCTCAGCTGATCTCTGTTTCTGTGATATCTAATCAATCGAGCCTGCAAAGCAGATATCCTGCCTCTTCCAGGACATTCAACTCTCTTTCTGATTCAATATACTGACACAGCAGATACAGAGATAGGGGAAAGTTGATTCTGAAGTCTTTCGAGGCAGGGATCTGTTTTCAGTGAATGGACTTCACTTTTTTTCCCTGACTTGCAGTTTATCTGTGAAAGAGACAATGTTTTTTGTGGACCACTTCTTCAAATCTCCACAGACAGACGCGTGAACTAACTTCTGTTCGTCATTAATCTGTGAGATGTGTTTCGTCATGTGATACTTTAGAACTAAAGTTCAAGTAGGTTCATGTGCTGAATTTTCGCTACGGTGCCTGTTGGTATGAAAGTTATGCTCTGTAGGGCTGGGCGATTTGCATGAAATCAGTGGTGATGATAAGTTTCAGTATCATATCACAGCAAAGCAATGGAAGCCAAATGAAATAAAAGGCGGGGTTTACTACAGTGAATTATGTTATTCCCTTCAGTATTTCAAGTTTGTCTGATGGGATCTTTAAACGACTGCAAAAGCTGTATCACGAAAAAAAAAAAAAAAAGACAAGAAACACTATTACAAATCGCCAACAGATTCTAATCTGCAACAAATTCAAGTCCAGACACACCAAACCTGTTCTTTATCTGTTCAGGGAAATGTGATAGTTAACATGTAGTTAGCTGAGAGTGAGCGCGGTGGTTTCACCTGAAGGGAAGGCTCATACTGCAGTCCGACGTCACCAACCACCAACTGCCAGAACAGTTTTTGTTATCTGTTTATCGCTGCATATAGCATGAGTCAACGTGTTTAAAGCACGCTTAAGACTATGAAGAAAACTATTTGTCAGTGTAAACTAACATCTGCAGATACCGTCAGCTCACATCCTGAATGCCACCAACTCACCTTCAGATCCACTTTCCACACTCCCCGATGAGAGTCAAGCTGTGCAGACATAAAATTCAATTGGACCAGCTTCTAAATTAGATTTGGAGACACAGTGGTGTGACTCGAGAGACTGCCTAAGCTAATGTGCTGCACACGCTCCAGGAGCGAATCAGCACTCAGCACTCACTTTGAGAGCAGCAAGGAATTCGAGAAAATGTCTCACCAGTGTTTTTTACTCCAAATGGGAAACTTTGGATTCAGGTGAAGAGGAAAACGCACGACTGTCAGAGCAGCAGCGATGAGTCGATTAAATGATAAGTCGGTCTGAAAACGGCTGCTAACTATTTTGATAATCGATTGAACGAATGACAAAAAGATGACATGGATAGAACATAAAACAGGCATTAAAAACCATCGAGGATGAAAACACAGTAAACCCAAAGTCTTATTTCCATCGTGGTTCTCTTCTGTAACATGTAACACTCCACAGAATGACAGCAAAACAGCAACAGGACAAGACAGTAAACATACAAAAAACAGAAGTAGCAGGCGGCAGGATAGCCATCTTTAAGTCTTTATGTGCTTGTTGTAGCACTGTGCTCTGTAACCAAGCTGCTATTTTTTTATGGTAAATGAAGAAACTTCTAGTTCTGGACTGCTGGCTGAATAAAGGAAGAAGTGCTGATGACGTCACATTGGGACATTTTATAGACTCAACCATCAATCAGTTAATTGTGAAATTAACTGGCAGACTAATTGATAGTGAAAAAAATCATTAGTAGCAGCTCTAATGACTATAAAGAGCATGCTGTCTGATTAAAGAAACCACACGACTGCAACTAATGATCACTTTCACTGCTGAATAATCTGCTTATTATTTTCTTGATTAGTTAGTTGTTTGGTCCTTGGAATGTGAAAAAATGGTGAAAAGGTCAATCAGTTTTCCCCAAAGCCCAAGAGTACGTCCTCAAATGTCTTTTTTTGCCCACAACCCAAAGATATTCCATTTGCTGCCACACGGGAATAAAGGCTTTGAGGCAGTTACAGAATTCTGTGCTTTTAGTTTATATACAACTGTTTTTCTGTAAAGCATTAAAGTAGCTGCCATCCTGCATGTTGTCATGCATTCATAGACAGTGGGATCATGTGTTCTGTATGTCATCGGGCGTCCCACCCACTCCACTGGCCGGAGCTGTAGGTGTAGAAACTCAGAGCACGGCCCAGCTTTCATGAGGCATACTGTACAGAGCATGCAGTTATATGCTGTGCCTTTATCTACTCTTCTTCTACAGGCCACCTTTAATATTTGCTCTGCTGTGGGAAAGTGTACCTGTGTAACTTCGATTGTATTTCCACCAGCGGTGAGAGAAAAAGCCCCACAGTGATGATAATCAGGAACCTAACTCTGGTCACAGTCCACCAGGTGACGACAGACAGATAGACCTAGACTGGCCTTGTTGTCTTTATCAGCCCCGTCAAGTGCTCCGTCACTTAAAACGGCCCTGCTTCTCTGCAGCCTGATGGGAATATCTGTGATTACAGCATATTACACATACTTCCTGACTGCTCCCACTGGCGTGATAAACGAAAAAGTACCCCTGCAGCAGAACTGCAGACTTTCAGCCACAGGCTCTTCTCACACTGCGGGTTTTTTTGGTGGGGCCCTTTGGTGACAGTTCATCCAAACACAGATCCAGTGAAGTCTTTTGATCTCACACTTTCTTTCTCTCCTCTCCATCTGCTTCTTTGTCTCACAGTTGAGTTTACAGTATGTCAGTGGGTTTAACATGTCCATATGGTCAGCGTCAGGTGGCCCGGTCTGTATACATCCTGTGAACCCTCAGCTGCAGACGGATGATTGAGGATTACACTCAGATTTTGGGGGCGGTTGTCTGTTTTCTGAGACAGCGTGATATCTTTGGCTCACACTGTTGATGGTCATGTACTTAAAGCTTACTCTACAGTCATTGTTCTGTACGTAGCATCAGATAAGAATTTCAGCTAAAAGCCTAAAATGCACATGTTTACATTCTCCTCTTCAAAACTGGGTCATCGTCGTGACGTGATGGCAGGAAGGGCCTCTCACAAGCAGCTACATCTACGCACAGCACTGTTTTAAGCAGTGTGTTTTGGCCATAGTATAGACAGCTGTGCAATGGACTGTTGATGCACATGAATGTATACAACACACTCAAGGACACAAGTCATTGTTGAGGTGATTGGCAACTGCCGTTTCTGCAATCCTCTCACTTGTGGTCAACAGGGGCGACCTGTGAACAAATCACCGACATTATCACCTTATAAAGTGGTTAGAGATAACTTGTTAGCTAACAGTTGCTCAGTTAACCAGCCTGCAGATACAGAGCAACATTAATCTCATCTACAATTAAAATGTTTTAAGGGAGGATAAAACTGAGCCTCGCTAAATTCTGTTTAATCTCTGAGTACACAGTCGTTTATAAGGAGATGTGAGGTAGTGACTCTGGTGAGTCAAAAAGCAAGGGGCATCTGCACGTTCAATAAGAATATAAATATTTTAGGATATCAACAATTGTATAACAAGAGGAAGTGATATAGCATATTAACATACTGATATTGTGTCTGACCCGTAATGTACACTCTTCATCAGTTCTGTTTTGGATGCAACCAGCTCCTGAGGGACACATGTATCTGCTCCACCATGTTCACCAGCCGGTCTCCAACTGTGTCTGTGCTGTTTGGTGCCGAGCCAGATTTAAGCTGTGGGCCGTAAAACCGGTGAGCTCAAACGCTCAGCGGGACTGAGAGGAACTGCAGAGCTGGGTGAAGATTCTCAGCGGGTTTGTCAAAATGTGCGACAGTTTCCGTAATAAATTTGATCCGCTGCTAATACAAAAATATCCTGATTTCGTCTTCTTGGTTACTAGTTTTACTCTATTGTCCCATTTGTTTTCTACCTTTTAGAAAACTGTTTGTTTACCATGTTTGTCTACTGAAGCAACATCTTACTGCCCCTAACGTCAATGTGTCCTGTATGATGACAATATACAGGCTTTGTATTTTATTCTATTCTATCTTATTTTTTATCTCAGACAGCCTTGAAATCATCTATTGAAAGTCTGAGACTGTGTTTGGATATTTTTGACATACATTATAGTCACAAACATGCCACCTGTGCCTTGTTCAATTCAGCTCTAAAACTAATGTGTAGAGGAAAGCCCCTTGTAATACCCCTTTAATGTGATAGCACTAGCACAGATATGTTTGTGGCCTCCACCACCAGCCTGAAGTGTTTGTTCTTGAGTGTAAATTTTGGTAGCGCCCATAATGTCTGTTTGAAGCCTTTTAACATGAGAAGATATTCCTCATCAGTCGTACTTTTAATGAAGTTGAGGATTTATGAGCGTTGAGGGACAGTCGAGCCCTTCCTCTGCTCTGACGCTGACAGAAGCAGAACACATCATCTCACCATGTCTGGGCTTTATAGCTGGATAATAATGTTTTCCTCCGTCTCAGTTTCTCTGTTAACAGCAGCGGCAGGCTGAGGAGTCACCGAGTCAGCAGCCCTGGACATGGACACTCAAAGACAGGATAATCTGACTCTTCAGGGGGGAAAGTGGGAATCTGTACTGACTACATCATTTCAAATAGTTCTGCTTGATTTTCATTTTTACTTCATGACTTGCGGAACACATAATTCCAGCATAACCTTAATAGTGGGGGGGGGGGACCACAGAACTGGCATGAGAGCTTCTGACCGAGAGATCTCTTTCACAGTCTTTGAGTAAATACATATTACCAAGCATTTCTATTTCTAGAAAGAGCCTGACGCAGCTTTTTCTCCCGCTCGGCTGCGAGGTTGCTACAAAAAAAATGTTTTGTTAGCCTCAGAGCGGTCAGGACTGGGAACAGTAGGGCCCTGTGAAAACCATAACACAAGCGTCAGGAAAGAATTCTCTCCTGTGCTATTTGTGGATAAATAAGACAAGTCAGATGATCTGCACAAACTCTTCATCATGTGCCTTGTGAAATAATCTGAATTTGAACAGCAACAGCTCTGTCGGCTCTTTGTGCAGGAGTCAGTCAGCCAGCGCTTTATCTGGGCCCGGTCCTGCACACGGAGCAGGCCTCAGTGGAGCAACACAGCAGTGATGCACTGCACAAAACTCTCACAGCTCCCACCAACAGCCACGGGCCAGACAAGTTTAAAGAATAAGGAAGGAGATATCATTCAGTGGTTGTCTGAAGCTCCACATAGCAAATACAATCCATATAAAAAGAATGCACTCCCTTTTGGAAGTTTTCATCTTTTTAATAGTTTACAGCCCGGAGGCACAGTATTCCATTTTTAGGATTCATGCAACTTTTCTAGATGCTGATCAACCATAAATAAGACCCTCGGGTGAATAAAAAACAGAAAAGTGGAAACAGATCTCTACAAAGTGATCTGACTTCATCCCAATCATGAAATATTTAAATTGACAATGCACACATTTTTAGCTTCAATGTGTCATTGTGTAAATTGCACAGTGTAATTGGCTTTAGAATAAAGACAACATTGGCATTAACTATAAACTATAAACCTCAATTTCACTATTTCCTGGGAAAATGAACGCCAACTGACGATCCACAAAGGCTGGTGGCCTCGCACCACTTCCATCATAGACTAAATGAGTGACTAAACTAGCATTTTGTGTTGTTGGGAGATGCTTGTTTGAGAAAACAGAAAGCAGTCAGCTTGTCATTGCAACAGCGCCGCCTAAAGTAATACCACATGGAAAGGCTGTTGGGGAAAAGCTGTCTCCACATGCCTGTTTAAGTTTTCTCCACCTATAATAGGACACACCAGTACCAGTGGTACAGCCCGTCAGTTACAAAAGTCACATCATTAGATCAGATCATGTGTGTGCTTCAAATACATTTCAATTCATGAGGAGTTGTGAGCAGCCACGGACACAGAAGCAAATGTAACACAGTAATCTAAATGGACACTGAACTGGCTGAAAATCATTTTATTTCCAACTGTGAATAAACATACATCTTTGCAGGTTTGGGCTAAATGATTCATTGCTGTGGCAAAAGCTTCGCTGAACCAAAACTGTTGTTTCAAATCTCGCTAATTCACGAGGAGGAAAATGGGGATGCTCAGTGTTCTTCACCTCCTTTTTGTTTTTTCTGTCGTTACCCAGGTGAACCTGTGTTCTCCAGCCAACAATGAAACGTACCAAGAACGACTGCTCCGCCTAGAGGGAGACAAGGAGTCTCTGGTGCTACAGGTGAGGAGTGTGTGTGTGTGTGTGTTTGCGCACCCCCATCTCATCAGTTTCAGATCCATAGTCAGGTGGCCTTTCATAGTCATGGTAACAAAAAATTTATGATCACCGCTAGTTTCACTAGATTTAGTGAGCGAGACAGGAAGTTGTCTGGAAGGATCCGGGGGCCACACTGCAGAACCAGCGCAGTGTCTTGTCTCTAATCCTAGTGCTTGAGATATTTCACGTGATTTCATAACAAAACATGCCCGGGCACCTTCAAACCGTCTGAGCATGTGTTTACTGACGACTCTCACAGCAGCCATCAACATCAGAGCTTCGGCGGTGAGGGAGAAGATTATATACCTCTATATTATATGATGACAACCGGCTCGCTCTGCTCTTAGATCACTTCAGTAGCCGGTTCACACAGCTGTGATCTTCACCCTACTGCCTTTAGATTCTCCCCACCTGAATGACAGTTTCCAGCCTGCTCCTCGGGCTCTTTCCACCTGTGTGTGTTTGTTTTGTGCTCTGGGTAATCTTGTGTGAGTGTCAGTTAAAGTGCACCACCCACCTGGGCTACTCTTGTTCATAAAGTCCATATCTAATTTCTCACCACATACACACACTCAGACACACACACACACACACACACACACACACACTCACCCACACGCCTTCTTGTTACACATTCCTCATCCGAGACCCGCTGTGATTGGTTGATATGTAAGATGACCGGGGCTTATTTCTCCTGACAGGAGATTTTTAACTGGCGGTTGACATGTTGCCTCCGTCCAGGTCCTTTGCTCCACTTTTCTTTTCACCTGCCTATCCTTCAGGCGTTGTCTCGCTTCAGTGTGTCAGCGTGTTGGCGCACACACACACTGACTTTTCTTGTAGGTCAAGTAGACAACTTTCACCTGCACTGATGTGTGGGTAGCTCAGCGGCGGAGCACAGAAGAGGTAAGAGTTCAAACGGTCGTAATCAAAGGCTTTTCTTTTATGTGCTTTGGGCTGCTGCACCCTTCGGTAATGGCTCGTAGCACACAGATGCGTTAAGTTTGTCAGGAACTTGTCACATACACGTTTTAGATGCTGAACACAGAAAAAGATGTCACATGTAACACATTCACATACTTGTTCATTCATTCACTCAGCTGTTTGTGGTTCGCCTCGACACTGACAGGAAGCAAAGGCTGAAAGATCGCTCGCTGTCCTCCTCACGTCTCTGTCGTCTTTGTGATCTTGATTTCGATGCATGTTGAGCCAGAAACTTTGCAGGAGATTCTTTATTGCCGGAGCACCGTGAGACGAGACGTGGCTGCAGGGGAGAATATCTGGGTAGCAGAAGTGACAGAGATTCAGCTGCTGTCAGAGGGATTTGGCATAGTTTAGGAGAACAGGAGACGATTTTTGTGTGTGTGTGTGTGTGTGTGTGTGTGTGTGTGCGTGCGTGCGTGCGTGCGCGTGTGTGTGTGTGAGGCGTTTGGCAGGAGGTGAGTGTGTTGTCAGGGAGATTATTGTAAATGTGCAACACATTCCTGAGTGACAGACTGCTGAGTAAATGTGGGTTGTTTTGGAGTCGAGGTATGCCAGGATGAGTGTGTGTTTGTGTGTGGAGTGAAGGGAGAGAAAGAGACATGCTGATGTCGGTATAGAGGTACATTTGTATATCTGAAAGTGTGTGAAATTCAGTGGGTTTTGTTGTGTGTTCGTACATCACATGTGTTTTTATTTACCAAATGTTGTGTGTGTGTTTCAATGTCTGTTTGTGAATTTGTACACGTATCGTTCTTAGTAACATCATTGCGCGTGCTTTTTCTGCGACCGGTCATTTCAGCACTGTGTCTCTGCATGTGCACTAACAGAGACTGAATGTGTCACCCATTAGGTGAGCGTTCTGACCGACCAAGTGGAGGCGCAGGGAGAGAAGATCAGAGACCTGGAAAGCTCTCTGGAGGAACACCGGCTGAAACTGGCCTCCACAGAGGAGATGCTGCAACAGGTAATGCACACACTTGAAAAGAAAACATTGCAATGCTGCCTTGTGGAATTAAAGGTGTGAGAGATAATTTACGAGCCTCGGGGTGGCTAATTACTGCTCCTGTTGCTCTATTGTGTGTTTGAGGGCACACTGGCTTCATGCTCCCTGAAGAGTGTTGTATGTTTCCTAGAGGTCAAACTAACTTGTTAACTTTGCTTTCGCGTGAAGCATTTGTATATTCTACATATTCTATGTAAAAATATTTTGAAACCTGCATCCACATCAGTTTACCATCAGTCTCCCCATTCTTTGTCTTTTCTGGTTCATTGCCGCGTTGCTTGACATTTTACCATCACCTGTGGAATAGGATGGAAGTGTTGGTGTGGATCTCACTGTATCCTGTTTGGCTGTTTGTGCATGCGTGTTAATCATCTCTTGTAAAATGTCGCCCCATAGCTGGAAAAAAGAGCCGAATCATTTACAGGTGTAAACTGTAAACAGAACAGTTGTAAGTTCTGTTAAAGAAACTAGTCACTGCCACAGGTCAAAACTGAAACAGGTTTTGATTAAGCAGAACTAAAAAACTGTCCAATTGTATTGTTGTATTATTCCTGTGCTAAGGCACCCTGCAGGTTTTTATTGGCCTCACACGCCACCGATTAATTTACTGCTACGACACGGTTGCCAACACGGAATGCATGAAGCCCCAGTTCGGTTTTGTCCATTGTGAATCTCAATACATTTAATCTAAACGACTAAAGATGTCTGCCTTCTCAGTACTGTTGACAAAATAAAGAGAAAGACACTGTACTTGTACTACAGTTTTACTCTGAAAGGTAAACGTGATGATGCAGACAACATACCTGTTCTGCAGCAAAGCTCAGTGTTATGTCAATGCACGGCCTCAGTCATTATACTGCTATTAAGTGCCTTTTAGCTGAAAGTGCAATACAGCTGATAAAATTTCCAGCAGATCCAACTGAAAGTTCAACTGTCAGATCACTGATCAGTCAGGTGATCAGTTAAGTGTTCCTCTTCGAGCGATCACCAATCTGGCAGAAGTTCTAAAACTCAGGTTTAGTGTGCTGGCCAGTCAGGCTCTAGTAATGTGGCTGCTCTGCAAGTGACGGTTCAGTTTAATTCAGTTTGACTAATAGAGCCAATATTGTAACCACACCTGTAGTGCATTTTGTTTTGGCACATTGTTCTTTTGTTTATGTCACATTAAAAATGTGATCCCAAGTTCCCAGGATACACTGCAACTGAATTTGTGACAAGTAAATAACAGGCAAAAATGAACAGAAGCATTGTTCTTTCTTATTTGTGTCCTGCCACTGATCTCAGGTGACGGCAACAGCGCGATCGCTTTTGTCAAACAGGATGTGAGCAGAGGAGCCGTGGAATACCAGTGGGAGTAGAGTGGGACTGTAAATGGATAAATAAAGGAGTGGCACAGGGTTTCATTCAGAGCGTTCCTGCTTGACTTTACGCTGCTGACTTCCTCTGACTCATCACCTGTCAGTTATGTTCAATACGAACCACAGGAACAATAGACATTACAGGTCAAAGCTCCACATTGCACTGTGTTTGTTTCATTGTTACTAGATAAGAGCTTGTTTACCTTTGAAACAGACTGAGTTTGAAGGTGACCTTTTGGATGAAGGACTGTGGACGGCTCTGCTGCCACTGTTGTTTCATGCTTTGTCAGATTAAAGAACTTATTTTGGCTTTGCATCAGCGCAGTGAGGCCTAAAATATACTGCTCTTGGTTCAGTGAGTTGTTATTGGCTCAAAAGAAAAACGATGACAGAGATTTGCTTTAGTCGGAGCAAAGAAATCAAACACTCCTTATTATAATACAGCAGCTTGATACATGAGACAAACTGGAACGAGCAAGAATAACGCTTGGCCAGATGTTATCTGTGAAACCAAAATAACGTCTTCAACAGGCCACTGCGTGCCAGGTTTGTGAATTTCTGCGCAGCCTAATCAGGAGCCTGTCTGAAAGGATTTTACAGAGGACGGTCCTGCTCCCTCACCTGCCTGAACTAACAGCATCTGATGCAACAGTAAGTGCCGTCGTGACAGATAAGACTTTTCGAAAATTTTGAAATCCAAATGCGGCTCTCGAAAACCTTGTAGTTGCAGAAATAACTCCGAATTAAATGTTTTTGAAAACCAAACCATGTTTTATAGAACTTCATGAGCTGACAGACGGCTGTTACATCTTTAAATTCAATGCTGTCTCTCTGCAAAAACGAATAACATTCCATCAGCTTCAAATGTACTTTATGCTTAGAGGCAAATGCAAAGATGTTTGACATGGGAAACACTGTCAACTTTCATTTTCATTGTGAGCATATTGGCATGCTGACATTTGCGTTTAGTCCAGAGTACTGGCTAAGTACAGCCTAACAAAGCTGCTAGCAGGATTAGAATAAAGAGGTAACTTCTCTTTTTATCCATAGTTTGTCAACCCTGCATCAGAGTACAGATCACACTTTTGCTTAGTTGCCAGAGTAAAGTATAACCATAGACTCTAACAATGCTTGGACGCTGTCAAAATGAAAGCAGAGTGCGATCATTTGGATGTGAGCTGTGTTTACTGACAACAGTTTTAGGAAGTGTTCAGACAGTGTTGAGCCTCGCCCCATCCTCGCCTGTGAAGGACTGAGCCTTTCCAAGGTGCCCCTCTCACACCTACTCATGGTACTTTCACCTGTTACCAAAGAACCTGTTTACCTGTGAAATGTCCAAACAGTCTTTTCTTGCTCCTGTCCCAACTTGTCTGAAACATGTCGCTGCCATCAGATTACAAAAATCAATGAAGTTGGTCAAGCACTTAATAAATTACAGATGTACTGTTTCAACTGAATATTTGAAACAAATGAATATAATTAACAAGTCATCACAGAAAGTTTTATTTTTCCACACAGTTATTCCAACTCTTTTGGAGTCGGCGTTGTGTTGTGAAACACTGACTGTCTTCAAGCTGTTCCAACTTTTATACTTGACGTCATTAATGCGGCAATCTCATGAGCTCTGCCAGGCAGGACACAACAAGACCGCAGCTCTGTGTATCAGAGAATCAACCCTCTGTTTGGACTCCTCAGCAGGCTCTTTGTCCTCCTCGTTGTCAAGAGTGAGGATAAAAAGGCCACAGTCCCAAAATAAATACCCCACAAGGGCTGTGACGTTTATCATCCTTATCCAGCTTGCTTTTAAAAAATCCACTAATTTATTCTGTGTGTATCGAATAAGAACAGTTCTAGCAAAACACAACAGGAATCAGAACACGCTCTTCCAATTTTTCTCTAAGGAAGGGAGACCTCTTCTTCTCTGTCGTTCAAAAAGAGAATTTGTACCACGCTACAGTAAAACTGATTCATTGTTTGTGACATTTCAAACTACCTGCAGATCTCCACCTGCCACTGCACCTGATCTTCTTCTTTTACAGTCCTTCATGAACAGTGGTTGTAGGTCTGGACGTGTTACTGGATTGAGCTGCAGTGATCTGCAGCTAGCTGTTGTGTGTTAGTGATCAGTGTGTGTGTGTGTGTGTGTCACACTGTCCCATTTCACAGTTAATGTCTTCAGGTCAAATAGCTAATGTGATACGCGATGTTTGCCGAGAGAGATGAAGGTGGAGTGCGGAGGAAGATAACGGTCGCCTGGCTCCTCGCTTTTTTTTTATTTACCATCATCCCCGATCTGTTCCCCTCAAATTTAAAAGGTGACAGCATGTCTGCAGCAGGACGTCTTCCGCGTGTGTCACCCTCTTCACTGAGTGTGTGTTTGGGCGAGAGAGGAGTGGAGAAAGAGAGGAAGATTTAACATTATGTGTCAGAGCTGCAGGGCTGCGACTGCTGTGGGAACCACAGCCAATCTAATAAGAAATAGTCCTTAGTCAGCGCGCACACACACACACACACACACACACACACACACAGTACAGTGTTCTCATACTAGAGGGGATCCACCCACACATGTAGTCATGCTGTGACTACATGTCCCACTGTGCCTTTATTTAGACACAGAGATCACTGTATTGAGACATGTCTGTGAGCCTGGTTTACAGTGTTGTGGGTACAAAAACACACACCAACTCCCACACATGTAAAGCTTCAGTCAAGGGTCATTATCTCTCTTGATATACGCACAAATAAAATTACTCGACTCATCACGAATCACTTGAATTCATCAACGTAATTCTACTGAAGTACCTCCAGAATTTCAACCATCCAGCCATTTCAGTTCTGGTGTGTGGTATGTGTGTAAATATCACACATACTGTACCCCACCATAACCACACCAAACACTGTCAGTTTCCATTATCAACATGCAGCCTTCAGGGTGCGCCGATATGATGTCTATTTTACAGAGGAGACAAATTCTACAATATCTTTCACTTTATGTTTAACACCTGGGTTTAATTCATACCAGGGATATCGCCGATAACCAGTGTTGACAATAACTGTGATACTCCAAAAATAAAAGGTGATATTGTGTTAATAATAGACACGTTCTTATACTGTGTAAATGATCCAGTGCCCCTTAGATCATTTCTGTATGTTTATTATGCTCTCACTTTGTTATAGCAGATGGCAGTAATGAGCCTCAACACTGGTTGCCAAACGTCATACAACAGAAAAAGCAGAAGAAAAAGCTGCAGACACACACTGTTAGCTAGTGTGTGTGTGGCATGAATCTGGTGTGTGTGTGTCGAAACAATAGACATTTAATTCATTTGACAAACTAAGACTGAACACATTTTTGTGTGCCGAACAAAGTAAAAATTGAATTTGAATGGGAGCACTTTTCCCCCAAATCTTTCTACATTATTAATGTAATTTAGGTTAATACTTCTGCCCACGATAGTCATCCAGTGACAATCTGATATTGTGTCAGGCCTTATTCATACAGTTAATGAAAAGACTGCAGCTGATCATTACATGTCACATGTTGGATGCACCGGTCCCTTATTTGTAACTGCTGCAGCACACTATACAACAATACTATGTGTACACATAAGGCTGCACTAGTCATGTTTTTGAATTAACGGTGGATCAGATGATCATGTGGAACATGAAAGATGTTGAACATAGTGACAAGCTCTCTGCAGCTTCACTGATTCAGCTGGCCTTCATCAGCTGGCCAGTGGACTCTGAATGAGTGTTGGATGTGTAGGTGAGACTGCGGTGTCGTTTAACACTTTAACATGGAGTCACCAGAGGGCTGGTGTCTTTCACATCGTGCATACTTCGTGTTGAAATGACGTTCTTCAGATATAAAGCACCAGACTTGAGGTCAGGGCTATGCAACTGTGTCATGTTTAGCACAGTCCAGTTTTGGAGATGAGTGCAGCCTCTTTAAAGAGATCTATAAATGCTGAGAGGATGATAATTTGTCACATGCTGCTCCTCATAATTGAAGGAAGGCAAATGTCAGGCAGCTGAGCTGTGGGCCAACACCACACAGTTCTGATGAATTACTTCTAAAGACTGCAGCTTATCCTGCCAGTGACACTGGTGTTAGATTGCAAACTGACGGTCAGCTGCCATAACTAAACAGATTTTGTGTGTGTGTGTGTGTGTGGCTGCTGAGCTGCAGTGATTATGGGGTTTTAACTGTCTGTCTGTGGCCGTGGTGTTGACACAATTTGTTTACCATGTGATATTTTCATTTGGTGTGTCTGAGCTGTCTGTGATGTGTTTAATGTGACATACACGTCCTTCAGAAGAAAAGGAAAGCAAATAAGTTGAAGCGTCAGCACAAGTTCGAATGAGATAAGTTTGAATGAACATTGAATTATAGTGTTGTTGAGTAGTGTGTTCGGTCGGTTCACCGCTTTGGTTCACCCTGAACTGTTGTGACAACTGTTGGATGGTTTGCCACAAGTTTTTTCGCAGACATTTCTTGAGCCCAGAGAAATTAACGACTTTCATAACCAACTGATTTTTCTTCTGGATTGAACATAGATGAGGTTGATGTTATATATTTCTTGATAAATGTCTCAGCATGAGTGATGGATTACCATTAAATGTGTGGTCCCCTCAGGATGAATTGTAATAACTTTGGTGATCCTTTGACTGTTCATCAGCAGGTATGCTTAACACCAGAATGTGTGTGATGACGTGTGTGACGTGATTAGCATTTGGCTCAATGCGGTGCTTTGCCTAAGTGAGCCTCAGAGCTGCCAGAGTTTTATACTAACTTGATGTTGTGTTGCGGGATGCTGAGGTCACATTGAGTGTTTAGCATGAATTTTGAGAATACAACAGAAAAGTCAATATTTCCATGTTCAGGAAGAGCACATACACTCCTGGCTATGTTTTATTTAGATAATATAGTCGTAGAAATCTCATCAGCTCTATTCAAAATAAGAATTAAAGGGCTTCACATCAAATCTAGGAAGCATTTTGCTTTGAAACATGCAAATTGTCTTAAAACTAAGCAGCCGAGCCGTACGGAGAACTGTTTGAAGTTCCAAGAAAGAACACTAATCTGCTTCACTGTATCACTAACATGTCCTTGTAAAGTTTCCTTAAATACAGATTGCACATGAGAAGCCGATCTGGTTTATAAAGAAGGGATGACAATTTTTAGTAATTAATTTAATCAGTTGTTGGCTACCTTAACAATGGATTATCACTGATAATATATGAAATGTTGGAAGTCTTTCCATTAGTAACTGGCTGCTAAGAGAACAGAAGTTAATTGTATAATAAACAAAACATCACAAAATAATGACTGAGTGGAGCTCCCGTCTGTTGCTATTCAAAAACTGGCCCGACAAAATCCATCCCAAACTGGAGATACTGAATGACTGAAATGGTTTAAAATCTTGTATCAAAGATCTTTTTGCATTTTTGACATAAAAAAAAACCTACTTGCATGCTCATTCAATACAATTTGTCGCACCAGTAGTTTGGATTTTATTTTCTTTATGATGTTTGATAAGCAAGTATTTGTAGTTTGTAATAAGATCCTTGTTAATGTATTTGTGCCCGTCTCTGATTGGTGGTTTATACATCTGTGGTCTAATAACTTCTTAACATCGATTAATCAGTTAATGGTGAATTATCAACATCAGTATAACAAACCAACTCGCCAATATTTCCTTCATTTGTTCAGGAGGGAAGGAGGGTAACCTGAAATAGAAAGTTGCTGATCTCACTTCTACTGTGTCTGCCAAATCATCTTAACATTGCATTATTGCACAAGTCTTGTAGGTTGTGTAAAGTCCCTCCTAATAAGCCAAGACCTAGTTTATCAATTTAGTTGGCAAAGTGTTTGCAGGCTCATTTTCTTTTCCTTCCTTATCTCGACCAGAAGGGTGTAAAAGGATGGATGTCAGAGGCTTAAACAAAAATCCAAGGCAACATAAGTTTTGAGTTTAGAGAAGAGGAAGTGGGATTAGACGTAGTTTAGATGAGGAAGCGAAAGCAACAGACAGACTGAGAGTTGGCTAAGAGATGTGTGTTTCGCGCAAGTCAGAGAAAAACACACACTTCTTCATGTTCAGTGGTCACAGTGCCCTCGCTCGCTCTCTCTCTCTCTCTCGCTCTCTCTCTTTAAAACACACTTTTTTTTTCTCTGTCCCATACCAAAGGAGCACAGATGTATTAATAGAGTCCCTAGCTGGCCTGTGTGTGTGTGTGTGTGTGTGTGTGAATGTGTATATTTAGCTCCGTGGGGTCTGGGCCCCCAGCCTCGCCTGATCCGTTCGTGTGGGAAGAACATTGTACCGAGTGGAGCAGCATGCTGACTTCTCACATCGTAGATCGCTGATATCTGTGCGTGTGTTGACGTTTTCTATAGGTGTGGTTTCGTAAAAAACTGCCCTGGTGTGGTTTACCACACTCGTCACTCACTGTGGCTGTGTGTGTTTTTCCCAGGAGCTGATGAGCAGGACCTCTCTGGAGACTCAGAAGCTGGATCTGATGGACGAGGTGTCGTACCTCAAGCTGAAGTTGGTCGGCATGGAGGAGACAAACGGCAGCACGCACGCCCAAGATCCCGCCGCCACCGAGCAGAACAAAGCCGAGGTATGGAGAGTCACACAAAATAAATGAACAACGTGAATGCTGCCTGTATTTATGTTACTATAGGCAGAGATCTCTGCTTGGGTTTTTTTCTGAATGAAAAGTATCTACTATAGTGAACCATCAAGGTAACGTTGGATCAAAAAAATCCCACACTACAACCAAAAATACTTTTCCAAACATTTAAAAACGTCCTCTTGAATTGACATTACTGATCCCTTACTAACTTTTATCTTTCTAAATCTAGTGTCATCATGAGTTTGAAATGTTGCTTCGTCCAATCTGTATTAGCCAGCCAGCAGTGCTCCAGTGCTAATTAATAAAACTCAGCTGGCTGCCATGCTAAACCTCGATGGTGAATGTAGTAAACATTATACCTGTTCAACATGCTAATGCTACTGTTACATCTCATTGTTAAGTCTCCACCAAGACCTCATATGGTGCCTGGGATTAAGTTAAACAAGGCACGATAAGACAAGCACACACACACACGCACACACACACAAGCACACACACACACACCTTACATGAAATGAAACACAATGTGAGACGTTTGGCATTTTAATCTTGTCCTCTCTGTCGGTGGTCTGAAGGATTATTCAGGGGTATACGGGGCCACATCTGATACTCTGAACTGCTGTATAAGGATGTTTGTCAGTTGTTTGTCTCTTCTCAATGTTTTCACTGTCTCTGAGCCAAAGGGACCAGTAACAACAGTCACCACAGGCTGCTGTGGTCACAGTAATCCACCACAACTGCAGCCAAAAAAAATGGTTTCGCAAACACAGAGCGGGCCCCATTAGGACTTTAGGGAAGAGGGCACATCAAGACAAATTTAAGGTACATGAAATATGCTGATCTACTACTAAATCTACTCTATACTAGATCAACCATGGAACTTTTTCTCCAGCTGTTTTGCTGAAGTCTTACTACAGTGCTGCTGTGGTATTTTGAAGCTGTCACACAATGAAAGTGTTTCCATGGTGGTCTTGTATTTGTAAACTGCACCAGGCACGCTAACATCTCCTGTTTATGTCAAACAAATAATCATTATTCCTGCTGGAGCAAAATGCACCGCTTCCTGTGTGGCAGATGATAATTCTCCTAGAGAGAAGCTCGTAGATGTTGACTGTCTGACAAATGTCAGATCTTTTTGCTAAAACGATGGAGAGATATGCATATGTTCACTTGAAAAGTCACAGTTAAACGACTGTGTGACTCGATGCGTCAGAATACATAAAGTGAATTTTAAACTGTGTGTGTGAACTCACCTGTTGGCTGGAGGCAGATGGTCCCACTAACGAGGAGGTGTGATTGGTGGAATGTGTGTTTGACGTGAACCAGGTCTGTTCACAGATCTGTTATCGGCCTCAAGGTTGTCAGCTGGTCATTGTTGAGGTGACGGCTGATTCACACAGAACATGGACTGTGTCTGAACAGCTGATTATGTACAGTGCCTCACAAGATTAAAGATGCACTGTATAAGTTTGGGGAAGAAATTTTAATCAGAAGAGAAAGTTCTTCATCAACAAACTGACCTTGACGGACAACGCAGTTTCATATTGTTTTACTTTGGCAGACTCTGCCACATTTGTAGCTTAAAACACTGTTCTGGGGCCTTATTTTAATACATTCTGAATAATAATAGAGTAGAATAGATAGGCTAGAAAATAAGCTAACTGCTACTAACTATTCTACGTAAAGTTTGAAGTGTCCGGGACTTTAACTAAACAACTAAACGCGGTTCCAAAATATGACTGCAATTCTAAATGTTCATCAATAATATCCACCCCAGTTTCCAAGTATTGTAATGAATCCAGTAGAAGCAGCCACAATGCATTCTTCTTCCATTGTCAAACCTGAATGCCACATTACCCACAATGCAATATGACCATCGACAGTACAGTTGGAGGTCGGGGTGTGTGATGCTAACATCTGCTCAAGGCTTTAGCCTCTTGGTAAGGGGTCAGTTAGGATAAGTTAAGATAGTTTTGGTTCCGTTGCTGGCTCCAATTTCCAAAACTGCCACTAAAGCGTCCACCGTTGGTGTCTTTCAGATCTGGTTTGTCCATTCAAGCATTCAACAAGTCCCACACACTGGAGACTTTCCCACAGCCCTTTTCTCTAAGTGAAAAGGATTGAATAACATCCAAAGTCTAATCATTAGATGAGCGGTTGTTCCAACAGCATATCGCAGCCAGATCTGTCATCCGGTTAATAATCAGAGAAACAGTGAAAGCATGCCCCCATCCAACTTCCCTGGCTCAGGTAATGATGTCTGGATGAGATTCAAGCTTCAGTGTTAAGCCTCCTAAACAAGCCAGAACACATCAAGCAGTCTCTCCAGAGAATCTCAATTCAACAATCTGCAGACGGCCTGCCAGACAGACAGACAGCTGACACCACGCTGTGAAGTCAGCACTACAGAAAATAGCCACAATAAAAGTCATGGAAACATTTAGAGTACAGTTATGCCGTATGTCCCTTAAAATAGAATACTGTCTTGGCTTTAAACAGTATTTTCTCAGCCAGCCTCTTACTCAGAGCGATTATTATTTTTTATTAATTTCAGTCTGAAAAGGTGATGTCGCTCACATCCACCAGGATTCAGGTTTCAGCAACGTTTCAATCAAGTCTGATGACAGCTGTGGGGATGTCTGTGGGAGATCCAGGTAATTCTACACCTGGGAAGTTGGACTTTTTGAGCGGTTGTCTGAGACGAACGGTGCTCCGCCTCCCAAAATGTATGCAGATCCTCCTGTGTTTGATCCACAGTTTGTCACGCTGACAAACTCTGTCCACAGACAGACAGACAGACAGGCAGACAGGCAAAATACTCACAATACCCAATACTCACATGGACACACACCGCCTAGCTGAGCAGTCTTTGCTTGTCTTCACTATTTCCTCAGTGTGGACTTTGCTCATTGTGACACCCAGCTGCTGCTCCCCACTCCCACTGGCACCACAAGATACTGAAGCTGCTCTTGTGGTCGTGTGTGTGTGTGAGTGTGTGTGTGTGTGTGAGTGTGTGTGTGTGAGTGTGTGTGTGTGTGTGTGTGTGTGTGTGTGTGTGTGTGTGTGTGTGTGTGTGTGTGTGTGTGTGTGTGTGTGTGTGTGCGTGCGTGTGTGTGTGTGTAAAGCTATCACAAGGCGTCCAGCACCCGGGGCCCTGCTTTGATTGAATAAACAGGATACAGCGTTTTTGACAAGCAGAGGCCCGTGTTCTGCACACACACATGGATGGAGTGTGATAAGCATCAGCAGAAGTAGACGGAGAGGGAGCGAGAGAGAGAGACAGAGAGAGAAAGAGGGCTGAGGGCAGAGAGGAAGAGAGGGACCAAGAGGGACAAGATGAGAGACAGTGACGGACAGATGGAAGGATAAGAGATGGCATGATGTACCGAGGAGATACTGCTGTCTGTCCTGCAAGGCTCACGCACGAAGTGAACATGCAGGACATTCCCTCTGTGAATCCTGCAGGATGTGGAGCGACGTGGCTCCTCTGGTAACATTTTCTGACCCCGCAGAGCGCACGTGAAACACGACACTGACCTTGACAAAAAGAAAAGTTGTCTGAGTACTCGACTTTGGCCAGAAATCCACGTTTAAAAATGATCTAGGAGTGAGTAAGTGTGTCACTTTCAATGAACCCCTGTCGCTGACGTGTTCTGGTGCGGCAGTTCCAAGAGTTTTTACTAACAGGTGTGTGGTCCTCGGCTGCTGGACCCTCCACCTCCACACAGTCATTTGTCCCATCAACAATTGTTTGACTGCAAATGAAAAAATACTCATTCAGCTGAGCGTGTGAAAGTGATGCGTTTATCTCTGCCCGTGGATCAGACTGGACGAGTCGTAAACAGAATCATCCTGATTAATAGCGAGCGGATGATCCTCCAGCGACATAATCGATACGTGTATCTCTACATGAGCAAACTGATAATATTCACTGATGATTTAAAACTCCTGACTGGTTATTAGGGCACTTTGGTGGTGGCCTCTTCAGCAAACTCATTTATTTCCTGGGGTCTTGAGCTTTAGGCTCCACCAGAGAACTGTCAGCACGCCTCCTGCCTCTGTGGTGACTAACAGAGCTGTTTGAACATTGACAAGTTGATGCTCAGTTGTCGTAGTAATGAGATACTGTGTCTGCTCGTATACAGCACACATGCACTCACACCCAAATCCAACATATCCGATGTACAGTGGCGGTGTTTTGCTTTTGCCACGTTACAATGGCAACCGACTGCAGTCTACGTTTTTTGTCAGCAAAGTGTGTGTTTGAGTGTGTGTGTGTGTGGGGGGGGTAACAGCTGCAAAGGGCTCCGGTTGGCTGGCAGCAGGAATGGCAGGCATCCACTCTGAGCATTCCTGAGGGCCAAACACTTTCACCTCAGGAAACCACTCCAACGCCGCACATGCTCGATTGCAGTCTGAACACTTTGAATTGTTAAGACAAGAAGTTCCCAGGAACAAGGTTTTCAAATGGATGAGCGTGCATTTTTTACTGTTTTTGTAACTGGCCGCAGCAGAGTTTGACACTCTCTGGCCGTAGACGTGATCCAGTCCTTCGCTGATATAAATGCAGCGAAGACGTCGCGTGTGTTCGTCTGTCTGCCTGACAGTCCGATGCTGTTCCTCTCCTCGGTCTGTCTGTCTGCTGTTCGTTGGTCTTCTCTTCCTGTCTTGCTCTGGTGGTCTAAATTCTGGGTCATGGTTCTGTTTCAGGGTGCGGCTGACGAGCTTTTAATGCGCCACTGAAAGACATATAGCAACAGTGAGTGTACTTTGGGAGATGCACATTGCTTGACTTTTCTAACAAAGTATCAACTAACGTAACACAACAACACACACATTTATCGTTCTGAGGAGTCTGGGAGATTTTTTTAACAGTTGAGATGTGTGAGGACTTAACATGAACATCTGCAGCCACTGAGGGTGATAAACAACCTAACAAAACCTGAACTTCATCCACAGAGAGACCAATAAAAAACCAATCCCACACGAGTATTTGTTTTGAGCTACACAGCTAGAGCTAACATTATATGTATGACCTGCAGTTAAAACGGTCTAGTCTTCGCCCTGCGTTCCTGCGGAGCACATCGTCAGAAATGGTTGCTCTGTGTTTGTAAGACCGTGTGAAATCACAGTGTAAAGTTTAAGTTTAGCGCTTGCAGACGACAGAGAAACCACAACAACCACGGCTGAACGTACAGAGTCTGACCCTGTGATTTCTTACTTTTACATATACGGGAGAGTAATCTCCTGAAGTGGTGTTATTATGTTACCATTTTGCAAAATCAGAAGTTCCACAAGAAGATATTCACGTGTTGGCGAGGAATCACTCAGTTCTGTCAGCTCCATCCATACCACCACACTACATATACAGTTTGTTTCATGCATATATCGGGAGCTGTGGGAATGTATCCCACTACTTCAGGTACTGGAGCCTTGACAGCATAGTATAAAAACTAGAATCTGACGTATACTGGAATTTTGAGGCCAATACTAACAACAATATTTCAACCCATGGAATTTTTTATATCAACACACAACATAAACAGATGTTATTGCCTGGCCTGTTGGTCGATCTAACTCCAGAATTCTGATTCCAAAGAATTTGGGATAATGTGTAAAACTATATATGATATTCAAACTGATAAACTTAAAAAAAAATGTATTACTATGTGCTCATTCTGAATTGTATTCATGCTGCACACGAAGTGAGAAGCATCCCATCAGGGACAGTCTTAAACGCAAAGTGTCACGGTCTGATCACAGCTGGACCTGTGTGTGTAAAGAGGAAACCAGAGATCCATCCACTCCTTAAGATTGCAGTTAGTCTGAACCCAACCCTGACCCACGCACAAAAGGTGTTTGCCCTTCAACTCTGCTTGACTCTCTGTCTGCAGTGACCCCAGTTTAACCCGAAACTAAACTCACTGCTCTTTCCCTGTCAGTCCTCGTGCGTGGTTAGATGTATATGTATCTGTGTCTCACGCTATTTCAACAATGTCAGGCTGTGAGACCGCACGATGCCTCGCCTACATCTGTCCCGAGGCTGTCTCACACAGTCCCACCACCCAAGTATTCACTAGTTTCTTTACGAGGAGGATAAAATATTGGATCGTTATCTTGAACCTATTTTTCAAGTTTGTCTGCATTCAGGGAAGTTATTTTTGGGTTCCTCTGTGCCGTTTGTCACTTGTGATGTTGATTGATGATGTCTTCCTTTAACCTTCCAACAAGTTCGTCATTACACAGTTGACATGTTTTCTGCTGCAGTCATTTTTCCATTAATATTTATATTTCCAGGTGTTTTGGGGGGGTTTCAGCTTGTTCTGTGAAGTTTTAAGTTCCCTCATTTACAGCCGGCAGTCATGGAGATACAGTTTGGAAACAGGCATTCCCAAATACTGACGAGATTAACAGATAAGTCAATGTCTGATTCTCCTCGCCTCTAAACTCACCTTCATACTTCCTCTTTATTTTCTCTCCATCTCACCAACTCCCCTCCTCCACTGCCCTTCATTTACCCTCCACCGCTCCTCCTCATCCCAGTGTGTGGTAAATCTCATCAGTGAGCTCCAGGAGCAGATGTGCAGGTTTCAGGAGGAGATCAGCACCCGCATCCAGGAGAAACGGGCCCTGGAGGAGAGGGAGGCCCAGCAGGGGGAGCCCGGAGGCGGCCAAGCCCAGGGCGACAGCCCTCAGGTGGGGTCAGCCGGCTCAGACGTGAGCCTGTCCGGCTCTGACGCCCGGATGCACAATGGAGGACAGACTGTACACGTAGGGAGACTTGATGGATGAACTCATCTTCCCCTCCTCCCCCATCATTTCTTCTCTTCCTCTCCTCTCCCTTTTTAACCAGTCCACACACCACCCGGTATTTGGAATCTTCCACACAATCAAACTAACAGTCTCTCTTGTAGTGTGTCTGTGTGTAGTGCAGGAGGTTGGGGTCACGCTCTACTCTGGTTCTTGCAGATATGGAGACTTTTGATTGACTTTCCAAATACTTCCATACACTTGAGGGGTTTTTAAGGTTTTTAAGTAGTGCGGCCCGCAGTTACTATTTGCAGGTACATGTTTGGATCATAGCAAATCAAGAACGTGCCCCTTCCTTTGCCTGACCCCTCAAGCATTTGAAGTATTTGGAAAAAACATATTTCAACCCGATCTGGATTTGTCTTCATAAATTCTTTCAAATTGGGTTTTGGAGCAGGTGTTGTGTTTTATTTGATTTGACGTGGTTTTTTCCTGCATGACACTGGTTCCTCCCTCTACTAACAATGTTTACATCTGTCAGTTTCCTTCCTACACTGACCAGGTGGACGGGTCATGTAACTGTTCCTATAGGAGAAAAGTGTCACGCTATACAAGGTTTCCCTTGCACAATGGCAGTGTGCAGCTGGCAGATGTGCAGCCTGGACAGCTGGTCAGTCCTGCTCCGGGTCCTCAGGTTCATCCTTTGCCCTGGTTGTTGATAACTGCACGCTGTGGTATCTGTTTCAGGAGGATCGTGTTTCCTATATTAACCACTGTACTGTCCAGCCCTGGAGACCTTTATAACTGCACTGAATGAGACCCTGATGTTTGAATACCCTCCCGCTTACGTGTTGGCATGTGTACAGTTCAGTGACGCTGTTGATTCCGACACTTAGCTGCTGTTTATGAACTGTTTACACTGCTGAGTCTGACCTCGACGAAGACGTACGAGGTAAAAGATGTCGTGTTTTGTCTGTTTCCTCGCTGCAGGAGTTGCTACAAGAGGTGAAGCAGCTGAGGAGCAGAGTGGAGGAGCTGGAGGGAGAGAAGGGCCAGTATGAGAGGAAACTAAGAGGCACCAAGGTACATACTCCATAGACCTTACGTCTTTTTGATGAGCCGACCTGAACTGTTTTCATGTATGTACGTGTCGGCCATGTGTTGTGTGTTTTCACAGTGTAGATCACGAAATATCTGTTCACTTTTTGTCAGTGTTGCAGATTCCAGCAGTCTGGACGGAAAAGTGAGCTGGTAATGAAACGCACTGTACATAGCTGTTAAAGAGAAATATAAATAAACACAGCTGCAGGGCTAATGTGGCCCTGTTGTATCAGATCTGTATCGCGGCTACAGATTAATGTAGTGTAACCATATCCAGCAAATTATGTTCTTGAACATGATTCCTCTGGCTCCGGGCTCTCCCCAGAGATCCGTGGAACTGCATGTGTTGTCCAGAATATCTCACACAAAACCACCAGCGCTTTTTCATCGTTTTAAGGAATATTGTGTTATTTTGGGATATCAGCTGCCCGAAGTCTTACTCTCAATTCGGACTTGTCTTAAGCACAGACTGAACTTCTGCATATATCTGCAGTCAGCTAATCGGCTTATTTATTGCCCTACCTGTAGCTAAACTGTGTTAGTTACTGAGCTTTAGACGTGCTGGTAGGTGGAAGTTGGTACCTTTGGACAGAGCCAAGCTAGCCATTCCACTCTGTTTCCAGTCTTTATGCTAAGCTAAGCTAACTGGGTGCTGGCGCTGTCTTATTATTTACAAAAGAATTTGAGAGTAGTATCAAACTTCTCAATAGACTCTTGGTATGTGCGTTTAAAGCTTTTTTTTCCCCCCAAAAAATGTGGCCTCTTCAAGTATCTGACTTTCTGTGCATAAAAAAAACCTGGTTTCCATATTCAGTACAGGATATCAGAGAAACCTTTTGAAGCTATCATCCTGGGAATAATCACTTTCTTGGCGATATCCACGTTGTTATGTAGTGTCGTGAATGTAGAGCGGCTGTATTAAAGGAGAGATCAGCTTAATATTCAAAATAATTCAACAAACGACCGAGTGGCAGTAAGTCATTCATGAGCTGCTCGTACTGGCCTGCAGCTGACACACTCACGGGTGTAGACGTCTCCTTGTGGAATGAGAAGGTGACTAATTAGAGAAACATCTGGGAGGAAATGAGGTGCCACTACGTCATGATACAGATAAGAGAGCACAGCAGTACACTGGGCTTCTGTCATGTGAACCTAATGAACGTCCCTCACCTTAATCTATTTACGACTCAGCATGACACTTCTCATGATTCACTCATTGATTTAACCTCTTTAACTCCTGATTTACTTTTTCAATAATCTTCATCTACAGCACATCTTTTATTGCAGCTGTATGATGCTCACCCTGACATTGTTCTCCATGAGTCAGCCTGGGCAATTTCATATTTTGGAAAACCTGAAGTCTGTATGAAATCAAAATAATGGCTGATGAGACTGAGCATGAGTTGTTGTGGGTTGCACAACATGAATTAATGTGGGTGTCTATATCTTGTGATTTAAATGCATCTCTCTCCTAACACACTGTTTGTTATCGGTTGAAGTGCCATTGCTTTCTGTGCTTACAGTGCTTCCTTCCTCCTCTCCCTCCTCCACTCTGTATCCCCTCTTCTTCTTCTTCTGGTAACCCCTCTCTGCGGCTTGCTCTCTCCACTTTTCTTTCCCGCTCTCCTTTTCTTTCTCCTCATCTCTTTCTCCCCCCTCCCCCCATCATTTCCCTTTTCCTGTGTCTCTGCTCTCTCTAGCTCTCCATCTCTTACTCTCTCCATGTGTGTTACCAGTCGCTCATGACCCAGCTGTCCAGCCTCAAGCTGACTGTGGAGCACACACAGCTGGAGAAGCAGCAGTGGGAGGAGCGCTGGCGCGGCGCACAGGTGCCCCCTCTTCCTCCTCCTCTTCCTCCTCTTCTGCCGCTTGCTTTTTGCTCGTCGTCGCCTCTCCGTGTTTGTTCCTTTCCTCCTATTATTACTAGGTCCTTTTGCTAATTCCCTCTCTGTCTTCCTCCTTATGCATCCCTCTCCCACCTGTGTTATTCACTCCACCCCCCTCTTCTTCATAGCGTCTTGCCTGCTGCTCCTATTGTTCCTCCTTTCCCCGATTCTGCTTGTTTTTCTCTTTGTTTGTCCGACTGAACTTTTTGTTCAAATCGCAGATGTTCAAGTTTGAATGAATGGGAGATGGATAGACAGAAATACATTTAGATGATACATTTTGATTCAGATTTTGTCAGGAACAAGTTGTGTGCAGAAAAAAAGGACAATCCATCCTCCTGCTTCTGACTTCCCCTCCCTGTCTGCCATTTTGTTTGCATGGGTGATGTAAACCGAAGTGAGCGCCACGTGCATGCATCTGTTGTGTGTGGCCATGTGAGTTTGTCTTTAACATCAGCCAGATGAGATAATTATCACTCTCTATTACAAAGTCAACTGAGTGTATAACAGATGTAAGTTCACCTTAACATAGTTTTTTGTTGTAAGAAACTGCTGAAATACATTTCAAACTACCAGAACTACTGTCTCTTTGAATTATTCTGTGCCTCAGCCCACTTCACCGCCACCATTGTGCTTCTATTGTCGGCCTCCAGGCTTCTTTGGCTTATGGGCTTTTATTGTGAGGCAGCTGAAGGAGGTGTTAAGTTTGCATTTATAGCATAGCACTATTGTAAACATGTCTGGACACACACCTGTTTTCTCACACCTGTCGTCTGCAACTGTCGTTCTTCGGTATCTTTGTCTCGGCCAGGCGTGATTCTTTCATCCTCAGCTCGGATCAGGTTTTCCACAAAACGGCAAGCCGGCAAGTGAAATTACAACCTCAGAACGGAATGGATTTATAGATATGTTAACCTGAGGTGCAAGTGCTGAGCTCATAGAGAGGATTTCTGGGTAACTTTTGGCTTCATGTTATGCCTTTACTCGATAGCTGGTTGTAAAAAGGTAATAGGAAGGACATGAAACTTAAAGCTCCAGGCTGGATGCAGACTGCAGACGTTGTTGTACACGTTCAGTGCATTTTCTTCTTTGACTGGACAGTCAGTAGTGAAGAGGAAGACGGCAAAGTAATGGAGAACGAAGGGAGCAGGATCAGCAACAAAGATGCCCTGACGGAATCCAACCAAAACCATTAGCAAATTCTTTGATTGCTCGGTCACGTGGGCTTCAGTGGAAATTATGGGAAATGGAAAAATGTCTTACAAATTGTTCTCAGATGCTGCGGCAAGTGTGACCATGCCATTAGCTGTTAGTCATGAGGCAGGCACGTGAGAATCATCACAACACATTAATGGTGACGTGAACTGATGCTGGACAGAATGCTGTATCTGAGGGACAGTAAATGACTCTCTTTCTATTACACTGACTTTTTGGGCCCAAATACTGCATGCAAGTTGTGCTCCTCAGATCAGCGTCTGCCAGCAGCCAGGCTGATGTCGTCTTCTAGTGATGGTGGGGCGCAGGAATGAAGTTTTGGTTCAAATCTGGCTAATAAAATAACCAATAAGAATAATATTGGTGAACAAATGTTCACAATTTTCACACCTCGTGAATGGAATGCTTAAAGTAGGGAAGATGATTCAAACAAATAAACACATCCGCGTGGTGGTGGAGCTCTGCAGATGGTGGATTTCAGCACAGTTCACAATAGTTGTTTGTCTTTAGATGTGTTTTCTCGCCTTGCTAAGCAGGACTAGTCATGATGTAATGACGTCATTTAATTGTTGATAGACTCAGCATGTGGCTTGTCTTCTCATTGTGTAGCACTGTTTTTCAGAGATGCCCTTGCATTCTCAGCAGCTCAACAATGCCATCTAATATCATTACCCAAGGGGATTTAAAAACAATTCACACCTCATCCCTTGTGACTCTGGCCGCTCTCACATGAGCGCTACGAGGCATGTTAAATGACATACAGAATTTAACAGTTTCCGAGAGGACGCCGCAAGCCCAGTGGCCTTTAGACTTGACCCCCTAACAACCCTAGATATCCGCTGACCTGGAAGACCGACGCAGCTCACAGACTTGTACTCTGCCTTCCTCCACAGGCAGAGATCTCTGAGCTGCAGCAGCTCCTGGCCTCCAAAGACGCTGAGATCGAATGCCTGCAGACCCAGCTGCTGGCCAGAGGCGGCACGGCCAATGACAACGCAGAGAGAGGTACGCACAGCTGCCGGTCTGACCAATCGCACCAGATCCACATCTGCCAGTGTGGATGATGTGCATGTCTGTCAGCTCTGATTACTGTGACATCTAATCAACATGTCTCCCTCTCCTCTGCTCTAATCATGACTTGTTTTTTGACTCTCTGCTGCCTTCTGCTGTAGAGGAGGTGTATGTCAAGCAGCTGATTAACAAATGTAAGGCATGGTGTGCTTTTGTCCTGGTCTAATTTTCAACCAAGCTCCTCTGCCTGCACAGCCACTTGGACTCCAAATTCAGTTTATTCAGTAAAGTGTTGCATAAAGCGTGACTTCAGCCCAAAAACTAAACACATCTGAGACATAAAAACCACAAGCAGTCACTTTAAATGTTTAATCTTAATCGTCTTTTAATCAGGTGTCTGGTGGCAGAGTGTTTGGTTTAAGCTTTGGACCTTAGCCCTGCTTCAGTGTGTGTGTTGGTTATAGTTTCAGTGAACCAAAGTGCAATGAAGACTGTACATCCTTTCAGAGCATCATGGGAAACACATGCTTGATGCTTTACGCTGAGGCTGGGCCGGGAGGTTTAAAATCGTGACTAGTTTTGAAATCATGAGAGAAAGAAATGTTTGCTCTCAATCTCCAAAATATAAAAGCTCTGTGTCTTTCTACATGATAGCATTGAAACGGTCTCTCCAGCTGAGATAACACTGCGTACACACACACACACACACACACACACACACACACACACAGACTGTCGCTGTCCCCCCTTTCCCCTACTATGTGTCCTCTCATCTATTTATTTTTTGTTTCGGTCATATGTTCCCTCTGACTGTGCAGAACACTAGCTTCACCTTAGCTCCCCTTATTTCAATCAGGGCAAACTCCAATCTGAGTGTGTCCTGAGCGAATAAATAATATATAAATGAATAAATGTGTTTTTATTGTCATGTGTGCAATCGAGATGACATCTGTTGGAAGGTGAAGTTATGAGTAGTATTCAGTTAGAAATCCCCCCAGTGGAGCCTAGACACTAGCTGACCTTGGCAGTGGAACGTAGCTGTTCAGAGACTTGCCTGTATACTGTATGTGTTAACAGAGTATAACACCGGATGGCACATGTTAGCTTGTTGTCCCATCGTTGTCCCCGATCCTGAACCCATCACGTCCCCATGCTGGTGCCTTCATGAGTACATAAGACCTATTAATAATATTAAAAGCATAATAAGAAAAACAAGGTAACTGATAAAGGCCATGTTTTCAAACACCAGCTGTGCTTGTTTCTCTTCTAAATGTGTCGTCTCCAGCCATAGCTGAGATAACCTCGATGACATCATCATGATGTAATTAGGGTTATTCTCGCAGACTTGACAAAGCTCCTCCAAAGCCACACAGGGCATTATTCTAACATAGAGATGTATGTGTGAAAGGAGTTCACCTTTGAGAAGTCTGTATTTGAAAGGATACTGAATGACTTACCGAGGCCTGTTTGTGTGTTCATATTGTGTTGCTTGTATAAGCCTCATCACTCTGTATAGATGTAATAATGAGAATCCAGTGGAGAGCTCTTATTTTGTGTTGGTACTGGCATCGCCTGGTCACACAGCACCAGTCGTATCATCATGAAATGCTGCAGTGTTTGTTCCCAGGTGACGGTGTACAGGCAGCCATGCTGTCACTGCTTATTTGTTTTGCTTGTTTATTCGTATTAGCATGGCTGTCATGTCTGTCACCAGCATCGCATCAGGCACCCATCATGCTCTAAATTTACAAGACGTGAGGTTACTGTGAGTCCAAAATAACATTTCAAAGCCTCTTGTTTCTCTGTTAGACCAGGAATACCAGCGGTTGAAGTCGGGGATGGAGTCTTTGTTAGCGTCGAATGACGAGAAGGTAAAATGAAACACTTCTGCTGTAATCAACGTTTTCTTGAATGTTCAGTTTGTTTTGATGAAAAATAAAGAGTCCCATCAATTTACTTGATTCGCAAGAAGCAACGTATTTGTGTCTTGCTGATGACAGGATCGACGTATAGAAGAGCTGACCATTCTGCTGGGCCAGTACAGAAAGATGAGGGATGTCATGGCTGTGTGATATGTGTTTCTACCATCCAGGGAGCAGTGAGGAGGAGCTGAGTGGCAGTTTAAGACTCAGAGCCATCACACACAAAGCACACTCTGACTTCCTCAGGTCAGAGGTAAGACTATGAAGTACATGACCTTTGTTACAACCTCTAAGACTGAGGCAGTAATCACATCTATTAGTATATACACTATATTACCAAAAGTATTCGCTCACCCATTCAAATGATCAGAATCAGGTGTTCTAATCACTTGGCCTGGCCCCAGGTGTATAAATTCAAGCACTCAGGCATGCAGACTGTGAAACAAGACATTTGTGAAAGAATGGGCCGCTCTCAGGAGCTCAGTGAATTCCAGCGTGGAACTGTCATAGGATGCCACTTGTGCAACAAATCCAGTCGTGAAATTTCCTCGCTCCTAAATATTCCACAGTCAACTGTCAGCTCTATTATAACAAAATGGAAGCGTTTGGGAACAACAGCAACTCAGCCACGAAGTGGTAGGCCACGTAAAGTGACGGAGAGGGGTCAGCGGATGCTGAAGCGCATAGTGCAAAGAGGTCGCCGACTTTCTGCACAGTCAATTGCTAGAGAGCTACAAACTTCATGTGACCTTCAGATTAGCCCAAGTACAGTACGCAGAGAGCTTCATGGAATGGGTTTCCATGGCCGAGCAGCTGCAGCCAAGCCACACATCACCAAGTGCAATGCAAGGCGTCGGATGCAATGGTGTAAAGCACGCCGTCACTGGCCTCTAGAGCAGTGGAGACGCGTTCTCTGGAGTGATGAATCACGCTTTTCCATCTGGCAATCTGATGGACGAGTCTGGGTTTGGAGGTTGCCAGGAGAACGGTACATTTCAGATTGCATTGTGCCAACTGTGAAATTTGGTGGAGGAGGAATTATGGTATGGGGTTGTTTTTCAGGAGCTGGGCTTGGCCCCTTAGTTCCAGTGAAAGGAACATTGAATGCTTCAGGATACCAAAACATTTTGGACAATTCCATGCTCCCAACCTTGTGGGAACAGTTTGGAGCGGGCCCCTTCCTCTTCCAACATGACTGTGCACCAGTGCACAAAGCAAGGTCCATAAAGACGTGGATGACAGAGTCTGGTGTGGATGAACTTGACTGGCCTGCACAGAGTCCTGACCTGAACCCGATAGAACACCTTTGGGATGAATTAGAGCGGAGACTGAGAGCCAGGCCTTCTCGACCAACATCAGTGTGTGACCTCACCAATGCGCTTTTGGAAGAATGGTCAAAAATTCCTATAAACACTCTCCTCAACCTTGTGGACAGTCTTCCCAGAAGAGTTGAAGCTGTAATAGCTGCAAAAGGTGGACCGACATCATATTGAATTCTATGAGTTAGGAATGGGATGGCACTTCAGTTCATAGAATGAGTAAAGGCAGGTGAGCGAATACTTTTGGTAATATAGTGTATCTCACAGTATATCCTGTGAAAAAAGAATTCCCCACAAAATAGACATGGATATTTTGCCTGAAGACTGTTTATGAATCTGAAAACAATATTGTGTTTTTGTTTTTTTTTATGTGCTCAGTTGTCCTCAAGAGGGTCTTCTCCGCTCATGTTATCCTCATCTCCTTACCAGAGGGAACTGGATTCTAGGTATGAACACAGAAAATGCACACACACACACACACACACACACACACACACACACACACACACAAAACATCCTATTCATCTTACCCCTTGTGTGCCATTTGTCGCAGCATCCAGAACTCTATGGACACATCACTGATGTTCACCGGGGACACTAGCTTCTTCAATGGGTCGTGGTAAGTAGAAGCTGCCTGTTCAACGTGTAGGTGGTCGTCATGTCTGTTAAGTGACGCAGGAACGATGTGATGGGAGATCTTTCCGTTCTTGTAACTCGGAGGTTTTATTTCCAGGCATCAGCGCCGGTTGCTGTCCAGCAGTCTTGAGGAGTTGCAGAGTGGATCCTTACAAAAGGTTTTTTTAGTTGATATCACCTGTGTGGTTTACTGCGACTGACTGACTCTCAAAATACTACTAATAATAATAATCAAACTAATCTATAAATCTAATCCAACCTGCTACATCTGCTGCTACTTTTTCTTGAATATCTGATTAATACTAACACTGTTCTCTCTTAATGAGCATAATTTTTAACCTGATGTGTGATTTCTAACCTGCTAACTCCTGGTATGTGTGTGTGTGTGTGTGTGTGTGTGTGTGTGTGTGCTCTTTCCTTTCTCTCATGTGTCTGTCTTGGATATAGGCTGTAGTGATCCAGCCAGTTGAAACTGAATCAGACGTAGGGGCAGAGGTACTGATCTGCTGCACGACCTCACACAACCGAACCTTCATCTAACCCCCCCCCACCCCCACATACACACACACGCACGCACGCACGCACGCACACACACACACACACACACACACACACGGACAGGGTCTATTTGATTTGACATCTTTCAATCTTCAATCTTCTCTTCTGTTTGTCACACTTATAATACTTCATTGAATTAAAGATTAATTTGACCCATTCTAGTAATAATATAATACGTAATGTAGTCACTCATTGTTTAAAATAGGAGCCAGAGCATTTCAAGCTGAATATCTATCTGAAATGTAACAAGGTGAGGGCTGACATGTGCAGGCTTACAAATTTCAAATCAAGACAAGTTGTGTGCAGATAAAGTCCCAACTGATCGTCAACTTTTCAAACTGATCGTTGCCACTGAAATGCTGATGCAGTAAAGAGGAGAGTGCGTTGTCTTAGGTAATGCTATGCCTTGTAACTCGTTGCGAGCCTTGTGTTGTACAGTGCAGAGCGTGATGTCATGCCCCAGGTGCCCTCTGACCTCATGTTCCCAGTGTGACGACCAAAAGTTCACCGCTGAGGTTTCCCCTTGAGTAAAAAGAAAAATGTCTCCTCTGTGACCACAGCCTTCCACTCATTCACACACAGATCCTCTGCTCCACGGATATTTATGCTGCGCACACAGGAAATCACACTGTGTTCACACACACACACACACACACACACACACACACACACACACACACACACACACACACACATAAAGGGCCAAGACCCACCTGAAGTGGCTGTCAGTAGTGCTCGCCGTCTCGGCTGCCTCCCAGCTGTTCTTTCTGCTGGCCTTTCTCCTCTCATTCCTGCAAAGCAGCGGTGAGTCTGATGCCTGCTCAGATACTGGCACCGTCGGACATTCACCCTCCAGAGGACACTCTGTTATGTAACAGAGCAAAGGAGCAAAGTCATGAGTCCGCTGTTAACTTATGAAAGATGGCCAGCCTGTGTAGAGATACAATAATAAAAATGAAAGTCAAATCTCAATTACGGAGTTAATGAGTCTCCCTGGAGGATCAGAAGCAAAACAAAACAGTGTGTCAGCTTCGTTAGAATCAAAGTTATCTGTTAAAGAACATTTTACATTTAAATTCAAAAACAAGAATTATGAATTTTTAATACATGTCTCTTAAGTCCAGGATGTAGGCTTCTGTTACCAGACCTCATCACAGATTATGGTCATTTATTGGAGATTTGGTGTTAAGCCCACCAAAACTTCATGCACTCTTTTGTTGATTTTTTTTTTTTTCTCTTGCAGAATCCAGCCATGGAGCTGAGCAAGTACCAGACTCTGCCGGGGAAACGGAGTAAAAAAAGCGAGCTGAACGGCAACAGAGAGGTAGACGGAGAGTATTTATCTCCTGTCCAGCTCTCTCCTGTCATCAGCCACGACCAGGACTACACTCTCAGTGAGTTTCTACTTCATCAGTCGAAATGAGGCGCATGAAGTCTATTTCACTTCTTCTGCAGTTACTTGTTACACAGTGAAGAGATCCCTCTCAGTACTCAAACTGTTTAAACAGTGACAGTGAATGCTGTGGGACACTGGACCTCGTGCAAGAACCGTTAGTGTGAACGCAAATAAATGGCAGGTACAAGTTATTTAAGAGAATTCGTCCCATTCACGAATTTTCCTTTCTCCTCAATGCCCCACTGAGACATCTGTCAACATCATCCCACCTCCACCTGCTTCAGTCAGAGCTGCCGGACCTCTGACACGTCTCTGAATGGCTCGAGCTGAAGGGGCTCGAATCCGACTTTTTGAATTTTAATCGCAGATAAAAGGAATTTGTCTGAGCCCAGTGAATCATAGCAAAAGTCGTGTAGTCTGCACTAGTCCTCAGTCTGACAGCTGCAGCTCAGGGTCTTTATGCTGGTCATCGACTGTAGGCTGTAATATCCTCTCCTCTAACATCCCTGCAGCAGTCGAGTCCACTTAGCTGCCTCTCATATTAGTCACGGACAGCTTTGATGAAGTTAGAACTTTTATGACGGCCCTGATGAGACATTGTTGGCAGCTTATTAATCTTTTAAAGCTGCTCTGGGTCTATACAAGTGCGGTTTGTTCTTTTTTGGCCTGATGATTTCTGACAGCCGGACCTTCAGCTTTGATGTGTGAAATTCTTCTTTTTACTCGTGGTAACTCCTGGGTTTTTGTGAATGAAACCTGCTGTCAAACGGAGCAGAAGAGCCAGCCCTACACTGTTGATGATGTGCAGTTTAGCATATTTAGGACAACTCCGTATTGCTCCAAGAGGTTGGTGTGTCTGCTTTGGGAGACGCCTATGAGCAAACATCAGAGAAACAAGTCAAACAACAGCTGAATAGTTCAGGATATGAATACAAAAATGTTCTTGCAGGAGGTCCGTCGTTTCTGTTATGCTGCTTTAATCACCACAAATGAACTCCCACTCACCTCAGTTGTGAGGAATTGTCTATAAAAGTAAATACCTATGCTTCTGAACAGACCCTTTACTGTGTCAAAATAACATATTCAATAATGTGTAACTGTTGAATAACCCATTTTCAACTAACTCTGCTCCCACTGCTCCCGTCTCTGTGCCCTCTCTCCTCCTCCCTGTCTGCTCTGCTGTCCGATTGCTCTTTTCTCTGTTTGTGTTCATGCCGCAGTTCGCTGCAGGAGCGCCAGTGCTCCGGCTTTAGGTACTGTATGCTCACACAATATTCAGATGTCAACGCCGGTTGAAACACAGCATGAGGAGAATTGAGTCACTGAGTTGATGTTGTTCTTCCGACATACAAAGCTTGCTTATCCCTCGAACAAAACAATCCCTATTCCCCGTCACAGTCAGACCTCAGAGGGGGAGCGGCGTCAGGGTGAGTGACTGTTTTCACCCGGGATCAAACTGCTCCAAAGTCCAGATTATAAGGACTCCCTCATGACTCAAGGAGCTGTCGAAGATAATGCCTGGCTCTCTCGCATCAGCATTCGCCGAAACACACACATCCACACACTTAAAGCTAATGGGCATATAAGCACACAGCCGCCCATGTAGCGGCCTACACAGAGCCAGAGCTTAAAGCAGGAGGGTAATCGGAGGGCGAGGAGTGCAAGCTTAAGGATGTGTGCGGTTCAACTAGCTTAGACATCCAAAGTAAACAAACGAGGATGAAACCTGACATGCCGTTTTGCTCTCACTGCCTCACCCGGCACGCTCTCTCTGACAGCCTGAAGCAGGAGGTCGCTCGGAAAGAGAAAGTCGAGCAGGCGCTCAAAGTAAATAGATGTAGAATAAGAAGAATCAATTATTTGCCCGTCAAAGACATTTACACTTGTAATGAGGTGGCAACAGACTCGGTCTGAGTTTGTTTAAGCAACACTTTGGTTCAACTTCTCAGAGAGAGAGAGAGTTCTGCTTTCAGCCTCTGACCAGGGTTTTGAGGGAGATGTGTCATTTTAAAGGGTAACCCCACATTAATGTGTGTTTAAGAATCAAGCTGGAAAATGTGTGTGGGGTGACGTCGCTCCTCTGTAGGTCATCCTGTCTAACTAGGCTGACAAAGACCCACCTACACTGTCAGTATCTGTGGAAGCAAATATGAGTTTCATGTAAACAAGCAGACCTAATCTTGTCTGAGTTTGTGGCCCAGTCATGCACCTGCCCGAGGCTTGTGGATTTGCCGCTTAGGACACATAACTTGTATGCAGTATTTATTTTGGAGATAAAGAGGGTGTGACTAATGTGCGCTTCTGCTTTCTGTCTGCTTGCTTTCTTCTCACTTCACTAACCTCCCCTGCTTCAGGATCTCCTGGAAAACATGACCTCTATGATGTTGGTGGGTACCGCATGTCAACCCCAGTGTGTAGTGTCATGTTAGCACGCAGCTGAGATCAGTGTAGGCTTCTGAAGTGTGAGTGTACACAAACACAGTGAAGTCAGATAGGCTTCTAGCTGTATAGGTGTGTTGATTCAGAGGACCTCCCTCAGTTTCTGAGTGATTTCCGCCATGTGGTGGAAATTTAAAATATCTTTTAGAAGTAGTTTATTCAAGCTGTTTATATTTCTTCTATGATTGCTTGTTATGGTAACCAGAGCAGGACAACATCCACCTGAGCCATATGATGAAGGTGGCTGGTAAGGTGATAGTTGTCCTGCAGACCCCCCTGACCACTTTCTTTGACTAGCAGGTTCTCCACAAGTCCAGGTCTATATTACCCTGCACAAACCAGCCCCTTTATTTAGAGTTTAAAACTCTTCCCTCAGGCCGTGGATTTCGAGTTCCCTGGTTCAAGTGCGACAGGAGTAAAAACTCCCGTGTTCCCCGTGCAGTAACCCTGCTGAATTTTGCACAGTTTTACACTGTTTGTTTTTGTATTTGCTGTTTTTTTTTTCTTCTGCCCGTAGTACAAATAAAGTTTCCCATCTGGGATAATAAAAGGACTGAACTGAAGTGACCTGATGCATTAAGCTGCTTAAGCTGCATCGGTTGGTTTTCTTTGGACAAAATCAACTAAAAATCACCAAACTGTTCATCACCATGGTGCTGAGTAGATAAAGACAGAATGATAGTTTTTGGCTGAACATTACCTTTAAAATGTTCTCACATCCATCTGACACCGAGCATCAGTAGCATTGGTTTTGAGTCTTGATGTATGTGATTAACTCCCTGCCAGCTCTGTTTTGGTCTCCCCTCACCTCAGAGAACAAAAGGTAGAGCACACAGTGGGTTTATTTGGCTTACTCACCACAAAACCAAACCGAAGACCTAAAACAGCTCCCTGGAACTGAAGAAAAGTGCAGTTTGTTGATAAATCTCTTTGGATTTGTCACAGAAAGTAATAAATATTGACAGTGCAGCTTTAATATTATAGTGGCTTGTATAACAACATGAGACAGAAAAAAAATGTGCTTGAGCTTTGAGCAAACAACAAACAAACAGTTAGCATTGGCTGTGTGTTCGTGCTCCGCGCTAGTCCAGAGGACATTCCCCCTCACAAATGGAATTTGGGTCCCAGATTTCTCCTCACATGACTGAACCGGATTATCAATGATTGTGTTCCAGGGCATTCAGAGAAGGTAGAGGAGAGCGTCCTGTCAGACCAGTCCCCTCTGTCCTCTGGAGTGGACTCTGGACAGCAGTCCCCCGTCTCACCGGAGAACAGGAAGACTCACAGAGGCATTAAGAAGCTCTGGGGGAAGTAAGTTGGACTGTGCAGCACATTACACACAGCCACATTCTCCCTCTCAGTCTTTGGACACTCACGTTAGAGTTTGGGTTTGGTCCCCAGGATCCGTCGCAGCCAGTCAGGTAGTCCTGCCCAGGGTCACACCACCGACCTGGGGGAGTTCAAGAGGGGAGGCTTTAGAGCTACAGCTGGACCGAGACTGGCTCGTTCAGGAAACACACGGTATAAAGATGCAGCTATACTCACACATACTGTGTATCTTCATATTTTAGTTTGACATATCCCACATGTCAGAGGGAAAGACACCAAACCAAATCTAACAGTCTGTTTCAGATCGTTGGCTACATAAGTTTACATGATTCTCTTCATAGCGTCCACTTCAACCAACATTTTTGTCCTCTTTGTATTTAAGATGCATATAATCAATACACATTTTGGGCTGTATTCATTTAAGTAGCAAGAAACACAATCTTAACTTTGATGGACTTTCAGTCTTACTGAAGTTTCACATCTTAACACCATGATTTTTATGTTTTACACCCACGAACTATCAGCTGTAGATGCCTAAATTGTACCGTAGGAAATAATACTATAAAAAAAAAAAATCAATCTTCAATGTTAATCACCTGTCTCTTTCTTCTCACCTTGCCAGAGACTTGAAGGTGCCTTTTTCCAAGTGGAGCACAGAGCAGGTGTGTGACTGGCTCGAGGAAATTGGATTGGGTCAGTACGGCATCCTCGCTCGCCACTGGGTCACCAGCGGTCAGACTCTGCTGTCAGCCAGCCCACAAGACCTAGAGAGGGTACGCACACACAAACACCACACCTACTCCTGAGTCACACGTCACGCTGTCACGGTTTGGCCGACATAATAATTCTTCATTCAGCCCGTCAGATATCTTCCAGTTCTACCTGTCCAATCATTGTTGCTGTCTGCCTGTCTGTTTGGCATTTAGCTACGGTTGTCTCTGCTTTTCAACCTGCTTGTTAGTTTTGCCTTCCACGCTGTCACATTGTCTACCTCAGACACCCCCCCCCCGCACCTGTCTGTTTCTCACAACAGGATCGTGTTAGTTAGATAATTCACTATATTCTCTTTGTTTCTATGTAAGATCATTTGTAAGATTTAAACTAAGTTATTTCTCCTCTGCTGCGTCTCAGGAGCTGGCCGTGAAGAACACGCTCCACAGGAAGAAGCTGCAGTTAGCCATCAAGACGTTCAGCAGCAAGCAGCCTGAGAAGTCTGCAGCGCTCGATTACATCTGGGTCACTCGTATGTACTGAACGCACACTGAAATAAAACTGAACTTCACGCTGAGGATCCGCCACATAAGAACTGTGACATTTTGTGTCCCAAAGGTTGGCTCGATGACATCGGCCTCCCTCAGTACAAAGACCAGTTTAATGATGGAAGAGTGGACGGGCAGATGCTGCAGTACCTCACTGTGGTGAGTGTGTAAGAATGACGTGAGAGTCAAACAGCAGCAAGGTCATGTATGTAGTTGCATTTTCAGAATACAGGAATTTGAGGCGTTTGTTTCACCTCCTTGGGATTCAGATTGACATCCCAGAAAATGCCACGAGGAGTTCAGTCCTCGCTTTCTCTTTTTCCTCCTCACAGTTGTGCTCATCTCTCTGACTCCTCTCCTCCTCAGAACGACTTGTTATTTCTCAAAGTGACCAGCCAGCTCCATCACCTCAGCATCAAATGCGCCATTCATGTTCTCCACGTCAACAAGTTCCACCCTAACTGCCTCAGACGCAGGCCCGGCAATGAGGTCAGTGTGTGTGTGTATGCATGTGTGTGTATGTGTGTGAGATTGTATTGCAGCTTTAGCATCTGGAGTAGCATTCTGTTGGGTTTTTTTAACCGTGTGATGAAAAGTGTAGTAAAAGGTGCGTCATCCGTGTATCTACAGCACAGTGTGTTCCTGTGTGTGTTGCAGAATGAGTTCACTCCCAGTGAGGTGGTGCAGTGGTCCAACCACAGAGTCATGGAGTGGCTGAGATCTGTGGATCTGGCAGAGTACGCACCAAACCTGAGGGGCAGCGGCGTGCATGGAGGGCTAGTAGTGAGTACACGTGACCACACAGTTTATGGTTTAAAACACCACAGAAAGCGTCCTCACTACGTCTCTCCTCTTATAGATTCTGGAGCCTCGGTTTAACTCGGATACACTGGCCATGCTGCTGAACATCCCTCCTCAGAAAACACTGCTGAGACGCCACCTCAACACTAACTTCAACAACCTGGTGGGAACACAAGCTCAGCAGGAGAAGAGGGAGTACACCGAGGCACCGGGGTACACCCCACTGAGCATCACAGCTAAAGTCAAGGTAAGATAATACCGGTAGAGGAGGAAGTTCTCAGAGGCAACAATGCTGCATTAAGAGAACACACACGGCTAACCCGTCCTGTCTTCCTGCGTGTGAGAGAAAGCACCTTAATCCGAGGTGAAACCTTGATGTGTCAGCTCACTTAAAGCTGTGAGCCCTCCAGTGTGTTTAAGCCGGTGCGAGCAGAGTAAACCCCGGCCTGCTCTGATCCTCCTCACATTTTTAAGACGCAGCCATCAGCCGCAGCCTCAGCTGTAAGTCTCCCCGTGCTCTGCTGAAGAAAAATGGAAGAATAATCCACCCGAAAACACAATGCACTCTTTCTGCTGACCCATTTATGACCTTGGACACTCGGATCTAAAATTTCTTGAGCTAATCCGTGAGAACTTAGTATTTATTCAGATGGTTTCCTTGATAAATGTAACTTGGAATGCTACATAGAGTAAACACAGAAATAGATTTATTTTTCGTGTGTGTGGGGGGATTTCCTCCCCAGGCCAGCTAAGTGATATCCTATAGTCCTTTGTGATAATATCAGAGTGCCTTTAGTCAGCGAGAACAAGCTTAGAGGACACATTTCTATAAGCTGCTGTGTGTTGTTGCCTGGTCTCACTTATTTCCCACATGCACTGAATGCAGCAGTTAAGCATGGACAGAAGAAAAGACAGTATACAGAGAACAGAAGACCTCCTTTCACCTAGCAGAGCATGTACCTCATATCTACAGATGGTTAATCTGCATGATTTTGTAGACATATAGAAATATCTCAAACATACACTTGAAATGTATCTATTCATCAACATAGTGCAGATCATCTTTCATACTCTCCCTAAGCTGAAAATTAAATTACTTATCACAACTGTACGGTATCTCACAAAGACAGATAAATCAGATATCTGGTGACTGGTCTGGATCTTTGACTGTCAGACTGTGGCTGTTACAGTTTATGTAGAGTAACTCCTGTGTGTGCGTGTGTGTGTGTGTGTGTGTGTGTGGACTGGAGACATATTGCGTTTTAATATAGGACAAAGGACAACAGTTTCTTACACTTTATAATTTATGACCACACTGTGCTCACCAAAGCTGCATGAACTGTACAACAAGTGCAACACAGCATGTTATACATTTCTAAAACTGTTATAGCAACTATATTACCAGTCGTTAAACAGACAGTGGAGCAACATTAGCATTCATTTTCAGTTTCTGTCTTTAGCTGCTTAAATGCACCACTCAGCTGCTGCAGTAATTACTTGCTAACTTTGTTCAGTTCGGTGTCGAGCAGGTAATGTATTGTTAGTTGTTAGAGCTTTTCAGCTGAAAATAACTCTCTGCTGTGTCTAAAAATGACCATGACAATAGCAGCGAGAGTGAACCAAAACGGCAACGTTGCAAGCCATGAAACCTGAACAGTGAGCTGAAAGATGCCGTAAAGCTCAGCAGAGCTGAGGGGGGCTGCAGAGTTGGATGACAATTCTCTGCGGATTTCGCAACTAGAAGCGACTCCTTTTAAACAACACATAGTCATTTGATCTTATTAATGGCACAGAGGTTATATCATTAAAATAGGTCAGGCAAGACAGGCAAGAAACGCAAGTACACAGGATCATTTAGAAAAACTCCCTCACAAAGTTAGATGGTAAATTTATAGCCAAAACTGACCATTTGCAACATACATCTCAGTGTATTGTGCTACTTTCTGTTTCTTTAATCTAATGTATCTGTTGTTGTTAGGGACATTTGAGGAGCCCCTCCAAATAAAGTGGTTCAAATAATCTGGCTAAAACATTGGCTTCCAAACCTGTCTTATTGTTTTGTCCCTGTTGGACTTTGTGTTTAATGCACGTTATACAATATAATGTACATTATTATCATAAGCGATAATCATAATATATACAGTCACATCCCTTTGTTATTCTTCTCATTGCAGCCGAAGAAGTTGGGCTTTTCTAACTTAACTCACCTCCGGAGGAGACGGCCGGATGAATCTACAGACTACATCTGTCCAGTGGAGTCGTCTTCGCCTCTGGCAGGACAGTCTGCAGTGAACGGGGTCCAGGTGCGGCCCTACGCCGGCTTCAGAGGCCTGAGCCCCATCCTGGACCGAGAGTCAGACCGCTCCAGGGACCAGGTGGGGCTCGACGACAGCAGAGCTGACCCATCTCCGTGACAGCGGTGACAACAACATGACATACTGTGTTGTCACGCTTTTCCATCAGCCAATCAGCTGTCACTGCTACTACTCTGCTTCCTTTGCTTGCGGCCCATAATACCTCAGCCCATCCCTTTCCCCGCTCCTCTAAACCCCGCCCATCAGCCCGACCCTGTGCCTTAAGAGTGAAGAGATTCAGAGACGCCCAGATAAACCTGCCTGACTGTCAGACAGTCACAGCTGCTTGTCATGAAGGGTGTACTGACGTGATGAATCTACACACTTCAAGTATTTTGATTTAATTTCCTGACAGATGCCTAACTAACCCGACCTCAGCCTCAAACCTGTGCCATGATCTAACTCAAGAGAGTACGCAGCATCTCTCTGGACTCCACCTCCTGTGACATCACTTCCTGTAATCCATATAGTATACATATGGACATCCTTTGTTGTACAGTATTAAGCCATTGTTCTAACATTTATGCACCACCATTAGATGATTTTTATATGTGTGAGTCAGTCATGACGTCATTTGTAGCTTTGATTTTAAAACAGTTTGTCACACGGTTGAGATGAGCTTGTGCAATATTTGCATAATATTAAGGAGGGATTTTATTTAATATTTATGTCATTGCAGAGGAAATGATAAAATAGCATGTTACCTGAGCTGGTGATTTTGTACTGTTATTTTCATATTTTCTGTAATAGTATTTTTATAGTAAAGAAAATCCTGCTCCGCAGAGGAAGCTTATATGTGGTCATGTAAATGTAAAAAGATTTATCAAGTCATTTAATAAATAAAAACATACGTGTGTAAAGTTGTTTCCTTCTTTCTACACATAAGGCAGGAAGGTTTGCGTCCGATTTAACTTTTCTAAATCTAATTTTAAATTGTGTTGTTTCAGATTAATGTATTTGGGATATATATATATATATATATATATATATATATATATATATATATATATATATATATATATATATATATATATATATATTAGATTAGCATACATATATCACTTCCCTTATGAAAACAGTAGGTTCACAGTTTGATAAAGAAAATAAAGAAAATGGCATGGCATGAAGTAATTTTTAAAGGATGGGTCCTTATCTCCTCATCCCTGTCAGGTGAAGAACAAAACATTTCTGGAGCTTTACAGCATTCTCCTAAACAACTGAAGTGGATGGGGACTGTTTTTAAAATGCAAAAAATAATTAAAACAGCTAAAAACAAAACAAAAAAGCAACATAACATCGCTCCTCGCAACTCATCCACAGAAATCCAAGTCTATGGAAGCCCAGACCTCCCAAATTGAATGAAAATGATATTGTTTACACCTCGTGGCTGTGATGGTGCTGGTGCACCCAAGTGAAAGCATGTTAATAAACTCTTCTCAACTCAATCTGGGATACTGGGACACCCAGAGACTAGATTATGATTGGGTTATGTCAGATGAGTTGTATGGAGCTCTTTTTTTTTCTCAACATTTTAAAACAAGTGCTTTGATAGTTGAGTTGTTGAGCAGATCTGCTGTGAAGCTCCGGGAATGTATCGTGGACTACAGAACTTCACCTGACTTTCCATCAGCCTGTGGGTGAGTATGACTGAATTTTCATTTTTGGGTGAGACACCTGACATGGACAAACAAAAGTCACTGACTCGTTCTATGTGGAGCCACAGTGGGCGCCATGACTAAGCAGCCTGCATCAAACACTAACACTGCTTTCTTCATCATCAACATCATCCTCACCATCATGGTGGCTGTCATGGCTGTTTATGCATCAGCTTTCCACTCTGCGAACCAATCTGAGCCAAGATGGCTGCTCACCATCACCATGGTAACCTTGTTAGAGATGACATGGTACATGGTGCATGTTAGAGTATGTCACATCAGCGATGTATAGCTCACTTCAGCATACTTACATGAATGCAAAATGTATTCATTGCTATACACTAAAGCCGAGCAAACCCATCATTGTTTCTCTGAAAGTCTGTAATCGTGACTTGTAATGGGTTCATTAGACACTGTGTTTCCTGTTTGTGTGTGTGTGTCTGTGTGTGTGTGTGTGCGTGTTTGTGTTGCAGATGGCGATCACAGAGGGTACCATGTTGCAAATAGAAGCTCTGTCTGAAAGCATCAACAACCTCACAGTAAGCACCAACACACACAAGCTGCTGGTAATGACTTGTGCAGCTGATTCACTCACCGAGTAACTGCTCGTCGTCGGTTGTAACAGAAGTTTGAGGCGCTCGGATGGAAAGCCCTGTCTGACGGGGAAACGGAATTAAAACACCAGAATCTGTGTGATCAGGATAAAGGAATAAGATGACACTTGGAGAGTGAAACCTGCTCAGTTACATAAGAGTTGCACTTTTTCTCCAAGGTCTTGACGCTCACTCAACTGGTTCACTGGGGAAGTTGCTTTAGGCTACGATTAAGAAGTGGCTTTACATGTTTGTCATCCAAAGCCTTAGGGTTCAATTACTGGGATGACTTCAGCAAACAGAACAAGAGCAAAAGGATCAAGACTGGCATCTGCCTGATAGCAGCAAATAATGACGTACCAGCGAGCAGCAGTATTTGCTATTTAAAAGTCAAGTCTTTGTGTCTCATTTCACGATATCCTAGACTGAAACTAAATGTCTTAACTCATCCCAGCTCAGTGGCATACACCAGCTACCAAGCTTTCTAACCCAATAACACTCCCATGATGCTTTGCTTCCAGTACCTACTCAGCCAAGACGAGCTGCGGAGGGAGCTGAGGCGGTCTCAGACGGCGCTAGTTTGAAGGACAATGACCCAACGCTCACTAATGCTGTCAATCAACCACAGACACCTGTAGAAACCATGTGACACTTGTACTGTGCCTCAAGGCCCGGCCAGCCACAGCTACTTCAGCTAGCTGCTGATACCTCATGTAACACCTGCAGTCACACTGCAGATTAACAGGAGACACCAGTGGACAGCCTGGAACAGTCATCAAGGGTTGCTTACAAAAATCTATTTTTAATTTCTACAATAATGAACTGAACTGGCTTTTTTTAAAAATTATTATTACTGCTCTTCTTTTATCCCTATGCAATGTACCCTCTAATGATCATACTGACCACTGTATACTGTGCTGGTATATCAAAGGGGAGAGCAGGGCCACATAGTCGTCCCTTGTTTCCTGGCGTAAAATGAAGAAAGCCGGTTATTTTGTTGGAACTGATCTTTGGGGAATCTGTAAATAATATTTGGAAATCTATCAACTGCCATTCCAGCCCAACCAATGCATCAAAGAAAGTACAGTTCAGAGGTAAAAACAATGTTGCCCTGACAGAGTTTGTCCACGGGAGCACTGACAAGCTTCAAAATGTCCCCTTTCATACATATCTTGGTCACAGTTCTAAATAAATGAACCTGCAATCATCAGTATTTGTAAAGGGTTAGCTTTGAAAGTGTATGAAATGAATGCATGTACCATGAAAGGGGTTTCCTGTAGTGACAAACCCACTGAGAATTATTATTGACTCTGCAGGTCTCCTTTTTAGCATTTTTAGTGGCTTGTTCCAGGCCACTGGACCTGCAGTCATCAGGTGAACAGAAACATGACTCCAAATTATTTCTTTTTATTAATTATCTACGCACCCCAATGTCGATGGTGAAGTTTTACAGCACACAAAACTTTCTGGAGCTTCACAGCAAAACAGTGGTACTGCATTCTCCTAAACAGATAAAGTAGGTAGGGACATTAAAAATGTTAAAACAACTGAAAAAACATAAAATGGCTCCCTACAGCTTGTCTTATTTTACACCCTCAAGACCCCAAGAATGGTCTAGTGTCATTAAAAAAAAACATTGTGTATTCAACTTGGGAGACTTAGATTGAATGAAGCAATTCTCTCTTTTTTTCAGCTGTTTTGGTACATTTTAAAACCAGCTCCCATCTAGTTGTTTAGGAGAATTCTGCAACACCGTTTTGCTGTGAAACTCCAGAAATTTACTACAAATATTCACCTGAATCTCCAACATTCAACTTTTAATCTTGGTCTGTGTCTGCTGGCCCTTAATGTGTACATCAGCATTTTTTATAGGGTGACATTACGTCAGTGTTGTGTTCATCTGAGGAGCTCTTGTCAAAGATGCATTTATTTTTATATTATTTGTTTATTTGAAATGTGAATATTGGCTGATCTAATATCACCACATTTTACGAATTCTCAGCCACAATAGGCCACACTATGTCCGTTGGTTGGGCTCTCATTTCCAAGGATGTTCAACAATGTTAACCTGCTGGGGTATTTTGCCATGCATAAGCACAAATTATGTTTCACTTGGACCTGTTCTCCCCTTTTGAACTGTACTTTGCTCTTAGACAATGCTGTTTTTGTTGAGTTCTACTGACCCTGTCTTTATTAAAATATAAAAACTAAAAAACATATTTTTAAAGTAAATGTATGATTGAACAAATGACAACAGAATGGTACGGTAGGGCAGTAGATTGTTATATTTGGTGACAAAATAAAAGCACTTTGACAAACTGGGCCATCTGAATTGGTTAATAGCTAATGTTAAGGGATTAGGTAAGTAACCTCAGTCTTGCACGCTCATACAGTGTAAATGCTTAATCATACATTCATACAGTTGGTCTATATGTGCTTACCTGCATTGACACTAAGGAATAGTAAACCATAAACCACTGGAAGACCCTACAGTTGGACTACCTTACAAAAACCTCTTGGTCAAAATGTAAGTTTCGCACCCCCGATCACTTTTTAATCTAAAGTTAAGCTCCTCCAATGGAACACTACGATAGACAACTGCACTAAAAGTTGATCCAACACATGTCCTTATTTGCACTTCCTCGTGAGAAGACAGTTAAGCATTTTGTTTACCCGTCAAACCCCCGAGGCTTACCCCAGTCCTCAAGCCGCTGATTCACACACTGGTAAGATGAGTTCCTCTGTTGACTTAACTCAAATTTGACAAGTTACAAACACCACACCCATGCTAACACTGTCGCCAGGAACTCCCCCTTCCAAACCTGGGATAGATAATCGTCTTTATTCAACTGAAAGTTCTGTACACGTCAGGATACCGGAGACTGAGCTTCACATACACACACATACACACACACTGTGTATCTCAGCAGGGAAAAGAACAGGAGCGGACTGCAGGTAGTGGACTTGGAACTTCAGAAACTTCCAGACCCATCCTGGTGAGTAGCTTGATTTTAATAGATCTCACACCATGTTATTCTTACTGTATTAGTGAATTGAAACATGCATTGGAACATGAAGGAATGATCAGAAGAAGAAGACCTGAGCAGCACTGGCTGTATATCATGGGTTATTTCTGTACCTCTAGAATAAAATGATCAAAATACTTGGGTCAACTTTCAACAACCAGCTATCCAATGTAGATTATTGTCTATAATCTAATGGTAAACATGTTCTCCATCTAGTGTATCAGGGAAACTACCATCTGATCTCCCACCCCCCACCATCAGTCCACCATGGGCCAGACCATCAGCAAACCCACTTCTAACCCCTTCCAGAACTCCAACTTTTTTGCCTCTTTCAAGCGTGGCTCCACCATCCCTCCCTCCTTCGAACTAAACACATCACCTCGACCAAGCATCTTCTCCACCCTGAGGAGGCCCACCATTGCCAAACCCAACGATTTCATACCTCTATTCAATGACTGCATCTCTGCCGCTTCGTGCAGAACTCAAGAGTACCTCCTATTCAAAGACCCAGAGGACAAGTTTCACGCAAGCCCGGAGGCGCTCACTGAGGTAGGTAACTAAAACGCTGAAGACAGCGCCATCAGGAACTTAACACAATTGCTTTTAAGCGGCCTCTAAAACATTTCGTCCTCCAACAGATCTTCCTGATGACCTACATCTCTCAAAGCGTCAGTCTTAACATGATAGATTCCTTCAACTGCACAGCTATGACGCCTGAACAGCGCATCCTCCTCGGGGCTGACTGGGTTTGGGCCGTGCTGGAGAAGCCCACCAAGAACCCTCGAATCCAGATTGCTGTGCAGGTCTTACATCTGCCGGAAAGGGACAGCGCTGATGAGAACGGCATCCCCCCAGAGGCCTGCAGCGAGTCTGTCCAGATCGCCCAGATGGAGTCCTGCGACAGGAACATGTATGAGAGGCTGGTGGACTTCTGCACCTCAATTGGCAAGGACTGCTACGCCCTCTTTTTGTTCATGGGGAAGAAAAACGACAAGGGGAATATCTACGGCGTACTCAGCAACAACTTTGAGGCAGCCATCGGCAAGTGCAACAAGATTGACAGAGCTCTTATCGAGAACTTCTTCAAAGGCTCGAGGTATCTCCATACACCTACAGGAATGATGCAGGCCATTGTCACAAAGAAAGACGGGGAGCCTCTCACTCTTATGATTAAATTCAGCTGAACCAAAGAGAAATACTTATAGACCATAACATGATGTATGGCTCAGTAATAAACTTTATGTGACAATGTGGGGGCTATAGTGTGCTGCAGGAATGGGTCCTTAATCCCAGAAATAAATTAGCATTTTTGCACTTCCAGTAACCGATTGCTTTTGTGCTACAAAAATCATGAAACAGGTATTCATTGTTGAAGATTATCTTGTTGACAAAACATCTAAGTATCATGAACTTGTGTTAGCCACAGAAATTATTTTCTGCTATAATCCAAAATGCAGAATAAAAAGGTTTTTTGGTCAAGGGAACTAACGTGATGCTAACTTCCAAGTTAGCCTATGATCTATGTCATCCCTGTAGCACTCTATGATGTGTCTGTTGAGAAACAACCTTTTAACCTTCCAAGATGAAAGACTTCTGCCTTTTAAGGGAGAATTCTGGTCTTTCTTCTTACAATTCTGATTTTCAATCTATCCCAGTAGAAAGTGCATCTTACAAGAATGTCAGTACACTTGCAGAGATTTCTGCTGTTTACTTCTGCTTGGTCCAGTTTTCTGACACCTAAACCTAGAAACTCTGTAAAACGCACTGAATAACGTAAATTAAAACAGGAACATACTGCACTTCCAGTATATGTGTCTTTAAAGAGCTGCAAGGTTTTATCATACTATTCAGACTTTTGTGAAACTAATTACATTATGAGGGATGTATTTAATTTACATGTTTCACTCCAAGGCTTCTACTTTTGGCCTTATTTTGAACCAGGACCCTGACACTGAAGCAGCTCAATGGAATTCTGTCATCTTTCTTTACGTTACATATACTGTTTGTATGCACTTCCCACAGTGTGGTGTCAAAATGTCACAATGTCGTGAAAAAGGCCTATTCTCACAGGTGTAACTAATAACATTAATGATGGTTCCATCCCATATGGTAAATGGACTGTGTCTATTTAGCGCTTTTCTAGTCTTAGCGACCACTGAAAGCTCTTCACAGCACAAGTCAGCATTTACCCATTCACACGTAAATTAGTGCACTGGTGGCAGAGGCAATTATGCAAGTTACCCCTGCTCATCAGGAGCGGCAACCACTGTTACACACCCACACACAGATGGAAGAGCCAACAGGGCTGGTATTTTGCCCAATGACCCACAGTCAGAGCCAAAGCCATCACCGACCCATCATCCACGGTATGCTTTCATCCCAGCATCCCACTCTTGAGAGTTCTGTTTCACCTGTGTGACACAGCACTAAAACTAAAGTTATATAGTTATACCTGTGCTTTTCTTCTCTGACACATCCAACTTTTATTAACTGTTATTATACCTGTCTTAAGTCTACAGCGTCTCTTTGTACAGGAATATCGTCAAACCCCTGTAAACCAAACTGAGAAGTCGTTACTAATTTAAATGTATGAGATTTATCAGTTGAACATTGTCCATCCTGACACAGGGTTCATGCTTTTGTAACTACCTGCTGTGTGGACAACATGTCATTTGAGTTGAATAAGGCTGAATTTACAGTGATGTCTTGCGTATAACCTCTGATAAGCTTGAGCTAAATCATTCTGCATGAACTACTTTATCTTACTATTTTACTAGTTTGGATTAAAGCAAAAATTGGTATATACTCTTCTCGGGGGGGGAAGTTTCTTGTTTCTTGTTTCTTGTTCTCTTATAATTTGCATTACAAATTGCAATGGATTAAACTGAGGATGACGTACACTTTTTGTAAACAGGAATATGGAATATGGAAAAATGTTCTCAAACATCATCATTGCTATGTGATGTTTTTTTCTTTTTAGCAGTTGTAGTTTACAGTATGACAGGAAATATACAGTAGATACAATAATAAAATGGAAGTCACTTGTGATAGACGGAGGTTGCCATACACGCTTATGACTGTAACAGAACGTCAGACTCATGCATTTCAGTATAAGGATGGTATTTCGAGATTTTGAAGATTTATTTAAGAAGTATTCATTTTAAGACAATACTGTAAACATGTCAATGCAAAGGCACAGTTACAAAACAGCAATCATATCCTCAGTTTCTTGGATTACAAAGGCACAAAAAACAACAAAACACAGTACTTAACATTCAGAGTGGCATTATCATTTTGAGGACTATGTCCTGCAGCCTCGTCCTGAAATAACCGAGGACAGAGATTTTAGCATAAATCATTCCTCAACTATCCAAAATAAAAACAATTGTAAGGCTAAACTGTAAACTGTGAAATTCACATTTATTTTCTTGTGAGAATCAGTAACATTCAATTATTGCCACTCTTAAATGTCAGGAATGTTCAAGAGAAAAAAAATGACAAAAACTACGGAAGGATTCCATTATAGCTCATCCTTCATGTTGGTTTCTTCTTTGTGGCTTTTGCGCTTACATATACACACAGCAGTGTGGTCATCTGGCTGAGAAACGAGCTCCATGTCTGCGTGGCGTGTCGGCTGTCCTATCTGCCGCTCCGAGTACATGTGCAGCACGCTGTAGTAATAACAGTACAGTCTGCTGGGCTGCAGCAGCTCTCTGGCCTCTGTCTGACCCGCTCTGGCAATCTCTTGTGCTTCAGCATCATTCTCTTTGGCCCATTTGATTTTGTCCAAAAGGTCTGACAGGTTTCTCTTAATGGGAATGTAGTGAGAGCCTGGTTTAAGATGGCTGTAGAAATATTCATAATACTGGGAGTCTTGCTTAAGAACCAGACTGTTCCCGAGCATCAGGTAAGGAAAGCGATATGCTGCGACTGTTCCATCCACGTTCACCTGGTACTTGAACTAGAAGAGGGGAAATAATATTTTCAGCATTAATCACATCAAAACAAAGGAAAGTCAAAATATACAGTGGCAAAAGATTAAAGAGAATTCTTTTTGAAATTTGAAATGATAATTTAATCATTAATTTTTCCTCACCTTAAAGAACTCAAAGAGTCCAACAAGTGGTACTTTTCCTACGTGTTTCTCCCTGTCCCTGAAGAAGAACCATCCTGTGATGCCTGCGTCCAGCAGCTCAGGGTTTTTCTTGGACAGAGAGACCAGGTGAAGACGTTCCTCTCGGCTGTCCCGGCCACGGAAGAACGCACGATCTGTCTTGTTCATCCAAGGAGGCCCTGGAAGAAAGAGGTCCTGATGTTACACAAAAAGGCCGAACATGTTACAAGTGACAGCATTTCATTCAACATTCATTCCAATAAATAATGAGACATAATTATAAAGAGATGATTACACTGACACTGGTGTTAAAACCTAAAACCCAAAGGGGTCTGCATTTTAAGACCCAAACCTGTCAATGAATAAAATAGCTTTCATTCTAGATGAATAAAATAACTTGAATGTACTTTAACTTATCATTTTTGTCCTGTGCAGACCTGCAGCAGAAGAAATATGTGTAGAATGATGTAATATCTCAAGTATTCAAACTATAAATAGCACTATAAGAATGATTCATTATTCATTTGACCTTTATCTAAATCAGGTTTGACTGTGATCATGAATTCTCGTAAAGCAAATAATTAAATCCATACAGTTTAAGAGAGTCCACTGTGTACATACCTTACCTTGTTTTAGTACAGACAAACAGGAGAACATCCTGAAATCAACAGACTGCATTTTGTCAGTTTTGAGGAAACAAATAAGGAATCCCCTTAAAAAATGCACTTATGTACCAGCAGCTTTGTCTGTGAAATATGTAGGAGGACCAGTAGTTTCGTCTATAAAACACAGTGGTGGGTGTAAGCATGAGAGCCAGTGGTAAATTTTAAGGCACCACTGTAACTTATGTACGAGGTGGCAGCTGCTAATCTTTGCCTTGCCTTAAATATCTAACAGGACCTGTTCGGCATTTAAAATCCATTCTTTGTTGAAGCTGTACTTTCTTTAACATTAGCTGTTAGCCAGCATTAAGTCGTGTCATTTAATGAAGTTACTGTGTCAGTTTAGCTTTGCAGAAGTACATTTTGATTCATGGGATTTAAAACTACTTTCAACCATTTGACTAAGTGAAATTAAAACCAAATCACAGATTACTAAAAACTTCTGATATTGTAGGTTCACATCAAATAGGTAACTGCATCATTGACATTATTGGACTGAACAGCATTTGAACTGACATGTAAAAATAGGGCCAGTACTTAACCAGATTGCGCCCCCTAGTGGACACTTAAATGTGATTAAAATCCCATTTGGGAGTGGTGCAGATCCACTCAATCTCCTTTCTTCATATATTTTGGCGCTGTCCAAAATGATTTAACTCTGTAGCCATTTTGTCTCAGTCAGTCAGATTCACCAAATTCTGTGAATGCAATATTTGCAACTCACACAAATAAATCACATAACCTGAGCTAAATTTACAGATCGTTTGTACCACTACTTGCACGTTGGCCGTGCCAGTAATCCCCTTCGGGCACGGTCATAAATAGGCAAAATCAGCAGTGGCAAATATTCTCCTCCCATTTCACTTCCATACTTTGTGAGCAAACTGGCGAATAAAAAATGTGCACCCGTTGTGAAGCAAATTCCCATCTTGACTTACATGGAGTTTAACAGTAGAGATAGAGCTGATCTTTATTACAACCTTATCACTTTAAAACTTCTTTTTAATCACTTCTGCAACAACTACATTAAAAGGACCACAGACATGTGTGATGGTGGCAAATATGAGTAACAATAGGGAAAAACAAAATCACAAACAGCACTATTTCTAAAATCACTGTTCAATCATTCTTCCCAGATTTGGTCACGACACACATTGATAAAAAGAACAGATGCATAAACGAGAGATGAAGTCCGCATGACTTGACGCTTGCACCTCCAACATGTCCCTGTTGTGATATAGAGAGGGGGGAGAAGGGCACCAGCAGCTTGTGAGAAGCCCTGACACCATTTCTAATATCAGTAATGTAAGAGCAACTTGTATAAATGCCAGTGGTGTGTACCAGTGAGTACTGGCCAACTTAAAGCACTGCACGTAGGTTAATGTGATTGGACTGGACAAGCTAACAACTGCATCATCAATAGTAGTTAAGGGGAAAGAGGCAGCATTTTAATTAGAGAAGCTCAACTATATCCTTGGAGTTTTCAAGAAAAGACGGCAGACATTTTAGAATTTAGAACTAAAATCAAGGCTCTTAACTCTCTCCTTTGAAATAGACACAGTAGTGAACTTTTTTTTTTTTTTTAGCAGTGATCTGTTACTACATCACAATGTAACACAAATGTTGACCTTTGGAGCTGCTGTGTCCTCCTTCTATCTTAGATTTTGTAACCTGACACAATTTTAAAAACAAAATTAAAAGGGGAGTCAACCTGAACACACAGTTCGTGATTCAGTCCCTGGGTCTCCCAACTTCCTGTTACCACTTAGGTAGTAATGAAATCAGTTCACACCATTTAAATACAAATAAGAACCCTTGTCCTGACTCATAACTACAAATAATTTTATAAATTTGAGCCATTTACATTTAAGATTTAAAAAAACTTTGCTTTTGTCAGTTTTTCTGGAACTATAGGATTTAGAGAGGAGTGCTGACTCGTCTTAGGTTGCATGGATCATTTAATGTCCAACATGAAATGATGGGTAACACACAGAGACAGATGCAAAATTCAGTGCCAGAGCATCTATTATTGACTACAGCAGTGTGTGTGTGTGTGTTACCTGTGTTTCCCTGGACAGACAGCAGGTCATTGGTGACGCCTCTCATGGTCTCCAGTGTGGAGTGTGTAACCTCGTAAGTGGGGAGGACAATGTCCCGTGTCTCTGTTGAGCCGCACCATGACAGAACTGGAACAGGATCTGTTTTCCTTGTCTCTAACGGCCAGTCGCCAACATTGATGTAAAACTCCACATCAGGTACCCTCACCTTCAACAGGAGATTGAAATCAGTATTCATATGATGCCATGTGGACACTCTCGGCAGTGATGTTAAGAAACTACCTATAGCAAATGTGTCACAACATGCAAAAACAACTGCAGTAGCAGTACCTTTCTGGTTAGAGAGAGCAGCATTTCATCTGAGAACATCTTAAAGTCGGTGTATTTTCCCAGAGTGCGGCGGTACAGCTGGTTGTTGATGATGGCGTAGTGAATGAGACCGCCTCTGTTGGAGAATCTTTGGGGCACTTCCTGTCTGAGGTGCTGCAAGTCAACCGATGGAAAAGATGTGAAGTCGGCCAGGATCTGAGGCTCTGTGGCGGGACACTGCATGGTGCTCTGCCAGACTGAGGCATCGAGTTTAGGACAGTCACAGTATTCATGATAGACCGGACCTGAATGTTAGAATCATAACTTAAAGTTAGACTTGCATAATGTCAATTTGCCATTCATGTAATGCAGCATGGGCGTTCTTCTGCCACCACAGCCCTTTAATGTGTGATGTGTCTGTCTGCCGTGGAAGAGGAACGCTTCCTTTGTCACTCTTCCTGAAATGTCTTCCTTGTTAGTCCAGTTTAAGATTTGGCATGCAAATGAAAACGGGGAACCTGTGCCTGTGTTTCTTAATGCATGACAACACGAACCTTGGATGGTGTAGGGTGACTTGGCAACAGCAGCATCTTGGTGGAGGACCTCAACCTTCAGGCCCGTCAGCACAGTCCCGTAGAGCCGGTACCTGACCAGGAAGGAGCCGTCTCCTCTGTCCAGAGGTGCAGGGACGTGGATGCGGATGTGCTCCTTCTTGTCCAGTGGACTTATCTTTACTTTAAACGTGTCTCTACCTAAACAGCACATGTAAAGGGCATTTCAGAGATCAGTATGGTTTAATGGTGTCTTGGTGCAGGGTGTCTGTTTTGCACCAAGGTGTCTACGTTTTCCACCGAGGCACCTGCCCAGCCCTGATACATGACCCGCTGTTAGCTCAGCTCGGTCATTTGAGGGCAGCAGGGATGATTAAAGCACTAACGCTGTTTATGTGTATGGCTCATTGAAACAGTTATGATTATTGCTGCTATATTTTTAACCCGTCAGGTCGACAACATCACGGTTAACTCACTGTTAAATGTAGCTAGCAGTGCTGCGTCTGTCGTTTTAGTGGCAAAATGTCCACTAACTGCTAAGTTTACGTTAGCTTCATATTTAAAAAATGACGTGCCAGCGACTAGCTAGCAGCAACGGCTCGAAATCAGCGTTACACTGATTCTGCGTTTAACATAACGACACTCGCAGCACACACTGTGCCTGTGTGCAGTTTACCTGGAGATGAAGTCAGGTTTCCTCCTTTTGAATTGACCGCCTGAATAATGAAGTAGCGGACTGGTAAAACTACGTCGGGGTTGAGCCCCGGACCCCAGATGAGACATCTGTCTGGAGCGATTCTTTCACAGGCACAGACGGTGAGGTTTATGCATAGAAATGCCACTAAAACTATACATTTACAAAACAACCCATTCCGTAAAGGCTTAACTGCGCTTCCGCCACGCTCACACACCATGTTCCCGCAAATGTTAAGCGCTGGACGGCTAAACTCACTGAATATTTAGTGTAAAGTTTTGCAAGAAACTCCTATGCCGACATGTTGTTGGAGAGAAACACGCCCATCATCCGGGTGATGCGTTGACGGGATGTCGGAAATGTTGAACGCCGATTGTTGCTCACCGCAAAGGACCTTAAAGCAGCACTGTATAGTTTGGGGAAGACATTTTAATCAGAGGAGAAAGATGTTTATTGATTGATTGATTGATTGATTGATTGATTGATTGATTGATTGATTGATTTAGCCTAAACAAACTAAATAAACAAACTCTCTTCGTTTTAACGACCGAATAAACTGAATAAACAAACTGACCTCAAAAGGAGTGGATGGATAAGTATTTATATGTTTATATGTGGCGGCCCCTGCCACCTTTCTGGCTTCAAGCAGTGTTTTAGGTAGCTTATTTTCACTTATGGAAAATATCATACATATTTGTTTATTTACATATGTGTTACTACCTCATTCATATGGTACATGCATAATGTACACTGCTGCCAAAACCTCTAACTCAACCGCTCAAGGTCCACTTCCTCATTTGTTCTGGCAGTAGGTAAAAGAAGAAAAATGTGGTTTTCCCTCTTGTTTTTGGCCTTCAGTTTTAATGATGAAATGTAACAAACTCAGATGAAGATTTTAAGATGAAATAATTTTGCATACAGAAAATTAAACTGAATATGTCATAATAAAAGTGAATGAATTGTATTCAGGCCTATCATTAAGTCCATCTTGTTCTCTTTGGGTACATAGTTTATAGAATAGTCAGAAACATGTAAAATGACAAAAAAATCAGTAAAAACTGTGAAACTACAGTACATTGGTTATATTTTGTGTATGTAGCCTCATGTATTGAAACCAGCATTGTTGATTTTGTGTCTTTATTTCACGAAAATTTACAGTTTGGCTTAAAAAAGATTCATTTTAAAAGCAGCTGTTGTCTTGTACAAACATAATAACACAATGATATACAGAATATAATGGTATACCTGAGCTTAGAGAAATGTTCATATCAATGTAACTGTCACTGACATCAAAAATGACACAAGCTTCACTGTAAAGCATACTCTGTAAATAGCAGTAGATCATCAGCAGCGTTCACACAGTAATTGTTGGTTTAGTGGTTGAATGATTGCAGGGAAAACACCAGTTCTGTAGTTAATCGGAACACTAGTATGCAAAAATGTTTTCTGTTTTGTGTCCCAGCTTGTCCAGATTTGGCAGACAGGCGTACTGGATCATCGGTGGAGGACCACACAGGACAACGAGGACGTCGTTGGACGGAGCAGGGAGGTGGTCCTTGATCATGTCACAGGTCACGAACCCTGAGCTATAGTTCCAATCTTGAGATCAAGACAAGAGAGAGACCTTCAACTTCAGAAAAGGCATATTAAGCATATTTACCAAAAGCCTTTGTGAAAAGGCTTCAGTCCTTCCTCTGCGCTGTCATAATGTGGCAGAACTCACCAAACAGCCGGAGTAGAAACGGCAAAATATTTGCATCTATGGCTTATTCATCAGAGATGCCTGTCTTTGATTCCCCCTCTTCATTTCATATCTAAACACTAAATATCAAACCCTCCTGTTTCTGTCATTTTTCATCCATCTTTTTCTCCTTTGTGCCTCAGCACAGCAGCGGGATGCCCAGTGGAGAACACAGAGTAAAACCAAAAAGAGAACCTTTTGTTGTCCAGTGAGGAAGAGACGGGGACATTCAAAGACAGTGAAATCAGTGATGAAATTAAGCAGATGAAATAAGAAACTCAAAGACGTTCGCTCAAGTTTTGCCATGCAGATGATCATCCCCTCCCTCCAGAGGGAACCATGTAATGACACTGCCAACAAAGAACAAGCGCTCCTCTCCTAATGAATAATGATCAAGGGCCGATGTGTTTTATATTCTGTGTGGAGCACATGACACACGAGACAGAATGCGAGCGCCCTCACAACAGAGATTATGTAACACTATTATGCTCATTAATTTCTGCTCGCTTTAAGGATTATGCAAAGTGAGACATGAGCGTTTTGCTAAGCTACTGTAACACCTTGTTGGAGCTATCTCCCTCCTCAGCCTGCAGGGATTTTCCTTCAGATCAGGAGTCTTACTTCGGTTTCCCACTCTGAATATTCAGCAGTGAAACCGAAGGACCGCGCTGTTCAGACTTTGGATAGATGTATTCATATTGATGTAGCCTGGCGCTGTGCTGTATATGTTCTTTATGTTGACATGTTAAAAATAGACATAGGAAATGTTTGCACCAGATCTCACATGATCACAAGAAAGGAAATGTGTTTTAGCTTCTGCGATATTCTGTGAGCTGTTTTCAAGTGAGATAGAATTGAATTACTAGTGACTTCTTTATTTAAATCCTTTTTTGCAGATGACGATGAGAACTTGATAGATGAAGAAATGCTGCCTTACCCTGCGGAGGTCTGTCCAGTGTGTACCACACTTTAACTTTGTCAGGGTGGTTCTTCTTCACCTCCTCCAGCTCCTCCCTCAGTAGGATATCTTTCTCAGTCTGGGGGGGCAGAGAGGGGTGAGAGAGATTTAATTTCTCCAGAGTGTTTCCATTTATGTGCAGCACAGTAATACGTCTGAACAGTGAGACTCAAGGAAAGATTTCCCCAAACAATAAACCTCACGGAGCTGACCTGGTTGGCGAATATGAGAGAGCACTTGGTGTTGTCAGCGGGGTCTGCTGTGATTCTGCGGATTAACTGCAGCATAGGAGTGATACCTGAGAAAGTAAGAGTTATTGTTAGAGGAGGTCTAACTGAGCGATATCAGGAGGTACAATGTTAGATTCATCAGTTTAAAGAAGAAAAGATTTTATCAACTGGGAGGCTACAGAAAAATATAATCTAATGGTCCTAAAAGGTTAACGTACAGGACTAATTCTTTACACACATATACAATTCGGTTATACAGTAGGTACTGTAGGATCCACGGCATTAATATCCATGAGAACTCTCAGGGATTCGCATCATCTCTCCTCCTGGAGGAAGAATATTTTATTCTGCAGCGAGTTAAGCCTGCTGAGCCTCTGTGATGTTCCCCTGAATAAAGTGCAAGCATTAATGCACATTAGTGCAAGTGATTGAGAGTGTGAGTAAATGTAAATGAACCTGTTCCACCGGCGATCATTCCAACCTGCTTAAACCTCCGAACTTTTGGCTCTGCCTTCTTGTCAGGTCGGATGGAGAACCGGCCTGAATGGAACAGAGTCAGTGTTAGTGTGCGTCATGGTCCCACAGTCTTATATCATACCACAGTGACATCTGCTGGTGACAGCAGCGTGTCTCTTTTTCTTTCCACACATTAACATAATGATAACCATAGTAACATGCCGTTGTCCTGATACACCAGCAGTCCATTGGGCCCCCTGAAGTCAATGGTATCTCCAATGGCCATGTTGTCCAGGTACTGAGACATCTTCCCTCCCTCTGGATAAGCGGGATGGCTGTTCTTGTAGTACACCTGGAGATGCACAATAAGGAAAAACTTTTTTATTTACACCTGTTACTGTATCGTTATTATCTCCACAAGGCAATACAATCACTTCTTCGAATAGGACAGCCAATAGTTTGTCCTGCAAGTAAGACAATTGTAAGGGAACTTTTGTTTTGTGCTAAGTTATTCATATAAACCTGTATTAAAGGGTTACTCTGACCATTTTAAACATTAGAGTGTGTTTACAGGTCTTGGGGAGTACTACTGCATATGTGATAGACTTAGTGTAAAGCCTTATGTGGCTCCAGAGGAAACTGCATGTAATCTGATAAACTGCCTCCAGTGACGTCACTCGGTGGTTGAGTTGCATTGCGGGGAAAAAAAAAAAAAAAAAAAAAAAAAGGTGACATCTCTGCTGCATCGATTTTCATTAGGAAAGCAATTAAGTACAACTTATGAACCCTTTCTGGAGAGTTTATAGAATAAAGTACCAAAATGATGTGAAAAATGTGAAAAAGTGTACAAACTTCTGTTGCTGACCCACATGCCAGCAGTATATCGGTGTTGTTTCGTGCTTCACATCAGGAAAGTTAATTACCTTGACTACCAGGTCAACATATCCCTGGTCCTCATCACTGGAGACTGGTGTGTAGGCTCTCACCACCAGACTGCCGTTCACCTTGGCTGACAGGTACACATGCTGACCTGGAGCAGGGAGGATGGGTGAGGAGGCGGATTTGAGGAAAAATGTGTAAGCACAAGGTATCAGCACAGTCCTGTGATGAACGAGCTGTGTATCAGCTCTGTTATATTCAACCTTTCTCACCGCCTCAGTGTTCTTCTCATGCACTTATACTACTATCTAACTGTAATTGTAATGAGTCTCTAATGTACATGCATTTAAAGCCGCTGGAGGTTCATAATAAGATGTACAAAGTAATACTACTGTCTGTGCGCACAGCTGCTCAGATGTGAATTATCACCGAGATGCTCGGTGAAACGTCTGAAAGCATTGGCGGAATATCTTTCTTTAGTCGGGAGCAATTTTATCTGAGAAGAGAAAGAGCTGTTTCAGTACCTACTGGCAGTCCAAGGATATGAGCTCCAGATGGAAGGCCAAACCGAAACTTCTTTGTGTCATGGCTGATTTCCTACACAAGGACACACACGGGTTAAAAAAAGAAAATACTAAAACAAACAAAGTACACAAAAACCCAGTAGATAACAGAGCTGCCAGCTTGCAATGTCAGTGTCCTCACACTTGAGTTTGAGGCTGGGTGGTCCCTATACAGTACATCTGACATGTATATTACTAATGAACTGTAAATGGAGAGTGTTTGAAAGCCAGAGACGAGTTAGAAAATATTAAACCTTAAAAGAACAGTTAGCAAATTAAATTTCTACTCAGCCAGAAGTCAGGTGAAGTTTTGTGGTCCACAAAACATTTCTAGCGCTTCACAGCAAAACAGCATAACAGTATTCTCCAAAACAATTCTCTGCATGTCAGAGTGTACTTGGGCAAGATACCGATCCCCAAAACCATTCATGAAGGGTCCTTTTTGGTTGTTTATTTGGTTGTTCCAATGTAAATGTGAGAATCTGTGTTCTGTGGATTATTCAGATAAACTGCAAGTGGAAAGAGACGCTGATTTGGAATTAAAAACTGAGTAAGGAATAGGTTAGGAAAGGTTGAAAACAAGCACAATTTCACCCAGAATCCAGATGTTACATTAGACATTAAAAGTTCATCATGTAAGAATTGACCAGCTCTCCAATGTTTACTCCAAACATATAGGGAGCAGCATATCCCCAGAGTAACCGCTGACTGCTGCTAGCTGCACGGCTAACTGGGCCGCCCTATTAGCAGACTCTGGCTGGACTGGGAGCTCAGAGTACCGAGGGGCTGTTGGTGTTGTTGACTATGTTACCTCAATAGATATCTCTACAACACAGTACATAGATGTCTTGGAGGTAATGTCAAAGCTGTTTTTTTCTTTGCATTTTGCTGGAGGTTGTGGTCTGTGGTTGGCCAACTTCCTAGAAATTCACCTGGAATGTTTCCCTTCAGGGTGAAACATAAACGGGAATATGACCATGAGTAAAAAACTGTGACCTGACAGATACAACATTATCCCCTCACTGCACTGAATCAATTACATAGCAGTTGAATATTAACTTCCTGTTCAATCAGCTTTGAATGTAAATCAGTCAGCAAAAACAAAACAAAACAGATTGCTAAATGTAAATGTGTGTATGCAGCCTACCTCTTTGTGCGTAAGGGGAAGGGGATATTTGACCATAGGATCCTGCAGGGTGACGGGCTGCTTCTTCTTCTTCTCTCCTGCAGAGCCTCGCAGGATGAAGTACAGCACCGTCACCACCACCACAGAAACGGCCACCACCACCGGGAGCGTCTGCAAGAACAAAGATCACATCCAGAGTTGTGAGCTGATCCGAGAAAGAGAAAAGAGCTGAGACTGGAGACTTACAACACATAAAACAAAGAGTCATAAGTTTGAATTTTACGTGCATTATTGATGAGTTACACACTCTACAGGTAAAAATCAAAATCAAAATCAAAATCTGACTGAAATCGTGCAGGTCTTCATGAACAGAATATGCAGGCCTGAAGAAGATGAAGTGGGATCATTAAAAAGGGAAGTAAAGTGAAAGTTCATTCTCACCAAAGTCTGATCCATAGTTTCAATCTCTGACAATCTAAGTGTGCTGGAACTTCCTTCTCCTCACACAGCCTGAGAGAGCAGGGTCCACACACCGCCCAGGCAGTGATAGCCTTCACAATCACTCTCTCTCTCTCTCTCTCTCTCTCTCTCTCTCTCTGTCTCTCTCTACCACACATACACACACACACACACACACACACACACACACACACACACACACACACACACACACACACAGTGAAGGGCCTCTGGAGAGGGCGTGTCTTCCCGCTGGGGGAAAGTTGACACAAGTTCCAACGCACCAATAGGAAGACAGAGCCCACCATGACACTACATAGTACAGAGGTGGCGCTCAGGCAGTGAGCAGAAGAGCCGTGAGATCACACCACCGAAGGAGGGGAGGAGAGAGAGAGGCACGGAGATTACGTAACAGGGAAAGTGTTTCATTCATTACAGAATAAATTGACGAGTAGCTGAACCTTCAAAGCTGATAATCCAAGGTGAATAAATACAAGACAGCACAGAGCATTTTATGGCTCTTTCTATAACACTTGATAGGAAAGTCTGTCCTCATGTTAACCGAAAACAGTCCTGAGATAAAAGCACAGGCGTGAGCTCTAGAGGCCTGCAAACACTACTGAGGCATTATTGCATGTGTGCAGAGCTATCAGAACAAGTGCCATAAAAGGGAGATAATGTAAACTTTATCTATAATAGCCTTTAATAAGGAACAAAGTACTTTACATAAATGATGTAAGCAACTACAAACATGTAAAACATAGGACACCTCTCATAGTGTAAAGAAAGAACAACTTACTGTAAGTCCACATATATGAACAGTGTACAGACATTTAGTAAATGGTTTATAACTATAGGTTAATGTGTGCTATTTGTCAGCAAATATGAAGATATATGTGTTTATACACCAACCCCCCCATTACATGAATTAACACTGCTTACAAGTACAATATAGAGTGTTTTGAATATTTTAGAAAAGCCATATCTTTCAATTGATTGATACCAGTTTTGTTTACAGATGTAAAGGGTTCATGCACTTTTGCAGCTGTGAGGGTATAAATACATGCTAACATGCTAACAATGACAATGTGAACATGTACTGTAGGTATGTTTACTGTATCTACCATCTTTGCGTGCTAACACTTGCCAACGAGCACTAAACACAGAGTATACTGTGATGGCGATTAGGTCTGCAGATCTCCGATCATATTGGTCACATTGAAATGTTGTCCTGATGCTAGCACTAGATATATGCTTAAAGGTTTATCAGAAATTCAATTAATTTCAATCCATCAGAAAGATGTCAAGACATTTCACTCAAATCCACACATGTGGTTTTGTAGTTTCAACCTTTTGGGGACGAGGGAATAGTTGTTGAGATATTTCAGCGATGATAATGGAAACAAAGTGGAGGTGACAGACCGACATCAAAATGATAATGAGAACAAATATAAATTCATAAATAAACTAATTCAGTCCCTTAAAAAGGTCGAGTTAGATTATTTCATATTGCAGAAACTGTAAGTCACATTGTTTCATTTATTTAATATCATCTCAGTGAATTGTTTTGATTTTGCATTCGGTTTCATGTGACATCACTGGTCAGAAAATCAAGAAATAACAAGGGGAACAGGTGTCTGACTTGTCTATTCTGAAACATGGTGGACTCTACAAAAGAAGGTATGAAGATACAATAAGGCTCATTCTGAGAAAACGAACACACAGTAATTATTAAATGCAGGATATAACAGACTCATGAAAAGCTGATAATGAATACTATATTCCATCTCTGGCCCTGAATCCATCACACTTGACCTTTATCAAACTGAATCTATGATCAGAATGTGTGAATGTACGAACAATACGCGGTAATACATCCAGTAGTTGTTGAGATGTTCAGTCAAGACCAAAGCAGTATAATGAATATTACACATATGGAGATGTATTTTTGTCCAGAGGCCGCTCCAGTATGTCACCACCCACTCCCTGTGGATTCTCCGCTGTAGTCTTCATCGTCTGAGCCCATTTCCATAAGCAGTCTGGGATCCTCCGAGGTCTCAGGGTGCACGTCGCCCCGATGGGACAGAGCTCTGCTGCTTGACTCCTGCATAACTGGGTCTGCTACATCCAAGTTCACTAAAAATAGAATGATGTAGAATTATGAAAGGAATCTGCACACAAAAACAAGCCCAGACAGGAAAGAAAGCATGAAGCAGGCACCAGGGGAGGCATGCTGTACATTAGCTGTCTCATTACATGCTTCTCAATATCAAATAAATATGTAAAAGTAAACATATAAGCTGTCACGATCACTCCTCTGCAAATAATTAAAGCACTGCATGGCCTCATGTCAAATATCGGTCAAGAAAAAATCTGATGTACAAATTAATAAATAAATAAATGAATAAATAAGAAAAGGTCAGTATGGCATGCCTTATTTATCCAACAGCATTTTGTATAAACACAACAACTATAAATGCTTAGAGAATCACACGTTATTCAGAGTAACTTCCAGTAAACTGCCACTAGGAGGTGCTATGTACCTCCACATGACTTTCCCCTCTCACGCACTTTTCTACTGATATCAATCAGAGTGTCCATAGAAAATGCAAGGTCACTTCCTGCGGAGTATGAAATGAATGTTTATAAGACAAACACTTAAAAGGTGGCTGCAAGTTCTGTGTTGTGGGTGCTGGTTATAGTGCTGGGTGGCTGGGTGACTAATGTGTCCTCATTTATTTACGGTATCACTCTTTTTTCTTTCTTTTTTTAAAGATGTCTCAGAAGTATTTGAATGCAGCAACCTAGAACCCACGTGTCAAAGTCAAGGCCAAATCGGGCACGCGGTACATTTACTTGAGGACCAGGTGATGTTTGGATTTTTCTGTCGTACATATCGTATAGGCTACTGGCAAGCAACATCCTGAGTGCTGCAAATATAACAGTGTTACAAAACAGCAGAACAAGCAGGTGCTGTGTGAGAGGTTGCCATGTTTAGCCATAAAAAGAAAAAGAAACATGGTGTTCTGACATGTCAGTCACTACAAAAAGGTTTGGAACTGGATGTTGCAGTATCTTGAGAAATGAATCATCTGGCGCTGGATCCAAACAGCTCTCCAGAGTTTAGTGTCTTGATATAGATGAATAAGAGTATGATGTTTTCCTGTTTTCGGCAAACACACACGCTGTGTGGACAAAACACTGGGTAGGTTGCTGTATTTGATGATATTCATCTCTGTCTGGGGATGTGCAGTTCACTGTTGTGTTCACTGGCACCCTGACGGCCTGGTAAACTGCAGAACTATTGAGTGACTTTGGCCAAGGATATTAATCTTATTCAACCCTTATTCTTGTTTTGCTAAATTATATGATGAATTCAGACAAAAACAAACATGAAGTCAACTTGGATTCAAAGACAGATTTAAATAATTAGTTTTTTCTTCTCCAACATATCTTTTTTTGCGTGTCATCGCTGTTGTTTTTATCTTCATCACAGGGCAGTGTTCTTCAGTCCTGGTCCTGGGGTCACTCTCCCCTGCATGCTTCACATGTTTCCCTGCTCCAGCACACCTGATTCAAATGATCCCCTCGTCATCAAGCTCTGCTGAAGCCTGATAACGACTGACATTTCTTCTGTCTCTTTCTGTTTGATTTGGTGCTGATCGTTAAAATCCTGCAGCTGACTTTGTTTTATAGATACAGATTATTATTACTATCATTATCATTAGTAGTAGTAGTAATAGTAGTAGTAGTAGCAGTACAGATTTTTCACCAAATTTTAGCTAGCTTCAAGAGCTCATGTTTTTGTGGTCATGGTTAGTGTCGGTAAGTAACAGTTTGTTACCACTACTAGCTGCTATAACTGACATTCCACACATAATGCCACACTCTTTCAGACATCAGCTGAAAGAGTGTGGCATTACATGTGGAATATCAGTTGTTCTATTAACAGTATTACGTACTTTGAAAGTGTTAAAGGTGCAATATGTACAGTTAGATGGTTGACTGTTGAGTTTCATTCTAATACTGAAGCATTGGGTCTGTGAAAGGCCAAACCTACCGATCATTAGACGACCTGGGACTGAGAATCAACTTTCAAGTATCTTTCCCTGTCACTTTTTGCACCTTTAAGGTCACTGAATTGAAACACATTTTTTAAAGACACAACCCTGTATACAGCCCTCTCAACTTTGCTGTCTGTCCACATGAACAAACCTCGCACCATATTTCGAAAGGAACAGGAAGTCGCTCTAGTTATTCGTTGTTGTCGATTCTGAGGATTCTGATTGGCTCGCATGGCTTTATCCTTCTCCCTACATTGCCGCCCATAGTTTTGGCATAGTTATAATGGCGCTCGATGGCGTATTTATGTGGGTTAATGTAAATGACAACTTTTTTGAAAACGATGTTGTGTGCACAATGTTATTATTGAAAATGGGGGGGGAATATTTGTTTCTCTAAATACCCGGCTATGTGTAAATGTGGCCTTAAAGAATGTGTTTTCTCAGCCTTAGTCAATGGCTCCGCCCACCCAGAGTCAGTGCACACCTGGATGGGCGGAGCCTCTACTTACACAGTATAGAGAGATGGTTACAGCTGAAGCAAAGCAGCATCACAGTCCCAATGGTGAGTTGAGGGTGAACTCTGGAGATACGATTCTAGCGGAAGAAACAAACACACCCACACACACCTACACACAGGCACAGAGAGCTGACAGGTTTACAACAGGAGAGAGGCAGAGAGAAAACAGGTGGTGAAAAACAGACAGCAGAAAGGAAAGAGTCTGAAGAAAGACGCAGAGGAGACGGAGCTGATGACAGCAGAGAGGAGAACAAAAACAAATCAAAGTCTCACAGTCTCTATACGGAGTATACTGCTGTTCTTGTCATTTGGAAACCAAACAGAGTCTATAAACACAGTTTGAGTCGTAATTCAAAGGACAACCATCCAGAGAGTAAAGAAACGTACAGACTAATAATAAATAAATCATCAAGGAAAAGAAAGGTTCAGGTGAGGAATGAAGTCTGGAGTCTGCACAGAGGGAGGGGAAAGGACATAGAAGCCTCTCTGTCTTTGTCTGAGGGAAACACACACACACGCACACACACACACACACACACACACACACACACACACACACACACACACACACACACACACACTCTGTTGTATCTACCTGTTTCTCAGGTTTTATTGTCAGCACTGAAAGCCTGCTGGGGGATTTTTGTCTCTCTGAAGGGATCAAGGTGAGCAGAAACACCCTGAACACTCAGTACAGGAAGTGAACAGGGAAAACTGTGTTCTGACGATTACTTTTTGTGTTCCTTGCTTGTTTGTTTGGGTTGCATGCATGCTCCCAGTGCGGTTATACAGTAGAGGATGCAGAGGGCATGGAAAAGGACTGGTGCTGCTGGTTACTGAATTGAGGAAGCAAAAAAAATAGAGCCCGACTGATATGCAGTTTTTTAGGGGCCGAGGTTAATAAGAATATTTGGGGGGTTAAAAATTCTGAACGGCCAATATATACACTTTTTTTGCTGTGATCCCAATATTTTGCGTTAATATCCACTATTGTAACATTGTGTGTGTGTGTGTGTGTGTGTGTGTGTGTGTGTGTGTGTCTTGTGCGGCTCATTATTGTATCATGGGACATCTGCCTGCACAAGCCCAACTCCTACGTGAGCCATGATCATCAGCCACAGCGGAGGGTAAGGCTGTGTGTGAACACAGCTTGAGACAAGTGGTGGTGATTTTAATGTTGGAAAGTTTCCAAAAATTTAAAGTATTCAGTGATCCTTCGAGTTATTTTGTTAAATTTGGAGAGGCTTTTGAAACAACATTTGGTACATTAAAACCCAGACTACAGGTACTTTTATTATACAATGTCTGTATACTTTTATACTAATGATTAAAATAATGTATTTGCTTTGACTGATTTTCATAACATCAGTCAAAGTTAAATACAGTGTGAAACCAGTCAAAAGCGATGGAGGTTAAACTCAAGCTGTTTCACATTGTGGGATATTTTACACTTTATTAAATGGATCCCACTGTCATGTGTGTGCAGTAAAGACGGGGTTGCAGCCAGCAGCATGTTGGCTGGAACAGACTGAGAGCAGGGGGAAACAGTTCGCCTGGCTGTGTCCTGCCAGCTTGTTGGGTAAATAGATAATGACAGGATTCTCAATTTTGGGGGAAACTTTTCCATGTCTAGTCTGTTAAAAAAACAAACAAAAAAACAAAACCAAAGAGTGACTTCCACAGAGTCACGGGAGGTTCTGCGTCAGACTTTTTCTTGGCAGGTGCGTTCATGTCAAGGATTTCCTGGATTCCTGTGATCTTGCCTGACAACCAGTCAAAATTCGAGGAAGTGACTGCGTCCTGGCACGAAACACCTATTGTCGGCGGTTGTTACCTTTGGACAGAGTCAGGCTACCTGTTTCCTTTTGCGTCCAGGCTTTATAGTTGGCTGTGGAGACACGGACTGAATTATTCTGGCACACTTTGCACTTCAGTAGTTCGTGCCTGTCAGTCCGTTCGCGGGAGAAAGTGTGTCAGTGTGCTTCTCATGTGTCAGCAGTGTTAAATGTCGCGTTATCATTCTAAATGTCTGTGACGCTCGCTGCTGGGTTGAGCCGGTGACACCACAGGTGGCCAGCGGAAACAAGCAATTTCATTCATTCTTTGATATCGTCTTTACTCGGAGAGCTGGATGAGCCACCTTCCTGCCACAGGGAGCCGCTGAGCACCGCCGGCTCCTGTTGGCGCCCACTGCAGTTCCAGTACAGCTGCTGAAATGTCAGTGCCTCACTTAAGAAGGCCTCAAGGTGAGGAGAGTTACTAATTCTCTCTCGCTTATGCAACTTTTTCCATAGGCTCAGGGTTTCTGTTGCTGCCTTCTTTTCTAAATGCACAAACCTTAAGTCAACACATCGACATGCAAAAGAGGCCGAGGGAGAAATGCAAAGGCTGAACAAGCCACCGACCATACGACGCCACGTGTCCCCGGTGACCTCTCAGGCCGTCTCTTCGGCTCTCCGCATCGGTCGCGTTCCGGCCATGCAGGTCTGCGGGGAAAAAGAAGAGGCAGAGTGCGTGGGGGAGAAAGTTTGAGGAAGTTTTCATCTCTTTTGACAAATTTTTATTTTATCTTAAAGTTAGTTTTTTTTTCGTGCGTGTTTGATAGTTTTGTTTTTAGTTTTGCTGGTAATCTTTATATGTCTTTAGTGGAGATTTGTTTTTTTTAAAACCTAAAAACAAAATGTGATTTAGACCATCATGGAACAATGAGACCCAGACATCACACACACACACACCGTGGACACACCTGTATGGCTGATGAATGTAAGCGTGGCGCTGAAGCCTCTGTGTGTGATGCTGCTGTCTGACGTGAACTGAAGCACCATGACGCTGCGGTAGGACAGGACAGGAGGAGGAACGCCGCCATCGCACAGCACGGCTACACAACACAGAGCAAAACAAACAGAGAAATGTTGCTTTTCAATCAGGAATCGGCGATGCAACAAAGACGGGGACGACATAAAAGGGGGACAAAATGAACAAAGCCCTACAAAGATAAGGTGAGACAAAGGTGGGAAGCAGCCCGGAGAGCCACCCATCCTACCGATTACGTCTCTTCCTTCCACGTCACCGAGGACGGTGAGGGAATCATACGCGCATCTGTCTGACTCTTCCAGGGAAAAGTCTGCAAAGTCAAGCTGGAACACAACGCGACAGTGACACAAGTTTGTTTGAAAAACATTCCTCAGTCGTGTATTTGTGCTCCACTGGAAGATCTGGTGCGTCACCTTCACAACGTGACCGCGTGGAGCGTAGACGACCCAGCGTAGGACACAGTCGTTACTGTAGAACTGTGGGTAATTTGGGCTGTGGATGGCAGTCTGACCCTCCACGAGAACGACAGCCCCGCACTCTGATTACACGCACACACACATACAGCACACACACGGCACACACAAGGGACACATGAACACAGACCAGCCAGCATTACTAGACTTAACTGAGGTCCAGCTTAACACAAATAATACACACTTATCTGCACACTGAAAACAACAGAGCCATTATTAACAGCTGGGTTCATCCACTCCACAGCTACTCACTGTGTGTGTGTGTGTGTGTGTGTGTGTGTGTGTCTTGTGCTGCTCATTATTGTGTCATGGGACATCTGCCCGCACAACTCCCAGGTTGCTACGAGATCCACAATCATGCCACACAGCAGATAGTGTGACTGTGTATGAACTGTATATACAGTGTGTGTATACAGCTTAAGCGATGGACACAGAGCAGAACGTATATCCGCCTGCAGCGCTGCACTGCAGATGTGCTGCTTATAACATGCAGAGATGTGTGCGGCTGCGTGCTGTACTGTGTGTCTGTGTTGTTTATCGTGACTCCCACCAGGATCAGAGAGTCCCCTGACAGCACGATGCCTAATGACAAAGCCACTTCCTGATCGGTTAATGTCAGAGGAGAAGAGAAGTGTTGCAGCCTGGGAATTATTTAGTAGCACTGGGCCTGGAGGGACACTCCCACAGAAAATCCCTGCAAAAAAAACAGAGAAAAATGCCAAACGATGACAAAATACAAAGCGGTTCAGCATGTGTGGTATGTGTATGTGTAATATGTACATCCTGTTATGTCGCGTTGTGGCGATAGCAGCCGTAGATGTGTCTGCCTTCTCTCAAATATAATGGCTTTTGGTGCTCAAAGCGCCGAAAAGGAAACAAATAAAAAATACAATTTAGAAAACCAGAAATCCTGAATCCAGTTTCTACAGATCAGGGGTTTTCAAGGCACATCTATATTCAGATCCCTGCAACATATTACTCATGAGATATTTATGAACAAAATGATTCAATAATTAATTTAAGACTTTGGTAAATTCCATAAACCAGAACAGCTCACAATTTTGAAATTAGGGTGACCTGCTCTGCACAAGAAAGCAATACATTTTTCCCCTTGTTGTCTCTCTTCACACTGACTGCCAATCAGAGTCTTTGATGTGTCACACAATAATAATTCCCCCAATCTGACACCTGCATTTCCTGGAAAGTTTTTCAAGTATTTTTTTGATGGTGGTGGTGGGTGGTGGTGGTGGTGGTGGGTGGGGGGGTTATACAGAATTTGCCTCTATATTAGGAAAACAAAAGCGTGCAAAGTAGAGAATTCACAGTGTTTTCATCACTTGCCCTATATATTAGCAAAATATATAGCAAGTGATGAAAACACTGTGAATTCTCTACTTTGCGCGCTTCATTTTGCACAGTGATATGGTTCATATGTCTTGATTAATAGGAAGACAGTAGTTACTAAATGAAAGGGCTGTGGGCTGTCTTGAGTTACCAGGTCCTAATCTGTAAAAAGAGACATTGCTGCATTGTGTTTTTTAAATGTGTTTTTTTGGCGCTCTGAGTGCCTTTCTTGTAAATCCCTCATGATCGAGAGAAGACAGACACCTCTATATGGATAACTCATCAAAACAATCTCGATGGATAAATAGCACCACATGTAAAGAGCTAAAACATGTATTTTCTGATTTTGGAGTGAACTTTCCCTTTATCACACAGAGATCAGACTTGCATCAATCGTTTTCTCTCTCACCCCATGTAATGAAGACCAGATATATATTTCCTAAAATGATGAACCTTTGTTTTGACCTCATTAATCCAGAGGTCCTGGGTGCCTCTGCTGCCACTGAATGTTTTCGGTATCAGTCTCGATCTCACCGTGTGCTTCTGCATTCACGTCCTAAACTCACCAACAGGCCTGTGGCTCTCGGCCGAAACAGTGAGTCGATCATAGCGGCAGTACGAGTCATTCTCCACGTGAAATTGATCAAACTCCAAGAGAATACTGTAACCTGGAGGGACACTGATGCTCCACACACACAGCCTGAAGACACACAGAGATTAAAAACATCCAGGGGAACTGTGACACACAGGCTGTTATTATTTATTGCTTAAGCTCCTTCTCCTTACAGTCAGGCAAACCTGAGCTGGAAGACAAATGTTTGTGTTAATAGTAACAGTTAAAGTGAGGAGCAAAGATTTGTGAAATCAGGCATTATCACTTTAAATATGAAAATAAGTTAAATCACAGTTAGAATCTGGGGTGTCACTCACTGGTTGTTGTCATAGAGATCACCAGGGTGGGCGGGGTTTCTGATGACGTCCTCTCTGTCAGTTACAGGTCCATCTCTCACACTGCAGAGGTCTGACACACACACACACACACACACACACACACACACACACACACACACACACACACAGTAGTGTGTGCATCAAAGCAGCATGATGAAATATAGATGATAAGTTGCTGTGATGAGAGAAATAACAACTCACTTGATAAAGTCGATCGCTGCTGCTGCTGCTGCTGCTCATCAGCTAAAGGAAACACAGCAAAGGCAGAAAAACTAACAAATATGACACCATTGTTATCAAACCTTATACCAGTACACAAACATATTCTGGTAAACTGTGCACACTGACTGTGTATACATATTTACCCACACATTTGGCATGTTACCATTTAAATAAAATAGTTTATAGCTGAGGGGGTCGGCACATAATGCAGCTCAAATAGACTGTTCATGACCCAAATGTATTTTGCATAAATTGTACATTTGTATAGAGCTATATGATCAAAATATGTATCATTTATATGTATTTTTTCCTTTAATGAGGACTTTTATTTCTGGTTCATTCTGCTGACAATACTTCTATTCTTTTGCTTATGAAAGACTTTTCCTCTTCATGTAATTGACTTGTAATGGTGTATTTTCTACATTGCTGGATGTATTTCACCTCTGTACATACACAGATCATAGCCTGTGCCTACTGAATCTTACATTATAGAGCTACCAGCTCTGGAAAGTGAATAGTGATGCCAATTCAAATCTTAGTTTGCAAATTGATGGTGAGCATATCACTGTGTGTTTTCTATTAATATTTTCTTTGACCTTTTCTTGTGTGTGTGTTCTGTGTGCCAATAAATTCCCAGAAAACACACAAGGTCCCGTTTTGTGCTTGATAACAGACATATCATGGAAGTCTTCAGTTTCAATGCTTCTCTTTTTTATTAATAACGATGGATCTAATGAGTGTGTGATATGAACGGGGTTGTTTGAAGGGACTCCCCTCAGCTCTGTGGAGAGTTTGGACCATCATGTTTTGTTTAATCACAAGTAACAGCGCTATTTTGGTTCGGTCTCACAGCTTTCATCAGCCCTTTTGAGTCACAGCAGGCTACTGCTTTGAGCCAAAAATACTCTGATGAGCACACTGTGAGCTAATTGCCCGACACCAAATGACAGACAGGAAAAAGCAAAGGGGGGGCAAAGTCCATCAAAGTGTCATGTCACCAGCGTTTGTAACCCTAATCCTGATCTTCACTTAACTTTTATTCCAACACAACAGATGTTCAATACTTCTCAAGGGTCATGTGTCAAGTCAGTGGGTCAAATGGCTTGTTTCATAAACTAAATTATCTTTAAAAGCCAAATCTTGAGATGATGTGTTTGTGAGACACAATCAGCCTGACTCATCTAGTAATAACCTTGTCTTAACCCACCCTCTCTCAGTTTACGCTTGATCCAGGGCAGCAGCAGCCTGACATCAGTGAAAACCCCCGGAGAGCCTCTTCTGGAGGGGGGGCGGCTGCTGTTGTTTCTCCAGCTCCGACCGCATCCCTTCCCCCAGGAGGTTACGCCCAGCGCTACCCAGTGACCGCCGCCTGAACCTGCCGGACATACCAGGGGACCCCCCGAGTCCCCCTGGAGGAGGATGAAGGGAGGAGTAAAACACTGCAAACCTGTTCGGAGCTAAAGCGTAATGTCATGGGAACAGCCGGCTCAGTCGCAGATATAAGTTGAAGCTGCTTTCAGTGGCTCAGGTTGAACTGGGCTCTTGAACTAAATGGAGAGGGGATTGATGGAAAGGACAGGAACATGTTTCTGATCGCGCATTGCTTTTTCTACCTGGCAGGCGTCTCTTCCCCCTCTCTCTGGCCCGGCACACAGGACTGTCATGGCTGGCAGGGGCCTCGCAGGTCTCTGGCTAAGAAGAGAGCTTTTGACGGTCTGGAGGACATGTTTACATCTGGCCGGGTCCAACAAGTCCAACCGGACCTCTCTGAGCACAGCAGGGAGACGACCCTCTAGGGAGCAGGAGGTTAGAGCTCAACAAAATAGGAGCTCGCGTCTGCTTGAACAGTATCCGGCGGGAGTGAGAGAATGACTTACTTTCCTTCACCCTGCCCCATCCACCCACAATGCAGTTGGTTTCAGGTGGGATGTTCTCATCAGGCAAAGGCAGACATATTGGCCGGACTCGAGCTCCTGTTGAAAAAACACTTATCAGTGACTTAAAGCGATAGTGCGGGTCTGTTGATGTGGGTTTGTGTGAGGTTCTTATCCCTGGTCAGTGTATCACCTGCAGTAGATGACGGACAGCTCGCCCCCCGTGTGGAGAAGCAGCGCGTTGCACCAACAGGGAAGCAGATTGTCGGACCCCTAAATTTTAGCCACCTAAAAGAAGGCACACCTACAGAATATGTTACCTTTTGAGTGTACACTATATTTTGAGGCAGCTGTGCTTGTGCGTAGGTGTATGGACGTTGTACAATTGAGGGAATGTGGAGGGAAACGGCTGTCTGACAGCAATGTAAAGCATCATTTTTGTTGGTGTGTCTTTTGTTTGTCCCTTTTAAAAGCACAATGCTTTGCTTCCCGTCGGTGATACGTGCTGCTTCTCCACACAGCAGGGGGGGCTGACGGTCATCTACTGCAGGTAACACAATGACTAGGGATAACTTCCTCATACGACTCCACATCAAAAGACCCAAACTACCCCTTTAACAAAGCGTGATCAGTATCACAGTAAGTGACTGTCATTTCAACACAGACGTGCCGAATCGAATGCGCTGGTCCAACTCCAGCAGAGCTATGTCGTAGCTCATGGGCACAGAATGATGGTACTTCTCGTGGGCGGATGCAGACTTGATCAGAAGGACTTGCTCCTCTTCATCATCCACTCTCTGGTCAAAGTCTCCCGCCACCACTCTCACACCACTGAGAAACTCCCTAGACCAAAAAGAGAACAGTTCAATTCACAGCAATCTAACCTAACCCGTAAACTGTGGCACAAAAAGGAAAAAGGTCCTCGGGTATGTAACAAGCGTACTTTGAGAGGGATGCAAAGCAGTGTGCAGCGGTCAGGATCCAGCGGTCAGTCAGGATGGCCCCGCCACAGAAATGAGAGCCCTTGTTCTTCAGGGAAACCTGAGCAGAGACACCAGGAGCTTGACTGATGCAGGAGAAGTATCTGGATGTCAATGCTCAGAGCTTAACAATCTACTGACACTGTGATTCAACTCAATTGTGATGCCCATTTGGATTTTAGTTAAAAACAAAGTGTCATTTATTTAGCAGTATTCCTCACATGTCGGCTAACAAGAAGAAGAGGTCATTTTGGAATAACTTCTTAGGAAGCTGCTAACGTTCATGCTTGCAGTTAAGTTATTAGTGGCCTTGTTTAGGTAATACTGCTGTCGTGATGTCAGAATTTTACTCCACGATTATTGTGGCCTAAAGTGTTAAGACTAGAGTACTACCCGCTCTGTTTTATGGCGGGTGGCATTTACCATCGAGGTGCATTACCACCACAATGGGAGGATGGAATTAAGAAATGGAAGTGATTATAAAAGGCTCTGGATCATGGTCATTAACCGTATATCATTACACCCCTGTGGGCAACATTTAGTAGGAAGTTCATCAGAGTGCTTCTTCAGTAGCGAACAGGAAATAACAGATAACAGCGTGGTGGGAAATAGAAGAAGTGGTTATTCTCAGTAGTGATGCCATCAGGGCTGAGCAAACAAAGAAAACCACAGCCTCAGTCTGCACAACAAAACAACAGCTAGAAATCGTGTTTGAAGGAGAGGCGACGACCACTGACCAGCCATGGGTGCGACCCGTATGTGGCCTCGGCCCCCCCAACCACCCTCAGAGACTGAACCATCGGGCTCCACGCCTGAGGGGCCCCACACTTTGGAGCTGACGAACAGGATATATACATTACGTCAGTGTCTCGACGGCATTGAAGAATCCATGCAAAACAAGAAAAGTGGCCTTCGCCCTGTTTGGTATCCAACTCTGTCACTCACCTGTTTGAGCAGCGTCGATGCCAGCGCTGACCCAAAACCAGAGAGAGAGCAGAGCGGCACCGGTCCTCATCGCCGACACACACATCGAGAATGGCTCCAACTAAGGGGACAAACTGCTTTATAGACCCCGACGTGTGTGAGGAGATACTTATTCATCAGGCAGTAACAATCTTGCGGCAGGTGGTCGGTGCACTTGGGAGTCCAAACGAAATGAACTGCAGTTATCTACTGAGTCAAAGTGTCGGAGCTCTCAAGGTCAGCCGTGATGCGGTTGCGTGGAGTTTTGTTGCAGAGGCACAGCCCAGCTGCTGTAAAACATTTAAAGAGGAGAAACAGCCATAAAACGCAGACAAAGATCCCACAGGAGGCTAGCTGTTACTGTTGCACATGTGAGCACGCGCGCTGACGTAGGTGCAGATAGAGCGAAAGAAAAGAAAAGAAATGAAAAAAGAGAGCGATATTTTGATGGAGTTTTGTTCGCCGCCCGTGCGCGTTCGTCCCCCCTGACCTCTGCGCCTGAAAACAGACTGGAAACATGATTTCCCGTTCCAGAAAACAATGTTGATATTGATGCTTTCTACTTTTGCGTTTGAGGTTTTTACGTCAGCTTGTTGTGAACGCTTGAAAATACCAGACAGTCTCTGGAGGCCAGCGTGACCTCTGACAGGCTGTATAAGACAAGACACAGGAAACAGAGCTCTTACCACATGCACTTTATGATTGGACTGCTGCGTATCTGCGACAACGGCATGAGTCAGACATGAGGCATGTGACGGTAACCTGCTTTTAGAAAACCTGGTGTTTTGACAGTTTAAACCTAATTGGAACAAATCTGACCTTATAACATCGAAAATGTCATTCTGACTTCCCGGACGAGGGTCAAACGTCACCTTTAAGTACCCCTCCTACGCATAACGACTCGGTCAGTAAGCTGTATCTGCAAATGTCCAGGAAGATACGAGGAGAACAGGGAGTTTACTCTGCGCTTTCAGCACCAACAAATAGATAAGCTCCTGCAACTGTGTGTCACTGTATTTGGAGCGAGAGAAGGTTACTTGCCCTAAAAAAAAAACTCCTTGTGACATTAGAGGAGTAATTCACACTGTTCTCACTTATTTGTTTCATTGTGGTTTTGCACTACATTTACCAGAAGTCCCTTTTCCAAGTAGGGCCAGTATTGTGGTGCATTTTTTGGTGCTGATGATGAAGAGCCGAAGAAGAAACGCTGCCAGAGCGGTTCACGAGTCGGCTCACTAGCGGCGGGCGAACCAAGCTAAAGAACAGATCATCTCATCGCTGATATCTGATTGCATCACTTCCTCGGTGGCAATAAAGACTCACCGCACAGCAAAGCTAAAAGCTTTCATGAACTGGATACAGATTGCATCACCATTGTGTGGGCAGTGAAGTGCTAAGCAGGACTGCTATGTATACACACATGACCCAAAGTATTACTTTAAGTACTAAGAAAAAAACCCTCATCTTAACATTCATTAACAGATGTACAGTATTGACGCTCAGAGAGAGCGTCTGTGTGTGTGTGTGTGTGTGTCTGTGTGTGTGTGTGTCTGGGCTCCCTCTCTAAGCCCTGTAAGCCCCTGGTTCCTGTTTATGCAGCCCAGTGGGCCAGGCCCCACCGGTGAGCACGGCTTGTTGTGACTCAGCGCCTGGCATGGTTGCTGGGCCACAGTTGCTGTGCGACTGTTGCCAGGTGTTGGAGAGAGGCGCACGGTATACTGACGTATCACTGTACGACTGACTTCAGCATCTAAGGACCCACATATAGAGACGTGACGGGACGTCAGCCGCCAGCCGCCCATTCGCCAGGGCGACACTGACAAAAATGTCCCCTGGTGTTTCCGTCTGTGGGAGGAAATGTTAAATGCATTCAGGCGCTTCCTTCCTCGCACATAGACTCATCAGCGAGCATAATCTGTGGCTTCACCCCAGAGAAATAAAGGCACGTTTACTTGTGATGGGATGATGCCAAAAAGAAGTTTGTCTGGCATTACAGGGACAAGGCTAAACTAGGACAGGGTGTGTGCACAAAATCACCATATACCTCATGTTTGGTCATATTCAGGGCTCTGTCTATTACCTGGGATCTGTTTCCCCCCCCCCATGTGGGTAGTTGTGTTTCTGACAACTTTCTGCAAAATGATAAAATAAATAAGAAGGGGAGTTTCTTTGTGCTTTGTGCAGTGATATCTTCTTTCAGCAGTTCAGTATTTTACAACTAAAAAGATTACATATTCACATATTCTTTTTTTATACTATGTGAGATGGAGGTAATGTAGCATTAAATAAAAATGAATAATAATAATGCATTTTAGATTTTCATGTTTTTTTATTGTAAAGCAGGTCAAACAGAGGGGTGGATGCTGTGAATGTGTCGAAATGCTCAAACAGCATGTTATTCACACAGTATTTGGAAACTGTGCCTGCAAACAAAACCATCCGGATTTCTGTTAGGTTGTGAAACAGGACTGGGCGGTGCAGACTCAGACCTGTGAGGCAAGTCGGAGCTTTATGGGGTGGTGCAGCATAGAGGAGCTGCAGCCATAGAAGACATGAGAAGAATAACGTGTTTTTGAACGTTAAAGCATGTTAACATTTACTGGAATAACCCCAGATTAAAACATGATCCTAAGAATGAGCATAACATGGGACTTTCTTTCTTACTTAAGAAACCAAACTTATTTGAGGAAGGGAATTTTTTTCTTTCGTTTTGATGTACAATTTTAATTTAAACACACACATCTTTAAATACTGTTCCTGGCAGAAATTGGCTTCCATACATGTGATGCAACTTTGCACCTAGACTTTACAGCACATTTTCTGTGTATTTAGCATTTAAACTTTTTGTTATGATACAGAGTATTGAATATATGCTTGCATCATATGTTTCTACCAATTTTGTAATAATGTTGTATGAAGTTTGACATTGTGCATGGATTGCATTCAGTTTTTATTTGTTTTGAAGTTGTTCTACTCACGCTGAGATTGTATTACATGGATCAGATCCAGTTTTCCTGATTCCTGTGATGAATTCTAGTTTCAAAATGTGTATAATAATAAACAAGGAGAGTTAAATGATGTCAAAGAAGAGGCTGTTGCCCTCAGCCTCTTCACTTGCAGTGAGAAACAAAACCTCTCCAGTGTGAAACAATATCCAGACACAATCTCCAGCGTCAGTTTGCTTAGCAACCGGAGTCAAATGAGGGCAACAGATCAGACCCAGCAGCGTTCATGTGAACCTGTAATCACGTTACCTGTCCCTGTATGAGTTTACACATAACATCAGCTCATCCATCTGAGCTTTTATGGCATAAGACCCTTAAGAGAAACTACATTCACGTACATATGAAAGACTTAACAGCCACATATATAATGGGGTGTTAAATGGTCACCATGTCAGACATGGCTGATCCTCCCCAGGCATTAACAGAAACACTGCCCCTACAGTCATTACTACAGATTAAAGTGGGTAACAAAAAGGAGGACGGGCCAGCCCTTCCGTTCATGGGGTCGAGTGTAATCCTGAATGGTAGCATTAAGTCTTAATGGAGCTGTTTGGTAGCTTTCACTACAGTCCGGCTTCCAGATACAATGCATGCAAGTGCAGGACAGATCTATTATGCACCACAGGAAACAGGTCAGCTGGACAGATTGGGACTAATGTTGCATTTGCACTATGTACAGCACTTTGGTCAGTGTGAACTGTTATAAATGTGCTTTTATAAATACATTTTACATTTTACTTACTATTTGTCTCCCCATCAATCCTGCTGTTGCTCAGTGTAACAAAGTGAGGGCCTCTTTAACTCAAACTAAAGCGTGGAGACAAATCACACCACTTGGTCATGGAGAGGATTAAACACAGTTTATTCCCTCTTTTTGGTTTACAAACAAAAAGGCACCCATTGATTTATTGTTTTAGGAGTTTCACATTGACTGTGGCAAGAACTCATTTTCCTCCTTCTTGAGGTGAACACAGTGACCTGTGCTCATCACAATTCTTAAAGTACGACCAATGAAAGACGACCACCATATTTAAAAGTGAACATTGACACCAGTCTGAATGCAATCACAACCTCAGAGACAAACAAACAAAAAAACATTAGCGCTCTAGTAAATCCCAAGCACATGGACCCATGTTGTGCCGACCATGTAAAAAGGAGCAAACGGAATCATTGAGCCATGAAATCAAGCTGATATTGATAAAAATAAAAATAAACCACAACTTCCTCTTGCCAGTGACTGATCACAGGCCACTGAATCTCACACACGCAGGAGAAAAAGCCGACTGGTAACATTACTACATGAAACAGTGCATCACTTAGTTATAGCAGGAAATTTTTTTTTTATATATATATATATATATATATATATATATATATTTATATATATATATATATATATATATATATATATATATATATATATATATATATATATATATATATATATATATATATATATATATATATATATATATATATATATATATATATATATATATATATATATATATATATATATATATATATATATATATATATATATATATATATATATATATATATATATATATATATATATATATATATATATATATATATAAATATAATTTTTTTTATTTTATTTTTTCAGTTAAATTTTTTTTTATATATAAAATATAGAATCATTATACACGTAAACCAGTTTAATTGCCAAATCCTAAAGCTGTGAACTGAACATGACTAGTTTCCTATGGCTCTGAAAACCTATTCAGCTGTTTGACTGTGAGCTGTACAATTCTACACGATGAACACAAGATTTTCTGTTGAGGTTGGAACAGTTTTGGTTTCTTCATGCGAGAGACTTCTGTACATGTGTTTTTTTCTCTGTGTTCTCATGGGACACATAGTCCCGATGACACAGATTCAAGAAATAATTAACTTTCGAGGGAAATATGCTTATTTACCTTCTTGCCAAAAGTTAGATGAGAAGATTAATATGTCTTAAGTCTGTAGCAAGCTGGCAGTTTAGCTTTGCACAAAGACAAGAGAACATGGTAAACATTACTTCTAAGCCTCACTCATTAGCATGTTTCGTATTATTTTTTACAACTGTACAAAAACCGAAGGGTCAACCTCATAATGCAGTGTTACGAGGAGTCTTCTTCGGAGTGCAAATGTTGACAGGCAACCAGTGGAGAGACAAGAGAGCTGTCCTGGCTCAGAAATATTTTATTAATGTGTGTGCTTATAGGCAGACTTAGTTTTGGACAGAGCCAGGCTCGCTGTTTCCTCCAGTTTCCAGTCTTAATACCAAGCTGAGCTTACCAGCTGCTAGATGCAGCTTCATATTTAAAAACATATATGTATAGTAGAGTTATAACAATCTTCTCATCAAACTCTCAACAGCAACAGAGCAAATAGAAATGTCAAAGTATTCCTCCAATTTAGATGATTACGCATTCAGTCAAGAAACTCATTTCACTCAGAAATATAGATTTGAAAAGACGATTTAGTGACTTTAACTGATTTGAGAATTTTGTTCCAAGTGGATTTAATGCTGATGATACGTTTGTACAATAACAATGGTACGATTCAGTAGTTCCTGACATCAAAAGTGAGAACATGATAAAGACCCGTTCGTTGCTCTCACTTCTCAAATCAAGCTTGAAGAAAACCCTGAAATTAGACAAGCTGTTTACCCCCCTCCCTCCCACAACGCTAAACAAGAGCATGGCAGCCATCCCCATCACAAAATGACTTACTCACTCATACTGTCACTAGGAAATGGAGTTACAACAACAAAAGGTTTATCGCACCGCACTCCAATAAACAAACACTTGCTTAATATCAAAATTACAGGCAATTACAGGATTGTTAATTTCTTGTTTCAGGAGTCACGGGAGGATTCTGGCTGTGCAAACAAGTCAGGCTGTGTTATTCTATTACATTCAGAGAGAGAAAAGTACATGTACATACACAGTAAAGTCAAATGACAAGCAATTATGTTTTACATTTTTTAAAGGATTATTTACAGCAGCTGAAGTCGGTTCAGTAAGCTTTTACCCAGTAAAATAGCCGCGCAATGTCATTAGCATAAAAATACATCTGTTTGTTATATTTTGAAGTCTACCTAAATAGAGCTGTACACAAAATAATTAGAAAACATAGATCTGATTGCTTTTTTTCACATTGTTAGACTATTGAAAAAAGTTCAGGCACGATTCACACTAGCACGCGAAACGGTGCGTCTTTCCACAGAGTAACATGATCCTATGTAAAATGGCTCATGCTGCGAGTGACAAATCACATTCCTTAATGAATTTAGGACATTCACAGGACTAGCATGTAGGTGGTTGGAGCTTCTATCGCCTAAGCCACTCCGAGAAGAAGGACACATGCAAGCACTACGAGAGATCGGCACAGGGACACACCCTGCTTCTTCAAACATTGTAGTGTGCTCGAGGAGTAGGTAACAGACAAGACAAATATGACAAAGTGCACAAGTAAACCTTAGCTATGTTAATGAAGGCTTCATATGGCAACGAGGGACGATTCATATAAAAGTCCAGAGAAATCTCAACGCAAAAAAAATCTCAGCCGACTGGTAAGAAGCAAATTTCTGATGTAATAAGGAAGAATGATGAAGGCAACAGAATGGTCCAAGTGTTTTAAGGGAAACTCCACAAATATTAGACATCAAAATGTGTTTGCAGGACCTGCAAAGTACTTCTGCATGTGTGAAAAGGAAGTATTAAGGGTGGCTCTGTGGCTCCAGAGGAAGCTGGATGTAAACCGATGAACTGCCTCCAGTGACATCACTCAATCACTGAGTGGCATTGTGGGTCATTTTGGAAACGTGTTTAAAAAAAAAAAAAAAAAAAAAGCAATATTTCTGGCTCTGCGGTATCAGTACTAAACATTTGTTTTCAAACAGTCAATATTGAGTCCAGCAGTGTCACAGCAGTGCAACACTGGACCAGTCGACTGCTTTCTGAAACCTGGTGTCCACATTACCCACAATGCAACAAAGCACCTGAGTGACATCGCTGAAGGCTGAAGGCTGAAGGCGATGTATTTACAGAGGCATTAGAGATAGAAAATGTACACAAATATGAAAAATGACCTATTATAGTTAGAAAAAGGAAAATGACTGAAGTGAAGTAACAAAACCTTTCACAAAGATGGTGAGCTACACTTCGAGCTACCTGAAAAGTAGTGTACTAACAAAGACCAATGAATGAGAGTCACCGCCTATAGTGTATATCCATGACTCACTATCTTTAACCAGTTCTCAAAGCAATTTAAATTGTCAGGCATAATGCAGAAAGCCAAAAGTGACTTTATCTCTCCCCTCAACTCCACTTGTCTCATCCTCTACTGAGCTACAAGTCTGTTAGCTAAGAGGTATTTTGGCAAAAGTAGCTTCAGGACAGTCACAAATGACCTTCAGACATGTCAAGAAAAAGGAACCTGTAGAAGAAGAAGCTTGAGTTTCAAGATCTGCTGATGCAAGAATGATCAGTTAGTAGGCACTGGATAAAGCCACCGTGTTACAATCTGCATTGTGCTTGGTAGGAATTAGGGAACTAGCCACTGCAGTTCATTGGGGACTTAGAGGAGAGTAAATTATTGTTCTGTCTTTGCAAAGCCTGAAGAATGAAAGACAGTCAATGACAACTCTTGGTGGGACATGGATCAGTATGAGCAAGTCCCCCCCACCCCCAATAACTTCACTGTCAACTTTCTCTTTACACCAAGCTGTCAGTGCAACTGTCATAAACATTGGTTGAAATGGCTTTGGTCTTAGGGATGGGGTTAGGAGGGCAAGACACAGATTAAACAATGATTCTTAGGCCAGCCTGTCCCTGAACGAGCCTTCACTGAGTCAGCACAGACTTACCCTTCAACTGCCTCCAACCTAATGTGCAAAACCAGCTCCAACCCCCTGGATGCTGAGTGCAGCTGCTGTCAGATGAAAACCTTTTTGTAACAGGTTTTTAAAACATTTCAACAGGGCACAAAATTGACAAGGATCCCACACAGCCCAATGAAAGAACAAAAAAAAAAAAGAAAAGGAAAACAAAGTTTTGTTTTCAGGTGACAGCAGCCAAATACAGCTGACACAGCAGCTGGAGTGCTTATTTTCAAAGATTACATATACAGAAGGGGAAGCTTGGACCTACTAGGCTGAAAACTAGCTGAGAATTGTTGCAGCACAGCATCATCCAATGCATAGCTTTGTTTAGCAGGCAGCCAGGCAAGCAGACAACCGAGATGGAGCAGGTTTGGGTGCTCTGGTGCTTAAAAGACTGGAGGGGTAATTCTGACACAAAGAGGGACCGGACTGACTGAAAATGAACAGAAGAGGGGCATGTAGTCCTGCTTCAACTAGTTGAAGTGCTGTTAGTCTGAGTGTTGTACATTGTGAGATAAATCCATGCCCTCCGTATTTAAAGAAATGCTAGATAGATCCAAGATATGCATCATTTTGACTCCACGCTCGTCCAGTAGCTCGTTCTTTGTCCACGGGTTTAATGGTTCCATTTAATCCTTAAGTGTCGGTGCAAAGACCAGAGACAGACAGCATGGTACCATCTGAAGGGCTTTGAGCTCCGGCACCTCTCATCGTCCATATCCAGCACTTCCTCATTTCTTCTCCCTCTGCTTTGCTGCCTGCCACCCCCTCCCAGCCTCATTATCTCATGGTGGAGGAGGCTCTGAAGTAGGAGAGGAATTTGAAGCAGAGGCTCACCACGAAATACCAGATGTTTCTGGCCATCTGGGATCGGGCGATGAAAACGCGCCAGATGAGCACCACCAGGATGGTGTTGAAGGAATAGCGGATGTTCCTCAGCCTGTGAAACAAAATACATAAAAATGAGACTAACAGACTTCGAAATGACACCAATTTTAGATTTTGCCAGGCTGAATATGTCACAAGTACGAGAGCTTATCAGTCAGTCCAGGTCTCTTTATAAACAGATGCAAGATGGGCCACTTTCATCTTCCACCCCCTCCTTTTGATTCCTTAACAACTTCTGCATGCTGAATCATTTACATGTTCTTGGTTAAAGCAGAGAGGATCACTGCCACTGTGATTGAACTATTTTACTAGAATGATAATCTATAGAACAGTTTGGCTGGAAAGAAGCCTGACTCATATTCCTGACATTGTAAAAGCTATGAGTGGTTAATGGAAGGACAAACAGAAGTACTTCAAAATCCAAATGCAGAGATATTCTGTATGGTGACCTAGATGAAAACAGCCGCCTACTCGGCAGCTGCCCATAAGAGCTCATCACATACAGCATTTCTCTGCTGTGTCCTCATGTGTTGGCAGAATTGTTTCCACAGAGTCTTACTTGTTGAGGTGTTTGCGTGCAGCAGGCAGGCCCGACAGCTCTTCATTCAGGACGTATTTTTTGGTGCCCATACAGTAATTTTCCATGTACTCTGCCCAGTGGAGCTGACGAACATCAAAATTGAATACCTATAGGAAAGAAAATCACAAGACACTTCTCAGTAAGCTTTGAAACGTTTGAACTGTCATGTTTTCAGTGATTGATAAGAGTGGTACTATTGAATAGATGTTTATTGCTGAAGATTCTGTTTAAAAACAAAAATGGTGACTCCATAGGAGGCGAGTGTAGCTGCTGCTGGCATTGGTTCTTTCAGAACTGGAGAATATTTCCAAATGCACGCAAGGTTCTCTTGATGAAAGAAATGTTGAAAATGTTGATGAAAAAGCAACTGACTGTTGATCTGATAGGTGGCAGTTAGCCAGTGATACAAAGATGGTTCAACCAATCAACCTGCCAAGTATTTTTTTTCCAAGTGCCTGGCATTTCCAAACAATCTCCAATTCTGTAGAATGTGAAATCAGCCTAAATGTTAGCAGAGCCGCAGTAGCCTACAGTTCTGGCCTGCAGAGGCAGTGCTGAGCTCCTGCGGCCTTTGGCCTATTTTAACGCCCCTGCTGCGCCTTCCACTGGCAGGTGAGGACAACTTGATCACTGGATGAGAGATGAGAGATGAGAAGGGCATTGTGGCACATAGCTTGTGGTTGGATCTATTAACAGTGAGGTGGAGCTACAGTTGGCAGCCTTTCAGTCAGCGCCCAGGGTATTAAAGGTTCTGAATCCCCACGCGGCCTGTCGTGACTCTAGAGAATTAAAACTCACAACGAGAGAAGTTTGAACACTATTCTTGACTTACTAATGTAATATCAAGTGTAATTTGTCCTCAGAAATGCTTATGTCAGAGAGACAGAGAGAAAAGACTAAATGCCAGTGCCTCACAGCACAGACACAATAGGCCTGATGTGTAAACTATAAAGTGTCTTTCCTTTCAGTCTACCAACATGCCCTTCACAAATGCCTGACAGTTAGCCAGAACAATGCCTCTGTTCACTACAAACTGACGTCAGCAGTGAATGAATGACTTACTTTATTGTAGCCAGCCTACTATCAGACATTAACGCACTATGTGGTAAATCTGTCTGCCATCTCCATAGTGTGGATACTTCAGTTTGCATCGTGTGGTATGAATGATGTAGAGGAGACATTTATTTCCCTGCCTTTTCCCCTACCTTCTTATCTTCAGGGCTCATCTGGGCCATCAGCATGGTCACATTGTCAGTGTTCCACACCCAGGAGTGACTGGTGAAATACTCCAGGACCATCATGGCTTTGTGGAGGCGAGTGATTGTCTTCATCATCCTATGATTAATGAGCAGTGAAGTCAAGATGAAAAAGGAAGGAAGGAAGCAATAAGGTGGGGGGAGATGAGGAAATAAGATAAAATTGAATAAAAGGTGATGGTAGTGAAGAGCCAGAGAAATGATGGTTGGCAAATCATAAGTGAGAAGGACGATGCAGGAGGATTAAAAGCAAGAGGGAATGTGACAAAGTAAAGAGGCAGAGCAGAGAGGTGGTAGAATAAAGAAGTTGGTTGGACAGAAAGGGAAGGGTGGGCAGGAAACATGGAAGGAAATGGGCAGCAGGACAGGGTTCCATGGTGTCGGGGGAGGGGAGAGCAGAGGCACAAGTTTGACAGAAGAAAACTTTAACTAAACTACAAATAAACCCAACAGTTCTAGGAACTTTGTAGCAAAAGTTTCATACAAATTGAATCACGTATCTAACCTTAAAATATAAGTTCATAAAGAGCACTGTGAATTGAATGTCCTTGGATCAAGTATCCAGTTGTCTCAAATATGCCATGGGCACGACTTCAGAGAATTAGAGAGACTGGATGAAGCAGATTTGGAATCGAATCATTGTGATAATATGCAGGTTGTGATTTGAGCTGTACAGCGCTGTATGTTTGTGCACCTCTTGACCTCGGATGATTGAAACTTGTGACTACAACTTGAATCACTGCCATGTGAAAACCACACATTTCCAAAATGTCACATTTTCAGAACTAAAAAAAAAAACCAAACAGCTAGGGTTTGTCACAATGTTAAAAAAAAAAAACTGAAGCAAAATCAACAACTCTTTTTTTTGAGTAATGTGCCAGGCTTTGAAAGTGTCAGGACCAAACAAATAAGATATAATGTGTTCATTAGCAAAATTGTGGACTGCGTTACCTTCGGACAGAGCCCGGCATGCTTTTTTGCCAACAATCCCAGTCTTATGCTTTTCTTTGTGTTTATATTATTCTTGCGTTTCTGAACTGCCGAGCAGGTGCCAGGAGATGCCACAGGTTGCTGCAGACTGCCACAGCAGTGCCACTACCTGCCAATGCCACTGGGAGGATCTCGCTGTCTCTCCCATCCAAACTAACTCTCTGCCAGAAAGTTAATATGCATAATTCCTAAAATGTCAGGAAGAGTTCATCCAAAAATGAAAATTCACTCAATACCAACTAACCCTAAAGCCGATGGAATGTCAGGTGAAGTTTCTTAGTCCATAAAAAAAATTCTGGAGCTTAACAGCAAAACAGCATTGCCGAATTCTTCTAAAATTCGATTTTAAATTGATTAGAAAAGGTTATAGTTAAGTTTTTGTAAAAGGGCATCAATAACATCTTTTCAAATCAATTTGGAATCTCTGGGCTTCTGGAGACTTTAACTTATCCAACACAGCAGTATGAAAAGTCCCCATCTACTTCAGATATTAGGAGAATGCTGCAACACTGTTTTGCAGTGAAGCTCCAAAAATGTTTTGTGGACTACAAAACCTCACCTGTCTTTGTATCAGTGTGGGGGTGAATAGATAATCAAGAGAATTTTCATTTTTGAGTAAACTGTTCTTTTAATCCTTCAAATTATCAGAAAATTCTAAAATTCTAGAAACAGGAAATGCATGGTTTACATTGGACAGCAATAATATGAAACTTCAGTTAAATTTGATTAAAATACTTTGTTATATGACAAAAAAAATATCTAGAAAGTAATTTACACCGACAACGTTCTATAGTTTGGGTTCAATTATATAATGATTCACTTCACTAATTTTCCTAACAGTCAAGAGGGCTGTCCAAACTTTGTCTTAGCCCTGTAAGCAGTCAGGTCTCCCCTGGGGACAGTGAGGACTAACTGGATTTGATTGGTATGCAGGTCAGGAGGACAATCAATAAACTGTTAAAAGGATCCTTGAATCAAATCTAAGACTAATGGATTTATTTTTTTACACTAAACAAATAAATCTCAATACAATATTAATTAAATCTTCTTTGCAAGTCCTAAGAGTGTCCTCCTGTATACACAAGTGAATCCAGTTAATATCCTTAATGTCTATGTTAGTTCTGATTCAGGGGATCATAATCTAAGTCATGATTACATAAACCCAGTTAAAAGTGCTGGGGCTATTAGTTCGAGAATTGTTGGTGGGAAAGTAAAAAACCGCAGTGCCCATTATCATGAGAACTCAAAGAAGGTCTGAGTCTTCAAGCTGCTCATGACGTCTTATTCAGTGATCGAAAGTAAATATGTCACAATATTTGTATTGCATAGATGCAATTATTCCAATTTGTATTGAATAAAAAAGGCCTTGATCCAATGACAGGCCTGTTGTACTCTGGATGATTGTTGTGATTTGAAACATTTATAATTAAGGCAGATTGACGTGACTCAGATTCCCCTTGTGAAGGCGGATGATTCAGACAAACATGCAAGTCTGATCAGCACATAGAGGCAGAGATAACCATTACTTACAGCAGGTGACATACCCAACCAGGATCAAACCACACCGCTAGAGTGTGAGGTAGCTACAAAGCCACAGTCATTTCAGACAGCCGAGCACCTTGTCCATAAAAATGAATGTATTGTGGATGAATGCTTGGTGCTACATAACATTTAATGTCTGATATACCTGTGGCTTGCAGTAACATTTAAAGGGTAATCTGATGAAGAAGCTGAAGTTGATATATCCCCCAACCTTTTTTTATTTTATTCTGCCCACAATGAAACTTGCCACTAGCAGATGCCACTGGAGGCAGTCTGTTAGATTACATGCAGCTTCCTCTGGAGTTACCCTTTAAATGTGTATTTCGATAAATTGACAAGCACAGAGGTTGTATTCAGTGGGACATGATCCATCTCTGACTGGACACAACTTTTTTAAAAACAATTTTAACGACCAGGAAGTCCCATGGTGCCGTAGGATTTTCCATGATTGGGTAAGAAGTGGAGGATGCTAATAACAGATGTCATGTTCACAGCATGGTTCAACAAGTCTTTGAAAAAAAATAAATAAAAACACATTCCAAAAAAGGGAGCAAAATTAAAAATGTGCTCTGATAAAAGTCATATCATGTTGTCATGACATTCTGTACTGAAGAAGTGCAGCTGATGCCATGAGGCCAAGTAAAGACACAGCAAACATTTTGTTTCTTCTGCCCCAGGCCCTGACTTGTTCCCACCATCCCACATAACCAGTCAGCAGAAAAAATAAAAACAAACAAATAAACAAAAAACAAAAAAAAAAAAAAAACATACAGTGTGGGGGTATGGGGGAGTTTGTGGTGGGAAAGGTGGGGGCTGACTGGCAGGGGAGGGGGGTGCAGGTGGAAGGAGGGGCAGATGCAACCTTACCGGGGCTTGCGGCCTGTCAGCATGAGATAGCCGTCATAGAGCAGAGCTGGCAGCGTGTGGCTGACAGTGGTCCAGTACTGATTAGTAAAGGGGTTGGAGCGCAGATTGACATTGGGCCTTCTGAAGGCCTGCTCTAAGGGATTGGTCTTGAAGGTCATGTTTATACAGTACTCTGTAGGAGAAAGATACACATATGACAGGACAAGGACGACACAGAAGACGAGATGAGGAAGAATGTGAATCCTCCTCCTACTAATACTAAGCAAGATGCAGGCCCTGTGTAACAACATCACCACTGCTAGACTGTCTTTAGGTATGCCGGTGGTAAAGACACACAGATCCAGTATATGTGACACTGTTCTGATAAATTCAGCCACTAGCAGAAGTTTCTCTTAAGGGCCAACACCTGGGTTGGGTTCCCAAAGGCATCCTCAGACTGAAGTCGCTCTTAGTCCATGTTTCAGATGGACTGAGATAACCTTAGTGCTGACATTTTGGGAACCCAACTGAGAATAAAAACATTGCAAGTAGCAAAACGTGAAGAGTGCAGAACCCATCAGTGATCCCCTGTCTGGGCAGGAGAGCCGCTGGGTTACACACTCTTCAACTCCCAACAAAACGGCCACAAGCATAATGTAACATATTAGCATTGCAGCTACAACGTTAGGCCACTACACTAAAAGAAAAGTGACAGGACTGAAGCAGCAGAGATGTGTTTGAGTGTGTGTGAGGGGGTTTTGGCGTTAAAAAACAGCAGAGGTGCGGCACGTCCGAGTCGGCGGTGATGACGTTACCTGGGCTCTCGTCCAATCAGCCTTAAGTACAGATCATAGAGGAAGGCCGGAGCCTTGTGGCTCACGGCGATCCAGTACTGATTGATTAGGTGATTGGTTGTGAGATTAACATTGGGCCGACGGAAGGCCTGCTCAAGGGGGTTCCTCTTGAATGTGGATATTACATGGTACTCTAAGAAACAAAAGGTTGTTCAACACAAGTCATCAATGAGCAGTTCAATACTTTTTTTTGTTGTTCTTAACCTGACTGAAAAATGTGGTCCTGCTAGCAAAATATATCCTTCAATATACCCATCCTCCTCCAAATGCTAGTATATTGAACATTACCATTCCTACAAAATACTCGATATGCAGAAATAATTTGGCAAAACAATTTCACCATCATGGTCCATGCGTTTTGTGGAGCTTTTGACATCATGTCACATGTTTATCCTCAGCAGATAGAGTTATGGTTAGGCTTAAAACGTCATTATATAGATACTGGTATTTGGTGCGGGTTTTGCCTACTACAAACAAAATGCATTAAGTTATCACAATGTGATGTGTTGAAAACTTGTATCTTGTTATAAACATTATGCAGCACTGTGATTCTGTGATTCTTGAACCTGTTATTTTAAAAAAGTAAAAAGTAACATAATGTTGATTTAACTCCAACGGATGTCATGGAATTGTAGAATCATGTTTGTTTCCATTTCCTTGGTGTTTTGTTTATATCTTAACTGGTATTTAAGATGGGGGGCCTTCTTAACTACTGCAGGGGGCTGTGAAACCTGCACGATATATCAGTTAAGATGTAATAACAGTTACAGTTTTCCAGGCCATACCAACTATCTGTTGCCATGTCCAATAATGAAAATAAACCTCTTCTTTTAAGCCAACATGTACTCCCGCTAAATCTCTTCTCCAATGAAAGTAATGAGCAACAGCAATAAAAGTAGCCAAGTGATGCCATAAGTCAATTTGCATATTGATGATGTCATCACACATTAACTAATATAAATGGTTGTGGACAGTTGGAGAATGAAGGGATCAATTTCAGCCATTAAAATTGTAGATTTTTAGCCTACTGATCACAAACAATATCAGAGATCATACAAACTATGTAAATATTTATAAGCTATAGGAACACTTTTTATTAAGGGGGTATTTATATATAATTTCAGAGCGAGAGTGTCAACATAACAATAGACACCAACTACAACTGAACTCCCACTGCTGAGGTGTTAAGTTGTACAGTTGGGTGTTTAATAGTAGTGGAGCTAATGAAGCCTGGAGCTGCTACATTGAAGCACAGATAAGCTGCAGGCTACAGAAGACTGTTTTTTTGAGTTTATTCAAACTTGTAGTCAACTCCAGCTGATGCTGACTGAAATGACATCACTCAGCTCCCTCTGGAATCACAAAAGACTTCACTAACCCTTACTTCAAATATGTATCTATGACCTGTAAAAATTAAAACTGGGTCAACTCCTTCTGCTGAAGAAGATGCATGATACAATCGAAAGCTCCAGATCAGCTATCAATATGGCCCTTGATCAAGATACCTTTAGATTATAAGGTGTTCCTGCTATTCTGTCCACCCCCTGAGGTAAATAATAAAACAGAGCTGCAGATTTGTGAATGGAAGAGAAAAACAACATCAGTGCAACTTTACATTGATGGGACTGTTCAGGCAGTATTGATTCTGTGTTATGCATTTTACGTGCTGGTGGTTATGATAGATGATGTTAAGCCCACCTGTTACTCAATATTCGTATTCATAGTCTACAAGCTGTAACACAATGATTCATGACTGCATCGGTGCTCCATTTTAAAAGAGACTGTAGAGTTTGTGAAAAGTCTAAAATCACCATTAAACAATGTGTGGCATCTGTTTAAAAGGTGAGATTCGCTGAGAAGACTCCATAACTACAAATCAGGATCCATAAGGAACAGCTAAACAAAAGCTGAGTTTAGGTGTGGTAGGCAGTGGATCAGATTACCATCAGGGTATGTCATTAGACGCCACGTTTAAACATAAGCTTCCATTGTCAGGGACATTTACAGAGGCTGTGTTTGGGCAAGATAAACAAAAAAAAAAAAAAAAAAGACATCATACCAACTTCCCCCCAGTGAAACGGGTTGATGCCACCAGTTGTGCAGTTGTAAACCAGGATGTTTCTAGGTCTGCAATAAGAATGATAATATTAACAGTAAATACACTTTAAAAATGTGATCATCATGTGAGAAAACATATGATCAAGTGTTTATGTGTCTCTCCAACCTGCTGACTGCCTGTGATCCAGAGTACCAAGCTGCAGCCAGTGTGGCATTGATGACCACGTCCACAGGCACCAGGTCAGCCACTGCATCATTAGATGCCCTCATCGTACGTAGGATGCCCTTTCCAGCCTGGAAAGGGTGAAAGAAATGACTGATGTAACTAATGCAACAAATTTACTAGCCTTCAAATTAAAGTGGCCATATTATACATTGGATTTTTTCCCTTTCCTTCAGCGTGTTATGAAGCTTTTGGTGCATATAAAACTTATTACTGTTACAAATCCCAAAAGCCATGGCAAGAGTAGTTTTTCTCTACAAAAAGCACTGCTCCTAAACTGCCTGAAACACACTGATGTTGATAGGCATGCATCCTATATCTCTGACACATTAAAATCTGCAAGGACACAGTGAACTCTATGCGTCCATCCATAGATATCTATAGATAGAAATAACCCCCAATTCATTTATCTAGATAAGTGCATCAGGATGATGCGATAGGGCTGTAGGTCTAATCAACTTAGGGTTTTATCAGTAGAATTAAATTTGCTGTTCAATAAAAAAAGGTTAAAAAGTTTTTCAGTTCAGCACCAGACTAAACTTCTTCATCAGCCAACATCAGCATGTTTTACCTGCAGCCTCAGACTTCAGTCATTTGTGATGTGAAAATATCAGATTTTCACAAATTCAGAGAAAGTCAAACTGTGTGTCCTGCTCATGGTTTAGTTACAAAATCCCAGCACAACACGGCGCATCTCTGCTGTTGGGGTGCTGACAGCTCTGAGGAAATGTCTGAAGAAAAACTATATAATTTGCTACTTACAAGACTTAACTCTTGTTAGCCTGTTAACCATGTTAACGTTTGCAAGCCTCCCACACATTTCCTGTCCCTCTTGCTTTTAACCACACCATTTTTTCAAGTAGATGCAGAGTTTCATAAATGGATGAAAACGAGAGAAAAGGCATTGGTGAAGAAAATAAAAACTACAGTGAACAGACAGGCTTTCATAACTGTTTATGGACCCCTTCAACAGTTTTTGTTTCAGTACTTACTGCAATAAATATTCCACTAGGTCCATTGAAGTTATCAATCCAACCCTGAAAGAGCAGAAATATATTAGTCAATTATCAAAAAAAAAAAAAAAATAATCAAACATTTGCTGGTTATGGTTTCTTAAATGCAAGGCATTGCGCCCAACAGATTGAATGTGTGTCATTTCAATTTACTTCAGCCTGTGATGACTGTGATTTTTTATCTTTATAAATGATTCATTCATACAAGGGTCCAAAAACTGTAAATGTTTCCCTTCAGAAACACAGACTGTCAGCACGACCGAATTTCTTGAAAATCCCTAAACCAGAAATGAAGAGGGCCTTCTTTCCACAGTGATCGGCCAGGAACAAAAGGTGTGCAGAGCTTCTTTACTCCACATTCCTCACATTCCTACTCCCAACACTGTGCTCACTGTTCAACTGTGTTGGCTGCAGCAGAGTGAGGAGACAGAAGGGGTGTGACTGATATCTGGACTGTATCCAGAGGAACAGCCAGGACAGATCTGTGCTGATGGACAGACTCTCTCAACTCTCCAGTTTTAAAAATCAGAGACACAACTGGTATTCAGCAAACACCAGAAAAAAACTCCCGAATCTGGGATACTGTAATTCTTAATTTCAACAGTCAGTACCATCAGTAACTTAAAGTTAAACAAGAAAACATGAAAAAGAAATGTAATATTAGTAGCTTGATTGACTCACTGGGAAAGGCTCTTTCCAGCTTGCTCCTACTATGGATGGTCTAATGATGGCTACATTGAGGTTTCCAGCCTCCTGCTGTACCAGATACTCAGCCAAGGCTTTGGTGTAGGTGTAGGTGTTGGGACGCTCCTTGATCAGCTTAGGAGTCATTACAGACACCAGCTCGTCATCCATCCAGCTAGAGGGAAAAAAAAATATAAGATCAGTCTTATATTTACAACATTACAATATAGGTCTTTACTGTCATTGTGTAAAACAACGAAAAATCAAATCATCTCCCCCAACTGCCTAATGCAGAATATAAGATAAAAGTAGTAATAAGAAAAATAGTTGAAATAAAAAAAAAGAGATACCCAAGTATAAAAAAAAGCTAACAAATGTAGGCATTAAAAGGGATCGTCAGCACTTATTTCTTCTGCAAAATAGAATAACGTAGTTTCCCAAAATAAAGACAAAAAAATTGTCCGCAGACATTTACATAAACCATTATGGCTCCTATTTTTAGCAAAAATCCTTCAGGTGCAAAGAAGTACAGGAAGCGCTGCAACAACTGTCTAAATATTTGTGGTAACTTAAATAAATCAACCTTTTTTGAAAAAAGAAAATGAAACCCACCCTTAAATGTGAAAATGTTCTCATCGCTTTTCTTTTCTGTGACAGTAAACTGAATATGGTGTCATCTTGGTCTTTGGGAAACACTGACATTCGGACATTCTTCTGAACAGTCTGACATTTTATAGACCAAACAGCTGATTGATTTATCAGGTAGATAATCATCAGATCAATAAACAATGAAAGTCTTAAGTGTATGTAGCGCATTAATACAGAAGAATGAAAATGGTTTTGGGAGCCAATGAGTGGCTGAGACTGGGAGAATTAACCTTTCTATTATGTGCCGTTAAATCATCGATTTCCGCTCCAAGTTTTTTCCGATTTAAAGGTTTTATTGAATTTTTCAACAAACGAAGAACTGGTAAAGACTCTGAGCTTTAACGTGTTGTAAACAAAAATGTGCGCTCCCATGTCACGCCCTCTCCCCAACTCCTCCATCCAGGTGGCAGGTGAAATTATATAGTTTAATTCTCCTACAATTATACTTTAGAAATATTTAGAAGAAATTGTTGACAATTGTTCAAAAAGAGCTGCCATCTTCTTCCAGAACAACGACAGTCGATCAAGTGCTGTGTTTGACGATTCAGTCCAGGAGGCAATCGTTTCTCTCACAACTAAGTAAACGTCAATCATCTAGGTCTGTAGCTCCCTTCACAAGGTATAATTTTCTAGTCAAACTCAGCATGTGGTCCATCCATCCAAGTTCCCTAAAAAGCTCAATGCTACTGTGCGTACAATCCCTGAGAATCCTCCCACTAATCTCTACTCACTCTGCAGGCTTCTAATGCTTTACTAATCTAGTTCAGCAGCTGAGACTGGCAGCCTCTGCAACATTAGTGCTGCTAAGAAGCCATTTACTCTGCGGACATGGCTAAGCTGGCACGCTTAACTGACATTAATCTTGATAATACCTTCCAACTTGCTTTTTATGCATCAAGCAATAAAAAGAAATAAAGAATCATTTTAAACCCACATCCATCATCCCATAGTACTGCATGACCATCCTCACAGTTGAATACATAAACAAGGCCATAGAAAAAACAAAACACCACTACCGGTTTAACTATGCAGCAAATCTCACTACAACTTACTCCAGAGAGTCGATGAGTCTGCGGTAGTCAACTGGGGGAGGGTAGACAATTTCCTCAATGAGCTCTCGATCACAGTTGGCGTAGGCTGTGGAGATGTGAATAAAGATCTGCAGGTGCTTCATCTTGTGAGCCAGTGCCAGCATTTTCTGGGTGGCCAGGACATTCAGCTGCATTGCATCTCTGACAGAGAGAAGAGGGATAGACAGTTACTTTTAACATTCATTCAGTGAATGAAATGACCAAATTAAGTATGTACAGGACATGTGTTGGAACACTGTGCAGGACATGTTGTCACAGTTATTTCTTATTTGCAATGGAGGCTTAAGAGAAAACGTGAGATGTGAAAATGGATACCAATCTAATTTTTTGAGCTGATCAGCCTAGTTTGTCCACTAGTATGTCCACCTCTAGAGCTGACTAACTAACTGTACTAAGTTACACCTCATTTGTTATATCTCTATGAAGACCAATGTGAAAATGTAGCATCCCCCATGTTTGAGCCAGAAATGCTGAAGAGGAGGTCTAGGTAAAGACTTTTTGTCAAGAAATAGCTCCAATATGCGCTCTCTGTACAATCACAAACTGTCAGTTTCGCATTTTTGTTTGTATACAGTTGAACAGAAGAGAGGAGAGGAATGTTTTACCAGAAACAGGCTATAGCCCGACCGATATGTTGTCAGTTTCATAAATACAGAGCAATATCTGCATGTATTGTCCGATACAACCTTTTTAAATAAAAAAACATAATGCAGAACAAGATGCATAGGTTAGTTTATAATTACTGAAATCCCAGTCCATTCAAGAAATGATCTGCACAGACAAACAAATGATTAAATTTTTATTGTTAACTTATATCCTATGTAATGGAGAAATACCCCCTCCAATATGTATTTGCCACAGTGTTTGAGGATCACTACTACTACTACTACTACTACTACTACTACTACTACTACTACTACTACTACTACTACTACTACTACTACTACTACAGATCTTTGTATATTTGCTGTCAGCTCATCGGCCGACATATCAACAGAATTTGTAACTCCTTAACACTGGTATAGGCCCCAAACATCAAGTCTCAATGCTAAGCTGGGCTAAACACATCCCGATTCCAGCTCCATACTAATACATGAATTTGTTTTTTTCATTCTACTATTGATTTCATAAGTGGAGTTAAATAAGAAGAGTCTTTAGTTCAGCAGTAGAAAAAATGTGATTGGAGGCATCAGATTTCAAGTAACCCCGTGTTCTGCAAACAGTTGGCACAATCTGTCAAAACCAACCTTCTGTCATTGAGTGAAGCAAATACCAATGATGACGATAATAATAATAATAATAATAATAATAATAATAATAATAATAATAATAATAATAACATTACATATTATCCTACTCAATATGCAAACCATGACTGGTTTAACACACAGACTATAAACTATTACTAAGGGTGTAAATCTCTTTGAACCTTTTCTATAAACATGGTTAACTTTCAAAAGCATTTGGAGAATTCAGCAGGGAAAGAATGTACTGTACATAGTGACAAGAAATTGAGCATAACAAGCAGACAACTCACTTGAGCGGCTCATTAAAGCGAATGGTGGCGGCACAGTGGAAGACGATGTTAATGTTTTCAGCCAGGACGCTCTGATCCTCTTTACTGAGAGCCAGCTCTGGCAGTGTGAGGTCACTGTTCACTGCTATGATCTTCTCCCCAAAGCCCGGCTGCTCTTCTTGCAATCTTTCAAACAACTGAGAGGGAAAATGGGGTCAAAATGATGCACTTAACATACATAGTAAACTGTAGACACAGTTAGAAATTGTAAAGTATAATCATTAGTTCTTCATCATGTACTTGAATATATTTTCATCAAAGTTCCCTGGCTGATAGCAGAGTGCCCTACTTTTAATCCATTCCTCCTGCAGCAGATCCCAGATCTCTATATGCCTCCTTCATGATACCTCCTCTTATCTACAAACTGATTACATATGCATTGCCAACCTACAGGGTATTGAAATCAGCAGCCTTCTGCACCATCTGAAAGCTTGATTGTAAGTTTCAAATGGAAAGTCAACACAGTTGTTTCAACCACTACTCATCAAATGCAAGCTCACTGTAATCAAAGCAGTATGTGAACAAGCTAAGGTATAATGCAGCTAGTAAGAGTCTTCCATTACCTCAAAAATAGCGCAACATTCATCTAAAAAGATCCAGCACGTTAGATTTAGGAGAATCTATTGCAGAAATGGTATATTGTATTTATAATCATGTTTTCATTGGGGTATAGTCATCTTAAATTAAGAATCCTTGTGTTTTCATTTCTTTATAATGACAAATTCATATCTACAGAGACTGTGCTGTTGCTCCGGCACGTTTCTACAATAGCCCATAACAGACAAACTACACTCTGGCTCTAAAGAGGGTCTACAGTTTTTAGCGCCTACCAAAGGGGAGGGTGAAATGAGGGGTGTTCCATTAGTTTTGCAGTTTTTAATCTTCTACCTCACTGCTGGACTTCACCAAATCCTACACAATGTACTGTTAATGGCTTTTGTTGTGCTGAGAATGGCAGTGTCACGCATAAATATTGTCATAAATACTAAAAACATACATTACTGTTCGCAAATGCAGCATAAAATCACTGTTGCGTCTGCAACTGTACAGAACAACAGTGAGAGTGCACGTAAATGTCATTATGTATTGCAATCTTGCAAAGCCAGACCCATCCCACACTGCTCAGTTAGCGCTGGAGAAGGATTTGCTGCACCAATTCTAATTCTTATATAGTGGGGAAAAATAATCTGGCTTCTTTGTATTTCTTTAAACCGACCGCAAATTATCTTGGGTTGTGCTTAAAACATGATTTATGTTGGAAACAGCTTATGCTTTGAAAAGTTATAGCATAACCTCTGCATTCTACTCAAACTGAAAAAATGATTATATCATTTAGCCCACTTCTCACCTTGCAGTTGATCATGTCAGCAATGCGGGCCTGAGGGCTCTGACCAGCTTTTGACCTGACCATCACATAGACAGCTTTGACTCCTGGACAGGACCTCAGCAGCTTCTCCAGCAGCACCTTTAATGAGTATGAAAGGGATGCAAAAGGTTCAGTTGAGGAACCGCTTTCATTTGCAACCTCCTCCTTTGTCTATTGCAGATGTGTAAACTAACGTATTGCATCAAGCTTCTTCATCCACAACATCAGAACAGACAGACTGACATACATGATAATCAAACCATGTACAAAAGGACAGCCACATGAATTATTTGCAACATTTATTAATCATCACCATTCAACAAAATATGGATTCATGTGCTGAAATAATTATTCATTTATGCTGCTGAAGTAAGAATTAGGGTTGGGAGACGTCTTCTGAATTTGCATATAATGTTGTCTACGGTGAAACATGGAAATGGATGATGATTGTTTTTTTTTTTAATAAGCTTTTCTTACTTTTCCAACCTATGGCCCACACTTAAGAGAGCTCATTAAAGCTGAAGGTCATGTATTGTCATTATGTAACTCAGAGTGGCAGAAAAAAAATGAACATTTGTAATTCTTTCATGCTACAGAAAACATAGAACGTACTGTATAGTTATTTATCTAAAAGATATACATAAACATCTTTACACCAATGAAATAATTCTGCAGTGAAGTTTATGCACTTGGGCAGATCATATGAATATAAAATATTGTAAATACCAGTCATGGTGATGTAACTGCAGAACATAACAGGGAGGAGTCAACAGCCAGAAGGTGACAATGAACCAGGGAGAGTTTCCTGTAGTCATTACAATATTAATCATCTATGATTGTATTTTTGTAAATAATTATGCATTTTAGCACTTTGCTTCATGTTTGGTAGGCATAGTCATCTGAGTAGTGCCTTTTTGTTCTAGGAGAACAGGAGAGTTTCCTCAGTAACCAAGTTATAAACCTCAGTCTAGAAAGGCTCCTTTTACAAAGAATAACTCACCCCTGATTCATAAGGCAGCTACATTTAATGATATTCTTTATGTTCGCACCAAAATCAAGTGATGCTTTCGCTGGGTGGCAAATAGTTTGATTAAATATGCTGTCAGGTGCAAGGACCTATTTTAAGAATTAGAATAACCCTCTTGATGACACTCCTTAAAATACATTTGGAATCAGTTCTAATGCTAAATGGTATGCCAAAATGCTCTTACAGGCTCTTAACTCATAAAGCTGTAATTTCACATTCAGTGACAGATTCTTACTCTCTGACACATATCGGGTGTTAATTTAGAACATGTAGTAGTGTGCACCCCGGTACTGGTGTGGACCAGTGTGGTTTGTTGAAGTGAAACTGATGTTATGATGTTTGAGGGCTCAGTGGTTGATGACTGTCAGTTATAAGCAATAGGTTAGGTTTCAGCACAACCTTACCAAGCATGTTCTTACTGATGCATTCACAGCATCAACATGAACAAAAATACAGCATTAAACTCTTGCCGTTAGCATACATGTGTGAAATTGAGTAGATTTCCACTTGTCTCATTAGGTAGCTCTCATTTTTTAGGTTGAGTCGTGTCCCGATAGCTACTCGTTTACACAACTACTACTGTACCTTGCCCATGAAGCCTGTCGCTCCAGTGATCAGCACAGTTTTCCCTGCATAGTATTCTGGGATGTTCACCATGATTCCTGCTGTCCTGATCAGCGTGCTCCTCAACACTACTCCACCTGCACAGACAGGACAGAAATAATTTTAAAAAAAAGACAAAAAGGGAGGATTAGATAATGTGAGGATGACTTCAAGCTTGAACTTGTTCCATGAGGTGTTTCCCACATGACGACTGAAGATGCAATCTGAAATGAACTTGAGAGAAATAAAGATCCATTGTCAAGTCATCATTGCAGCTTAGAGGGAAGTTGTGCAGACGCAGCTTTTTTCAGACCTGCCTTATGTGAAGCAAGGCTATCATTACCAATTAGCAGTTGTCTGCTACACTCTGTCAGGAGAGCACAGAACAGGGTGGCAACTGACACATACACCCTTTAAGGTCTTCATTTCAACAAAAAAGGTGCTAGAAAACATTTTCTAAATTTGTTCTCTTTTTTTCTCCCATCTATAATTTCCATGCTTTTTTTTTTTTTTTTTTACATGACTGATTGCCATCTGCACTGTATTCTCTCTGCTCTTGTCACTGGTTTGAAGTTGGCGGGATACAGTTGGAGAAAAGTGATGTCTGGAACATCTATGCACCAATCTGGATTTAGACATTTTTGAATTGAGAACTTGTGACGGATGTTTTTTTTTTTTTGGCATTCAAAGACTTATGTCAGTCACATGTGATCAAACCACATACACACAGCCCTGATAAAGCCGATAAATAGATTTTTATCATTAAACTCAATATATCAAATACTACCTTTTTTACATTATATCTAACCTTGTCTTAGCTCCTGCAAATTTAGCAGATATTTTTGATTTGTTGACAATGAACGTATATAACTGTCAAATGCCAGTGCCCGTTTTACTACTACTTCAAACAATTCCTCTACCAAATTTGGAGACATCATATTTAAATTCAAGAAGCAATAACCAATGAGCAGTTTGCTATTTTTGTTTACAAAGTGATTAAAGAATGGCCTAATAACTCATTTAATAATCTATTCCAACCTTTTGCAAACATCACATGATGTGTTGACTCTATGCACAGTAGTATGTGGCCTTATCAGTCAGACTATGTTGTTATTTCCGTAGAATGACACCTTTAAGCTGATTAACAGGCCCTTCGGGAGATAAACTCATCTAATCATTAACTCGTCAATCAACCACCCTGTGACTCAAACATATTACAACTCTTATCTAATCAAAGTAAACACGAATATGGTGGACCTCAATAGCGTAGGCAGCGCTGTAACCTGACAAACTAATACGCATACGATACAGTTATCAAGTAATTAATCTTCTAAAAACATAGCTGATGAATGCACAAAAATTATGAATAACAGGACAGTGTGCTGCTATCTCTACATATTATCAGCAACTATTGCCTAATTTCTCTACATGACGGACAGACACTGATCAAGAGAAAGTCAGTGTCAATAGATCACAGGATTTTAAGACTTCTTTGCATTCCAAATACTTGAGTCAATGCAAAGCCACCAGTACAATTAGTCATGTGTGATAATCTATGTGATACTATAAATATGGTTTAAACAGGTAGCTAAAGCCATGTTTCATATTCATTTGGAAACCATGACAATAATCCAATACAAAGTGCCTGCAGACTTCACAGTGCTAACACATGTTAAATGGGGATCTTTTGTTGTCTCTGCTTGAGTTTTACTAGCATCACTGCTCATGTTGTTACCGTTAAACCAGTTATTCTGCTTTGCATGCTGCCAGACTTGACTGTACAGCACAGTACTGCAGTGTTACCTGGGTGTCCATGTGAAACTGAAGGTTAGAAGTCAGAGGTTAAGTTCTTATCTCAGCCTTCATTATAAACTTGTAAAAGGACATTTCTCAGTTCCCCCTTTCTCCAGGTTGTCTGCTTGTATGAGGTATTTGGCCGACAGAATGTTGGAAGCCATGAGTCATTACTACCAGCTGTCTGAATACAAAAAAACGTTACGATGCTGTCAGTGAATTCTACAGTCACACAAAGCTTCAGTTTTATGCAGCAGTTCATAAAACACTGCAACACCAATTCTAAGTGAAAAAGAGGACAGTAACAGACAGGGGTGAATCTTCATTGGCCTAACGATTCAATTACAATTCAGATATCAACGATTCAAATGCAAAACAATTCTTGATGCATCTCAGTGTACGGCATCCTCAATGATCTATATTACTGCACATGGCTACTTTTTATCATTAAAATTCCCCTTTTATTCAGAAAGTAATTCCAAGAATCACAATACAGCGGTCTACAAAATAAAAAAGCTGCATCTTTTCAGTACATAAACGTTACAAAACAAAACATGTATCCATCTGCAGTGCTTAACATGTTAAAGTGAAATTCTCGCCAAAATGCAACCAAGGCTTTTTTTGTGAATGTATATGAGTAAAACCTTTGTGTAAGGCTCAACACAACATGAAACTTTGCTCGTAGTATCACCAGGGTCTCTCCATATGAACACCAGCATTGAGAACATTGTTTGTGCACAGAGTTTACTGAACAACAAGAGTTTTTTGAACAACTCACGTTAGCAGTAGCTTCTTCTTCTTGCTGTCGTCATGGCAGCCCAGACATACTTGGGGATCGACATGTCTGGGTAGAGTGTATGTGGTTCAGCTGAGTTATGTGTAGTTGAGCTATGTGTGAGATCCTGGTGAAACTACGAGCAAAGTTTCACGTTGTGTCATGTGTCAAGACTTCTTAGTTTAGTGTTTTAAAAATAGCGATTTTGATGCTCCTCGTAATTACACATTGGTTTGACTCATATACATTCACAAAAAAGCCTAGGTTGCATTTGGCATGAGATTCACTTTAATCTACAATAATAATGTTTTCACACAGGACAAGGCATGTATTGATTTTGTTGCACACGCCCCACTCAGAGGCAAAGTTGACAGCTCCTCCTTAGATCTTGGCTGATTAGCTGGGCTGGCTGCAACAGTTATTTATGGCTGCAAACATTGGTTTCAGGTGAATTTGGCTAACGTGATAAGTAATTGTTGTGAGGCAGAAGCCACGCTCAGCATGGGTCTTGTCCGGTTCGTGCTTCCAAACAAGTTCATAAAATCCAACATGAGCCCCAAGCTGTCCGTTTAAAATAATTATGTTTGCAGATGACTTGCAGATGATCTCTGCCTCCCTCCACCATACCTCCTACCTAAGTGACATTAGCCTAATGTCCACCCACAATTCAAAGCATGGGAGCAATGTTGAGAACTAACTCTACAGTCCAAGCTGAGGCCAAACAATCAACAATCAATATAAGCTGCAGACTCTTGGTTATGCTCCATCTCTGCCTTGACGCAGAAACTTTGCATCGCTGCATTTCATAATCGAGAAATTTCCACACCTCTAGTAACAGATCACGGTGTACTACTATGCACTACACTCTGAATACCTGCTCAGTTTCTGGCCGATGCTGCAGTTGTACCGTTTGCTGCATCAGATCCTGTGCCAAGTGGCCAGCTCCAGCTGTATGCCTGTCAGACCCTGACAGAGACTATCCCCAAACTGAACTGACTAAAGGTAGTTTGAGAATGTGCACAATGCTCTCATAAGAGAACTGAAAATTTTATAAAAAGGCACAAGAGTAACATTACTCTCTAGTGACGGCATTTAAAAAAGTGTTCACCTAAAAGACAACTTGCAGGGCTCAAGACAAACACTATCCCACTCTCTGAGGGACTGTCTCCGTCATTCAAGCTACAGGTCAAAAGTAAAAATGTTGACATATATTGATGTAAATGTGATAAGCCAGAAACCGAAGGAAAGAAAACTTCCAGTAAATTTGTTTTTTCCACATGGAGCATTTCATATGAATGAAGTGAACAACTGAAATGCCAGTGGTTGTGCTTATTTACCGGTAAATGACAGTTATTTATTGAGAAACAAAAATTGTTGAGGTTGTCCGACAGAGAGAGCTGGACCTATGTCCGTACTAGCGCTGGTGAAAGGAGCATGCTGCCTCCAAGACAGCACTGATAAAGTTACAGGTAGATGTTAGCTTGTCTGTCCTAGCTAGCTGGACTTTCAGCTCATCTGTCTTATTCTCCAAGTGTTTTTCCATACCTTTAGCTCTCCATTTTCTCTAACTGATTGGCAGCATATCTTCTCAGACCAGCACATCACACCCTCCTTCCCCAGCAAACAGCAACTTGACGTTTGGCTGTGAGCCATCCTCAGACATGGCAGCAGGGTGTGGTACAGCATAGTGTTAATACTACTACCGAACTGAAGAGTGGCATCACGCATCTAACTTTCCATAGACTTTGTCACCTTTCTGAGAGAAATGTTGCCACATAGAGGTAAAGAAGTGAAGCATGCTAAAAGAAGTCAGACTGCTCTTAGAAGACAGAATGTGTATGCAAACTGACAGTGCTACTTCAGACATATATCAACATCTTGTCACACAAATTTCCAGTTTTATTTCACTTGCAAGATGTACCGTACCAATGATTGTTATAAAAACCACACAAAAGATCTTCATTGCCACGTTGAAATTCATAGATATTCAGTGCACTGTCATAGAGGAGCAAAAACCAAAACGTTACTCAAATCAACTGATTTGATATCAAAACAGCTGGCTGACACCCAATTAACCACTTGCTGCAGCTATAGAATCTACTGTGCAAGAGATAAAGTCAAATAAGTATGACACAAAACTATCAGGGAATTGTAGATCTAGATTTTTGTTGATCCATGCTTTTTGGTCGTGTCACAATTTCATCAAAATAAAACAACATAAAATAACTGATTGAGTATTCAGTCTCTCACTTCATACCATTAGGGGTGCAGCGCTCTATCCTTTAAGTGGATGAGTATGGGTAATGATGTGACTGATTCATGTTAAATACAGTTTCTTTGCCACTGTAATAACATTCAGTGATGCCTCTATCCATTTTATTCATTCAACCAACATCTGGTCCATGAGTTTTTAGCACCTAAGCAATCACTGGCCTCATGTTACCATATTTAAAAGAATCAAAATGATTTTCTTACAGTGAGAAAACCATGAGTTGAGGTATCAGAATCATAATCAGGAAAGGAAAATGTCACATCAGCTCATCCGTAATTCAGGTCACACACGTGGCAGCACTCACAGCCTCGAAGCTACAGTATGTTCACAGGTCTGCATCAGCTCTGCATGTCTGGCAGCTGTTCCTTATTCTTAAATGTACTCAAGCTCAGTCAAATCATATGATGAATGAAAACCAATTTTCAAAAGTCCTCCCATAAATTCTACCCTCTACACGCACAAAGTCTGGAGCAGAATACCACAATATGCCGCTGCCTCCAGGATTCATGGTAAAGATTATGTGGTTCTGCTGAGGTGCAATGTTTAGCTCACACCAAACACAGCGTGTAGCACGATGATCAAAAAGATAATCAACCAGACCACTTAACCGTCTTCTGTGTCTCAGTCTTTCATTTGCCTTCTGGCAAACACAAGCCTAGTTGTTGTGTGTGTGGCTAGTTCAGTGACGCTACGACGACAGTGTATAAGAATGCTGCCTCAGCCTGAAGTCTGCAGTTTATCTGTCATCATTCATCCGCAACTCGCAGACTCATTCACTCCTGCTTTTTTTTCTTACGCTTGGCTGATAGTTAATGTTTACAGTAAATTCTTGAAACTTTGTAACGAAGAGTATAGATACTGCTGTCAATATTGTGGTAATTGTCATGACTTCTGTATGAATTTATTTGGTCACATATGTACTTTTATGATTCATACTCTCACCGTGCAGGACTGATAATTAGCTCTTAATATGCACATGTACGCAGATGTCAGTATTTAAGCATATTGTCTGATAATAACAATTCTAGAAGTTTATGTGTATTGTTAGTGTAGAAGATTCTGCCTCAGTAACATACATCCTTTTTTTGTGTGTGTATCAGCCTAAATATTAAGGCTTACTGTTTGATATGACTTTCAATCCTAAAAACGTCACAATTCAATTCAATTGTCAATTTTTTAATTTTATGTCAGCCCTAATGGCTATGCTGCTGTTAGACTCCAATCTTGATTTGTAAACAACTACAGACCTTTGGTGTCATGCCCAGGTAAGTGTGCAATTTACATTTGTCATATTACTTACAATGAGAGGCTACATAACCACATGTCAGTCTAATAAAACCGCCATAGTTTTGGACGGAAATGTACCACACCAAGGCCATGAAGTCATATTTAAATAATTTCTTTGAAATGTAATAATATTTCATCTGTCAATTGGGAAGAAACTAATAAACCCCAAAACGGAATAGCAGATCCTAGATTTGATTTTGATAACTCAAAGTGAATGCTCATTTTGATTGATGTTCATTTTATAACTCAAATTGTGGCACCTCTACTACACATATTGATATTGGAATTTTTTACTACCCTACATCAATATTGGTATTGGTCTCAAAAATAGAATATCCGTTGGGCTCTATAGTAAACCAGGTTTGTGTTTTACCAGTACTGCAAACTCAACCCCATAGCCTGGTCCATCAAAAGTACCGGCTCAAGAGCAGGGACTTCTGGGAATTAGGAACTTGTCTAGGAAGCAAACATTAGAACAAGTATTTCAGTTAAGTTCTCAGGTATTAAAAAGGGTTCCATGTCCTTGTTTAATATCAACAACAGAGGCTGAATGTTGTATCAGCTGGTGTAAACATTCAATCATGCAAGTACTGTACTTGTCACAGAAAGTCAGGGTGTGCACAGCCCAACATTGGCACACAGTTCAGCAACATTGCGCTGCTCAAATATCGATTATGCTAACAATACCTCAGGCAGAAAGAGACCAACACATATTACACTAATCGGGTGTGTTTCAGCATCCATTTGTTTAATTGCAGGCACAAGTATTGGGCTCATGCATACTCATTTCACAATGATAACAGGGGATTCTTGTACAGACTTGTGAGGTTTAATCCACTTGTGTGGCTACAAACTCTGCAGTATTTTATGGGTTGGGTGCCCCTTCCGTAGCTTGTGAGACTGAGACTAGAGTTACAGCAAAGCTGCTGATATGAACCCCAAACAAGCAGAGGAGTGTCATCATCTTCAGCCAATATCAAGAATTACTGCATGCCATGGAGGTAATGCTGCATTCACTGGCATGACAATACCAAGGCTCATGTTTCCTCCAGCTTCCTTGACTACAAATCGTGCATCTGTGTATGGAAACAAACAAGAAGTGGCCATGATGAACCAAGGAAAGAGGGAAACTTCTGGGTCTTGTCCTAAAGAAGCTCTGGGGATACGCTACACTGAGCTGGTGTCCTGTTTAAGTCAATGCATTTGAGTCTATATCAGAGTGAACAACACAGAACTGGGACAAAAGGCAACAGCTTTAAAAAAATAATAACAATTAAAAAGCAGCTTTCTCTCTGCAGCATTCCCTGAACAGAACAGAGGCTGGCACTCTCGTATATGGATGCCTTTAAAGAGGACTAGCCAAGACTGAAAATCTAAAATCTTGTTTTAGTCCATGTTCAAACAAATCTCAAAGACCTACCATGGCCTTTGAGCGAGTGTCTGTGACAGAGTTACTGTAGCTTACAGTCAGTCAGGCAGCAAGTTGATCCCTGATGCCACATCTTCACTCTGAATAATTGATCAGACGCATTATAATGCTTGAGTTGGCCACCTGTGGCTGAGCTTAAACAGTTTACACAGGGGAGAAACTTCCAAGCGTTGACAACAAACAAACCGTCTCAGGTCAATGGATCCATGTCCGACTAATCCCACTGCCAAGCAAAGAAAAACCTGTCAACGGTTTATAGATTTTCAGACATTGCCTCAAAAAGCCATCAATTACTTCCATATCAAACGACACATGAAAGAAGTAGTCTTCATCTCTTCTTGGAAAGACACTTTCCCCAAGTAGATAAAAAGTGTCAGCTCAAAAGGAAACGCCGTCAGATGACAGTGGTGGACGACTGTTCCAGCAACACCGCGATCAAGTCACATCCGTCCGCAGCAACCTGCGTGTTCCAGTAAGAAATGCTGACTTTCTGTGACGTCACAACTCGCGTGTGGCTTGTATGATCTCGTATTGGCCTCGGGGGTCAAATTACCCACAGGAGTTAGCCAAGACATGAGGAATGTCATGAGACAGCGAGTAGTGGGGTGAGCTGGTCATTTTAGAAAGTGTGCCCATGTGACTCAAATGTTACTTAACATGTGAGGAAACGATCTGGATTGAGGCATTCGCTGTCTCGGTTTAACAATCCTGTGCGATCATACAGGTCTCCATACACACGGCCTCCAAAAAGTCGACAATGAATGTCTAGAAAGTCTTAAATGTATGACATTTAAACTCAGTATCTTAAAAGCCTGACGAGGGCACCATTTCCCCATTAATTAACCCCTTAACTGCCAGCACGTTACTGCTATTAGAGCCATCACGCATCCCAACGGCGGCAATCTGATGCAGTTTGGGCAAAGCAGACGTGTGTCACAGTAGTGTAGTAGTATCAGAGCAGCCAGACAGGAACCACACTCCGACAGGCCACACGAAGGCTACGGATCCCGTGATTGTCGTTAGGCACAGTTGGCTCGCATCATTACCAGCCACCACTCACCGTCCATTTGCACAGCGGGCGACAGCTTAAAACCACACCGACTGTTTTGGCTCTGGCAGCCTTTAATGTGATTACAGCAGAAGCCCTGGGAGGAAATTAAAAGTGAGGCCGCTCAGCTGACCCTCGCCTTATTACAAAGTGCCTCCCATTATCCTGCCAAAAGGGGGCAACCCTCCGCGTAGAAGTGCGTACACTAAACTGCCAGCGGCGAGGCGGAAAAAAAAAAGAAGACTTTCTGTCAGGGGGCTCCGCGGTGGCTGGAGGTGCAGCGGTGACTGACTGACTGACGCGTCTCTGCGGCGGCATGAGAGGAAATGTTAACACACGGTAAATGCCCGCACGCAAAGTCTAACTTCCATCTCCGTTTATCTTCGACCAGCTCGTGTGGAGCCACCCCTTCCCTCCCTCCTCCTGGCGCATCTCCTCCGACACCGTGTCACACGTTGAGCCGCTGGTCACACCACCAGTTGGCGCTTTGAAAAAGCCCCAAAAATGAGCGCCACGGTTCAACGGGGGAGCAGGGGCACACGCGGCTCGTGGACGTGACTCGGGTTGGTGTACTTACCAAAAAAATGTCGATGTTTCGCCGGCTCTCGAAGTTGGGGAGTCAGCAGTGTCGCGGAGCACAAGAGTGTACCTCTATGAGCAGCGGAGTGAGACTCAGCAGGAAGCCAGCGGCAGCAGCAGCAGCCTGGGCGGATAAACCAACCGCCGTGACGTCAGCGAGGCAGCGGGCTCCGGCACAGATAGGGAGAAAAGAGAGCTCTCACTCCTCCCTGTTCCACTTGGTTTTAACAAAAGCCTGCTTCAGGTGAGGTACGGTAAAACTCACCCTCTGTGGGTCCACGGCTGTGGTGAAAGAAAATTACTCAGAGTGAAGGACATATTATGTACCAGAAGTAAAAGTAGCCTACTCATGTGTAAGCCTAGTATATTATTGGATTCTAATCAGTACTTTAAAGATGCACTCTGTAGCTTTGGGGAAGAAACATATTTCATTTACTGATTTCATTTTTACTGTTTGTTTTTTTTATGCCTAAACAAACTAAACAAACTTTCTGTCTTGTCATCACAACTGATTAAACAAAATTACCTCAAAGGTCAACACAATTTCATACTATTTTTTGATTTGCTTATATGTGGCGGACCCTGCCACCTTTCTCGCTTCAGCAGTGTTTTGGTGACCTTATTTTCCTCTGAGTATAGCTTGTTTATTCACTAAGGAAAAAAAACAAGTTTTAACTTCTTCTCCAAAACTCCGTGGTGCCACTTTAATAGATTAAGGCATTTATGATTTTAATGTTGGAGCTGTTAAAGGTGGGGGGGTCACATTAATTTATATACTTTATATATTGTCATACACTGTGAAGTTTGATTTCTAATTATGATATAGCATATTGTAGTTGTTGAAAATATTTTTGCCTTAATAATTTGAATCTGTAAAGGAACACAGTTTAACAAGTAAATGATGGCTAATAGAGTAGAGTGCAATATTTCCCTCTGAAATGTAGCTGAGTAGAAGTATGAGTATGGGCAATATTGTGAAAGGTGCCAAAAAGTCATTCTAGAGTAAAAGTAAAGACGTCATGTTAAAACATCACATAGGTAAAAGTGAAAGTCACCTCTACAGTATGACTAGTACTCGAGTAAATGTCTTAAAGTACCTGATTTTTACACAAAGGTGGACAAATCAGGCCTACCAGGGCCTTCCAACATGCCATCCTGGCCAAGATTATGTGGCCCCTGATGGTATGAGGTCCCTATTTTGTGGTTGAGTCTTCCCCAGAGTCGAAGTGGTTTGAAAAGGTTTGAAAGAGTAAATTATTATGTTGAGAGGTATTCTTGTACAGAGAGGCAACCCGAAGTGGCTGCAGCTGGCATTGAGGTCATGACCGGCAGGAAGAGGAGAGCAGCAGAGGTGCTACAGGTGGCTGAGGCAGTGGAAGCCAGTGGGGAATGTGGCCATCAGCAGAGCCGCTCTCGGTTAATTTCCCAGGACCAGAATCTGCAAAGCTCTGGGCAAAGAGGGATGCCGTCTCATCCAGGATGAAGTTCAACCTGGATCGTATGAAGAAAGAGCAAGCCTTACTAGCCTTACTGGTTTGGTAAGCAGAAGCTTGCAGTGGCTACAATTTTGGCTAATGTTATCAGAGTTCAGATAGATGTGACAGATGTGACTAAGTGACATTGTTCAACCAGTTTGTTGACTTCACAACTCTCCTCTCTACTTGTGCCACAGTTACACAACGTTTCACCATTCACCTTCCAGTAATATGCATGACCACTGTGTTCACCAAAAGCCTGACAGACTCACCCACTTTTGTATTAGTTCCTAGGCTATTCCGCTGCACATGACCCATCCTAACCATTTTGCAGGCAACAGTCACCCATCCTCTCCGTTTGTGATATCAGCGTGGGCAATCACTGCCAGATTAACCCCTAACAGGACCTCAGGGCAGACATTTTCTGATGACTCCCTACTACCCTCTGTGAAAGGTTTAGACACAGACCCAGAAAAAAAAACAGCATTAATGTGTAAATAAGACAAACTGGCCCCAGGTTTAACTAATGTCTAGACTCCTGGTTTTTGTTGATAAAAAGGCTTAACGTGCTATAACTTGAATCTATAAGCATCTAAGAGATTGCCTTGTTTGCAGTAGGCAGTACTTGCAGTACTTCTACACCCACTATACAAGTTCGTTCCACAGGTGTCCACGTGTGAGAGGAGGCTTTAAGCGGATTCATTACAAACGAAGGAGCTTTGGCTTTCCCACAGGAAATGTCATCGAAGGTGTTTAGCATCATAAAGGGTGTTTAGAACGCAAATACAAACGTCTCTGTTCAAAATATACAAGTCTATGAAATGAAACATAAAACTAAAACTTGGAAAAAAAAAGAACAGGCTTTAATTTTGCCTGAAAGTGTGGACAGAGGATGTTCATAATCAGTTTCTGTGTGGAGAAACACTGAGATTTAAATACTTTTTTGTTTCCTACAGCCCTGCAAAATGTGTGTGTGTGTTTGTGTGTGTAGGTGTATTACTCATGTTGTGGGGAAATATGTATGTGTTTGCACAGTCACATTGTGGAGACCCATCTTCCTTATGGGGGCAAAATGTCCCCAAAATGGAAACTACATTACATTTCAGTGTGAAGACTTGGTTTAAAGTTTGGCTAAGGTTAGGATCAGGCAAAGGTTAGGAAAAGGGTTAGGTATGATTGTGTGGCCATCATCCTCTTCCTGAATACTGCCTTGATGTGTCTCCATGACTTCACGTGTGTTCTATTTCTCAAGTTACACTTCCTGTCTTACAGAAAAGACACAAAAGTTTGCCCTCTAGTGGTCAAAGCAGAGTTTTACAGTAGCTCTCAACCATTTAGCAAAAAGGAAGCGAAACCCATCTTGGTTCTCAGTCCAAACTAAAAACAAGTCTTTTATTCGTTGAATGTTATATAATACATACATTGGTAGTAAGGCATAAATAGTACAGTGCAAGTCCATTCCTGAAGCAACATCCTATTTTTTTTTTTTTTTTTTAAAAAAAGAAAAACTGTGGCTCAGCAGGTGGGCCGTCGTTAAGAAAGGGTTATAGACAACATCCTCATGCTCTCTCCATCTCCAGTTCTACTCTCCACAAACAGATCCACGTCTGTGAGAGAGAAAAAAAAGGAAATTAGACATTTTTGAACTGTAATTGTTCTTTTTTACTTCTATTTCCCCACATATAACTTAGGTCTGTTGTTGTCCTAAGTTAGTTTAATTTCTGGACGATTGGAAGTGTAAATGTACACAATGTTTGCTCTTACCCGCGAGGTATGCACTGAAGGTCATCTGCACAGGGACAGTGGTCACGGGGACCCTCCTGATCCCAGGCCAGCATGTCCATCAACAGGTTGGAGTGGTTCCAGCAGGACTCCCCCTTCTCCGGTCTGGGATTACACACTGGAAACAACAGCTCTGGAGGAACCAGCAGAGAGACAAATAACAGAAGTCCAAAACTGACTTTACTTTGCCCGGCATTCAGCCAAAGTGGCCACTGTAGCTCCACTTTCATTAACTGGCCATTTCCTATAGTAACACACAAGCTAAAAAATAGAAGCCAGCATCAGATGCTCAGGTCCAGTTTGACAGAGATTAAAGGGGGACTCCAGAATCTCTCCAACCAGAACTTTTTTCCAATTGTTTTCATGCCTCACTGGCCACTGGGAACATCAATCTTTGAAGCTAGTCAACTAATGAACAAGTTGGGTGGCGATGTAAGAGCCAACCTGGTACATTGGTCAGACAATAATGGCTATATGTTGTCAAGGGACAACCAAAGTTTGACAACCACATTTGCATGATAATTGCAAATATATTATATATATATATATACATTCTACGACTTCTACGACTCTATGATCAGCCGATATCTCATTCAGATCAGATCAGATGTTTTTGACTCGCTTATATCAGTATCAGCATGTGCTCAATATATCCAGAATCTGTCAGGCTCTAAATGTTATCCCATGCAGGCTATTGTGCAATTAGTTTGAGCAGTGGAAAAAGGCAAATGAAGATGGTTTTGGCTAGTTTAATTTAGTTTTTCTGATCAGTTTGAATGAAATTTTCTTTTCATGATGGTCAAACTAATGTTTCTGCAAATGAAATCTGGTGGCTTTGACGGTTGCTCCTGGTTAAATAAAATGGATCTTAGAATAGTCTGAACCTGTCAGTGGCAAAAACAAGTATTTCAGGTGGATGTACTTTGAAGGTGTCTGCAGAGATTACACTGCAGCCCATTTCACGGCTCTCGGCTCTGCAGTAGCTACATAATGCACCAGTTTAAAAAAAAAGCTGTCCCCATTTATCACTTTGGCGCATAAACGTGAGGAGATAGGGTGCAAAAAATCCTAAAATACCTTTTTAGACAAGTCTCAGAGAAGAGCCTTTTTTTTATGGATGTCTCTTTTCAGTTTAATTTTATCAGAGCTTGATGTGTTTTGACTGGCTGCAACCTGAATTACTGATAGACTACATACTTTTTTTAAAATTATATACCATTTTGATTTGACACTGGACGTCCTGAAAGCTTCTTTGTGACTAGATATATGCAGTGGTCTATGTGTCTCTTTTTTTATAATTTAAGCGGGTCAGTTCAAAATTGTATGTTCAAACTACAGAAAAATAAACAAAAACAACAACAAAAAACAGTATATGATGACACAACTGTGCTGGTTAAAATATGATATTAACGACAATATATACAGTAGATCGAAATGGGAGAAAGTCAGACAGAACCAAATGGGCAAAAATGAAAGCTTCTGTGAGTGACACATGGGAAGACATGTGCATGAAGCTAGTTTAACCTGAGCCCAACAGACTTGACTTGAGGATGTGGAGGTCTGTCTGTCGTATCACTGTTGACGCTCACCTCGTTGAAAGGCACAGCAGAGGTCCGGCCTGCAGTCACTCTGACCCTGACAGATAGTTCCCTCGGTTCCTGCGGTGGCATTGACTGTACACTGGCCCCACACACACATCTGATCCGAGCAACACTCCTCATCTATAGTGCAGGGCTGAGTGGGAGACACACATCCAGACATGCAAAATTGTATGTAAAGCACACATAGTCTGCTGCTGCATTCATGGGCTGAGTATTTTTCTCCCATTGTTGATTCTATGGATTCATTTCAGTATATCTGGTAAAAGCCACTACTCTATGTGTAGCTTGTTTCATATTGAGATATTTATGACATATTATTTATTAATGCTGTTCTCCCGTACAGGATTAACACATTGTTAGTTTGTAATATTGTCCTGAATGATGCTAAGAGCTACAGAGTTGAAGTGCAGAGTTAGGTGATGATTCCCTGGGCTTGTCACTACAAGAAACACAAGACACATAATTTCTCATTATACATAGCCATTTGATCCCTTGCTGAAATAGAAGTAATGGTTACTGCAGCTTTAAAGGGGAACTATGTAAACATTTTAACTTAGAATTTTAACATTTACATTTTTTATGAGGTAATGATACAAAAAACTAAATAAACAAGCTGTTTTAAGAGGAAAACGAGGTCCAAGAACACGTTTGAAGCTAGATAGGTGGCAGGGTCTGCCACATATGAACAGAGTAAAACACTATAAAACTGAATTGCCCTTTAAGGTCAGTTTGTTTATTCATTTTATTCAGTGAAGAACAACAAATCTGATCGTTCTCTTCTGATTAAAATGTCTTCCCCAAAACTACGAAGTGCTTCTTTAAAGTTGTAATCTGTAAAATATGTCCAGAATCAAAAGCAGCTTGTACATTGGCAGCGGCATAACACCAGAGCAATCGACAACTGCTGCTCTTTGCTAGCTGTCCTTGGCTGTAGCTAGCTACCATTAGCTAACTAGCTCATGGCTCGGTTAGCCGTTGAGGCCATGCCCTAGAGTTTGCCTTTGCTCACAGGGGGGAAGTAACCATGTTCAACAGGGCCCAAGTGTGAACGTGACTAGACACCGAACTGGGACTTGACTTGTACGGTTGTATTTTCTGTTTCGTACGGACAATAGAAATAGGAGTTTTTCATTTCTTGAGTTTATTTAGCTAAATTGTGATACTTTAAGCTGGCTGAAACTGCAGGGGCTGTCAGACCATCGCCACTTGCTGGGACAGAGTAGTATTATGGGACAGGACGGGCAGGGGCTAGCTGGTTAGCATGCTAACTTTAGTAGCCCTCTCTGCAACACAATACACAGATGTCTTTGACATTACATCAACACTGTTGTTTCTTTGCATTCTGTTGATAAGGTTCGTTAATTTTTTGAATGTTTTAACTTGCAATGCTGGCCAGAACTTTGCCTTTATAACCAAACAGACATCAGCATAAACAACGACATAAAAAGTGAACAATGGCAACAAAGTCCTCACCATATCCGTTGGAATGCAGGGGAGGCACTTAGAGTTCTCAATCTCATACAGGCAGTATTTCAGCTCACCACAGTCCTCATCCACCATGCATTCCTGGGATGAGAGAGTTGACAAGAGTTACATAAACAGTCGAAAGGATTTGAGTTCATTTTAGTGCCGTTGATTCAAATCAGCTTCCCCTCATGTTGCACTGAAAGGGATCATTCAAAATGTTTGATTATTTGAACGGTTGTTGTGTGTATCAGGCATAAATCTAAAGGTTAGCTCATCTGATGACACTGTAATAGGACACGCTACCAGGAATCACTCAACCAAATGTAATTATGGTTTACATTTTCCTGTAGCAGAGACACGGTTGCCCACTGCAACCTCAATTAATGGGTTCCTCGCGGTTGAAGGTTGCAGTTGTGTTTCTGCCAGCCACAGTCCATCTCCATGGACACTGTCTGACAGACAACATCAGCAAAATCTGAATCACGCAGAGGGGCTAAGTCTCAAGAGTTTTCACTCCACTACATTCCTAGAGTTGTAAATACAAAAAAAAGTTACAAGTTACTTTGCAGATGCTGCATCAGAGCCAAAGTAGCACATTTTTAAATACATATATTTTATCAGCAACCAGATAGAAAAAAAAGAACCCTCATACCAATAATCAGAGAAATGTAGAATACCAGATCTGATAATCAACCAGGCCAATACTCAGTCGACCCATAGCACACCGTATATACACATGTAAATGTATGTATGATTTACTTTTACTTGGACTTTTGATGCTCAGGTACATTTTTTTTTGTTGCCAGAAAATGACTTTTAAAACTCAGCCCATAAGCATAATATATGACGCTTTAAAGGGGCATTATGTTGTTTTGGAGAAGAACACACACTGAGAATTGTAATATTTACAATATAAATGAGGTAATAACACCAACTCTGAAAAATTTATTCTTTCCATAACTGAACAAACAAGCTGTTCTCTGAGGAAAATAAGGTCCCCAGAACACTGTTTGAGGCAAGCTTGAGAGATGGCAGGGTCCGCCACATATGAACAAAGTAACAAAGTGTTTATTCAGTCATGAAAATGAAGACAGTTTATTTCTTAAGTTTGTTTAGGCATAAAAAAAATCAGTTGATGAAGATGTTTCGCTTGTGATTAAAGTCTCTTCCTCATAAAAATCTCCTCTACATAGTGCACCTTTAAGATACTTCCTCGAGTACTATTTGTATGAATTACTTTCACATTAACCAAAGTAATACTGGAACATGATGTCTTTACTTTTACTTAGGTATGACTTTTGGGTACTTCATCAGCACTCACTGAGCACCATACACATGATGTTAATCCATGTTTCTTTGGTCAGTTATCTACAGGAACATCAAAAACATAATACAACAATACAGAGGGCATTGCTTATTTTTTCAGAATTAGGGCAGGCTTTTCCTGCTGAATAAATGGACAAGTTTAGATGAGCTTTTCTTGTCACACTTTGGAATGCTAATCAGATATTCGAGATTTAGTTTGACTCTTTTCCAGTGGTCAGAGGAAACAGTGTGTGCCAAAAACAGCGCTGGCCTGCTGTGAAGTCATCATTTCGAAGGGTTTTTTGTTTTGTTTTTTTTGGTCTTTATCTTGTGTGTTCTGCCTCTGGGAAATTCAGCATAGAAACGGAGCCAACTCCCTCAAACAGAATGCGGTATTGAGGCTAACTGGACTGTGTCACAGTCAGAGGCCGGATCAGAATCTGTTTGTTATTAAACAGGGTTACTCAGAATGATAATCTGTAGAGCGTAACTGCTGCATCTTTGTGAGGTGCTGATGTGCTCTCTGGTGAATCTGTCCTCAAAATATATGCATAGTCACTGTGTAACCGTGTGTCTCTGATGTCTAATTCCCTCTTCCTTCTAATACACCCTCCTCTACCTGGGACATTCTATTTCATGAAGCTGTCATTGGAAATATGATGGGAAAAAAGAATCATTTCAAGTTGTGTCTGATTTGTTGTCAATATGCACATATGCACAGCAATACTGTGGTTCTTTCACTCTGCACTAGCCATGACATAAGATATTCGTGAGGCGGTGACACTGGAAACTACAAACGGCCTTCAATAACCCACAATTACCTTAATAAATCCCAGATGACTACAGCTGTCATTAGTCTCACAGGCATAGTAGCCACTTCTACCTCTCTGTTAGAATATTTTCCACAATCTACCTTGCAGAAAATGGAGAAAGACCGGTCACTTAAGCCTACTCACTAAACATTAGACTCGACTATTTAGGCTGTTTTTGTGCTCAGACATCACCGTGGCAGGGGCCTCTGCACATGGCATTTGACCTGTTGGAGCACACAGAGGCTTTTATGCTCAACATCTTATCCATTGCATCCGTTCCATCAGGGGAGAAATATTTTTGGAAGAAACAGGAAGTCACTGAGTGTTGCGACGGACCAAACTTTTCTGTACACTCTGTACTCACAGTGCTTTGTATCAATCACCTCTCAGTGCAAGGGAAGAGCTTTTCATTGTAACATTATGTCTACTCATGGACATACGTCATACAATATCCAAAGGAAACAGGTATTCAGGAATTACTGTAACTTAGACAGGAAGTTTCTTTTTCAAACAATTTGAAGGGAAACCCGAGGTATGAGTAATAGCTGGTTACAGAGAGAGAACAGAGGGAAATGTGTCCTGCATCTTGTCTGTCAAGATAAGGCAATGGACAAATGAAAAGATGCTGCAGGAGTGATGCCACTTGTCGAGCGTGCATCAGATTATATGAAGATGAGACCTGTCTGGTTGTGGAAGGTGATGTTTGAGTCGACACTGCTGTGCAATAAGAAAAGAGACCAAAAAAACCCAAAACAAAACCAGAATTACAGTGTGAGCTTTTATGGAACACATGACATTTTTTGGGTATCGCAAAACCTTTGAGTGGTATTGCAGTTTAATTTTTGTAGTTACGGGCTGAATGCATTGCCTGTGTGAGCAGTGTGTGTGTGGTGGCACCATTTCATTTCATTTCAGCGTCTATATAAACACCCACAAACACACACACACACACACACACACACACACACACAGCCAGTGTGAGCAGCGCTGCTCACTCGAGGGTCAAGTGAGTTTGCAGCAGCGTCATCTACACATTCAGAGTAGGAACATTTAGCACAGCCTCACCCAAAACCATCCAGCCACTAAATTCCCATTTAAACAACAGTTCTAACTGGCTAGTAACAGACATCTGAAGAGCATCACATTTCAAACACATATTCTAGTTTTATCCTAAAAACACAGAATCGTGTTTTCTACATGAAGTGCTGAGTCAACCAACTTTACTGTGACTTCCTTATAGCAACACGATGCAGTTTATTTTCTCCATAAGTGAATAAACAAGCTGTTCTCAGAGGAAGAGAAGGTCCCAGAACACTGGTTAAAGCAAGAAAGGTGGCAGAGTCCGCCACATACACATAAAATAAAACAGTATCAGTTGTGTTGTCCTTCGAGGTCAGTTTGTTTATTCGGTTTATTCAGTCATGAAAATTAAGTGTGTTTGTTGATTTATTTATTTTTTGTTTAGGCATAAAATCAGTCAGTGAAGATCTTTCTCTCCTGATGTGCACAGAGTCTACAAAGTGCACCTTTTACTGTAATTCAAGTGTAACTCCACGTACATGGCGAACAATCTATAGTCGTTCAGTTTAGAGGAGCAGACTTTACCCTGCCTGGCTTGCAGGCTTTTCTGCTCCCTGGCATTTTTTTTCCAGCAGCAAGCTCTATTAACGTAACCACTTTCTGTACAGCTGCCAGGAAAGGAAAAGATCAAAACCACCGTTGTAAAGGAAAATGGCAAAACAGGCGGCGAGGAGCAGTAATGACCTCAATCCAAGCTGGCCTCCTTTCAGCTACAACTATGAAAAGTATATGGTAGGTCTGACTGCCGGATGATCTCATTCTTTATAAAACAAGCTGGGACAATACGGCCACAGTCTTACAAAGCCCTCCTCTCTGTCTATTTCTTACTTAGTAAAGAATGTAAAACCCTAATCTCTTGACACATTTTTAAGTACAAATAACATGTGACTGATGCTCAGTGGAATGCTATAAAAGTAGACTCAAGCCTTTATCTGTGTTTACAAAGGGCTGCCTTCGCCGTTTGCATCATCACTTCAGAGAAACATCATCATCGTCAGAGAAACATTTGATCTAATGCTGGAGCAGCTGGATTTTGTGGTTCTGCCTGAAAACCAAACACACATTTCCGGAATCCTGAGTCAACAGCCTCTCAGCTGGACAAGCAGACCCAACGAGTCACACTGCCATACGGCCCCTCCAAAAGACAACTACACCTCGATCCGATATTTGGCGTTTTTTTTAGTCACGTCAGCGTCGAGATGGAAACCAAATTACCAGGAAACAGGTAGGACGAGAGCGCTTCAAGGCCCACAGTCTAATAATTATTCACATGCAGACCACACAGACAGGGAAGAGGAGGGACTCACGTGATCCACTCTGTTCCACTGGCCAGAGATCTCCATGTGGATGTGGGAAAGATGAACCTCTCCTGTTTGGTTATTAGTTTCCTACCAATGGAAAAAAAATGTGATATATTGTGTCAGAGCTCAAACAAAAAAGCTATTATACTGTAAAAAAGAACATGGGGAAAAACACCTTATCGCTATAATTACTTTTACAGGACTTGGAGAGAACTGCCACATATGTAAAAGAGGTAGCACAGAGCCTTTTGTGGCTCCAGAGAAAGCTGCATTCAGTTGTGATCATGAATTACCTGATGTCACTCCATGGATACGTTGCATTGTTGGTAATGTGGCCACCAGGTTTTGAAACACGGTCCACTGATTTAGCATTGTTATGAAAACGAATGATCAAAATCGATGGAGCACAACCAGAGATATACACCTTTTGTGTTCAACACGTCTTCCTTTTCAAAAACCTGGCGCCTACATTACCCACCATGCAACTTAGCCACTTAGTGACATCACGGGAGGCAATAGGCCACACCGGACTTCATACTACTATTTTCGCATATGCAGAAGTATTGTAAACACACTTCAATGTTTAAAATTGGTGAAGTTACCCTTTAAAAAAAAAACTATTTTCTAAATCCATACCTTGTCTGTGCTATCTAGGACCTGAACAGCTCTATCCCCATCCTTTATCATCGTCCTGGTCTTGTTGTGGTAGGTAGGACGCAGATCCAGTGATGTTAAAGATGATTTAGCGCTCTCAGTAGCTATCTGTTGGATTGAATGTCAAGATATACATTCATAAAGCTTATATTAAATAAAGCACATGGCATTTCCATTACTTCCTTACATCAGCTTTCCGTATGGGAGCGAGGGGGAGTATAAATCCCACGGTGGCTATAACTGTAGAGAGCTTGTCGATACGCAGCATCCACTGGTCGGTATTAATCTCCACTTCTTGGATGACAGGAGGGGAAAACTTCACAGTTGTTACAAATGATCAAAACCAGACACAGGATAGTGAAACCTCGGCAGGCTTTATAGATCTGCTGAAGTCCAATTTCAGGGAAAAAGAAACAGAGCCTTACAGCTGGGGCCAAAAATAAGCTGGGTGTGCTGTGAGTAACACATACTGGGTTAAAGTTGCACAGTGTTAACCTTTTCTTTTATTGGACTGTCGGCGACGGAATTTCACTAAGTACACAAGTATTGTACTTTAAGTGGCTCTTTTAATGTGACATTGTATGAGGTACTTGTCCCTAGTCAATGTATTAGCTATACAGCAGATGACAGACAGCTACCCTTTTTCTCTGTAGCTTCTCTGTAGCTTCATGATCTAAGTCTCTGGAGACCCAGAGATCCCAAACTGACTTTAAAAGATGTTATATACACACTTTCTTCAGCCGAAAATCTTCAGCCAAAATCTGTAGCTGCTGAGCTAAAAGTGTTAGCAAGGACATCGACTGAAATGGGTGCACAAGCTCAACAGCCCATTGAGGGTGTGAATGATCGTGACATCAGCTTTGTAGCTGTGCGGTGCCGTTTCGTTTTTGTTTGGTTTTAATTTTTCAGTTTTCAAACAAGTCCTCATCTACTTCAGTGGTTCAGGAGAAGGCTACACTGCTCTTTTGCTGTGAAGCTCTGGAAATGTTTTGTGCACAACAATATGAGGGTGAAGTAGATAATGACTGAATATTTATTCTGGGGTGAACTTATCCTTTAAGGCCCGTCCTGTTTGACAAGATGGGAGTGAGACCCCGTCAGGCCGTTCCTGCCAGGTTCTCAGGCTTCATGAAACAGGAATAAACATGGTCAGATCCAGATGTGCTGTGGTCTTGATGTTACAAAGTCTTCATTCTTATTGTTGCAGCCTACCCAGGTTTGCGTTACCGTTTACCCCAATAGGGGAGAGGAATGTAACAACGGCATCCTGTGATAAAGTTGGAACAGTCTGAGTCACTTCTACTTGTAGTAGACAAATTAAGGGTGGCCTGTGTCAAAGTCTGACACCTCAATCACAGCAACTGGCTGAGTTACAGGTGCTGAGACAAAAACTTCCCTTTTACTCAAGTGTGACATTTGTGTGACTTTGTGTGACATTTGACTTCTCACAACGCTGATTTTGTGAAGCTCCTGTGATGAAGAGGACCATTAAAAGTAATCAGATACAGTGTGGGTCAGACATAAAGCAGACATGGAAAGTGTGTGTGGCGTTGGAACACATACTGGGTAAGACTGGCAGTAAGAATGAAGCTGGCAGCTGAACGTGATGTGGCTCTCTCTGACTCTGATCCCAAACACGATCCCAACACATTAGATTCAAACACATTAGATTCAGATACTACACAAATGCCAAGTCACTGGAGCACACAGCACAGCCCTTGTATGAATGAATAAAATGTGACGCAGACCTGGTCGGCAGCCTCCTCCAGTATGTGCTGGGTGTCCTCCATCAGCTCCTCCACCTCTCGGAACATGTCGTTCAGGCTGACCGGGCTCCGCTCCAGGGCGTCCCGCAGGATCACTGCCCCGCTCCGCGCCGCGCCGCCGGTCGCCCACAGCAAGCACAAACTCAAATACACCGACAGCAGCATGGGACCGGACATCTTTCGCTCCTCTTCCTCCTCTCTCTACCGCGCAGCAGAGAAGTGTGACGCACCGAGGGCGCACAGCCGCACACAGCTGGATCCGTTTTATTTGGAAAGTCTGAGCGGCGATGGCCGGATTATTGGCTAAACGAGAACGAATCAGGTTTAATGGCGAGGGAAAGGTTCAAATTGCATTTCCTGAAGTACAGGACAAAATCAAAGGGCTGGCCACGGTGAGGTTTTAATCAGACTGCCATGTAAAAAACAAAAGGTGCAGACAGGGGTTTGCCAGATGTGGTCTGCGAGGACTTCATGGGTGCAGATTCAATCAGTGGAGCTGAGACTAAGAGTTAAAGGGGCACTATGAAGTTTTAGAGGAAAAAAACATCAAACTTAGGAACATTTACAAGTTGTAAATGCAAGTTGTTGGGGAAAATAAAGTCCCAGAGCAGTGTTTGTGGCTAGAAAGGTAAACAAAGTGATAACCAAAGCACAACAGAAAGAAAATTGCTTTGCCCTTTAAGATCAGTTCTTTCAGTGTTCATGTTATTTGTTTAGGCATAAATTATAATTAGGATCTTTCTCCTCTGATAAAGTTTCTCTCTCAAAACCACATAATGCACCTTTAGAAGTTTGATAGCTTTTGCATAATTTTTTTTGGGGGGGAAAGAAAAAAAAGACAGAAAATAAAAAAAAATAGGATTATGATATGAGGTAGTCATTTGTCAAGTAAACTCCAGTACAGTGCCAATCTATTTCTGAATGTACTGCATGTTAAACCTGGAGGGATACTGACCAACTTTTTGGTTTATAGAAGGTCAGTTCGTTTATTCAGTCATGAAAACAAAGAGAGCATAAACAAAAATATTAGACAATGAAGATATTTCTCTTTGGATTTCTTCCCCAAAACCTCATAGTGCACCTCTACGTGCCAGACTGCACGGCAAACTTTACAACAAAACAATAAAATGCACAAAACTGCAAGTGAATCTATTGACTGGTTGATCACTGTGGTTATTTGATGCCTAGCTTTCTTAAATTATGATAAATTTTGACATTATTTAAGAACACAAAGAGAAACTATTGCATATCACTGTAAACAGTTACATCTGAATACCAACAGGTGGCCTCATTTTACCAAAGTTTGATGACCTGGGCCTCTCTCTCTCTCTCTCTCTCTCTCTCTCTCTCTCTCTCAATTTTCAATTCAGTCCAAAGGTCTGGCAGAGATCACACATCACAGAGATGAGATGTGGTGTATTACCACTGCAACATTTTCTTTTTTTAAATAAAGACATGTTTTTAAAGGTATTTGTCCTATATGTGTGTACTGACCCTGTCCACTGAGATCAGCAGAGGGCAGATGATCACTGCAGGAATATGGACAGTCTTCATGTCTTCAACCCAGCAGATACTGATGTTATTCACTTTTTGGCTCTTGTAATCTGCTGGCAGAATTTCACTCTGAATTCAATTCAATTCAGTTCAATTCAGTTGGCTTTATTGGCATGAGGTAAGACTGTACATTGCCAAAGCAAGCATTTGGAATTCAAAATAATAATAACAACAAAGGAAAACAATATTTACAATAAATTAGTTATACTGTATGTATAATATGTATAACTATGATTGACTCAACCAAAGTCATAGTCACAATAAATCAATCTCATTCAATATGTAATCACTAACAATGAATGAATCAATAATTTTTTGTCAACTAAAAATGACATTAAAACAGTAGTAAACAGGCTACCACGCTCTCTTTAAAAAAACAAACAAAAAAAACTAATTCAAATCCAGTCCAATACAATCTTTTACTGGAAAACTTAAAGGATAAATTCTACGAAAAATAAAATTGAGTCATTATCCACTCACCTTCATGCCAATAGAAAGTCAGGTGAAGTTTCATATTCCTTAAATCACTTCTTGAGATTCACAGTAAAACAGCAATGCGACATTTTCCTAAACAACTGAAAAAGATTGGGACAAGCTAAAATACAGCTCGTCTGGCATAATCCAAGTCTCCGTGAGACTGGTGATACTACAAGCAATGTTTCATGTTGTGTCGAGCCTTCTTAATGTTTTTAAAATAGAGATTTTGAAGCTAGCTTAAAGGTGCCCTATGCACTCCCATTGAAAATGAGTTTGAGACAAAAACGAAAATATGGTAAATCTTAAAAGTGCCTCTTTTGTCATAATTATGCATTTACACGAAGGTTTGACTCATATACATTCACAAAAAAAGTCCATGTTGCATTTTGGCGAGAGTCTCACTCCTCACTTGGACAGAACATGTGACAGGGAGGAGGCACACAGCTGCTTCTTCATGGTAAAACCAGTAAACTACTGACTCACTCCAGTTTAGTGATACAAATAGTCAACCTTACATTAAAGCTACTGGTAAAACTGAACCACGTGGCCCTTGATGTGGCTATGGCCACGCTGAAGTCTATCAGCTTGACTTCAAGGGGTCGTTGGTGATTCATCATCATTATGTTGTCCACCTGGTTCTCCTTCAGCTCATCAAATGCTGTTGCCGTCTGAAAGTACAAGGTCAGTGAGAATGTACCAAAGCCTAAAACTTTGCTTTCCATCTGATGGTGCTGTGTTCATGCCTGTTGGATGATGGTTCTGATGTCACTCAGAGGCATAGGGTCATCATTTCTCTTCTTCATGTAGTCATAAAGGCTGATATCCAATGGCTCATACACAAGCGCCTCTCCATCACTGGTCTGAAAACTATGGATAAACTTGTTGTGTTGTTTGTCAGGGTTGAGGTCGTTGTATGAGGGGCCGTCAGGGACATTATTCAGAATTACCTCTCACAAACACATGTGAAATGCTCTTACATACACTACTGAAACACTCTAACATAAACAACTGAAAAATTATTCACTCACACACACTACTAAAACACTCTCACACATACATGTGAAATGCTCTTATATACACTACTGAAACATTATCATACATACAAGTAAGTGAAACACGCTCATACACACTACTGAAACACTCTCATACACACTAACCATTTTTCAGATATTGTTCTACAGATTGTGTATATTTATTTTGCTACCAACCAGTGGTTTCTACCCTGTCACCAATCAAAGCGAAAAAATCAAGGGAAATTCCACTCAGTGTTAATATTCACTTCAAAGTTGCTAAATTTGAGATCAGTCTACTTTAAATAAGCATACAGATTCTCTCTCTGAGGTCTGATTTCCTGCAAATAACTTAACCATTTGTAATATTATCAATTCATGTCAACTGTCTGACCCCTGAAACAGAAAAGAAGGAGTTACTCACCTGTATCACAATGGTTAAAGACACCAACACCATCCTTCACACGCACGCACACACACACAGGACAGAAATTAGAACTCATGCACAAAATAACTTTTTATTACACAGAATGTCACTAAATTAAAGCAGCCGGTACGGGTTGGCACTGGAGCCGATCCACCGAGATGTCGGTTTCTTGCGGAGGCCAAGGGAAGCCTCCTCATTTTTTTCAGAATATAACTGTCATTTAATAAAACACAGTTTCTGTGTTGTGTCTCCTCCTCGTCTCTCTTCATTAATTATTGAGGGTGTTATGATGTGTAAAATGGCACCCCTCTAAATGTTACGTGGTGAGTTAACGTTGAAAACATGGTACTGCACTCGGTTGTCTGTGAGGACGCCGAGCTGAGTTGGCCTCCCATGGTGAAAAAAAAAAAGAATGATTAAAGTCAGTGTAAAGCAAATTCAGCCATTTTCTTCTAAACACAAGAAATAGGTCATAAATGTACTTCTTTAAAACATATAAAAAGTCTTTCAACCATTTAGAATTTAACTGTGGAGCTAGGCTCACAAACTGTGTTTTAAAATCATAGCCGCGTTACGTAACGCGGAAGGCTGCTGCGGGAGCGGTATAAATACGTTCAGTGCACATTAGCATCGGTGGTTGTTCTGCTCGCTCTCCAGTCTCGGATAGCGTCTAACCAGTCAACCAGTCAGCTAACCAGTCATGCTTCCTCCACGTCGCTCGTGCATCTTTCCTGGATGCCGTGTGCAGGGTAACGGCGCCGTTAGCTTTTTTAAGTTTCGTACAGACTACAACATAAGGAAAACGGTGGATCAATTTTGTCAAGAGGAGCTACTGTGGGTTCATAATCACCACATACACCTGTCTCTGCAGTGTCCACTTTACCACTGACAGTTACAGCAACTGTCACCAGGTAAAGTCTGGATTTCTGAAGAGTCCGTTGACGCTGGTCAGTGGGGGCGAACCAACCCTCTCCGTCACGCCGAGAGCAGGTGCCACCATCCCCACAGCCGGTGTTTAGGATCAACACGGGGCTATGTTAACTGGTGACTGTCAGCCAAATGCGTCTGTGGTCACCGTAGCTGCAACAGATGTTGAAAACGGGAAGAGAAGACTTAGCTGTCCTCAGATCTGCCTCTTTGTTCAGGTTTTCTCTGGTCAAAACACACCTGATACGTGTTCGGGCTGCTGTTTGATTAAACGTGTCTGACCCTCAGTCGTTGTATCAAAGTTGTTACGGAGGACGTTGTAAACAGGAAAATGGAGAGTTGCTCTTCCTGTGAATGTGTATCTCTAATAAACCTTTATTAAAAACACATACTCGTGACTTCTCCCTGTTTGAGTAAACATGCATCACACAGGGGAACTATAACCCCTGTAAAGAAGAAGAAGAAAAAAAAAAACAATTACAGAACTCACATTCACTGAGGGAAGAAAACGTCAGCGCGGCAGTCAAACCACTAGGCTAATAAAATCAAGCGGGTGACTCGCGGTATCACCTATTTCACTCCTCACAGCAGACACACAGACACCTCTGGGTCGCAGAAGAAGGCCAGATCAACTTGTGACTGCAGTGTTTGTTCACCGTGTCTGCACGGTGATGATTTAGAACACAAATAAGCATAACCTTTATGAAATGCACTTACTCGTATTTACTGTCTATTTGAGTAAACATTCTTCACATAGAAGAACTATGGAACCTGTTTAAACGAAACAGAGAAAAAAATAAAACATGGGACTCGAACTTGGACTCAGTGAGGGAAAAAGCAGCCAGTTGTGTGACAACCAATCCACTACGCCAGACTATCCATAGCTTGACTGATAGCGTAGCCTCTTATTATAAGCACAGACACCTTTTGGACACAGAAGGTGGCCGGGTCAGCTTGTGACCACGGTCTCTGTGCACCAAAAACATAATCAATTTATGTTCGTGTCTGTAAGATTATGTTATAGGCCACTTTAAATGTGTAGGAATGGCACTTGCTGCTCAAAAGATGCAACAATTGGACAATACCAACATTTATGAAAATTGTCCTCTTTATCTGCTCAAAAGATAGAGTCAGTTATTTTCCATCATTAAAGCATTTTATTTCATTTGACTTCATTATAGGAGGTTTTTTTTTTTTTTTACCAAGAAAGACCATTTTCTTTTGTAGAATATTATTTGTGTTATAAATCATCACCGTGCAGATGTGTAAGAAGAAAGAAGAAGGAGAAGGAGGACACTGTTTCATCTTTCTGACGTCTTTACTTCGAGATTGTTGACAGTATAGTACTGCACAGGACCAAAGACACGGAGCACCATGAGGTTTTTTTTTTCGGTTACTGGACCACACATCATTTATATTGTTCTGCAAGCCTGCTGCATTCCCCAGCAGTGAGTTGGCTCAGCTGATCAGCACCTATCCGGTCTTTGATGAGCAGAAATTGAGAAATGAGCTGCACACGGTGTACAACAACAAGTTGTTTCACCAGGCACCAACAGAGCTGCTGCAGCTGCTCATTGAGGATGACCTACAGGGCACACTCTCCGAGGTCTTCAAACTCCTGCAGCTTATGCTCCCCATACCGGCTACCAGCACATCAACAGAGCGCTCATTTTCCTGTCTAAAGCGGATCAACACCTATCTGAGGAACACATGTGTACACCTGCTGCCCTTTTATGTTAAAGCTCTGAGGCTAATTGTAAAACTGTGTGACAGGTGTGAGTCAGTGTGCATAGCAGGGCAATTCATTTAGAATTTTGAATGACCATGTGTTCCTTGTGAAAACAAGATATTTTCTTCCTGAAAATTGTGCCAAATGCAGAGAATTGTGTGAGGTGTTTTGAAAAAAGTGTGTTTTAGAACTGCCATTTGGGTGTAGAGCGGGAGGTGTGAAAAAAAACCTTTAGGTGTAAAGGCGTAACTGGGGCCACATATCCTGTGGGGCTTGTATGAGGATACATACATACATGCTTTCACATCAACAAGCTTTGTTATTAAACATCAGCGTCTTCGGCTGGACTATTTTAAAATAATTCTCTGCAGGAGGATAATATATGAATTTATTTGTTCTAAATCTAGGTTAGATCATTTAAAAAATGAATTCAAAAGATCTTCAGTAAATTAAAACCCATGGGAAATCTAACACCTCAGTGTAATGATGATCTCTAGCAGCTCTTTGGAGGACAGTGCCATGATGATGACACAGCTTGGACTCCCTTTATGATCGACAGCTGATCCAGTTTGACGATGCCTTTAGGAACAGCATTGATCCACCAACTGATGTTTGTCTGAGATGATACAAAACAAAATAAAGTTCTGAAAATGTGTCTTTATCCATCTCACATGGAGTTCAGATCCTTCTATAACGACTCTTTAGTTCAGCACTTACTGCACTTGACTCACTGGATGTTTACTGGCAGTGGATGTTTCTGGTGGGGGCTGTAGCAGTTTGCAACCATCTGCAGGTGGAGGGGACTGCAGGTTGCTAGAAGAAGCTGTAAGTGGAGGATTATGCTACAGGTCAGAATAAGCAGGATGAAGCAGTGGTTTCAGGTTTGTGGCAGAGGCTGCGGGTGGAGGTTCAGGCTGCAGATGATGGAGGCAGAGGGTTTGACTACAGCTATCTGCAAGAATCTACAGGTGGAGGAAGCTTGAGGTTGCTTGCATAGGCTGTAGAAAGAGGTTTGGGCTTCAACTGTCTGCAAGAATGGTGGAGGTGGAGGTAGTGGCTGCAGGTTATTGGCAGAGGCTAAAAGTGGAGTTTAGGTCATGGCCTCTGCAGGTGGAGTTCGCCACTGCAGGTTGCTGGCAGAGACTTTAGGTGGTGGCTTGTGTCTGTGCAAATCTGATGAAGGCAGCGTGGTTGTTTTTCAGCTGAGGATGGATGTTGGAGGTGGAGGCTTCCAAAATCTGTGGGTAGACACAGAAAAGGTTACAGGTAGAAGCTGTCAGCAGAAGATGGAAGACAATTTAGGTGGAGGTTTGGGCTGCAGTTTCCTAGCAGGATCTGCAGGTGGATGAGGCAGCTGCAGGTTCCTGACAGAGGCTTTAGGTGGAGGCTTGTGTTTGTCAGCACAGATCTACTGACTGACGGAGGCAGCAGTACTTGTATATCAGTCGAGGATGGAGGTGGAGGCAGTGGTCTTACTAGTCTTTCAGAATCTGTTGGTGGAGGAAACTACAGGTTACTGGCAGAGACTGAAGGCAGAAAGATGGAAGATACTTAAGTGGAGTCAGAGGTGCAGGTTTCTAGAAGAGGACTTTAGTTGTAGGACATGGGTTGCAGCGATCTGACAGAATCCACAGGTGGAGGTTGCAGTAGATGTTGCTGGCAGAGGCTGTAGGTGGACTTGTTCCAGTTCTCTGCGAGAATCTGCAGGTGGGGCTGGTGGCTGCAGGTTTCTGGCAGAGGCAGCAGGTGGAGGCAGGAATTGGAAGCAGCTGCAGTTGGATGAATCACGTTGTAGCTGACGACAAGAATTTACAGGCGGTGCTGGCAGTGGATGTTCTTGGCGGAAGATTCGGGTGGAGTAAGTCTTTGCAGCTGTCTGCTGTCTGCAGGTGGAGACTGGAGCAGCGGAGGGCTGACGTAGTAAAAATGCACGGTTTAGGTTTTAAAGTGACTGGAGGAGACTTGTGGAGCCTCTTACTCCAGATGGCTCTCAGAGGTTGTGTCTTGATTACTGATGGAGGCTGTATATTCTGGTGTAAATGAGGCCAGTTGTGTTGCCGTCTCAAATATTTACTCGCTGGATTTGATCTTATTACAGAATGTTAGAGTGAAGCCGCTGCTCTCAGGTCAGTCGGACTTCTTGGCTCTTTTAAGTGGAGGCTGTCCGGGGCTCGGTTCTCCCAAAGTGTCTACATCGTAGAGGGGAGGAGAGAATCCAGCCCCGTACGAGACGTCCACGTGTGTGAGTCCATCTTGATGGGTCGATGATGTCATGGCGGGGCGGTCCAGTCTCTCCCACAGCTTCCATGTGATACGCCGTCCCAGCTGGAAACTGTACGGATGAACCCGGCCGCTCTGGTACCTGTGAGGAGTGGAGGGAACAGACATGGTGTAAGATGTGATTAGGTGATAGATTTTCTAATCATTTGATAAAAGTGATGATCTGATTGAAAGAATCAGCATGTCTGACCCAAACATACCTCAGCAGGTTGTCCACCACTTCATAGACTCTCTGGTAATCTTCCACTGAGCAGTTGTGTATCTTCACTGGACCGGCGCGGTTCACACCAGTGGAGCTCGGCTGGTTGGCAGGTGGGCCGGGGGGGGAACGTTGATGGATGGAGGTGCTGGGACCAAACTCCTCTCCCCTGGACCATGAGCACAAGTGCAGAAGGACGGGATGGGAAGCATTTTTTCCGAGTTAATGCACATTCTCCTGATTGTACTCAGATACTTTTACTTCTAATCAAGTATTGTTGCAGAATATATCCACCTGTACTGTGTTAGGACTGAAGGGACTGACTAGCTTACCTGTCCACCACTGCCTCCCATTACATGATGTAGATGTGGATGTGAAACAGCTGCTTCATTTCTAAATACTTTAGTAACCTTTATTCTTTTCTCTACACTTTATTAGTCTGTGACGACTTTCACCTGTCAGGCTTCAAAACACACAGAAAACACCATCAGACTGTCAAATTGTTCAAGTCTCACATGTTCCATGTTGGAGGACAGGACAGAAACAAAAATCTGGGGTTTGGGTTGATGAGTGAAGTCTGTAAAGTCTCTCATGTTGACAGTGTCTGGCTGCGTTTGTTTTTAAATGAAGACCTGATAGAAATGATGCACCTGGAGAAAAACACAGCAACCGTGGAATCCTGCACGGACATTTTGTGCGCGTGTGTTCTACAGTCACACCTCACCTCTGGATTGAAACCTTCATCCAGTCAGCCTGCAAAAGATGAAGTCCAGATCTAACCGTGAAGAAATGTGCAGCTGTGACTGATAGAAACCCTGATAGAAACAGCTCCTTGTGACAGGAACACATATTGAGGGCTTGGAGCCAGAGGGGCGTACGTGGCTCTTGACAAACTTTACAGGAGAGACAAAACAAAATTTTGACCACACTTCAATCAACTGTATTATTAACCCTTAAACAACAACATTGCAAAGACAGGCATACTTACATGAATGAGTATTTAAGTAATACATTTATGCAAGAGGCTAGTAGATTTATTTCACTCAATGAAAAAAGGGTACTCTACTGAATGCCTGGCAAAAGTCGAGCATTCGCTAGCCACTTCGCAATGTAGTGAAAAAGTTAAATTCGGCCACTTGGTGAATATGAAAAATTACTTGCTCTAAATGATTGATAATTAAAAGATTGAAATCATAACCATGTAAATGCTTTATTAACAAATCTGGTTAATTAGTGGTGGGGCTGCTCCTTTAAGAATCTGCCATCATTATCATCTTAGACATTGATTGCTCCGATGTTTTCTAGATTCAAGGATGGGATTGCAACACTGGACGTCGTTCATGCTTTAGAGCAGCATACATCTGTGTTCAGGCCCTTTATGTGCTCAAGTGTGGAACAGCTGACATCTGAGATATCGGAGGAAATCTTTGAGGTTCAGCTCAGTGAAAAAGGGCAGCACAAGGTGACATGAAGAAACCAGAGCAGTGGGATTCTGGAGAGACTATCTTCTTGAGACAAAGGGTTTGTTTTAGAACACTTATCATCTTGATGTTCTATGGCATTGATCTCCTCTTTCAGTTGTATTGTAATATGCAACTAATCCCAGTACATCTTTTTTCAGAACGACAAGCAGGGCTCTCTCTCCAGGACATCCTGATGTTTGCCAAAGGTTTGAAGACACTGCCTGCGTCCGTTCGCAATCAAAATACCGATGTCCAAAACTCAGTTTAATGGGACTTAATGCGGCAGTTGGTCGGTGTTCGTGTCAGTTAAACGACCACTGAGCCCAAAGGTTTTTGTCTGATTGCCTCCAGAGATCCACTCTAACACCAGCACGAGTGTACCTCCAAGCTGGTGTCGTTATTTTTCTGCTGGAGTGAAAATTGTGGACAGGAGCACAAGTTGAGTTTTTCAAAATTTTTTGGAGCTCCTCCCCACTCTTTCATTCGGCTCCTCCATTCTTGCTGTCTAGCTTTTAACTGAATAATGAAAAAAGTTGTTAATTTGACTTTAAAATTACAATATGTAACTTTTGTTTGTACATAAAATTAATAAATTGTGACACACTATTTTGTTTACGCTTAATAAACATAAAAAATGTATGTCATTTAACATATTTCTTGTTAATATGACATAGAATTAAATGCTCACAAAATATAATCTCTCTCTCTCTCTCACACACACATTAGTTTAATGTATATAGTATTATTGAAAGAATAGTTAATTAGGCTTACCTGTTATATGATGTTGTTATGGGGGAAGGGGGGAGTTCAATTTAATGTTAAAATGTTTTCAAATTAATTCACTTTTTAATTCTTCAAATTTACCAGAGTTGTGTTTATTAATTCTCCATGTGGTTTTACACTAGCAGTATTTCCAGCTATATAACGTTACTGATAAGAATTTAAATTCTGATCGCTTTATCAACGTAATGAATGTGTGTTTTTATAATGTTAGATATGACTCCTTCATACCTGTCTTAATACCGTTCATTGAAAATGTCCGGATTATGGTGAGAAGTCATGGCAGTCTGGACAACGTGTCTACGGAGTGTTTTTTCAAAACTTCTCCCAAACAGTTGGCTCAAAATGTGTCAGTCAAACTTTGGTATGTGTGTAAGACCTACCCCCAGAGACATATAAGCCAATCAGGCTTATCTTTCCGTGCATTGATATTTTATGGGGCTTTTACTGTGCTAAGTGTCCAGAACACCGTCAGTGTACGTTAGCTTCTTGGCAATCCTTTTTCTCTTTTGTCTTAAGAAGACAAAACTATAGCCAAATAGACTTTCGCTGTATTTCATATTTTTACATGTTTTACATGCTTCACAGTAAGATGACATCGATGTATTGTTATTTATTTTTTTCTGCAATGTCAGTTGACACTTAAATGCAACAAATGGGCTTAGTTATGGAGCCAAGAGTTGGAGTTGGAATACCGTATTGACACGAATATAGGACTAACTTGATTATAAGACGAGCCATCTTTTCAAGACTAATCTCTAAAAAGACTCTGATAACCAAAATTGACTTTGATGACCACGATAAGCTTTTCTCTTACTGTTGCCGTTTTTCAGACGGTCTTTTTGGACCCGCCATCTTCGGCCGTAACACCACTCCGTAACTCCATATTTCTTGGCTGCCTGACAGTTTGATGCCTCCACTGCACTGGCCAGCATTATCTTAAAATTAGCATCATAGCTCCGCCTCTGATGTCTGTTAACTTGCCCCACGTTTCATCCACTTTGCACTGTACAATAACCGCGCCTCTCCATTTTTCATCTCCTGTCACTTCTTCTCCACTGTGATTGCCAGATAACCCCAGCCACAGTGTCAGTGCCATCTCTACAATAAGCTGGCACCCTCTGCCGTTGCATGTAGCAACCCCAGACAGCTTCATGCATGTGTCAACGGTTAGACCGCGGTTATAAGACGACCACACTTTTTCACATTATTTTCATGGAAAAAAAAACTTGTTCTGTATTCGGCTCAATACGGTAAATACCTGTAAGTTTTTTTCAGGAATAAAAGCCAATTGCTTGGTCTATTTGAGAGGCCTGTCATTTTCGGTACGCATTATTTGATATTGTTGTTTAACAGTGCAAAAATATTTTTGATAGGATAATCCGTAGAATGCTCAATTCTAAATTTTTCGATAGCTGCAGCCCCAATCATAAGCCTCATTCCTGAAGGTGATCGTTCATTTTGCTAATTGCTTGTGTCATACATGAATTTACAACTTTAATCTCAGTCTTGATAGCAGCCTGTACACAAGAAAGACAAACTTTTGCTCTTTGCAGCTCTCTGTCCACCCCAGTTGTCAAATGTCTAAAACTCTGTGTACTATACTGTTCTGTACTCAGGTGTATAAATCTGTGTACACACAAAACAGGTAACATGTGGTCTTTTCATTCGATTTACCCCCCCAATTACCTAGTTTATACGGAAGCTGAGAACGGCCGAGGATTTTTCATTTTTATTCACTGTTATCTCAAGATAACGACTTATTATCTGGTTATCTTGAAATAACAAAGGTTGTTTTCTCTTGATAATGAATTAATTTATTTCATTATCTCCATATAACAAAGATTGTTTTCTCGTAATAACAAATTAATTAATAATGTGTTCGGTAATGTTAAATGAATTAATCAACGTTTAATAACGTTTCACATTATATTGCTAAGTTAACATTAGCCTATATTTATGTTACCTTAGCTGAAGCAGCCGGGTAGATGGGAGTTTGTCAGCCTCTCAGCTGCTAACTTGTAGCCCCTAAACACACCCAGTCAATTAAACAAACTAACATGAAGCGTAATGTACGGTAGGCTACAGCTACAGCCGGCTACGGAAGCCGTTCATGGCAGCTCTTGTAGGTTGAACTCAAGACAAACACTTTATTAATTAATTTGTTATCATGAGAAAACAATCTTTGTGATATTAGAGAAAACAAAATAAATTAATTTGTAATGGCAAGAAAAAAATCTTTGTTATATGGAGGTAATGAGATAATAAATCGTAATCACAAGATAATAGTGCATATAAAATAAGAAAAATCCATGGCTGCTCTCGGCTTCCGTAAGTTTAAGCATACAGGGGCCATCATTTATTTTGGGTTTGAGGAGAAATGGTGGAAGCAAGCAAGAAACAGCTGAAAAAGAAGAAGCATGATTTGTAATGATTGTGAACTCATGGTAATTGTTGATCAAATTGTTAGAATAAAGAGTTTTAGCTGGAGGTTTAAGTTGGAATAAGCAACAAAATTAAGTGGCTTGAATGGAAGAAAGTGACAGAAGTGATGAACACCAGACATTGGAGGAGTTCAGCAAGAAGAGATCGGATTTCAAGCGAGAGGCCAAGAAATGCCCACAAAATGTGACCCCGTGATACGTGTACGCTGTGTTACGGCTTCCGCTGGCTCCACCAGCATGGTGGACCCAGTAGAAGTAAACACATGGACTAGAGTTAAACCGTTTCACTCTAGTCTATGTGTTAACTTCTACCAGGTCTGCTGCCCTGCGTATCTGCTCTGTCCCAGCTCTGGCATTCCCAAGCCCTTGCATTCTGTCAATTTTCAAAATAAAACACTCCGTGTTGACGCCAGCATACAAATCTATGACAAGACAAATACAAGCTCCTCCATTAATCCTTTGATCAGGAATACTGCATGTTGTTGTTGTTTGTTTTTTGTTGCCTTTATTCTCAGCCAAACTGCAGCCTGTATTGTACACTTCATTGCTGTTGCGTCTACTGCTACTCCTTTCACTTCTCCCTCCTCTCCCATTCATTCACTGTCTGCACATACGCACGCTCCCTCACTCTCGCTCGCCCACTCACACCTTACGCACGTCACGCACTGCTCTGTTCCTGAAAGGGGCTACGCCACTCTTACAGTGGCAAACTGCAGATGCAGGAGACCCGTGGACAGAACTCGAACTTAAGTCGCCGGTGTGGAGGTATTTTGGATTTCCAGTGAGTTATGTTGACAACGTTAAAGTTGTCGACAAAAAAGCCACCGTTTGCAAGCTCTGCAGAAACTAGATGGCAGGTAATTTTGTTTGAGTTTCCAATTGACTTGAGATGTAAGTTATTGTTAACATTATTTTGTTAATAATAACCCTAACACCATTTGACAATGTAGTGTAGTACACTGCAAACAAAGGTCAGATATTATATTGCATAAAAGTCTAGAGTAAAAATGGCATAGCAACCTGTGCTTTGAAAAAAATAAATGGAAAAATTGAGAATCGAATCGGTCCGTTCCTTAGAATTGAAAATGTAACTGAATCGAGGATTTGGAGAATCATGACACCACTCAAAATGCAACCAGTGGGGGTTGCTGGACGGCAAATCTCATCAGAGCCGTAACGCAGCAGACACGTATCTGGTGGAATCTCAGGGTGATAGTGTGCAGTCTGGGTCACACCGCTGTTAATGACTTTGTGCCAGACCTGTTGAGGAGGAAACACAAATTCAGCTGCCCATATGGAGCATGGCAAGTTGCCCAATTTGAATCTCATTGTAACTGGACTTGCAATAATAATAATAATAATAATAATAATAATAATAAAAAATACTTTGTCCAGACCTATGACTGCAGTTGCGAGTGATCATGTGGTTACCGTGGGAACTCCTCTGCCTAGCGACGCCAGCTGTCTACCATACTGCGCCGTAGCGAACTCAAACCACAACTGGTGGGGATTGCTGGACGGTGGAGCAAAACCGGATTGGAGCTGTAATGCGGCGGATCCGTATCCAGTGGAATTTGGAGGTTAATATGAAGTGGAAACCCAAAATGTCTCTACACGGCTGACCGGAGTGTGACCAGGAGATCTGCTAGCTCAGGTTTATCAGCCATCTTGCAGAAATGAAACTAACTTGACGCGTGTGCGGTGGGAGCGGGGCGGGGATGAACTGAAGTTCAGGAAGATAAAATGAATTTCAGAACCTAAGTCCTTGTCCACACCAGCCCGGTTAATTTTGCAACCGAGGTTTTGTTGAATTTAAAAAAAATGCGTCCACATGAGGGCTATAATAAAATAACTCTATACACACGCAACTGTAAATCTGCCACCAAGTGATGCAATATACGTGTAATAAATATGCCACGGCAATAAGTGGCGATGTAACATCAAACGGGAAGGCTGTTTTAACCAATCCAAATAGTTTAAAACCGGAATGGCAAATAAATACCAAAACATAAACAACAATGGCGACTCGCAAGGGGGAATCGTTTGTTTGGACCGAGCTGGTTAACTAGGGTTACCTCTAACCTCTAACCACCTTCTAACTGTCGTTACTCTGTGTTTACATTGCTGTGCGCGCAATATTTACAAAGGCACGCGCTCAGCTATGACGTAAGCAATGGAAATATTCGCAGTTGTCATATCCACACGCAATTGCTGAAACCCGAATCGGCCGAAAAACTCACTCTGAACCCCCGGTTTCAAAAGACCATGGTTTCAGTGTTCCAAAAGCACGGTTGAATGTGGACAGAACGTAAAACCGGGAACATAACTTAACGGTTGCAAAATTAACGGGGCTGGTGTGGACGGCTCCTAAGTCCTTTGAGCCGAAGGTTTCAGTTCAGAGCCGTTACACCCCCGGTCAGCACCACTTTGTGCATATAGCCTGTTTTCACTCCAGCAGAAACATGACAACACCAGCTTGTAGGTACACTTGTGCTCGTGCTTACAGTGGATCGGACAAAAACTTTTGGCTCGGTGGGCATTTTACTGACAGGAACACCGTACAACTGCCATATTTAGTCCCATTAAAATGAGAGGAAAATTATCTAGAGGACAAACACATCAACTTTTCTAAACTGCTCAACAAGACACATTTCTGACCACAAGCACACAAAAACTTCACAGAATGCTCAAAAGACTCTCATAGTTTCGACCATATAACTATTTTAGTGATAGCGGTTACTGTTTTGCAGAGAGAAGCATGATAATGTGAGGTGAGCCTCAGCTGAAATCACTATTAAATCATCCTCACAGTCCGTTACCAGGACCAACCCGGTTACCATCACCGTGGAAAACGAGATCAACTGGGCCAACACACAGAGAAGACAGATTTATCAATGAGTCAGTTTGATACACACACACACACACACACACACACACACAAATGCAAACAGATATGCATGTGTAAGCATGCATGCATGACCACACATGTACACACACACAAACACACACGCAGTATATTTCGTAAGATTTTAACTATATTTAACTATTATTTTTTCATTCATTCAAGCCAGGAACTTTGTTTTAAATATTTAAATATTCCCAATCATTGATTAGCATAACTAATGAAGAATGAGATGCGGAGATTTTTATAGCTTTGGTTGCCAACGGAAGAGTAATCTCCAACCGCTGGGCAGTTGACGTTAACTGACAGCTAGCGTTAAGGCTAAGTATTGAGCAATAATCCAGCAGTATAACTACCACAATTCATGTCTACCGGTCACTGTGCATGTAACATCAATTCATACAATACTGACCCCTCTGATATTACACCATTAAACGTATTCTTTACTTTAATAATCATTTTGAAACTGGCCAGTCTACAATCTCATTGTACTTGAAAGAATGTGTGAAAGAATGACATGAGAAATAGTAGTCATTAAGAAATATATACAGTATATTTTTAATTCGAAAACAAAATATATATTTATATAGATTAAATTCAATACAAAAATGAAATAACAAAGAAATAACAAAAAAACAAAGTGATTAATAGAAAAAGAATAGAACAAATATAACTAGGCTTAAAGAACAAAAATTTACCAGCCTGGCTCGTTCAGCCTGGCTTGGAATTTTTTACCATCTAAATTCCTTGAAGAACACACATTGAATATCGTGCAAAATAGCAGAGCCCGACCGACTTATTGGTATTTGCCTTTATCGATTTACCGGCTGATTTATAAGTTTTTACAACCTTATGTTTAAAATTATAATGCAGAAAAACATGCTTGGGGTAATTAAAAATTGGTGTAATAACATAGTTTGGCCAGCAGAGAGTGTTTCAATGGGGGATAAAACAGCTGTTCTGTGTTACGATATGCATACTTCCATGAGTACACTTAAACGTAGTACACTATCCGCACTTAGTAAGTACGCAGATTTCAGCAGGTGAGTGTTGTTCCAAATCTAACACTCCATGGTGCCCTTACCAGAAATTACGATTGCGACAGCCGCTGCGGCTCGTCACCCACCAAAAACATCCCGCTTTGAACGGTGAACAAAAGACATCTACGACTTTACTTTTTAACAATTACAATCCTACAATATGGCTCTGCTGCAGGCGCTGTCGTCTTTAAAAAAAAAAAAATCCGAGCTGAGCGCCTCTGCCTGGCTCTGCTTCTTCCGCCACGTAGACAAGACGGCGGCCGTTGAGTGCGTAAAGTGTACATAGTTGCACGCTCAACGTTTTTGAGTTTTTTAAGATTCAAAGTCAATAACATTGCGTACGGTTGACAAACAGTAAATATAATTTGACAGTATGCTATCTAACAAGACCAGCTAGCTAACCAGTCATGTCATTGTCCCCAAATCAATATCAAGATTTTCATGAACAAATGATCGGCTGTGTGTAAAGTTACTGTGGCTGCAGCCTGAAGTAGAGAGTTGAACTGCTAACAGGATGTGAGATCATTCGCTTTAGAGGGGAAGTGTACTTTCTGCAGCTTGTGTGTTACAGTCGCCACCCTGTGGTGTTCAGAGGATAAAGGCACTTAAGGATTGATGGACTGCACTCAGTGTTGGAAATAAAATATTCAGATTTGATACGCCGGCTAGCGCATTGATTTAGAACTGTGAACAGACAATTTGACTGGAACCACTTAGTAGGTGTAGGGAGTATTCCCCCAGACCATGGTATAACCAAAATTACCTACCTTTCTCCTTTACACGTTTCTCCTACATCTTCTATTCTGTGCTTTAGAAAGTGCGCTCTGGATGGCTTTTGCCATTTCATTTTCCATGTACTGTAACACGTCAACACACAGCGCGCTAGCATGTTGTGACCTTGACGTGTAACAGCAAAAGGATACATCAGAATTAGCATTTCTTTTACTTCCATTTAATTTATTTCTTAGGTCAAGGTATTGTTGTAGATAGAGGGATGGCAAAAACTGTTGAAAAAAATAGACATATATATATATATATATATTTCTTGCTGCATACTTGGTACCCCTCACTAAGTGGCGCCCTAGGCAAGCCCCTATGTCGCCTGTAGGAAGGACCGCCAGTGCGCACACACACACTTACTTCGGGTAGTCTTTTGTGATGAATAGATGAGTGAGGACCTCACAGGGAGTGATTCTCTCCCTTGCATCAACTTTCAGCATGGCCTTCAGGAGCTCGATATACTGCTCTCTCTCTCTCTCTCTCTCTCTCTCTCTACGGCTTCAGTCTCATGATTTTCCTCCAACTGCAGCTAGTTGAGGAAACATTGGTCAAACACTATTAGTCAACTCATCCTGATGATCACGAAAGGACGATCAGATCATCCAGAGACTTAATAATCACTATATCTTTACATAGTAATGTTTGTAAATAGCTTCACATGTTAAGGTCATTTAATTACACTAAATAAAATGAATTGCTTTTTGGCACCAGGCAGTGACTGCACCTTTGACTACACAACATATATTACAACTGTGAACATTAAAATCAACAAAGTTTCACACCTCCCTCGTGATTTAGTGGCTCCTGCATGTAGGAAACTTTATAGCCACAGTCTCACCGGTCCTGATTTTCAAACATTTCACCACTGTTCCAAAGCCGCCCTCTCCAACAACTTTCAGGAACTTATTGGGGATTTTGAAGGGGCAAGTAGCAGCAGATTTAGTAGGTGCCATTTCTCTCTGAGACTGCTGAAACACAACAGATATAAAGAAGACAAAGGAGAAGTTACTTTCATTCCCTTCCCTATATATATTTTGCTACCATCCAGTGGTTTCTACCCTGCCACCAATTAGATTAGACAAAACACGTTTAACCAAAAATTAAGGGAAATTCCACTGAATGTTTATGTTCAGCACAAAGTTGCTAAATTTGAGATCAGTCTACTTTAAATAAGTATACAGATTCTCTCTCTGAGCTCTGATTGCCTGCAAATAACTAAACCATTCTTAACATTATCTATTCATGTCAACTGTCTGACTCCTACAACAGAAAAGAAGGAGTTACCTGTATCACAATGGTTGAAGACTGGTAACTTCCCTGGATCACTTCTAAGATATATGTTTATAAGCAGTAATCATCAAGCTAGAGTAGTCACTCATTTAGAACTGCGCCACAACTGTTGCTTTGATTCAAAGTCCCTTATTGCTTTCATCCTCAACACACACATTCCAACACCATCCTTCACATGCAGGCATGCACGGCCTTTTTTCTGGGTTCCTGGCTTGTTGCGCTGCACCTGTCCTCCGTGAGGGGGGCGGGTCGAGAGGCCAGCTGGAGATTTATGGAGAGATAAATAGCTGAGTCGACATAAGTGAATGGAACTCCATCTTAAATTCATCTGGGAGATTTGGAAAGTTAACGTTAGGCCTGTTCAGGTGTTATTTTACCTGTTGGCTGTGTTTTTCCTACTTGTATGTCAGTTAAAATGCTATTAGTTGTCCATCCCCTTCATAAGTAATAGGGTAGTTGTAAGCCTTGGGTTTATTGTGTCACAGGTAATGTCTGTTAAAGTTTACATCACATTTGATAAAATGTAACATGCAGTGGTCACATATACTTCTCTTCTCTCTTCAGATGCACTTTAACATATTTCAGCACCACCCCAGTGACACAGCAGCAGGACTAAAGGCTTACTGGCCATCTATTCTAAATGACGAAGTGAGATGGGAGTTTCAATTTCAAGTAAAGAAGTTAAACTTTTTTCTCCAAAACAAAGATGGGAGAGTGTCAGCATGACTTGTGTAACAGAGTCTTAATCAATGGGGGGAAAAATCAAAAGAAGCTGCCTGATGTACTCAAACAAGAACGCTAGCTTGCTGTGGAGACCTGGAGGTGACAGGGATGTGTTTTCTTTTTAACTGCGCGCGACTTACGATCTCGTGCACGCGAGTAAAAAAGAAAATTCTTCCATGTCACCTCCAGGGCTCCGCACAGTTTCACTGCTCTGTGTGACTAATCTCAGTTGCTGCTACCTTTACACAAGAACCTGGCGTTAAAAAAAAAAAAACCTCTATCTGGGTACCGCAGCTGTTCCTTCCTCGCCTCTCTTGAACCGCCTCCCTCTTGTAGAGGCTCTGGTTTGTTTTGGTCAAGTGGAGCGAGCCCCACACCTACCGGAGAAATCGCGCGAGAACAGCAGGATTAGCGCAAGCCGGTCACGGGAGCTCAGTGAGCGGACCCCTCGGTTGGTCTCTTGAGTTCGGCAGTGTTTGTTCCAGGTAAAATTAGCTATGAGTGCTATCATGAATTTCAAAAACTGCGACTCGGTGCTGGTAACGGGAGCCAACCGAGGGCTCGGGCTGCAGATAGTCGACAGCCTGGCAAGTGGAGGTTTCTCACCCGGCAAGATTATAGCCACGGCCAGACAGCCCTCAAGTGCGCAGGTAAACACCTACACTGACGGCTGGTAGCTTTAAAGCTAACCGTCCGTTAGCCAAACAACGTGTAGTGTCTAAAATCATGATACAGACGAATAGTGAGTCGACCTAAATAACAGCACACGTGAATTAATTAAGTAATGAGTTCAAGTTAAACGACACCGAGGGCGCCATTGTTCCCTCTCGGGACACATTTGGGAATGGACAGTGACATGATGTGTTTCTGACCTACAGAAACTTCAGGAGCTGGCAGAGAAACATCCCAACATCCACATAATCACTCTGGGTAAGACAGAGAACGATGTGTGTGAACAGACACTGTTAATAATGTATGAAAAGTACAGTAACAGTGTGTATATGTGCCTAAACACAACGCCCCCATAAGACTAGAGCCTGTATATTTTAGATGGGAAAACATTAATATTTTTTTTTCTTCATTTCTGGTGTCTTCATCCCTCTGGTCATGGAGTTATTCTGAAATATTAACACGTAGAACAAACATGATTTGATTAAGGAGAACCTTAAGTTTCAGTCTGGCTTATTTAAAGTCTCAATATTGCATTTGCTTTGACTGACAATGGATTATTTTACCAAAATAAGATGTTAATAATCACCAGTCAAAATTTGATTATCAGGCAGATTTTTGTACAGGTTAATTCTATCACTGGTAATTTGACAATTCTGACTGCAAATGAATATTGATCCTGGTCTCCTTGATTTATGATAATCGGTATCGGCCCTGAAAAAGCCATAAAAAGCTGACTCAAGTCACAATGTGATGTGTTTTACTGTGAACTCAGAAGAATCTCAGTAAGATTCCTTTTTTAACATGTTTATTTAAAAAGTAGAACTTGTCAGTTTTAGTTCCAAATGAATGTTTTTTTCTATGTCTGACCTTTCCTAAGCAAGGTACAGTAATTTATTACAATATTATCCTCAGCGTGTTTCATCTAAAAACTGGTGTAATCCTCCATTTCATTTGCTTCACCTTTTAGATGTGTCCAGTGAAATTAGAGAGATAATGGAAAGGTTATAAATCATAACAGAAAACATTGAGGCAAAGTGACTTTTTCTCAGAGAAATGTATTAACACAAACAAAAAAAAGTAGCTTTGCTACAATCAATGTCTGTCAGCCCAGAGGAAGAAACTATGTGGGTTTCCTTGAAGAATCAATGCTGCAGAATGTGATGGCATAATCACATTCACTGTGGACCCTGTGTGATACCACTGTACAGCTGAGAAACTAAGCTTTGCATGAGTGTTTCAAGCATATTGACAGGATTAGCAGTTCAAAAGTTTTGAAATATATTAGAACAACAGCTATATTTAGCCACCAGCAGCTGCCTAGGTCTTTGAGGGTTAATCACCAACAAACAAAATCCTAAATGTATATTAGCCAACATCTTACAGCACAACTACTTGAACACATCCTGGCTTCATACATCCTGTGCACTGTGAAGGTGTTAAAAGTTCAACTGAAGAAATTATTTGGTTTATTTATTAATTTTCCTTATGATGATGTTCAGCTTGTATTTTCTTCCATTTTGATTCTTTTTTTGTCCTTGCTGATTCACAGTGTTGACGTGTCTCTCTGCCAGATGTAGTGAACCAGGAGAGTATAGAGAAGTCTGTAGAAGAGGTGGAGCGGCTGGTACAAGAAGAGGGTTTAAACTGCCTGATCAACAACGCAGGGATCAATGTGGTGGCCGACTTTCATACTGTTACCGCAGAGAAGATGATAGAAAACTTCCACACGAATGCTGTGGCTCCTCTAATGATCACCAAGGTAATGTGTCATCTGATTTTGCTCACTGAAGGTTTCTGTTTACTCACTTGCACTTTTTGTCTTGTTGGTCACTTCAGCTCTCACTTTAACAGATAGTGAAATAGCAAAGAAAAGAAGTCAGACATCTGTTTTTTTCAGTCCCCTGGAGCCGGATCCACAAGTGGTTCATTTCCTGAATGCTGCAAACTAAAACAAAAGGATGACCTTGATGAACAGAAGTAACAAAAACCCTGTATCCTGGGCTGACTGCATTTCATAAATATTAATTAAAAGTCTGGTTCCAGTTGCCCTCAGAGTACAGGGCAGACTACAGAGCAGCACCCTGTGCTGGTAAAATTCAGCCACTGATCAAGAACATGTCAGCAGGGCAGATGCTTGCTGACAAACAGTTTGCACCAGTTGAAGGACAGTCTCTGTAACTACAAGGCCACACTGCAATCTAATAATTGTGTAAAGGTGGGGTGGGGGGCTCAGTACTGAATCAGATAAAGCTGTTCTCTATGAGCTCGAACAATGGTTGTCAACCAAGAGGTCTGGAGTTATTTTCCAGGGCTGAACAGATGGTGTAAGTAACATAGTTTAGGCTGAGGAAAAGTTTTTACATTGTTAGTGGTCGTGAGTTTAAAAGGTGAACATCCACTGGGGCTAGAACATGCTATATTCACATTTCCAGTTTTATCATCTTGTTCACACGAGTTGTGATAAATAGTAGTTGATTATTTTATTTGTACACAGTCAGAAAAGGCATTGGAAGCTAGTTTGATAATCCACTAACAGTTTCCAAGAAAAAATGCCAAACATCTGATGTCGGTAGATTCGCACATTACACATTAATATTTTACAGAGCATTTTGAAGACGTCACCTTGGGATTTGGAAACATTTTCACTATTTTTCACTGTTTAAAGGACAAAACCGTGAATGGATTAGTAGAGAAAATAGTATAATATGTTGACTTTTTGTTGTGGTGTAGAGTGAACATTTTGCAGGATTTACTTTGTGGTGGCTCTGTTGGAACGGTATTGAGTGATGTTTGTTATTTCGCCTAACATCATTGATATAAATCCGGTGGATAAAGTAATATAAACATTTGTGAGTATAATGGAGTACAGGGTGTAAGAGGGATGTGCTGCCAGGAGAGGGCACTATAATATGTTTTCTGTCTCTGTCAGGCCTACCTGCCTCTGCTGAAACGAGCTGCATCCAGAGGAGGAGCAGGTGGTGCAGGTAAAATGGGCATCCAGAGGGCAGCAGTCATCAACATTACCTCTCTGCTGGGCTCTGTGGAGCTGGCCTGGGGGGAAGGGGCTAACAACTTCAAATGGTACCCCTACAGGACGTCCAAGGTAATACCAATTCATAAAAAGTGCAAAATTGATGAGGCATGTAGAATAATTTTACTCTAAAGCTATGTTTATAATTTTAGGAAATATTTTAAAACCTTCCAGCATCCATCTCTGGGTTAAACTGCACTGTAGTGGTCTAGAGTTACAGTTGTGCGGCATGTTGAGTTGTGTCTGCCTGCCTTGTGTCTCAGAGTGCCTTAAACATGGTGAGTCGCTGTATGGCTGTAGACCTGGAGCCTGATGGGATTCTCTGTATGGCCATACACCCTGGATGGGTCCGCACTGACATGGGGGGCTCTCAGGTAAAATACTCCTAGAGAGACACAGAAAATGTTAAGTGAATGAAAATATGTCTCAGAGAATACAGCTGACCAAAATATAGCAGCTTTTATTTGTGTGACTGGTTGAATTATTTCTGTCTGTTCGTCTCCTCCCAGGCTCCACTGAGTCCAGAGGAGAGCATTACTTCCATCTTGTCTGTGATTGGTGGACTGACTGAGAAGGATCACGGCTCATTTCTGAACTTTACAGGAGAGGTGTTGCCCTGGTGACCCTGATCATCATGAGTAATGAGCTGCATCGTTATAAGAACCACTAACTGAGCCCAGTGGCTGTTGATTCAACTGCTGATCAACGTCAGCTGTGCAAATACAAATGTTTCAATGAGAGGATATTGTTTTGAAAGCTACAGTGTAGCTTAGTGTAGCATATCTAATAAGGAAATTACTTTAAAGGGTTCATATATACTGTAGATAGGCAGGGTTTGCTTTGTGCTTTAGCTTGTCCTTTAGGCCAAATGCTGTACATATAGTTTACTTCCAGTTCAGTGCAGCCCCCTATACCTCAAACATTTAAAAAAAAAAAAAAAAAAGTAAGCTGTCAGATTGCAAACATAAAATGACAAATCTCTTAGGTCAGATAACACATCAAATCTACTGTCAGTGTTCCCAGTGTATTCTCCTGCCCCTTATTTCATAGTCAGTATTTCATTTTCTTTTCTAGCTTAATTAAAACAAACATCAATCACAAACCGTCCAAAGTTATTATATATATTATGATATATTGTTATAGATGTAAACTGATGAATGATTCATGAAATGAACATTTTGCCAGTGAACCCTCCAAATTACCCAAATTTCTCTAATATTTCTCCCCACGCCCGTGACTCAATCCAATTTCTGTCTATTTTAAGTTGTATGTTAAGTTATATACTGTATTAAAATACACTGGTTTGCCATGTGAACGTTGCTGTGTAAATAAATTGATATAGACGTGCTACCTCATTTTAAAGCTTTTGTTTATTTTTTCTAGCAGTAATGTGTGCCTTCCAGTAAGAGTAACAAGGTACCAGAAGGTTCAACCATGTTGTTGCTTTCAATACTTTATACTGTACAGCTGTAGCTAGGTCATTCAGAGCATGGTCAGAGCACAGTGCAATGTTTCACTAGCAGACTATTCACAGAATGGGACTTAAGTGAAACATTGGGCTGACTGACTCACTGACATACAGTAGATATAGCTGTGTGGGTAGGACACCTCTTGCCCACTAGGTGGAGTAATTGCACTTGCTAAATGCTGGAGACTCAACGGACATGCTTATTGACTGATTAAATGAATCCTTTCAATATATCTGGTACATTTTACAATGGGCAGAGATGAAATATATCAACACACAGAATATAACAACTTGACAAAGTGTCTTTGGATCATTTATAAACCAGTTTAACTGTATGAAGTGCAGAATACAATAATTATCTTCTAGTGGGAATCTGTGAAGTATATTCTTCCTGGTCAAACAAGGTTTATTTATTTGTCTTTATATTGTACACCAATGCAGGTTGTAGTGCCTTTACACTACACTACACACAAAAACTATTTTGTTATGGTGGATTGTTGAGGATGAGTTCACAGAGTCTCACAGACTGAAGAAAGAAGCTGCTCCATAGTCTGGTGGTATGGCAGCAGGTACTTCTGTGTCTGGGTGTAGGTGTTTTCTTTTGGGCTCGTGCAGATGTATCACCTCACTCATGTCACTGATGCTCTGTAGATGGGTACCCACGATGGGTGGTTTTAATCACCTGCTTTAGAGAGTCTAGTCCTGGGCCTTGCATGAACCATGCCAGTTTGGGATGTTTGCTGCTTAAGTTTCCTTATGAAGTCTTTTCTGTGTTGTTTTTTTTTTTTTTTAAAGTGATATCCATTCCTAGGAGCCTAAAACTCGAGAGCGGTGTCTGTCTTTGTCTTCTTTTTTATGAAATCAGCTCCTTGGTTTTGTTGACAAGGAAGTTTAGTGGAAATGTTTTTCTTCCTCATTCTTGGAATTGCAAGATCTGATAAGCCAAACTAGATTAACCTCACAATGTTGTCTTCCTGCATGGTGAATTGACTTGTCTTCTAGTGTTGAAGAAGGCCCTTTTTTAGACACATTTCATCTTCCCCACTGTGTTTCTCTCTTTCAGCAGGCAGTCGTGGAAAATGATAAGTGACAAGAAAAAAAGATAATGTTGACAATGAAAAGTGTCAGGACAATGAGCCTGTCTCAGCTGTTACAATTGTGAGCGAGTTGAGTGGTTCTTATCATCATCAGTTTACAGCACCTGCGACTGCAGCTGGTTTGGATGCAGTTGCATGATAAAGCAGAGCTGCCACTGAACAGAGCAGAACTGAAGTTCAACATGTAACTTAGAGAAAAATCCATTAAATAAATAATAAATAGATATACTGGTACATAATAGAAAAGTATACCAGCTTGGAATTCAGCAGCAGCTCTTGTGCTACCTTGTATCAGGGGCAAATTGATTGTTTTAAAATCCATATTTTGTTTGCAGGTGCTCCCTGACCTGAGCCCTTGACAAGCAGGCCTGCAGAGGAAACTCTAAGCGGAAAGAGTGCAGCGGACCAGGTCACGTTAAGCACCGTGAAATGTCATTTAAATGTAATCAAACCAGTTTGCCAAGAGCTGAAAGTCAGGTGCTGGGTGTGTGTGTGGAAAGAGGAGTTGGAGGAGAGGAGGTGTGCCCATAGTGCCAAAAACAGCAGGGACAGTTATATGATAAGGTGCTGCTTTGAATTCCTCTTGCTGTCAGGTTTTTTCGTTGAATTGAAATTTGGAAGAGCTCAGCATGGATTTCTAGTACAAGAAGATGCTTCCGTTTCTTGAGAAGAAGATGAGCTCACTTTTCATCAATTACTACAGGTAAGCTTGTGCATGGATCCTCATGCTGTTACGTACTGGCTCATGATTGAAGTGGAGAGTGGTGACATAGGTGCTGCACACTTTTGAGATAGAATTGTGTCTTTACCATTCACCAATCACATAGGGCTGATTTGTGGAACATTGTACATATATACAAGTAACATCTTTGTAGTTTACTTATAATGTTCATCTTGTTTTGCATGAAGTGTGAGCAGGACAAGTAATATTTGACTAAGCTGTCTCTGATAGGTGATAATCATGTCTCTCTGACCATGCCAAAGTCCCAGGGGGTTTACTTAAACAGCCTGTCTGTTTAAGTATGTTCCAGAATTGAGCAAACATAAAGGCAGTTTGACATGATTGTGCTTGACTCATACATTTTATGTGGGTGTGCACGAATGTGCTCTTAGTCCAGGACACAGGTATGCAATATGGTAAGGGGGACAACTGAATTTTTGCTTTGTTGCTTGTCAAAAAGAACTAAATATATTTTTGAAAATGTAAGAAGGTTGTGAGCAGACAATTTCCCAACAACACATTTATACAAGTCGATCTACTTTTCACAATCATAGTAAGAACTCATAACAATGGCCTCCGTTTTCTTCAAGTGTCCCAATAAGCCATGACAGTGTGTCTCTGAGAGCCAGCATTAACAATACCAGGAAGCCAAACACTCTATCTCTCTCTCTCTCTCTCTCTCTCTCTCTCTCTCTCTCTCTATATATATATATATATATATATATATATATATATATATATATATATATATATATATATATATATATATAAACTTTGTTTGATTATTATTAGTTTTTAATATTTTTGTTTCATCCAATAATTCTAAACAGGAAGTTCAAATTCAGCTGTAAGTGATAAACATTTTTTTTTATTATTAAAAGAAGTTTGAAATAGCCCGTGTCTCTCCCCCACATTCTCTTGCAGTGAAAGAGAAAATACATTTTCTGGTATCCCTGACCACTTTATCCAATAAGGACAAAGAACTCCAGAAAGAGGCAGTTTTGTCTGCCAACAGGACAAGAGATAACAAAAGAAGACATAAAAAAAAGAAAGAGGCAAAGAGAGCTGCTTCAAAAAAACAGAGATGGTGATGACATGTAGGGGAGGCCAGGGATTGCTAACTCCAAAACAGACAGGAGGAAAGCTAAAGTGATGACAACACTGACAACAGCACTGACTGGTCAACAGTAACTCATTTACCTCATTTTCTCCCTTACTGTTTCAGTCCTAAAGATTCTCAGGTCCATGAGAAGAGAACTGTGATGTTTCTACCTGAAATCTACCTGTGCAGCTGGTTGGTCAACATGAATATAGCCAAGTACTGACTTAATCTTACAAGCTCCTCTGTTGAAACTCCAGTTGTTGCGGGAGCTAAGACTCCAAGATGGCTGCCTAAGGGTTTATTATGTGGCCCCAGAGTTCTATAACCAACAGTGCAGTCCCCTCACGTGATCTGTCCTTCTGTCTTGCAGTGGTTTGTATAGCCCACATGGAGGTGGACAGAGATGGTGGTGTTGATAGACTTTCCGGCCCCTGTGGGACACCTGTCGACCGCTGGAGACATGAGGATGCCGTTCTCAGATACGGTCAAGTACTGTATCCTGGGCATCTCGGTCACTTTGCTTCTGGTGGCGCTGGTTATCCTTGCATGGCAGATCTTCAGATGCTGCACGCAGTCACCCAGCGCATACATGCGGCAAGATGCGGGTGAGCAGAGATTAGATTAAAAAGAAAAAAGGGGTAAATATCAAATGTAAACTTGTGTCTGATTTCTACTGCAGTGAACAGTGATCTGCTCTACACAGAGGAAAAGTCAAGACGAGCAGGAAACCACTCTGGAGCTCCAAGTACAAGGGTAAGAGGACATTTGAGGGGTGTGGATATAAAGTATTTTATCTCACCATGACCAGATTTCTCAACTAATCTATAAACGCTTGAGGTTCAGTTAGGATGTGTCTGGCTTTGTAAAAACTGATGCAGATCTACTGTTGGCTGCTGTATCTCAGTGACATGAATCTGTTTTATGAAAACTAACTTTAATAAATAAACATATTAAATATAAGTTGTTCATATGAGTTCTGAATTTGAAAGCGGTCAGGAAACTATTTGTACTTTAGAAAGTTTAAGACAGCAAGTTGGTTATGAGCAGTGGAGGTGTCACAGGAGAATGCTTTGATAAAGAACTATGGATGATTTGAAAAGCAAAAACCTGGATGTTTGGTAGTGAAGATCAATAGTACAGAACTGAGAGAGAAGCATAATATTATTCAGGTATGATACTTGCAAACGAAAAACACAGAATCTGGGAATCTGAGTGCAATCTGTCGATTCAACCACCTTGGATCAGATTTTTTCAAAATGGATTTTAATGTCTGAAATAAACAGAACAGGACTTCAGACAGGTTGGGTAAGGTATCCATGTTGGTCTCATCCTCTCCTACATGTGTTCAGCGTAGGAACTCGGTCCCATTTTATTTGGATAGTCTGCTTCTTTCCCACCATGTGGCTTTTGTGTCAGTATAAGACCTGCTCGTTGGGACATGCACTGTACTGCCATCAGGATTTTAAAATGAGGATAAAGCTACATCCAAGGGTGGACAAAATAATAGGAACACCTGCGAACATAAAATTAGCCACAGATTACAGCCTTATAAACCCCCATTGGGCGTCCTAGTATCTCAGTTGGTGCAGTAGAGCATGCAACCCATGTCCTCGCTGCAGTGGCCCAGGGTTTGAGCCCGACCGGAGGCCATTTCCTGCACGTCATCCCAGTTCCTGTAATTTCTCAAGCTATCCTGTCAACAAAGCCATTTAAATCACCATCAACACCTCTGTGAGACAGTGTGGATGTCGACATTATAAGTGTCCCAAATATTTTCAATTGTCATGGGTGACAATTACACATTTTTACTATGAATTAGTAATTGTATCACTAATATCTTAAATATCTGTGCTTTATAAGTTTGTGTCGATTTAAAATTACCTTGTATTGTTGGGTGTTCCTATTTTTTTGTCCAGACTGTAGTCTATTGAGATGCTCCATACAGATAACATTGTCTATTTACATAAAGAACCCTTGTTTAAATAAGGAGAGCTGGCTCTTGTGACAAGTCAAACAAATGCTGGAGATGCTGTTCCCTAAAAACACCAGTGACAGAAATGGTGTGTACTGTATGTCTTCCTGCTCCAGGTGGAGGAAGTCGGCACGGAGGTCGGCCGGCTGAGTCGCTGTCTGTCTCAGACCTCGTGTTCCCCCACAGGATCCAGCCAGGCAGACAGACACATGGAGGAGCAGAACAGGGTGAGAACTGAGAACAGTGGCAGACATGAGTGTATAATTCTGTTGGTTCCAGGTTATTTGTTGTTGGTTTGGTTTGAGATTTACTGTAACAGGAAGATCTGTCAAATAGCACACTGACCAGAAAGGTCACACATCATTGGTGTAGATGTGTTATTCTATTAACAACACTGCAACAGTGCAGTTTCTATGAGGTTTATCGTGTTCGTGGTTCAATTGTTATAATGTGATGTTAACGGTTTTTACTGTATTTTGTCCATGAGAGGGCGCTCTTGGTGCATTGTTCTAATATGGATGCTCTAGGGTCACTGCAAAATGTCCACAAGAGAGGGAGAGCCTGGTGGGAATGTTTTGCAGGAGCAGAGAACAAGGAATGTGTTAAGATATTCACTGAAGGTTTTTAAGATTGTTGTGCTGTGCTCCCAAGGTTGTCCGGAGGCATGGTTGTGATTTAAGCTTTTTCGCAGGTAATATTTCCTAAGGTCACCATCTTAGCTTTCAAGCATCCTGACATTTGCAAAGTAGGCCTACAGTTTAGGGCGATTGGAATGTGATTACTCTTGCAGGTATATAACTGGACAAACGAGAATACGTGAGAGTGCATACCTCTGTTAGGGCACAACAGTTCCCTTTTGTACTCACTCAAAGCTGTCCCAGATTTTTTAAAGAAAAAAAAGTTAGTGGTCAGTACTTTTTTTTTATAATCCTGCTGACAAACAAACCAACCAACCAGCGAACAGGCCCAGGTGAAAACATGATCTCCTCAGGGAAGGTATTAAACATTTTTGTCTTGGAGATGGGGCTTGAGGAAACACCACATGATCACTGAAGTCTGGAATTTATCATCTTTAGACCTCAAGTATTTGTGGTATGTAGGCTTCTTATTTAAGATCATCCAGACCTAAGTTTTCACATTTTAGATGTGTCTAAATCTCTCTTTGATACATTCTTATTAAGGTTAACAAAGATGAATGACTTCAAGAAAATACACAGTACATTTCATAATTTAGAAGCTATATCGACTGCTTCACCTGGTGCTTGTTGTCTTTACTAACACAACCTCTTATACCAGGTCGATGGATCGCTCCGTTTCTCCATCTATTATGACCAGCTGCAGTCCCAGCTGGTGGTCACCGTGTTGCAAGTGGAGGGGCTTCGTGATCACAGCCAGAAGCACAGTCTCCAGCCATTTGTAAAGCTTAGTCTCATGTGGGCAGGTTCAGAAGGAGTAGAACTGGGGGGCTCTACGGATGAGGAGGTAATTTTGTCTTTATTAGCTACCACATCACAGTGCGTACCAGAATCTACAGCATTTGTGGAAATTGATACACAGCTTTTCTTTGCTCCTTTCATGCTTCTTACTGTTGTGACCCTCTCAGGGTGAAGGGTCAGCCCCAATCCTGTGGGCTGTGCTGCAGGAATGGCGCACTCGCATCGTAAAAGGCAGCTACAACCCTTTATTTGGAGACCAGTTCAGCTGTGTTCTGCACGAGCACAGGGACTTTGATCGCCTCAGACTCAGGATGGAGGTTCTGCAGTGCACAGACCATCCCTCACTCTCATTTTCTCTTGATTGAGTCAAGCTATGAAAACAACTGTGTGTTTGTCATGTCTCTGTGTGCTTCTCAGGTGAGGGACTTTGATAAATTCTCCAGACACACAGTATTAGGAGAGGTTAGGGTTCCTCTTGGGAAGCTCAACATGTCCTACCCTCTGGAGCTGCAAGAAGATTTACAGATACCACAGAAGGTACAGTAGGGTGTCACTGATGAAGACACACAATCAAATAGGACTGTTTTGTCATCTTTTAGTTCAGGTTATTTAAAGGATGCCATTCTTCTGCACACACATTGACGATTAATGTAGAGTGTGTGTACATGATTACAATGAAAAAAAGCTTTTATGCTTCAATGTCTTTTAGTTTACAGACCTCATGCAAACTTAGAGTAAGTAAGCCTACACTGTTACTCAGATGATTAGACCTAACCAAATTATAACTAAAGAAAAAGAAAAATACATAACTTATTGGAATGATATTACACGCTCAAACCACAAACTGGAAACATATTTGACCCTAAACAGACAGTATACTGTGGCAGAATACCCAACTACAGTAACTGATAAGAACCTGAGAAAGACACTGACAATGTACAGACTGAGTGGCCACAGTCTGGCAGTAGAGAAGGGCAGACACCATCAGACCTGCTGCCCAGAGAGGACAGGCTGTGTTTTCACTGTGATGAGGGACCAGTAGGACATAGATATACAGTCAGATAGACATTTATAAATATACTCGTACTTAGAATATTCTACCGCCATCCATCTCCTTTTATTTTTTATTCAATTTTATTGTTTTATTTATTTATTATCATTTTAGTTAATTACTTATCTATATTTATCTAGATCTCTTCATTTTATACTCCCATTGTTTTTGTGTGCTAATGCTAGCTTGATGCTAGCTTAATTGCTTATGTTACCCATACATTTCTATTTATTTAGGCTCTCTCTCTCTCTCTCTCTCTCTCTCTCTCTCTCTCTCTCTCTCTCTCTCTCTCTATATATATATATATATATATATATATATATATGTAGATAGATAGATAGATAGATAGATAGATAGATAGATAGATAGATAGATAGATAGATAGATAGATAGAGAGAGAGAGAGAGAGAGAGAGAGAGAGAGAGAGAGAGAGAGATGTATATATATTACATGTACATATATTGTTTTATCTCTTTTGTCTAAATTTAGTTATTGATTTTGTTCTGTTGAATAGTATTATTGTTACATATTGTTGTGATTGTGCTTTGGCAACACATGTAAAATGTCATGCCAATAAAGCCTACTGAATTGAATTGAAATGAAATTGTAAGCCGCACCAAAAACTTGCATGCACAAGAGGGTGGAGATGTGGTAATTTTCTGAGTTTTGAAAGCAGAAACTCTACTTGTTTAAAAATGTTGGTCATGGGAGTTGAAAGACTACACATGGGAAAGTTATTATCTGTCCAGCCTACTTAACCAAATGCAACCATTAGAATCAGTATTCCTTTATTGGCCCAGAAATGGGGAAATTTATTTGCCACAGCAGCCAGAGGACAAAATAAAAAATAAAAAAAACAAAACATGACAATGGCAAAAAATAAACAAAATAATTAAAAAGGTAAGACATAGAAAAGAATAGACTTGTATATACACATAAACATGATATTGTACAAAATTAACAACAATGATTTTTTATTTACAAATAATAAATATGGGTGTAAGGAAATCACAATTATTATCATTTTTTTGTAAGTTCTGCTACCTCCCCTCAAAAAAGACACAATAGATCATATTTCACATTCTACTTTTTGCTCATGTATTTTATCCCTGTAGATGACTGTTCTTTGAGTGCCTACAATTACTGTTATCATATTTTTATATATCGTAACATACACTGACCTGAAGTGCTTATCCTCCCACTTTCCGGACAGGTTCTTGGAGGAGAGACGCTTCTGTCTTTAAAGGTTCTTCCCACTGCTCAGAGGCTTGAGGTTGGACTGCTCAAGGTCAGAATGGTCCTCGCTGAAATATCCTCAGACACAGGTAAATGTTGAAAAGCATTATAAAAATAAAGGCACACACACACACACACACACACACATACTGCAGTAACTGTAACTAATTTGACATCCCTCTGTTTTACAGCCCTGTACGCCAGGATCAGTGTGCAGTGCAACCATTCCAAGTTGAGGCACCAAAAAACCTCTGCCGTGGCCCGCCGCCTGGTGACTGTCTTCAACGAAGTCCTCATGTTCTCGCTGCCAGACTTTCCTCTGCAGCAGTGTAAAATTGTAGTTTCAGTGTATGAGATGCAGATGACGAGGATGTCAAACAATCATTTGATTGGTCAGTTGACTGTGGGGAAGGAGAAGAGCTCAGAAGATGAGCACTGGAGCCTGATGATGCACTCAGTCCGCCAGCCAGTCGCAAAGTGGCATGGCCTTCTGATCTGAGTGACTGAATAAACCTTTTGCACTTTCTGGATGTTGGAGCCCACCGGTGTTGAACTAAATGCTGTGGTGCTTGTGTATCGGGCTCTATAGGGACCTGTGCTTCATAAAGTGAAGGCCAAACGTGGACTTCTTCAAGTCAGGATGGTGACAGTGATATGAGTGACAGCCCAACTGAACCATTAGGTTGCTCAATCTTCTTGCTCATTGACATCTTTTTTTTTTTTTTGAAACTGCATTAAATTGAAAGAGCTCTATAAAGATCTGACATATTTACATCCCTTATTTCTGATAGGATGCCTCTCGTCTTGCACTTACTGTACTCACTCAGTCAATGACTGTGTTGTTTTTATCAATGTTACATTTACCTTTATGCTCTTGTGCTTGCACTAAATGTCCATTATGTCCAGTTCGATGTGAATGAGAGTGTTCCCTAATGCCTTATAGGTAAAAGAAACAAAAAGCTAATTTACACAGTCGAAGTTGATTTCTGAATCTCAGTCACAACCTGTTACATACTGACACTTTGGGACAGTAGGACAGGTCGACTGCCATCCCAAAGAATCATGAAATGGCGAGTTAAGAGTTCTTACCTATCGGACCTTTAACAGTGTAGTTGTTATTAAAGTGCAGTGATACAGGCTTGGCCATTAAAATGTCTTGATCAAGGTTAAGTAACCTTACTGCTACTGTTTCTTTAACCCCATATTTACTCAGGGTATTAGCTTGAAAGCTCTCATTTTCAGGAATGCCCTGCTCACTCTTCACATACTTACAGGTTGATTTCCTGCGGTTGGTTTTGTGACAGGTGCTGCCCTCTGCTGGTTTAACAGTTTATGTTTTTTTGTAAATGCAGATAAGAACTTCAGTACAGTGCTCAATTCCAGTCTACGTTTGCGTACCATGTGTGAGCAGTGAGTAACTGAAGTAGGGCTGGAAATTATAATGATCACCCCCCCTTTCAGATTTCAGGCATCTGAAGCGGGGGTGCTTCTCATATCTGTGCATGAAGACTTCGGCCTCCAGACGCCTTCAACTCACTTTCTGGGATGTATTGCTTCAAGCAGCTGCTTTCAGGGGCAAAAACAACTGCAGACCTGTTGCCAACACAAAATGAATGAGCCTTTGGTGGGACTGGAGGGAGTCGCTGTGTATTCACGTGATGTTACGGTCTGCGGGGACGACATGATTGGCGGAGGCATGTCTCCAGTTCAAGATGAACAGGTAAGATAGATTGTGCCACCAGAAAGAGCACTATATCAATAAGTAGAAATAATGTGAAAGTGAGCTCAGAGCCAATACTCATGGAAATACAACTTAAGACGATACAGCCAAGAGCCTTTAACCAAGTTCATGCAGCTGGCCTCCTGTCATGGATGAAGTGAAAGTGATGGACTCTCACAAGGTCACATAGTAGCATGGTATTTACAAACCTCTAGTAAGACTGGATATGGAAACTTAACATAAAATCCCACTAATGAGGAATAGTGATTATAAACGATGTTTTCCTGCGAACAGAAAGAAAATATAGCAAGTAAAGTTCAGGGACACTTTAATTTATGCTTAGCTGTGGAAGCTATCCGACCGTCTGTGAGGGGAATGTGATTAGATAGAGGCATTGCTCGACTGCTGACAGACACCGTCATTCGCGGGTTTCTTCTGAAGTGTTCCCGGTCTGCTGCCTTTTGTTCTCCGGCCGCCCCTCGGCTGAGCTCTGCTAGTTAGCAAAGCAGTTAAGGTAGCAGCTAGCTGGCTAGCAATTTCCTTTCAGAAACGCGACCGGAGGTACAGCAGGAAGGGAAAGAGAAAGCTTTATTTCTGAGTGGACAGAACCTGTGGCTGACAGTGGAAACCGAAGTCATTGGAAACTGTGGGAAGATAGCTCACTTTCAAAGCCTTTTTTCTTTCCTTCTTTTTTACTGCATGGCCGCCAGCTTCCTTCATATAAAAACAGGTAAACTCTAATTAATTAAGCTAATTCATTAAAGACGTAGCTGATTTACACATATATGAATTATGAACAGCTAAAATTAGCCTGTTGTGATCTGACAGAGTAAGGTGTATCTGTTGAATAAAGGCTCATAATGCCTGGCCTACTTAAACCTTTTTACCATTGTATAATATTATTGGGATATAATGAAGCAACACCATGAGGTGTTTAACTAAGCTAAAGTTACCTATGGTAAATGGATCTCAAGTAAAAACCATAACTTTACATTCATGTTGCAGCCACAAAGGAGGGGAAAAGAGACACGAAACCTTGAAGACAAAGCGACAGGTTGGTTTGTGTGTCAGTTATATTTTATGTATGAGAATACTGTGTAGCTTTTTGAATTGCACAAGGTCCTAGACAGCTGCCGGGGTGAGGACTTTTTTCTGTAGGCCAACCGGGAAGAAGCCCTAGTCTCCTGGATAAAAAGTTAATGCAGGGTCTCCGCGGGGTCTTAAGTGAAACTCTCGCCAAAATGCAACCTAGGCTTTGTTTGTGAATGTATATGAGTCAAACCTCTGTGTAAAAGCAAAAACATTATGACGAAAGAGGCACATTTAAGATTTACCGTATTTTCGTTTTTGGGTCAAGCTCATTTTCTCAGTGCAAGTGGCACTTTTATGATAGCATCAAAATCGCTATTTTTAAAACACAACATGAAACTTTGCTCGTAGTATCACCAGAGTCTCTACACATGAACACGAGCATTGAGAACATTGTTTGTTGTGTACAGAGTTTACTTAAAAGAAAGTTGTTCTGACAACTCAGCTTAGCAATGGTTTGTTCCGCTCCCAGCCGTCATGGCAGCCCAGAAGTATCGATCTCCAAATGCGACATAACCTGGAGGAGAGTTAAGGTGGTCTAAAATTTTACAGTCTCAATTTTAGGCCATAGAAAGGCTTAAATACATCCATATTTTGCACATAGGATTTTTCCATTGGGTTTTGGATGGCAATATTGAAGCTCTGAGGCCAGCAAACATCTATGACACTTGTGTTTTGTTCAGCAAGACAATCTTCACAAATAAAACATGCATAATGATTTTAGAATCGGAAAATGCAGCAGAGGAAACAAGCTCACTGCTATCAGGGCTCACTGCTATATTATATAATATATGATATATTTATTTAATATATTATATAATTAAGAAATTATTATGTGTTGAGTTCAGTTTCACACCGTTCTTTTTTTGTAGGTGATTTGGCCTTTACATTGGGTAAAGTGTAGTTCTTCCTTGGCAATGAAAAAGGCCTTAAAGTTAAATATTAATTTGGCCTCTCAGCGCACTGATGAACAGCCTATTGCCTTCTAAATGCAACTGACAGTGGAGTTGCATTTTCATTGGAGTACAGATGACGGCTTTTGTGTTCCCCGTATGTTGCAAGTATCGACTGCAAAATTTGTAGCTCAAGGAATTCATTCAGATTCACGCGGCCATTCTTCACGAAAACAGTATTTTCTGCCCCTTTTCACCACACTTGTGTCTTCAGACCTGGACTCAGGAGATCGGCATCAGCTCAAAGTTCAAACAAGGTTTTTAATCTTGTACAAGCGGAGCATTCACAGAGCAACACGCAGGTCTGTTACAAAGTGAAGACTCAATATCTTAGATGAAAAGCGTGGTATTTAACCGTCTCTGTGGGTGTGTTTTCACGCTGATGATTAAAAATGTATTCCCTCCTGCACTTAAGAAAATAGTTCCCAGAGAAGGAAGTGATAGCCTTCAGTGATTATTCAATACCTTACGTGGATCATAAAACAACCTAAAACGAGGCCACAGATCACAGGTTACAGGTCACGTTAAACAATTACATTGAACATTCCTGTGTAAGACTTCAGCTCACATCTCTCTTCGTGAAGTACAAAATGTCCATCACAGTTTTGACCTTGTTCGCTGAAAGTGAAATCTTCTCCCTTGGCGTTCGGATCAACGTTAGGACCCTCACCCTACACACATTAGCCACTTACAGTGCCATTCCCCATTCCCTGACCTCCTTAAGCTTGTGCTCTCCTCAGACCTTATTGCAGGTAATTCAGAAATGTGTGAAGGTCCAGCTGTTTAGGACCCATGCCTGCAGCACTCTAATTAAGTACCTATGTGAAAGAACTGTCTAGGCAAAACCACTTTGTGCTAGCACACTTACGGTATTACTTTGTTGATATCACAATATATTTGGCAATAATAGCAATGCTACTGGACTACAAAAACTGTTTTATTAGTGTTTTATTTTGATTTGATTTTGTCACACAGACCTGGCAACCCTGGAAAGAGGACAAGATGCTGGCAGTTTTACATAGAAAACTGTGGGGCGGGCTGTTTCACAGTGCATCAGACGCTGCAGGTATGTGTTGAGTGTTCAGCTTGTTTGCAATCATGCCATCCTGATGGCAGCAACAAAAATAAAAAAGCAACAGAGTTGGAAGTCTCGGATGGGGCCAGAGAGACTCTCCTTTGCATATTCACTGGGCTGTATAACCAGGAAGTAAACCCAGGAGCTCAGAAAAAAGGTCTCTGGCAATTTTTTCAGGTGAACAGTTCTTGGAATGAATAGGTGCCTATTTGGAGATGGTGATACATCAACACTAATACAATATGTGATTAGGTAACCTTGGTTGAAATTAATATGCCACTGCTAATTAGCTAGCTAGCAACTGTGAAAAGAATCAGTAGCAAGCACGAGTTCAGAAGATTTTTATTTGCCAGCAAGTTAGACACAATTGATCCACAGGCATATATTGACCAGGATTTTTTTAGTGAAGATTCAGCTAATTTAGTGTGGACAGTCTGACTCTTTAAGCCTCCACATCACATGACAATAAATCATTGATTAATAATTGTAGAATTTGCCATGATTCAGTATGGCAAAATCTACAGTGAGGCCACCTACATTTTTCACACATGTAGGGCAGTTAATAAATAACTTTATGTACTGGTGTGTGCTGGCAGTTTGAGGCAGTTTACTGTAAAGGCTAGGCCAAGCTTGGCTTTTCCACATGCTTACAAGGAGCTATCTCCCATGATTTGAAATATTAAACAACAGGATCATTCTAAAACCAGAACAGAAGCATAGCTCTAGCTGGAAGTGAGTTACAGATCAAACGTTAAAAACAAATGCTCAGATGTAAAAATTCAGATTAACCACTCATCCATCCAGTTTTTCAGGTCTTGGGGACACAATAAGATGAAAGAGAGCAGGCAGACAGCAATTTAAGAGTGAGAAGTAAACATTTATTTTTACAGCGTATTTCACATCATATTATATGAGTATAAAACCCCTGCGCAGCCAGTGCGTTACTCTGCTGCCTCTTTTCCCTGAAACACACAACAGTGAGTTATTGGTTTAATTTCTATCAACTTCCCACGGCAACCAGTCGACATTCAACATTTGAACATACATTTGGTTTGTTTTTTATAACACAAAATTGTATATTTACCTTGCCGGAATCACGGGACTTTGCCCTCATTTTGTTGACCTGGGACTCTGCAATGTCAGCGCGTTCCTCAGCCTCCTCCAGTTCGTTCTGGATCTTTCTGCACTTGGACAGATGAACGTTGGCCTGCTCCTCCTGTGATACAGTTTTAAAGTTTAAAGGTATGTGTTTTAAAGTATATGAGATGTACTTTGTGATCATGACTGCCATTAATAACAAAATCACACAATTTTAATGAATTGCTTGCTGAAGTTATTATGATTGATATTTGTCTATTTTTCCAATCATAATTGAATTATATTTAATAGTATATTATAGTGTCTTTTTAGTCAACCGAAATATCAGTTTTCCTTAATCTTATTACTTTTAGTGTCAGTTTTAATTACTCTTAAATATGTGTTATTATTACAGTTAAGTAATGCAAAACAAAAATCAAACATTTTGCAACTGAGATGGTCTTTCATTTCCCTGACCTTTAATTTTATTTTATCTAAATAAATATGTTCAAAGAGCAAAGTTTTTTGTATGAATTTGAAATGTTACATAACAAGTATTTTAAATTGATGTGTTGAATTACTATGACAATGTGTCAAGTCTCAGTTGTTAAAAATAAGTGTGTTGTCCTTACCGCTTCCTCAGCCTGCCTCTTGTAGGCCTTCACCTTCAGTTGCAGCTTGTCAACCAGATCCTGCAGCCTGGTAACATTTTTCTTGTCCTCTTCAGTCTGTGAAAATGAATTGAAAAGGAAAAGCACAGAGTCAATGTATGTGTCACCATAATTTTATTGTATATAGATAAGTATCTTGATTTAAACATGCTGAACTGCCGAAGTGACCGTACCTGATAGGTGAGCTCCTTCACCCTCCTCTCATATTTGCGAACACCCTTAACAGCATCTGCTCCACGTCTCTGCTCAGCTTCAACCTCTGTCTCCAGCTCACGCACCTTCACAAAACCAAACATGTATGAAATATTAAGAATAAACATGTTTTCTTACATTAGTTTGATTTGTAATGTATAAATCTTGACAGAAGTTTCTTACCCTGGACTCAAGTTTCTGGAGCTGCTTCTTGCCACCCTTCATTGCCAGGTTCTCTGCCTCATCCAGGCGATGCTGCAGATCCTTAACAGCAACCTCAAGGTTCTTCTTCATCCTCTCCAGGTGAGCGCTAGTGTCCTGCTCCTTCTTCAGCTCCTCAGCCATCATAGCAGCCTAGAGGAGACAGTATAAAATGTAAATTAGAAATGTATTGATAAAAGCACATTTCAGTTGGATGTAAGAAGTAGAAATAAAATGTATTCCTACATCAGTGATGGCCTTCTTGGCCTTCTCCTCTGCATTCCTTGCTTCCTGAACAGTGTCATCCACTTCACTCTGGATCTGGACCAGATCAGTCTCAAGCTTCTTCTTAGTGTTCATAAGGCTTGTGTTCTAAAAGGTAATGATATGAAGTACGTTAAGTCATCACATGATTACTTTTCCCATGTAGTTTAAAAACAAATTTAGATTTTGAATACTTGAAGAAATTACGTGAAATGTGTTTATTCACCTGAGAGTGGAGAAGTCCAACACGCTCACTGGCGTCCACCAGCTCCTGCTCTGCAATTTTGCGGCTTCTCTCCGTCTGTTCCAGAGCAGCTCTAAGTTCCTCAATTTCAGCCACCATGAGACCGTTTCTGCGCTCCACCATAGCAGCTTGTTCCTTGACGTCTTCCTGAGCTCTGACAGCGTCATCAAGGTGCAGTTGGGCATCCTGGTGAAATAATGTCAGCAAATATATTTACATGGATGCTAAAATGTAGTTACACTGACCATAGTCTATGCAATGACTGCATGTCTTACAATACCTTCAGCTGTGCCTGCACATTCCTCAGCTGCTTCTGGGACTCAGAAGCCTGGCGATTGGCGTGGCTCAACTGAATCTCCATCTCGTTCAGGTCTCCCTCCATCTTCTTCTTGATTCTCAGGGCATCATTCCTGCTCCTGACTTCAGAATCCAGGTTGCTCTGCATGGAGTCAATCACCCTCTGGCTGTTCCTCTTGATCTGCTCCATCTCTTCATCTTTCTCTGCCAGCTTCCTGTCCACCTCACCTTTAATCTGGTTGAGCTCCAGCTGGACACGCAGGATCTTGGACTCTTCATGTTCCAGAGTTCCCTAATAATGAAAAATAATAAAACATGAATTTTTGCCCTCAATCCTTTAATAATACATTTGTGACTTTTTTTTCCACAAGATCTTCTCAGAAGAAATATACCTCAGCCTCCTCAAGAGCTGTCTGGATCTCAGACTTCTCTGTCTCCACCTGCTTCTTGGCCTTCTCCAGCTCATGGATGCTCTTACCAGTCTCACCGATCTGTTCGGTCAGATCTGAGATCTCCTCTGCAGAGACATCATACGTTTTTTGTATCGTTAAGCCTCAAATTGTTGAAGAGAAATACTTCTTTCTAACACATAAACATTTGTTGAATGCATTATAATTTACATAATGTGGTTGAACTCACGCTGCAGGTTCTTGTTTTCGCGCTTCATGGTCTCCAGCTGATCCAGAGCTTCTTCATAAGAGTTCTTCATCTTGAACAGCTCGGTGCCAAGAGAGCGAGCCTCTTTCTGAGATCCCTCAAGCTCTGCCTGACCCTCCTCATACTTCTGTTTCCACTCTGCCAACACCTGAATAGAACAATCAATACAGTTCAGTCTTACATGCAGCAATATAAAGACACTCATTATTTTCTAAGGCTAGGCCACACAGAGTACTGTAAATGTTGCCACCTTGTCAAAGTTCCTCTGCTTCTTGTCCAGGTTAGCAGCCAGTCCATTGGCCCTCTCTACATCAATCATGAGGTCCTCCACCTCACTCTGAAGCCTCTGTTTGGTTTTCTCAAGAGAAGCGCACTTGGAATTCACTGCCTCAATCTGCTCCTCAGCCTCCTGGAGACGCTGGGCCAGCTTCTTCCTGTTTGAAATAGATATGGACGTCTCTCAATGAAACACTTGATACAAAATTATTTTATAGATGTTTTTGCATGTATGAAATAGAAATAATTACTCACTTGGCTTCCTCAAGCTCCTCAGTGCGCTGGATAGCATCAGTTTCATACTTAGTTCTCCACTGAGCTACCTCACTGTTGGCCTTGGACATTCCACGCTGCAGCTCAGCCTTGGCCTCCTGCTCCTCCTCAAACTGCTCCCTCAGCAGGTCACAGTCATGGCGGGCTGATTGCAGTCCATGGGCAAGAGCATTCTTGGCCTGTTGTAAGACACAATATTCAGTGTGCAAAATGTCCAAATAACACACATGAAGATTATCACACTTGACGATTTCTTACCTTAACCTCCTCTTCAGTCTGTCTCTTCAGCTCCTCAATCTGCTGTGTGAAGGCCTGTTTGCCTCTGGTCAGCTGGGAGACAAGAGCTTCTTTCTCTTCAATTTGACGGCTGAACTCACCTTGTGTAAAAGTTGTCATTACGCATTTTAGTTTGTGGTACATTTCTCAGTAATACACAACTTATAATTCTCTGACAACTTATAAATACCATTTTCTGTCAGGAGACGTGCTTTCTGTGCACCCATGTCATTGATTTGACGGACATTTTCATCATTCTTGGTCTTCAGTTCACTCAGTTGGTCCTCAAGAGTACGGCACATCTTTTCAAGGTTTCCCTGGTAAAGAGAATGGAGATCTTCAACATCAGCAATAAGATTCATATTATTGTTTATCTTATTCATTATACTGATTCTACTTTTTGAATGCCATTTAGTGTATTGTGTACCTTTGCTTTAGCAACAGCCTCCATGTTACTGGAGAGGTCATCAATCTCCATCTTGTATTCACTCTTTTCCTTCTCCAGCTTCTGCTTGACACGCTGGAGGTTGTCGATCTGCTCTCCCAGCTCAGCAACGCTGTCAGCCTGCTTCTTGCGCAGAGCAGCAGCAGTGGCTTCATGCTGCAGAGTGGACTCCTCAAGGTCACGACGGAGCTTCTGGAACTCAGCCTCGCGCTTCTTGTTCATCTCAATCTGAGCGGCAGTGGCACCACCGGCCTCCTCTAGCCTCTCACTGATCTCCTCAAGTTCTCTGGAGAGGTCAGCTCTCTGCTTCTCAACCTTGGCACGAGCAGCACGCTCAGCCTCGATCTCTTCCTCCAGTTCCTCAATACGAGCCTATTGAACGTAGGTTTTTTTTCTTTTAGTAAACTTTCAGATTTAATTTTAAAAAATGGGAATGTATGCTGTATTCTTTTATGTAACAAAATGTGTCACCTGAAGCTCCTTGATCTTCTTCTGAAGCTGAGCACCCATTGACTGCTCGTCCTCAATCTTGCTAAGGAGCTGACTGACTTCAAAGTCCTTCCTGTTGATTAATAAATACAGCACATAGTATGAATTCATATCATTGACCATTACTTTAAAAAATGCTATTTGTTAAAAAAATTCAAAAGCTTTGTTACTTTTTCAGTTTCTCGTCAGACTGCTGCTTGTCATTCTCAAGATCCATGATGGATTCCTGGGCCAGTTTCAGATCACCCTCCAGCTTCCTCTTGGTTCTCTCAAGGTCCATACGCAGCTTCTTCTCTTGCTCCAGAGAACCCTCAAGCTAAACAGTAACATGAGTTTTCAATCATCATGGTCAAGTCAAATCTTGCATTGGCAATCCAAGTGAGTGTGTAAACTTACATCATCCACTTGCTGCTCAAGCTTGGTCTTGGCCTTGGTCAGAGTGTTGACTTTGTCTTCCTCAGCCTGCAGGTCATCAAGAGTCTGCTGATGAGCCTCCTGAAGGGCTTTCTTTTCCTTGGTCAGCTTGGCAATGCTCTCATCCTGAGAGGCCATCTCCTCAGTCAGGTTTTTCACCTAAATTTGCAAGAAATATGTTGTTATTACAAGGTACTCCTGAAATATTTTGTGATATGCTAAAAGACTTGATGTTTACCAACCTTGTTCTCAGTGGCATGTTTCTCCTTCTCCACTTTGGCCAAGGTAAGCTCCAGGTCATCAATATCCTTCTTGAGCTCAGAGCATTCATCCTCCAGCTTTCTTTTCTTGGCAGTGAGCTCAGCATTGATTTCCTCTTCATCTTCCAGTCTCTCAGTTGTCTCTTTGAGTTTGGCCTCCAGTTGGATCTTGCTCTTGATAAGACCCTCACATCTCTCCTCAGCATCTGACAGATTCTCTGATTCCTAGTTTGTATTATGAAAAAAGATGTGAGCACTCAACACGGAAAACATGGAAAAGCACAACTATCTGTTGATGGGTACTTACAGATGCCACTTGCAGGGTCAGGTCATTCTTCTCTTGCAGCAGGGACACCATCTTCTGCTCCAGTTCCTTCTTCTTGGCCAGGGCAGTAGCCAAGTCTGTCTGCATCTTCTCATAGTTCTCCTTCATCTGTGCCAGCTCCTTCTCAGTTTCAGCACTCTTCAGCAGAGGCTTGATCTTGTAATACACCTTCATCCATGGCCAATGTTTCACATTCATGAATGAGCGGATGTTGTACTGGATGGTGTAGATGGCGTCCCTGTTGAAAAGAAGCTGCTATTATAGACAAAATACATTTTCATTATTCATGTCCCCAGTGTGCACTCAAAATAAGTTGTATTAACATGCCTCTGTGCGGTCATCTTAACAAACTCCTTTCTCATGAGAAAACCACGGCAGATTGCCTGAATCATGCCGACCAAAGATGCCAGCTTGTCATCTCTCATCTCCTCGAGGGTACCCAGCAGACCAGCCTTGAAGAAGACCTGAACAACAAAATCAAGAATTTACCTCAGAATAGGTGAGCAATGATAAGAACCAAGGGCAGAAAAAGGTTTGCATCTCTCATTTTAATAACAACAGTGCAGTTTCATTGGATGCCTTATTTGTTCTTTGGCCCATGGTGCTATTTCCCATCATAATTATTTTTAAGAAAACAGTCAAGGTGGTTACCTTAGTGTGTCCAAATCTGTACTGGTCATGATCAACATCAATTGATCCAAGCAGCTTCTCTGAAGCCTTCTTGTTATCAATGAACTGGCCCTCAGGGATGACACTGGCATTCAGCACCTTGTACCTTTTGATGAGAGGTTAATGGGTAGTGTGGAAAAAACTAAATAGCAGTTGGTATTTACATCATATTAGAATATCAATTGATACCTTTGCTTGAAGTCAGCATAGAGGATTCTGCTGGGGAAACCTTTCCTGCAGATTCTGATACCCTCCAGCACACCATTACACCTGAGCTGGTGGATGACCAGGAAGTTCTCCATCAGACCTTTTAGATTAAAAAAACATCCCTCAATTAGTTCTTTGGATCAATAGTGTCTTCATTAAAGCAGCACAACATGAAGTAAACATTACCAGTAATACAAAACGAGCTCGCACAGAATTTTTTGAGATTTTGTTGTTTGTGTACCTGGAGTCTTTGACTCATTGGGAATCAGGCAACGCACAAAGTGAGGATGGGTGCTCCTCAAGTTAGTCATCAGCTTGCCCAAGTTCTCCTGTAGATCCAAAATGATAATACTTGTCATGAAATGTTACAATTGTAAGGTTGGGTATACACAAATATGAATTTATACCAAAGTTTATAATGTAAAACCTTACCCTGAACTGTGAAGACACAGTCTGCATGGAACCACCCTTCTTCTTGCCTCCCTTCTTGCCACCACCACTTGCCTCTGTTGACAATTTTATGTTTACATGTTTTGTTTGAAAAAGACAAACTTTCTATAAAAAACATGCCTTTAAAATATGGTTGAGTATAGTGTAGTTCATAGGATCATACCTTCAACTACAGGTGGATACAAATGAACCAGCAGCTTAACTGGGGACTTCTGGTACAGCTGAATAACAGACTCATTCAGTGGGTCCTTGTTCTTGTCCAGCCAGCCAGAGATGTTGTAGTCCACAGTACCAGCATAGTGCACCAGTGAGAAGTGGGCTTCAGCCTTGCCCTTGGCTGGCTTTGGCTTCTCAAAAGCTCTGTTTTTGCCAAGATGCTGGTCATACAGCTTGTTCTTGAAGGATGTATCTGTGGCCTTGGGGAACATGCACTCCTCTTCAAGGATGGAGAAGATACCCATGGGCTTTAAAACATGGGAAGAAATATGTCATTAAGTGATATATTATGTCTAATTAAGAACAATTACAATCACAAAATGTTTAAATGATTACCTTTTCAATCAGCTCAATGCAGGCAGCCAAGTCCATGCCAAAGTCAATGAACTCCCAGATAATACCCTCCTTCTTGTACTCCTCTTGCTCCAGGACAAACATGTGGTGGTTGAAGAACTGCTGCAACTTCTCATTGGTGAAGTTGATGCACAGCTGCTCCATGCTGTTGAACTGTGAGGGTACAAAGATTCAGCATAATACCGTGCTGGCAATAAGAATGGTTTTGTCATTAAAATCATTGGCTGTTGAATTGTTGGAAATTACGCTTACATCAAAGATTTCAAAGCCAGCAATATCCAGGACACCAATGAAGTACTGTCTTGGCTGTTTAGTGTCCAACATCTGGTTGATACGGATGACCATCCACAAGAACATCCTCTCATAGATAGACTTGGCCAGAGCAGGCACCGAGTTGTTCACCTGAATAAAAACAATGAATATGAATCAATGATGGATTACTGTTATTTTGAATTTCCTCTAAAGTTGTAAATGAGGTTAAATAATCAAAAATTAAAAGATTAATATTCTTCTCTGAGCCATTTGTTAACATACAAGGAGCTAATCAAAACCAGAGCTAACTTGCAAAGCGCTTCTAATGCCACGTACTGACAGTGGACTAATATAAATGCAAAACAAAAACATGACACTGGTGTATCTCAGTTACCTGAGGTACAGTCTGTCCCTTGGTGACAAACTCATTTCCGACCTTTACTCTGGGATAGCACAGAGCCTTCAGCATGTCAGCAGAGTTCAGACCCAGCAAGTAAGCAACCTTGTCAGCATCTGAAAACAGTTCAGTGATTTACTGTCATTTCATCTATCATGTGGCTGTGATTTTCCATTATAATCTAACAGAAATGAGTCTGATTAAGATTTTTTCTGCTGTTGTTCCTAAGCTTTTCACTTTGAGTTGATTAGTTAATACTCACCCTCTGTACCATCAGGCTCAGCCTGCTCCTCACGCTGCTTCTGCTTGAACTTCATGTTTCCATGGTGGAGCACAGCGCCAGTCATCTTGTAGATGCTCATCTTCTCTTCAGCAGTGAAGCCCAGGATGTCAATAGCATTCTGTTTTCAAAAGAGGTTTCCACACAAAACATTATCACGCTTGAAAATACTTTGAGAAGCGCAGTTTTGATATTGCAGTTAATAAACAAACTCTTGAAGTATTTTAAAGTGATCACTCACATCTGTGGCTTCCAGCTCAACTTTGTCATCAATGCTGGCCACAGTGATCTGACCCTGGCTGCACATGGGGAAGTCATAGGGGTTGGTTGTGATAAGTGCCAGATCTGCAGATCAGAAAGAGTTGACAAACTCATTAGATTATTGCAAAATAAAACTGTAAGCAAATTTAACTTTTCAACAGCTCAATGTGTTTACCAATCAGCTCAGGTATGTGGTTGGTCATCATCTGGTAGAAGATGTGGTAGCCTCTTTCATCGGGAAGCTGGAATGACACTCTAGACTTCTCCAGCAGATCTATAAAAGATGTTCATAAATTTAAGCCTGGCCAAATGTCTTTCCTAATCGTGTGTACGTGACTTGAGAATTGTCACTTACATGTCTCAATATCAGCACTAGCCAGTTTGCCAGTTGTGCCGAAATGGATCCTGATGAATTTACCCTATTTGGAACAAAGACATCTTTAAAGCCCCTTCACATGTTTAACAGGACCTCTTTAATGTGTAGAAATCCCTCCATACTTACAAAACGAGAAGAGTTGTCATTCCTCACAGTTTTGGCATTACCATAGGCCTCCAGCAGAGGATTGGCTGCAATAATCTGATCCTCCAGAGACCCCTGTAATCAAGGTTTAGAATCAATATCAGAAAAGGATCGGAAAAATAGTCAGTTTTCAAGAAACACTGATTTGTAATTGTCATGCAGTAACATACTCCCATCTTGGATTCCTTCTTTTTCTCTCCACCTCCACCAACTGAGATTGTTGCAAAGTACTGGATGACACGCTTGGTGTTCACAGTCTTTCCAGCACCAGATTCTCCACTAGGTATAGAGACAGACTTATTATAATTTGATCAAGATATCTGATTATCTTGTCTTTAACAAAGGCATCAAATGTGCAACTCACGTGATCAAGACAGACTGGTTCTCCCTATCTGTTAAATGAAAAAGAAATGACTTAAGTAGGTTTTTCTGCAACAGAAACCTCATATACTGATGAATACCACTCTGTTATATTATTGACATACCTGTAAGCATGTTCTGATAAGCATTGTCAGAGACGGAGAAGATGTGGGGTGGAGCCTCCATACGCTTCTTGCCTCTGTAGGCACTTACAACTTCAGAATCGTACACTGGGAGCCACTTGTAAGGGTTCACAGTGGCGCAGAACAGCCCAGAGTAGGTCTAAAAGTGATCATAGAGAATCAACAGTTAACTGTGGTCATACTTCAAGTATTTAGCCTTTTTCAATACTTCTCTTTTTGCATTAAGCAGATTGTCTTACGTAGATCATCCATGCTGCATAACGCTCTTTGAGGTTATAGAGCACAGAGGCTTCATTGAGATGGGTCATCATGGCCATGTCCTCAATTTTGTCGTACTTGGGAGGGTTCATTGGAGTGACGTCATCCTCTTTAACTGTCCTCTCCTGGAACACGACATATGTAACAATTAGAACCGATCGTATTTAATCTTAGTTGACACTGAATTCACATTACAAACCTCCTCAGTGTCCAGGATTTTGACGGTGACTTTGCCACCATCTTTCTTGATGATTGCTCCCTTCAGGTACAGCTCCTTAGCATCAGCAACATAGCAGGCAGCTTTGGCATCAAAAGGTTTGTTTTGAGCCTCAATTCTCTCCTTCTCTGGCTTACGGAGGTAGATGGCAGCTTTGCCATAAATGGCCATCTCAGCGTCCGTACTCATGGTTGCGGCTTATGTCTGTCACACAATTACATAGAGTTGCCATCTTAGTCCAATGTTTTGAGCTCATGACATTAAACAGCACTTGGAGATGACATCTTTTCAAATAGTAAACATATGCACTATTACATTATGTATATGTTTTGTTAAAGGTGGATCATACAAAGTCTTTTCTCTACTGGTAGAGAATGGGTACTGACATATGGTTAAGTTTTGTCACAACCCTTGCATGAATAACCGTGGACTCTAAATGAATACAGTTTTATGCCTTGGATGCTTATATAGAACAGTTGAAATCAAAATGTTCCATTACCTGACCCCTTCTCTGTCAACAGTATCCACCTCTTCTGTTCAGAAAAGTTTTTCATTATATGGAGATAAAAAGACGGAGATGTAAAAACACACATTGACTCAACAATAATTTACATTAACATAATTTTCTTAAAAGAAAGTGTCTTAAGCAGAGCTGGCCAAAGTTTTACCTTACGTTAGGCAGGAACTCACAGGTCTTCTGTCCCCACTCTCCTTTTTCCTCCAGGACTGCTTATATTGAATAGTGGACTGCTGACATGGCAGAGTTAAAATTGGAATACAAGCCAAATGTGGTCATAGCAGACAGCAAAAGTAGAAACATATGTTGTTTCAGGTTTCATGTTTCAGTTACTTTGGCCAATTTTTGTGTTGCCATACTAACCTCGTAATCAATACTAAACAACAAACGATAAATGCATTTTAGTTAAGGTATACTCTGTCAAAATACTCAAACAAGAATAGGTAAATAAATTCATTTGATTTCTCAGTGTGTCTACTTCACTCATGATATCCTCAGTTTTGTAATTTTGATTTTAATAGTACAAAGTGCATAGTACTTTTCAATTATCATAACTTTGTGACCATATAACCTAGTTTAAATGTCATAGAATAAAATCTAGGATTTTATATATTCATTATTTCATTAACATCTCTGAAATGTTACCAGCTTTGATAAATTATACTTTGTTGCTGAATACAAATAAATTCACCAGTTTAACTGACCCTCACTTTGTCTGTTACCCCAACCCCTTACAGCTGAATTTGAAATGTTCTTGGTTAATATACTCATTACTTCAACTACGTATTTATTGTATTTAATGTTCATTCAGTCATGTTTAATTCATAGATATTTATGTATTATTTATTTTTTATTAGATTTTTGTCCTTTTACCCACAAAAAAGCCAGAATGAGTCCCAGTAGCTTTCCTGGTAGAGCAGGCACTACATATTAGGCTGAGTCGTCACCGCAGTGGCTTGGGTTCGACTCCTGCCTGAGTCCTTTGCTGCACATCATCTCCTATCTCTCCTCCACTTTAATTCTCTCTCTCTACATTCACTATCAAATGAAGGGGAAATGCCAAAACACTGTTTTAAAAAAAAACTAGTCATGCCTTTTAAAGAGGTCACTTTTTAATGATTTGTCATAAGAAAAGGAAACATTTATCTTTCATAACATATTTATTCAGTTCAACAGTGGAGGAGCAAAATGAAACATAAATTAAAGTGATAACAAAGACCAATCACTGAAACTGTGCTCAAAACACAGCAGAAAACATGAAATAATAATATATTGTAACTCTGACTCCTCTTTGTGGTTTCCTTTGGTCCCCTGTCCTCCTGTATCTTCCATGTCCTGGGTTTGCCTGTCTATTTTTGTGTGTTCCCCTCTGACCCTGATTCTGCCGCCCCACACACTTGCCTATAAACAGCTTGTTACACCCGCAAACGTAATAACTGCCCACAAACGTAATAAACCACAAACGTAATACAAATCTGCAGTTTTGAATGTAATAATCCCGCAAATGTAATAAATTTCCCACAAACGTAATAAAATTTGCCTACTGCAAACGTAATACTGAATTTCCTGCAAATGTAATAACTATTACATTTGCAGGAAATTATTACATATGTGGGAAAGTGAAAATCTGTAAATGTAATAACTTCCCACAAATGTAATATGAGACAAAATAATGATCTTTGTGGTTGTTGTTGTTTATTTGTATACTTATAAACCTGCCAATAGTGACTGAATGTTGACAAGCAACCCGCAGGTCAGGTGGGGCAGGTCAGAAAGTGACAGAGCAGTGTTCTAAGTTATTAATAACACACACACACACACACATACACACACACACACAGGTCATGCTCATAATTTTAAGGGCTATGGCTACAAGCCTATGCTGGTGGCTTATGAGAGCCAATGTTTGAACCATTTAAGCTAGAAGATCCGTGGTTTGCATCCTGGTTGGGACGCCTGGGATCTTTCTGTGTGGAGTTTGTATGTTCTCCCTGTGCAGCATAGGTTTTCACCGGGTACTCCGGCTTCCTCCCACAGTCCAAAAACATACTGAGGTTAACTGATTATTCTAAATTGTCCGTAGGTGTGAATGAGAGTGTGCCTGGTTGTTTGTCTCTATGTGTAGCCCTGTGATAGACTGGCGACCTGTCCAGGGTGTCCCCTGCCTTCGCCCTAAGTCAGCTGGGATAGGCTCCAGCCCCCCCGCGACCCTGCAGAGGATTAAGCGGCGTACATATAATGTACAGATAATGGATGGATGGATGGATATCAAAAGCCAAAAACTTGAATAGATTGTCCATTCTTTGAAGTACGCCTAATGAAAACATTTGTCAAGATTTAAGACTGGTCCATGTTCTTTTTGATAGTAACATGGACCAAGACTGTCTGAACTCTGACAATTAAAGACTTGCAAATAAATAATGACTGTAACTTAAATTAATCTACCAAATTAATCTACATTGTCAGTGTTCAGACAGTCTTGGTCCATGTTACTATCAAAAAGAACATGGACCAGTCTTAAATCTTGACAAATGTTTTCATTAGGCGTACTTCAAAGAATGGACTATCTATTCAAGTTTTTGGCTTTTGATATCCATCCATCCATCCATTATCTGTACATTATATGTACGCCGCTTAATCCTCTGCAGGGTCGCGGGGGGGCTGGAGCCTATCCCAGCTGACTTAGGGCGAAGGCAGGGGACACCCTGGACAGGTCGCCAGTCTATCACAGGGCTACACATAGAGACAAACAACCAGGCACACTCTCATTCACACCTACGGACAATTTAGAATAATCAATTAACCTCAGTATGTTTTTGGACTGTGGGAGGAAGCCGGAGTACCCGGTGAAAACCTACGCTGCACAGGGAGAACATACAAACTCCACACAGAAAGATCCCAGGCGTCCCAACCGGGACGCAAACCACGGATCTTCTAGCTTAAATGGTTCAAACATTGGCTCTCATAAGCCACCAGCATAGGCTTGTAGCCATAGCCCTTAAAATTATGAGCATGACCTGTGTGTGTGTGTGTGTGTGTGTGTGTGTGTGTGTGTGTGTGTGTTATTAATAACTTAGAACACTGCTCTGTCACTTTCTGACCTGCCCCACCTGACCTGCGGGTTGCTTGTCAACATTCAGTCACTATTGGCAGGTTTATAAGTAAACAAATAAACAACAACAACCACAAAGATCATTATTTTGTCTCATATTACATTTGTGGGAAGTTATTACATTTACAGATTTTCACTTTCCCACATATGTAATAATTTCCTGCAAATGTAATAGTTATTACATTTGCAGGAAATTCAGTATTACGTTTGCAGTAGGCAAATTTTGTTACGTTTGTGGGAAATTTATTACATTTGCGGGATTATTACATTCAAAGCTGCAGATTTGTATTACGTTTGTGGTTTATTACGTTTGTGGGCAGTTATTACGTTTGCGGGTGTAACACAGCTTATCAACTCACAACGTACGAACCTAAGTTTTCATCCCACTCATTGGCAGATCTTTGTTTTTGTCACTGGTAATGTTTGTATGTTTAACGCTTGCGTTGTGTCCTGTGCATGATTTACAGAAGCTCGGCAAGAGCTTTGCTGGATGTCCTGCAAGCTAACTCTCTGGTTAGCTAACCAGTTAGCCAGGAACAAGCTACAGCTAATGAGCGCAAATTCTCCCTTCTTCTTCTCACCACAGTCGCTCCCTGAACCCAGTCTTATAAGGCATCTGTGTGTATGGAGCTGGCACAATGATAGCTTATAGCTTCAGAATACATGCACACAAGCATTTCAGTAAATTTAATTGGGAATCCTGCTCAGCTATGATACGATCAGGCAGTGTCACCCACTCTGTCCAAAAATAATCCTTTTATTAACCCTGTGATGTTATTTGTTGTAGTTTTTTTTTCTTTTGTTCAGATCATACATCCTGGACTGTTTGATTATGTCCTGTGTCCTGTGTGTGAGCTTAAATTGTTGGACCCCTTTTACTGACCAGTCAGGTAGTGTGAAAACCCCAATCCCTGTCAGACTCCAGACTACAAGATATAAAGTTGTAAAGTGTGAACAGGACAGTGTTCTGATGACTGTATCACCTTACACATCTCGCTCTCTACTCCTAGAGCACAACCTAGCCCTTATGCTTCCATGCCTTTCCAATGCCAGCTAACTCCCACTTTGCACACATGTAGTAAATCTCCTTCCAACATGTGGTATTTAGACCAGCACAAAATTGTTTTCAATAATTTTATAGAATACCGTTCATAAAACGTGTCTTTCCAATTTTTCAGTTTGAAGCAATATACATCATTACCAATGAATACTTTATCAAAACATATCTTTTTGTTCATGAATCTGATCTCTCAGTTTACATGAATTGTTGCTTTATTGTTTTATAATTTGGATCAGGTGGAGTCATTACATCAGTGTTTAATGTTCAGGCTGTCAAACAAAAATATGAACACCACATACATTTTATTGTAGATATATAATGAAATAGTGAATATACTGTGAAAGCTTACTGTATGTTTATTTTACTAGCAAGCATGGTAAAGCCTTTCAGTTTCATTGCTGCATGTTGTCACAACACAAACACAGCAAGAATGACTGAAAATACACTCAAAAAGAAAAAGAATATGAAGTAAGTAAAAATAGGAAAAATCATAGTATCAGATACATAAGGTGTGATTCTCTTAGGCTACCTGTGCATCAAAAAGTATGCAGCATACTTCATGTGGTGGCCACCTAGTGCATAAAGATTATAGAATGTAGAGGACACAATGACAGCAAAACAGAGAGCAATATGATTAAAAATAATTTTATTGTAGTATATTTCACATCATATTGTATGATTAGAAACAGCCCGTCAGCAGGCGTTCTTTACTCGGCTGCGTCTTTTCCCTGTAAAATAAAAAACAAATTAAACACTTAAACTCTGCATACCTTTAGAGGTTATCGCTTAGCAATGGACACTTGTGAAACTGAAAAAAATAGATACTTTAATTCTTAGATAAATAATTATGTCACCAAAATTATATTATGGTAAGTTTATTTTAATTTTTCATTTCATCAAAATGAAATATGTAATTATTTACCTTGCCAGTGTCACGGCTCTTTGACCTCATTTTGTTGACCTGGGACTCGGCAATGTCGGCACGCTCTTCAGCCTCCTCCAGCTCATGCTGGACCTTCCTGCACTTGGACAGGTGCACATTTGCCTGCTCCTCCTGAAATCCAGTTTACGGACCGGTGTTTAAATGTTCAAAAAAGAATGCTTGGTCTACCGTGCAAGAATAACTATGACAATGTATCAAGTCCCAAAAATAAGGGTGTTGTCCTTACCGCTTCCTCAGCCTGCCTCTTGTAGGCCTTCACCTTGAGCTGCAGCTTGTCAACCAGATCCTGCAGCCTGGTAACATTTTTCTTGTCCTCCTCAGTCTGCAATAGAAAATATAGAGGGTTAAATGTATTCAAAGTTATTGTGATGAACTGATTTGTACTGTACATGTGAAATCTTGATTATACCGTACCTGATAGGTGAGCTCCTTCACCCTCCTCTCATATTTGCGGACACCCTTAACAGCATCTGCTCCACGTCTCTGCTCAGCTTCAACCTCTGTCTCCAGCTCACGCACCTTCACAAAACCAAACATGTATGAAATATTAAGAATAAACATGTTTTCTTACATTAGTTTGATTTGTAATGTATAAATCTTGACAGAAGTTTCTTACCCTGGACTCAAGTTTCTGGAGCTGCTTCTTGCCACCCTTCATTGCCAGGTTCTCTGCCTCATCCAGGCGATGCTGCAGATCCTTAACAGCAACCTCAAGGTTCTTCTTCATCCTCTCCAGGTGAGCGCTAGTGTCCTGCTCCTTCTTCAGCTCCTCAGCCATCATAGCAGCCTAGAGGAGACAGTATAAAATGTAAATTAGAAATGTATTGATAAAAGCACATTTCAGTTGGATGTAAGAAGTAGAAATAAAATGTATTCCTACATCAGTGATGGCCTTCTTGGCCTTCTCCTCTGCATTCCTTGCTTCCTGAACAGTGTCATCCACTTCACTCTGGATCTGGACCAGATCAGTCTCAAGCTTCTTCTTAGTGTTCATAAGGCTTGTGTTCTAAAAGGTAATGATATGAAGTACGTTAAGTCATCACATGATTACTTTTCCCATGTAGTTTAAAAACAAATTTAGATTTTGAATACTTGAAGAAATTACGTGAAATGTGTTTATTCACCTGAGAGTGGAGAAGTCCAACACGCTCACTGGCGTCCACCAGCTCCTGCTCTGCAATTTTGCGGCTTCTCTCCGTCTGTTCCAGAGCAGCTCTAAGTTCCTCAATTTCAGCCACCATGAGACCGTTTCTGCGCTCCACCATAGCAGCTTGTTCCTTGACGTCTTCCTGAGCTCTGACAGCGTCATCAAGGTGCAGTTGGGCATCCTGGTGAAATAATGTCAGCAAATATATTTACATGGATGCTAAAATGTAGTTACACTGACCATAGTCTATGCAATGACTGCATGTCTTACAATACCTTCAGCTGTGCCTGCACATTCCTCAGCTGCTTCTGGGACTCAGAAGCCTGGCGATTGGCGTGGCTCAACTGAATCTCCATCTCGTTCAGGTCTCCCTCCATCTTCTTCTTGATTCTCAGGGCATCATTCCTGCTCCTGACTTCAGAATCCAGGTTGCTCTGCATGGAGTCAATCACCCTCTGGCTGTTCCTCTTGATCTGCTCCATCTCTTCATCTTTCTCTGCCAGCTTCCTGTCCACCTCACCTTTAATCTGGTTGAGCTCCAGCTGGACACGCAGGATCTTGGACTCTTCATGTTCCAGAGTTCCCTAATAATGAAAAATAATAAAACATGAATTTTTGCCCTCAATCCTTTAATAATACATTTGTGACTTTTTTTTCCACAAGATCTTCTCAGAAGAAATATACCTCAGCCTCCTCAAGAGCTGTCTGGATCTCAGACTTCTCTGTCTCCACCTGCTTCTTGGCCTTCTCCAGCTCATGGATGCTCTTACCAGTCTCACCGATCTGTTCGGTCAGATCTGAGATCTCCTCTGCAGAGACATCATACGTTTTTTGTATCGTTAAGCCTCAAATTGTTGAAGAGAAATACTTCTTTCTAACACATAAACATTTGTTGAATGCATTATAATTTACATAATGTGGTTGAACTCACGCTGCAGGTTCTTGTTTTCGCGCTTCATGGTCTCCAGCTGATCCAGAGCTTCTTCATAAGAGTTCTTCATCTTGAACAGCTCGGTGCCAAGAGAGCGAGCCTCTTTCTGAGATCCCTCAAGCTCTGCCTGACCCTCCTCATACTTCTGTTTCCACTCTGCCAACACCTGAATAGAACAATCAATACAGTTCAGTCTTACATGCAGCAATATAAAGACACTCATTATTTTCTAAGGCTAGGCCACACAGAGTACTGTAAATGTTGCCACCTTGTCAAAGTTCCTCTGCTTCTTGTCCAGGTTAGCAGCCAGTCCATTGGCCCTCTCTACATCAATCATGAGGTCCTCCACCTCACTCTGAAGCCTCTGTTTGGTTTTCTCAAGAGAAGCGCACTTGGAATTCACTGCCTCAATCTGCTCCTCAGCCTCCTGGAGACGCTGGGCCAGCTTCTTCCTGTTTGAAATAGATATGGACGTCTCTCAATGAAACACTTGATACAAAATTATTTTATAGATGTTTTTGCATGTATGAAATAGAAATAATTACTCACTTGGCTTCCTCAAGCTCCTCAGTGCGCTGGATAGCATCAGTTTCATACTTAGTTCTCCACTGAGCTACCTCACTGTTGGCCTTGGACATTCCACGCTGCAGCTCAGCCTTGGCCTCCTGCTCCTCCTCAAACTGCTCCCTCAGCAGGTCACAGTCATGGCGGGCTGATTGCAGTCCATGGGCAAGAGCATTCTTGGCCTGTTGTAAGACACAATATTCAGTGTGCAAAATGTCCAAATAACACACATGAAGATTATCACACTTGACGATTTCTTACCTTAACCTCCTCTTCAGTCTGTCTCTTCAGCTCCTCAATCTGCTGTGTGAAGGCCTGTTTGCCTCTGGTCAGCTGGGAGACAAGAGCTTCTTTCTCTTCAATTTGACGGCTGAACTCACCTTGTGTAAAAGATGTCATTACGCATTTTAGTTTGTGGTACATTTCTCAGTAATACACAACTTATAATTCTCTGACAACTTATAAATACCATTTTCTGTCAGGAGACGTGCTTTCTGTGCACCCATGTCATTGATTTGACGGACATTTTCATCATTCTTGGTCTTCAGTTCACTCAGTTGGTCCTCAAGAGTACGGCACATCTTTTCAAGGTTTCCCTGGTAAAGAGAATGGAGATCTTCAACATCAGCAATAAGATTCATATTATTGTTTATCTTATTCATTATACTGATTTTACTTTTTGAATGCCATTTAGTGTATTGTGTACCTTTGCTTTAGCAACAGCCTCCATGTTACTGGAGAGGTCATCAATCTCCATCTTGTATTCACTCTTTTCCTTCTCCAGCTTCTGCTTGACACGCTGGAGGTTGTCGATCTGCTCTCCCAGCTCAGCAACGCTGTCAGCCTGCTTCTTGCGCAGAGCAGCAGCAGTGGCTTCATGCTGCAGAGTGGACTCCTCAAGGTCACGACGGAGCTTCTGGAACTCAGCCTCGCGCTTCTTGTTCATCTCAATCTGAGCGGCAGTGGCACCACCGGCCTCCTCTAGCCTCTCACTGATCTCCTCAAGTTCTCTGGAGAGGTCAGCTCTCTGCTTCTCAACCTTGGCACGAGCAGCACGCTCAGCCTCGATCTCTTCCTCCAGTTCCTCAATACGAGCCTATTGAACGTAGGTTTTTTTTCTTTTAGTAAACTTTCAGATTTAATTTTAAAAAATGGGAATGTATGCTGTATTCTTTTATGTAACAAAATGTGTCACCTGAAGCTCCTTGATCTTCTTCTGAAGCTGAGCACCCATTGACTGCTCGTCCTCAATCTTGCTAAGGAGCTGACTGACTTCAAAGTCCTTCCTGTTGATTAATAAATACAGCACATAGTATGAATTCATATCATTGACCATTACTTTAAAAAATGCTATTTGTTAAAAAAATTCAAAAGCTTTGTTACTTTTTCAGTTTCTCGTCAGACTGCTGCTTGTCATTCTCAAGATCCATGATGGATTCCTGGGCCAGTTTCAGATCACCCTCCAGCTTCCTCTTGGTTCTCTCAAGGTCCATACGCAGCTTCTTCTCTTGCTCCAGAGAACCCTCAAGCTAAACAGTAACATGAGTTTTCAATCATCATGGTCAAGTCAAATCTTGCATTGGCAATCCAAGTGAGTGTGTAAACTTACATCATCCACTTGCTGCTCAAGCTTGGTCTTGGCCTTGGTCAGAGTGTTGACTTTGTCTTCCTCAGCCTGCAGGTCATCAAGAGTCTGCTGATGAGCCTCCTGAAGGGCTTTCTTTTCCTTGGTCAGCTTGGCAATGCTCTCATCCTGAGAGGCCATCTCCTCAGTCAGGTTTTTCACCTAAATTTGCAAGAAATATGTTGTTATTACAAGGTACTCCTGAAATATTTTGTGATATGCTAAAAGAATTGATGTTTACCAACCTTGTTCTCAGTGGCATGTTTCTCCTTCTCCACTTTGGCCAAGGTAAGCTCCAGGTCATCAATATCCTTCTTGAGCTCAGAGCATTCATCCTCCAGCTTTCTTTTCTTGGCAGTGAGCTCAGCATTGATTTCCTCTTCATCTTCCAGTCTCTCAGTTGTCTCTTTGAGTTTGGCCTCCAGTTGGATCTTGCTCTTGATAAGACCCTCACATCTCTCCTCAGCATCTGACAGATTCTCTGATTCCTAGTTTGTATTATGAAAAAAGATGTGAGCACTCAACACGGAAAACATGGAAAAGCACAACTATCTGTTGATGGGTACTTACAGATGCCACTTGCAGGGTCAGGTCATTCTTCTCTTGCAGCAGGGACACCATCTTCTGCTCCAGTTCCTTCTTCTTGGCCAGGGCAGTAGCCAAGTCTGTCTGCATCTTCTCATAGTTCTCCTTCATCTGTGCCAGCTCCTTCTCAGTTTCAGCACTCTTCAGCAGAGGCTTGATCTTGTAATACACCTTCATCCATGGCCAATGTTTCACATTCATGAATGAGCGGATGTTGTACTGGATGGTGTAGATGGCGTCCCTGTTGAAAAGAAGTTGCTATTATAGACAAAATACATTTTCATTATTCATGTCCCCAGTGTGCACTCAAAATAAGTTGTATTAACATGCCTCTGTGCGGTCATCTTAACAAACTCCTTTCTCATGAGAAAACCACGGCAGATTGCCTGAATCATGCCGACCAAAGATGCCAACTTGTCATCTCTCATCTCCTCGAGGGTACCCAGCAGACCAGCCTTGAAGAAGACCTGAACAACAAAATCAAGAATTTACCTCAGAATAGGTGAGCAATGATAAGAACCAAGGGCAGAAAAAGGTTTGCATCTCTCATTTTAATAACAACAGTGCAGTTTCATTGGATGCCTTATTTGTTCTTTGGCCCATGGTGCTATTTCCCATCATAATTATTTTTAAGAAAACAGTCAAGGTGGTTACCTTAGTGTGTCCAAATCTGTACTGGTCATGATCAACATCAATTGATCCAAGCAGCTTCTCTGAAGCCTTCTTGTTATCAATGAACTGGCCCTCAGGGATGACACTGGCATTCAGCACCTTGTACCTTTTGATGAGAGGTTAATGGGTAGTGTGGAAAAAACTAAATAGCAGTTGGTATTTACATCATATTAGAATATCAATTGATACCTTTGCTTGAAGTCAGCATAGAGGATTCTGCTGGGGAAACCTTTCCTGCAGATTCTGATACCCTCCAGCACACCATTACACCTGAGCTGGTGGATGACCAGGAAGTTCTCCATCAGACCTTTTAGATTAAAAAAACATCCCTCAATTAGTTCTTTGGATCAATAGTGTCTTCATTAAAGCAGCACAACATGAAGTAAACATTACCAGTAATACAAAACGAGCTCGCACAGAATTTTTTGAGATTTTGTTGTTTGTGTACCTGGAGTCTTTGACTCATTGGGAATCAGGCAACGCACAAAGTGAGGATGGGTGCTCCTCAAGTTAGTCATCAGCTTGCCCAAGTTCTCCTGTAGATCCAAAATGATAATACTTGTCATGAAATGTTACAATTGTAAGGTTGGGTATACACAAATATGAATTTATACCAAAGTTTATAATGTAAAACCTTACCCTGAACTGTGAAGACACAGTCTGCATGGAACCACCCTTCTTCTTGCCTCCCTTCTTGCCACCACCACTTGCCTCTGTTGACAATTTTATGTTTACATGTTTTGTTTGAAAAAGACAAACTTTCTATAAAAAACATGCCTTTAAAATATGGTTGAGTATAGTGTAGTTCATAGGATCATACCTTCAACTACAGGTGGATACAAATGAACCAGCAGCTTAACTGGGGACTTCTGGTACAGCTGAATAACAGACTCATTCAGTGGGTCCTTGTTCTTGTCCAGCCAGCCAGAGATGTTGTAGTCCACAGTACCAGCATAGTGCACCAGTGAGAAGTGGGCTTCAGCCTTGCCCTTGGCTGGCTTTGGCTTCTCAAAAGCTCTGTTTTTGCCAAGATGCTGGTCATACAGCTTGTTCTTGAAGGATGTATCTGTGGCCTTGGGGAACATGCACTCCTCTTCAAGGATGGAGAAGATACCCATGGGCTTTAAAACATGGGAAGAAATATGTCATTAAGTGATATATTATGTCTAATTAAGAACAATTACAATCACAAAATGTTTAAATGATTACCTTTTCAATCAGCTCAATGCAGGCAGCCAAGTCCATGCCAAAGTCAATGAACTCCCAGATAATACCCTCCTTCTTGTACTCCTCTTGCTCCAGGACAAACATGTGGTGGTTGAAGAACTGCTGCAACTTCTCATTGGTGAAGTTGATGCACAGCTGCTCCATGCTGTTGAACTGTGAGGGTACAAAGATTCAGCATAATACCGTGCTGGCAATAAGAATGGTTTTGTCATTAAAATCATTGGCTGTTGAATTGTTGGAAATTACGCTTACATCAAAGATTTCAAAGCCAGCAATATCCAGGACACCAATGAAGTACTGTCTTGGCTGTTTAGTGTCCAACATCTGGTTGATACGGATGACCATCCACAAGAACATCCTCTCATAGATAGACTTGGCCAGAGCAGGCACCGAGTTGTTCACCTGAATAAAAACAATGAATATGAATCAATGATGGATTACTGTTATTTTGAATTTCCTCTAAAGTTGTAAATGAGGTTAAATAATCAAAAATTAAAAGATTAATATTCTTCTCTGAGCCATTTGTTAACATACAAGGAGCTAATCAAAACCAGAGCTAACTTGCAAAGCGCTTCTAATGCCACGTACTGACAGTGGACTAATATAAATGCAAAACAAAAACATGACACTGGTGTATCTCAGTTACCTGAGGTACAGTCTGTCCCTTGGTGACAAACTCATTTCCGACCTTTACTCTGGGATAGCACAGAGCCTTCAGCATGTCAGCAGAGTTCAGACCCAGCAAGTAAGCAACCTTGTCAGCATCTGAAAACAGTTCAGTGATTTACTGTCATTTCATCTATCATGTGGCTGTGATTTTCCATTATAATCTAACAGAAATGAGTCTGATTAAGATTTTTTCTGCTGTTGTTCCTAAGCTTTTCACTTTGAGTTGATTAGTTAATACTCACCCTCTGTACCATCAGGCTCAGCCTGCTCCTCACGCTGCTTCTGCTTGAACTTCATGTTTCCATGGTGGAGCACAGCGCCAGTCATCTTGTAGATGCTCATCTTCTCTTCAGCAGTGAAGCCCAGGATGTCAATAGCATTCTGTTTTCAAAAGAGGTTTCCACACAAAACATTATCACGCTTGAAAATACTTTGAGAAGCGCAGTTTTGATATTGCAGTTAATAAACAAACTCTTGAAGTATTTTAAAGTGATCACTCACATCTGTGGCTTCCAGCTCAACTTTGTCATCAATGCTGGCCACAGTGATCTGACCCTGGCTGCACATGGGGAAGTCATAGGGGTTGGTTGTGATAAGTGCCAGATCTGCAGATCAGAAAGAGTTGACAAACTCATTAGATTATTGCAAAATAAAACTGTAAGCAAATTTAACTTTTCAACAGCTCAATGTGTTTACCAATCAGCTCAGGTATGTGGTTGGTCATCATCTGGTAGAAGATGTGGTAGCCTCTTTCATCGGGAAGCTGGAATGACACTCTAGACTTCTCCAGCAGATCTATAAAAGATGTTCATAAATTTAAGCCTGGCCAAATGTCTTTCCTAATCGTGTGTACGTGACTTGAGAATTGTCACTTACATGTCTCAATATCAGCACTAGCCAGTTTGCCAGTTGTGCCGAAATGGATCCTGATGAATTTACCCTATTTGGAACAAAGACATCTTTAAAGCCCCTTCACATGTTTAACAGGACCTCTTTAATGTGTAGAAATCCCTCCATACTTACAAAACGAGAAGAGTTGTCATTCCTCACAGTTTTGGCATTACCATAGGCCTCCAGCAGAGGATTGGCTGCAATAATCTGATCCTCCAGAGACCCCTGTAATCAAGGTTTAGAATCAATATCAAAAAAGGATCGGAAAAATAGTCAGTTTTCAAGAAACACTGATTTGTAATTGTCATGCAGTAACATACTCCCATCTTGGATTCCTTCTTTTTCTCTCCACCTCCACCAACTGAGATTGTTGCAAAGTACTGGATGACACGCTTGGTGTTCACAGTCTTTCCAGCACCAGATTCTCCACTAGGTATAGAGACAGACTTATTATAATTTGATCAAGATATTTGATTATCTTGTCTTTAACAAAAGGCATCAAATGTGTGACTTACGTGATCAAGACAGACTGGTTCTCCCTATCTGTTAAATGAAAAAGAAATGACTTAAGTAGGTTTTTCTGCAACAGAAACCTCATATACTGATGAATACCACTCTGTTATATTATTCACTTACCTGTAAGCATGTTCTGATAAGCATTGTCAGAGACGGAGAAGATGTGGGGTGGAGCCTCCATACGCTTCTTGCCTCTGTAGGCACTTACAACTTCAGAATCGTACACTGGGAGCCACTTGTAGGGGTTCACAGTGGCGCAGAACAGCCCAGAGTAGGTCTAAAAGTGATCATAGAGAATCAACAGTTAACTGTGGTCATACTTCAAGTATTTAGCCTTTTTCAATACTTCTCTTTTTGCATTAAGCAGATTGTCTTACGTAGATCATCCATGCTGCATAACGCTCTTTGAGGTTATAGAGCACAGAGGCTTCATTGAGATGGGTCATCATGGCCATGTCCTCAATTTTGTCGTACTTGGGAGGGTTCATTGGAGTGACGTCATCCTCTTTAACTGTCCTCTCCTGGAACAGGATGTATGTCACAATTAGAACTGATCATATTTAATTTTAGTTGACACTGAATTCATAATACCAACCTCCTCAGAGTCCAGGATTTTGACGGTGACTTTGCCACCATCTTTCTTGATGATTGCTCCCTTCAGGTACAGCTCCTTAGCATCAGCAACATAGCAGGCAGCTTTGGCATCAAAAGGTTTGTTTTGAGCCTCAATTCTCTCCTTCTCTGGCTTACGGAGGTAGATGGCAGCTTTGCCATAAATGGCCATCTCAGCGTCCGTACTCATGGTTGCGGCTTATGTCTGTCACACAATTACATAGAGTTGCCATCTTAGTCCAATGTTTTGAGCTCATGACATTAAACAGCACTTGGAGATGACATCTTTTCAAATAGTAAACATATGCACTATTACATTATGTATATGTTTTGTTAAAGGTGGATTATACAAAGTCTTTTCTCTACTGGTAGAGAATGGGTACTGACATATGGTTAAGTTTTGTCACAACCCTTGCATGAATAACCGTGGACTCTAAATGAATACAGTTTTATGCCTTGGATGCTTATATAGAACAGTTGAAATCAAAATGTTCCATTACCTGACCCCTTCTCTGTCAACAGTATCCACCTCTTCTGTTCAGAAAAGTTTTTCATTATATGGAGATAAAAAGACGGAGATGTAAAAACACACATTGACTCAACAATAATTTACATTAACATAATTTTCTTAAAAGAAAGTGTCTTAAGCAGAGCTGGCCAAAGTTTTACCTTACGTTAGGCAGGAACTCACAGGTCTTCTGTCCCCACTCTCCTTTTTCCTCCAGGATTGCTTATATTGAATAGGGGACTGCTGACATGGCAGAGTTAAAATTGGAATACAAGCCAAATGTGGTCATAGCAGACAGCAAAAGTAGAAACATATGTTGTTTCAGGTTTCATGTTTCAGTTACTTTGGCCAGTTTTTGTATTGCCATACTAACTTCTTAATCAATACTAAACAAGAAACAGGCCATATATTTTTCCACTCTTTCAAAAACAAGTGCATAAATTCAAAATGAAATTTTATTTCATGAACATCTCTAAAATGTTATCAGCTTTGATCAATTATAATGTGTTGCTGAACACAAATAAATTCACCAGTTTAACTGACCCTTGCTTCTAAAGCTGTTAACACTTTGCCTGTTGTCAGTGTGCGTCTAGGTCCTCACAGCTTGATTTTGAAATGTTTGTGATTAATATACTCATTACTTCAACGAGTTATTTATTTTATTGAATGTTCATTCATTCATGTTTCTTTCATAGATATTTATGTATTATTTATTTTTTTATTGGCTTGTTGTCCTTTTACCCAGAAACAGTCCAGAATGAGTCCCAGTAGCTTTCCTGGTAGAGTAGGCACTACATATTAAGCTGAGTCCTCACTGCAGTGGCTTGGGTTTGAATCCTGCCCGAGTCATTTGCTGCATGTCATCTCCTATCTCTCCTCTACTTTTTCTCTTTCTCTCTACTTTCACTATCAAATGAAGGGGAAATGCCAAAACATTATTTTAAAAACAACTAGTTGTGCTTTTTAAAGAGGTCACTTTTTAATGAGTTGGTCATAAAGAAAAGGAAACACTTATCTTTCATAACATATGTATTCAACTCAAAAGTGGAGGGACAATATGAAACATAAATTAAAGCGATAACAAAGACCAATCACTGAAACTGTGCTCAAAACATAGCATAAAATGTGAAAACGCAATATATTGTAACTCCTCCTTGTAGTTTCCTTTGGTTCCCTGTCCTCCTGTGTCTTACATGTCCTGGGTTTGCCTGTCTATTTTTGTGTGTTCCTCTCAGACCCTGATTCTGCTGACCCACACACTCACACACATGCCTATAAATAGATTGTCAACTCACAACCTATAAACCCAAGCTTTCATCCCACGGCAGATCACTGTTTTGTCACCAGTAATTAGGCTCAGGCTCCAAATGCTATTTTCTCTACTTACCAGTTTTCCTGTCTTCTTGTTTGTATGTTTAACGATTGTGTCCACAGAACCCCTTAAACCAAGTTTGTTTTACATGATTTTAGCCCTGATCTTGGCTTCGCAGATGATTCCCGTTAGCAGCGAAATACAGAAGCTCGGGGAGAGCTTTGCTGGATGATAAATTGAGAGAACAATCAATTAATGCCCATGAAAGTTAGCATGTAATCACTGACAGACCTGGATCTGGATGAGTGGAACAGGTAGCTAGCTCACAGACAGACGAGGAATTGATCAATCAATTAGATATGATTTATAAGTTCAAAACATATACAGCGGGATATTTGTGTGAAGCAGGTGTATGCTGGTATGATCATGTCGATATGACTATCAAGAGATAATTTTCACTATGCATTTTTTTGCATAGCTCACGCAGGATGTGTAAATAAGTTCAAAACATATACAGCGGGATATTAGTCTGAAGTGTGAAGCAGGTGTATGCTGGTATGTCATGTCATCATGGATGTGTGAATAGAAATACTCTGTCACAAGTAAAAGTCCTGTGCTGAAAATGTTACTTAAAGGACAAAAAAGCAGCAACCCCCACCCCCACCCCCAACACACACATACTTAATACCTTCTTCAGAAAAGATGCAGGCACCATTGCAATTGAACAGCAGACACAGGTGTGGTCGGACAACACACTTTTGCAGTCGGACACAGGACACTTTTGTGGCAAATTGCTGTGATATATTGAGACAGATTAATTAATTTCCATGAAAGTCAAGTTAGCAAGTAATCATTGACAGACATGCAAACTCAAGTAGTGAAAAAGGTGCTTTTTGAGATTAGAATATGAGACAAATGTAAATGTGTACGTATTAAATGTTTAATTTGCAGACATACACTGTAAAAAGTGATACTAGTTCCCTGCGTGAGTATAGCACAAAAAATTGTGCTTTTTTAAACATAAGACAACAATTAATAAATTAACAAAAGTAAATATAATGTATGTGGTCAGTACATTACTGTCCTCTACCATCTTGACATCATAATTTAATGCTATAATATGTAATTTAGTGTAAAAAAGCAAAAAAAAAACAAAGACGCTACAAGATGTTAAAAGATTCAACCTTTTCTTTTTTATTATTACCACAAGGGGGGTAAAGCAACATCATCAAAAAACTGACAGCAGGAAAGTCATCTCAACACCTGTCCTTTAAACCCCTTAGCAAGTCAACAATGTGCGAGGTATGTCAAACAAATTAGCAGGCAGCACACCATCGATACAGTCAGGCAACTATCCATGTAATGCAGCTTCAACAGAACAGAAGCTATGTATTAGTCAGGACTATGCTACCTGCAGTGAGACGGATTAGGCAGCTTTACATCTACATCTGTCATCATGATAAAATCGGATCTCCTTCTATGGTTCGTTAAGAATATTTTGCTTTTTTACTCTTAAAGTTTTATTGTTCTGACTCACAATTCCTGTCAGCTCAGGTGACCCGCAGGTTGTTGTTTCACTTCAACGCTCCGATGCTGCGCCCCGTGTGTGCTTTTGTGTCTGTGTGTATACGGCACTGACACACACTTGTCGGGGACACACCGTCACATATGAGACACGTTACCACAAAATAAACGACACAAGCAGCTCCGTGTTTTGACAGTTGGAGTTTTCTTCTCCGGTGTGAGGCTTTGGTGATGATCCGACACAGGCAAATTGGCCGGACCTCGGCGCTCACATTCACCGTCACTTTAATTGCCACTTCTACCCATTTCCTCCTTCTTTTCCAACATTAACCTTTTTCTCCTTCCCTTTAGCTTTATCTGCTGCAGCTTAAACAAACCCACACGCTCAGGACATGTGTTGGCAGACTGACAGGCTGCTGTCCCGGCAGTGTCATAATTACACGGCGGTGGTAGATGTTCAAAAAGTACAGATGAGAGTATCATTGGTCCAGAATCTTAACAGTATCCTGGTACCGACCCAAGTGGGTACTGGGACTAGGTTTACATCCCTAGCTAAAATCCACAAGAAAGTAGACATACCGGCACAGAAACTAGGAGCTTCTTTCCCACCAGCAGCCCGACTGTGTGATTAGCTGGCGGGCGGCTAACCTGCTTGTACTGTGACGGCTGCGCAGCAAATAAACACAAACGTTTATGCTCACTTGTAAAATACACTAAACAACATGCACACAAGTGAGCTGCAAACCACAATTCCCGGCAATTCACCACAATTATTATTCCTCCCAGCGAGTTTTCCCATTTGTAATCATCAACATCACCATGATAGTGAGAGAGGCACATGCACATGGTGATGTTGGCTATTTAGTCTAATTACAATAAATGACAAACTATCGTTGTGAACAAATATCGCTGAAAATGATGGACTAACTGCTGATGACATTTATGCATAGCATTTCGTTTGAATTAAGATGGACGATAATGGATTTCTGCTTACCTTTTCCATGTGCATCCCAAAGGACGATGAGGATCTTCCTCCCAAGTCTCCATGCGAGGAAGTATTGCGATAGTGATGTCTTGTCGCGTGACGTCGCTTTGCTTTTCCCACCTACCTGTAGAAACTCAATTGCCTCACTTTCTGGCAACATGAATCTAATGAATGTTTAGTTGTTTGCTTTCATGCAAACCCAACATGATTTAATCATGTTCACCTTTGAAACAGGAAATTATATCTTACGTAACACATGTTACACTTTAGTCAACATAACAGCCCACCAGTTTCCTTATTTTGAGTGTACTCTTTCAGGGGCTACAATGAAACCCAAGAAGTAGACAGTGTCGGCATGAAATGCACTCTTTTCAGCTTTAACAGATTGTTCTCCAACAGTCTTTTAAGCACTCTAGATACATGGTCTTGGTGTGTGTCAAGGTCGGGGGAATAAATGAGAATGTCATCTAAACTAACAGACAAAATGATCAAAATCAGATCATTTATCATGGCTTGGAACACGGCAGGGGGGTTGGTGAGTCCAAATGGCATGACCAGGTACTCATAGTGGGCGCTGGGAGTATTAAACCCGGTCTCCCACTCATCTCCTTCTCTTATGTGAATCAAGTGTTTATTCAGCGTTACGAAGATCTACCTTAGTAAACACCTTGGCTTGCTGGAGGTGGTTGAATACAGAGGACATGAGAGGAGGGGGGTAACGGTTCCTTATTATGACTCCATATGTGTGAGTGTGTGTATGACTGTGTATGTCTCTGTCCATGTCCATGGGAGGATTTGGGTTCTTTTAACTATCTTCTCCTTTTTTTTATTTTGCTGTTTCTATTTTTCTGCTGTTGTTTGTTTATTTCTGTGAGGCACTTTGAGGTACTTTTTTCTGTATGAAAAGCGCCATATAAATAAAGATTGATTTGATTTGATTGATGATGTTATTTAAAAGGCTATAGTCTATGCAGGGTCTTAGGAACCCACCCTTTTTTCAAAATCAGAGCATGAGAGGATGATTTGAATAGATAAAAATGAATGTGTTCTCTATGGTCATTAATATGCATTTGAAGGGGTTCACTGATGTGTGTGTGATCTTTTCCATTAAACGATCTGGCTTTAATGGGCTTGACTAAAAGTTCAGATTCGAGGCCCAACTTTTCTGCTAAGTCCATTAAACTCTCATCAGCCCCTGAGTCTATGAGCGCCTCAAGCTCTGTGGTGGTGTGGTGTGTTACCTGAACCTTCGTGAGGGTGCGTGAAGGGGGACCATATACCGTGGCATGACTTACTGCCATGGACCTCGTGGCTGGACAGGTGACGACGAGATGACCGGTTTCCCCGCAGTAAAAACACCAGCCTTCCAGCTGTCGCTTCAGTCGCTCCTCCTGCGTCAGCTGGGCTCTACCCAACTGCATGGGCTCCCCCCTCCCTCCATGGAAAGGTGACAGTCTGCTCCGGCGGTGATCGGTGGGGGGCCAGCCAGCTCGGTGTGCATGAGCGCGGGGGCTTTTCCGTCGCTGCGGATCCTCTACCCCGTTGCGTATGAGTTGCACAATCCTGTTGTCCGATCGGATGACGAGCATGATGAGGGAGTCCAAATCTGAGGGTAGACCCAGGGGGACGAAGAGGCTGCCAGCCCCTTCAGGAACACATTATAGAGGGCTGTGGAATTCCACCCACTCTCCGCCGCCAGAGTGCGGAAGCAGATGGCATAGTCGCAGACGGAACCGCTGCCTTGTCTTAGTCCACTCAGTTCTTGCGGCTTTTCCCGGCCGGTCGTCACTGGATCGAAAAGCCTTTTTAATGCCACCTGAAAATCGGCAAGAAAGAGTGTTGAGCCCCAAGAACATTCCACTGAAGTCCAGGCTTTTGCTCTCCCGGACAGGTGGGAAATCATGAAGGTGATCTTCAACCTATCGGTGGGAAACACAAGGGGAGTCAATTCAAAATGGATTGAGCAATCAGTGATAAAAGTCTTGCATAATACCTCGTTCCCCAGTGAACTTTGCTGGTTGAGCGAACTTACTGCCAGCTCCAACGCTAGGCGCAATCGGAGTCAGTGCTGCAGCTGCCGAGGTTGGTCGGGCGGTGGTTGAGCATGCCCTGTAGCTGGGATGTGAGCTGACCCAGGTGTGAAGCCATCGCTGTCTGGAATTCCTCTTGACGGACGAGACAAGCCTCCTGGGCACGCAGAACTTCTGACAATCGCTCCCCTTTTGCTGAGTCCATACGGGCCAGAGTGTATTGTCAGGCCTGAGCTTGAAAGAGGACTCAAGTGCAGAGTAGTGACGATTAAAGCAGGCATTTATTTTGAAAGTATTTCTCTCTTATGCTCTTAAACAGAGTGACAAAAGAACCGGCTATGAATCTCAATGCCTAATCTGAAAAAAAGCAAGAAAACAACAAAACACAAACACACAAGGAAATAAGCAAAGCAAAAGAACTCAAAGCAAAATACTAAGTAACAAAAAATCACTCCCAGGGAGGTAAAGAAAAGGGCTAAGAACTAAACTACTCTGACACACTTGGCTATGAAAAACTTATAGCAAAAAATCACTCCAACGGAGGAAAGCGAACCGGTTATAAACTTAACTATGCTTCTCGGCTGAGCTGTAAAAATTAATAAACAAAAGGGCACCCCAACTGAGGCAAACAATGGGCAAACTTAAACTGGCTTCAGTACTGAGCAAAAACTTACGAACAGAAAAATCTAAGAGGATCAAGATACAGAAATACAAACTTGGTAAACTTGGCTTGAGACAAGACTGTGAAGGCAGGCTGGGGTGCACGACTAGAACGAAACACTGTGGCATAGGACTAAGGGAGATGCAGACTATAAGACATATGGGGTAATTGGGAACAGGTTGACACAATCAGGAATCGGGGAGGACGATCAGACCGGTGACATGAGGAAGGGCAAGTGACCTGAAACGAGAGGAGAGTTACTTTTCAAAATAAAACAGGAAACCATGACACAAAAACCCAGAAAGAGACAACCCTCACTGCGGTGTGACACAAACTACAAGACAGAAAGTATAAGCAGGACAGCATTCGAATGACTGTATCACCATACACATCTCGCTCACTACTCCTAAAGCAAAGCCTAGCCCTTATGCTTCCATGCCTTTCCGAGGCCAGCTAACTCCCAGTTAGTGCACATGTAGTAAATCTCCTTCCAACATGTGGTATTTAGACCAGGACAAAATTGTTTTCAGTAATTTCATAGGATACTGTTCATAAAATGTGTATTTCCAATTTTTCAGTTTGAAGCAATAAACATCATTACCAGTGAATACTTTATCAAAACATATCTTTTTATCTGCTTTGGGTTCTGGCTGCCTGGTCTAGTGTTTAGGAAAGCTGCAGCAAGCTGCACAGAGCAGAATGCGCTAGCAGGAAGTCAGACACACAGGAACGGCATAGAGCATCCGGCCAATTTCAAAATAAAACACCCTGTGCAGACTCCCAATTGTATAAAAATAAAAAATTACAAGATCAACAAAATGTTATGTTCTAAAACTAAAATGTTACTTTTTGTGAGTGTTTAAGTCTGTAATTTCTGAACATGGTGACTACGTTATGTTGGCAGTTGCAATTTTTGTGCTGGTTTATAGTTAAGTGAGGTAGTTGTTACATTTTCTGATACCAGCTGTTTTATCACCCGTCAAAGTGCACTCTGCTGGACAAACTACCCCAAGCATATTTTTCTGCATTATATTTTTAAATATAAGGTTTTCATATCGGCCAATATACAGCCGATATTGATCTATGTGTGATAGGCTAACATCGGCTGATAAAATCAGCCTAATGATAAGTCGGTCGGGCTCTACCATTTTGCACAATAGTCAATGTGTCCTTCAAGGAATTTAGATTTTAAGAATTTAGGGGTCATCTGGGTCATCTAATTTAAAATAACCCTGCTCATAGTGTATTGTGAGAAACATGAGAAAACCCTGCCTGAGTAAACTCAGTCCACTGCATACAATTTATAGGTGTATTTACTCATTACTTAGAGTACAGTTATACAAAGATAGTTGTAGTAGGGGGAGAAGGAAGATATCGGATAAAATGGAATGTAGAATTAGAAATGTCACAGTCGGCATGCAGATAGTCGAATGGTTAAGAGCACGGACCCTGGTTTTAATCCCAGCCGGAGGACCCTTGCTGCACGTCACACCCCCCTCTCCCTCCCATTTCCTGTGAATCCACTGTCAAATAAAGGCATCTTTGCCTTTAAAAAATTCTTTAAAAAAAGAATGACTTGATAGAATGATCATAACTTGATCATGATTCATTAGGTGTGATTGTTATATGCTACATGTGCATAACAAAGTAGAATTTAGAAGTTAAGCATTGTCACAAATGCTCCAAGGCTCACATTTGCGCTTTTTCAGAGGACACAATGACAGCAAAACAGAGAGTTGTTTGATCAAAAAACATTTTTATTGTGGTATATTTCCCATCATATTGTATGATTAGAAATAGCCCGTCAGCAGGTGTTCTTTACTCGGCTGCGTCTTTTCCCTGTAAAATAATAAAACAAATACATAAAAAGTTCATAAGCACATACATACACAACAAACTCTGCGTACCTTTAAAGGTGATCTCTTGTCAATTTTGGAAACTTATTTTATCAGTAATAAATAATTATGGGACATTAATTACAGTATGTAAACAACATTTTGTTTAATTTTTCATTTCGTCAAAATTAAATATGTAATTATTTACCTTGCCAGTGTCACGGCTCTTTGCTCTCATTTTGTTGACCTGGGACTCGGCAATGTCGGCACGCTCTTCAGCCTCCTCCAGCTCATGCTGGACCTTCCTGCACTTGGACAGGTGAACATTGGCCTGCTCCTCCTGAAATCCAATACACAGACCAGTGTTTAAATGTTCAAAAAGTACTGCTTGGCAAGAATAACTATAGCAATGTATCAAGTCCCAAAAATAAGGGTGTTGTCCTTACCGCTTCCTCAGCCTGCCTCTTGTAGGCCTTCACCTTCAGTTGCAGCTTGTCAACCAGATCCTGCAGCCTGGTAACATTTTTCTTGTCCTCCTCAGTCTGCAATAGAAAATTAAAGATTGCCAAGGTTAAATGTATTCAAAGTTATTGTGATGAATTGATTTGTACTGTACATGTGAAATCTTGATTATACCGTACCTGATAGGTGAGCTCCTTCACCCTCCTCTCATATTTGCGAACACCCTTAACAGCATCTGCTCCACGTCTCTGCTCAGCTTCAACCTCTGTCTCCAGCTCACGCACCTTCACAAAACCAAACATGAATATTATATAAATAATAATATACATTAGTTTGATTTGTAATGTATAAATCTTGACAGAAGTTTCTTACCCTGGACTCAAGTTTCTGGAGCTGCTTCTTGCCACCCTTCATTGCCAGGTTCTCTGCCTCATCCAGGCGATGCTGCAGATCCTTAACAGCAACCTCAAGGTTCTTCTTCATCCTCTCCAGGTGAGCGCTAGTGTCCTGCTCCTTCTTCAGCTCCTCAGCCATCATAGCAGCCTAGAGGAGACAGTATAAAATGTAAATTAGAAATGTATTGATAAAAGCACATTTCAGTTGGATGTAAGAAGTAGAAATAAAATGTATTCCTACATCAGTGATGGCCTTCTTGGCCTTCTCCTCTGCATTCCTTGCTTCCTGAACAGTGTCATCCACTTCACTCTGGATCTGGACCAGATCAGTCTCAAGCTTCTTCTTAGTGTTCATAAGGCTTGTGTTCTAAAAGGTAATGATATGAAGTACGTTAAGTCATCACATGATTACTTTTCCCATGTAGTTTAAAAACAAATTTAGATTTTGAATACTTGAAGAAATTACGTGAAATGTGTTTATTCACCTGAGAGTGGAGAAGTCCAACACGCTCACTGGCGTCCACCAGCTCCTGCTCTGCAATTTTGCGGCTTCTCTCCGTCTGTTCCAGAGCAGCTCTAAGTTCCTCAATTTCAGCCACCATGAGACCGTTTCTGCGCTCCACCATAGCAGCTTGTTCCTTGACGTCTTCCTGAGCTCTGACAGCGTCATCAAGGTGCAGTTGGGCATCCTGGTGAAATAATGTCAGCAAATATATTTACATGGATGCTAAAATGTAGTTACACTGACCATAGTCTATGCAATGACTGCATGTCTTACAATACCTTCAGCTGTGCCTGCACATTCCTCAGCTGCTTCTGGGACTCAGAAGCCTGGCGATTGGCGTGGCTCAACTGAATCTCCATCTCGTTCAGGTCTCCCTCCATCTTCTTCTTGATTCTCAGGGCATCATTCCTGCTCCTGACTTCAGAATCCAGGTTGCTCTGCATGGAGTCAGTCACCCTCTGGCTGTTCCTCTTGATCTGCTCCATCTCTTCATCTTTCTCTGCCAGCTTCCTGTCCACCTCACCTTTAATCTGGTTGAGCTCCAGCTGGACACGCAGGATCTTGGACTCTTCATGTTCCAGAGTTCCCTAATAATGAAAAATAATAAAACATGAATTTTTGCCCTCAATCCTTTAATAATACATTTGTGACTTTTTTTTCCACAAGATCTTCTCAGAAGAAATATACCTCAGCCTCCTCAAGAGCTGTCTGGATCTCAGACTTCTCTGTCTCCACCTGCTTCTTGGCCTTCTCCAGCTCATGGATGCTCTTACCAGTCTCACCGATCTGTTCGGTCAGATCTGAGATCTCCTCTGCAGAGACATCATACGTTTTTTGTATCGTTAAGCCTCAAAATGTTGAAGAGAAATACTTCTTTCTAACACATAAACATTTGTTGAATGCATTATAATTTACATAATGTGGTTGAACTCACGCTGCAGGTTCTTGTTTTCGCGCTTCATGGTCTCCAGCTGATCCAGAGCTTCCTCATAAGAGTTCTTCATCTTGAACAGCTCAGTACTGAGAGAGCGAGCCTCTTTCTGAGATCCCTCAAGCTCTGCCTGACCCTCCTCATACTTCTGTTTCCACTCTGCCAACACCTGAATAGAACAATCAATACAGTTCAGTCTTACATGCAGCAATATAAAGACACTCATTATTTTCTAAGGCTAGGCCACACAGAGTACTGTAAATGTTGCCACCTTGTCAAAGTTCCTCTGCTTCTTGTCCAGGTTAGCAGCCAGTCCATTGGCCCTCTCTACATCAATCATGAGGTCCTCCACCTCACTCTGAAGCCTCTGTTTGGTTTTCTCAAGAGAAGCGCACTTGGAATTCACTGCCTCAATCTGCTCCTCAGCCTCCTGGAGACGCTGGGCCAGCTTCTTCCTGTTTGAAATAGATATGGACGTCTCTCAATGAAACACTTGATACAAAATTATTTTATAGATGTTTTTGCATGTATGAAATAGAAATAATTACTCACTTGGCTTCCTCAAGCTCCTCAGTGCGCTGGATAGCATCAGTTTCATACTTAGTTCTCCACTGAGCTACCTCACTGTTGGCCTTGGACATTCCACGCTGCAGCTCAGCCTTGGCCTCCTGCTCCTCCTCAAACTGCTCCCTCAGCAGGTCACAGTCATGGCGGGCTGATTGCAGTCCATGGGCAAGAGCATTCTTGGCCTGTTGTAAGACACAATATTCAGTGTGCAAAATGTCCAAATAACACACATGAAGATTATCACACTTGACGATTTCTTACCTTAATCTCCTCTTCAGTCTGTCTCTTCAGCTCCTCAATCTGCTGTGTGAAGGCCTGTTTGCCTCTGGTCAGCTGGGAGACAAGAGCTTCTTTCTCTTCAATTTGACGGCTGAACTCACCTTGTGTAAAATATGTCATTACGCATTTTAGTTTGTGGTGCATTTCTCAGTAATACACAACTTATAATTCTCTGACAACTTATAAATACCATTTTCTGTCAGGAGACGTGCTTTCTGTCCACCCATGTCATTGATTTGACGGACATTTTCATCATTCTTGGTCTTCAGTTCACTCAGTTGGTCCTCAAGAGTACGGCACATCTTTTCAAGGTTTCCCTGGTAAAGAGAATGGAGATCTTCAACATCAGCAATAAGATTCATATTATTGTTTATCTTATTCATTATACTGATTTTACTTTTTGAATGCCATTTAGTGTATTGTGTACCTTTGCTTTAGCAACAGCCTCCATGTTACTGGAGAGGTCATCAATCTCCATCTTGTATTCACTCTTTTCCTTCTCCAGCTTCTGCTTGACACGCTGGAGGTTGTCGATCTGCTCTCCCAGCTCAGCAACGCTGTCAGCCTGCTTCTTGCGCAGAGCAGCAGCAGTGGCTTCATGCTGCAGAGTGGACTCCTCAAGGTCACGACGGAGCTTCTGGAACTCAGCCTCGCGCTTCTTGTTCATCTCAATCTGAGCGGCAGTGGCACCACCGGCCTCCTCTAGCCTCTCACTGATCTCCTCAAGTTCTCTGGAGAGGTCAGCTCTCTGCTTCTCAACCTTGGCACGAGCAGCACGCTCAGCCTCGATCTCTTCCTCCAGTTCCTCAATACGAGCCTATTGAACGTAGGTTTTTTTTCTTTTAGTAAACTTTCAGATTTAATTTTAAAAAATGGGAATGTATGCTGTATTCTTTTATGTAACAAAATGTGTCACCTGAAGCTCCTTGATCTTCTTCTGAAGCTGAGCACCCATTGACTGCTCGTCCTCAATCTTGCTAAGGAGCTGACTGACTTCAAAGTCCTTCCTGTTGATTAATAAATACAGCACATAGTATGAATTCATATCATTGACCATTACTTTAAAAAACGCTATTTGTTAAACAAATTCAGAAGCATTGCTACTTTTTCAGTTTCTCGTCAGACTGCTGCTTGTCATTCTCAAGATCCATGATGGATTCCTGGGCCAGTTTCAGATCACCCTCCAGCTTCCTCTTGGCTCTCTCAAGGTCCATACGCAGCTTCTTCTCTTGCTCCAGAGAACCCTCAAGCTAAACAGTAACATGAGTTTTCAATCATCATGTTCAAGTCAAATCTTGCATTGGCAATCCAAGTGAGTGTGTAAACTTACATCATCCACTTGCTGCTCAAGCTTGGTCTTGGCCTTGGTCAGAGTGTTGACTTTGTCTTCCTCAGCCTGCAGGTCATCAAGAGTCTGCTGATGAGCCTCCTGAAGGGCTTTCTTTTCCTTGGTCAGCTTGGCAATGCTCTCATCCTGAGAGGCCATCTCCTCAGTCAGGTTTTTCACCTAAATTTGCAAGAAATATGTTGTTATTACAAGGTACTCCTGAAATATTCTGTGATATGCTAAAAGACTTGATGTTTACCAACCTTGTTCTCAGTGGCATGTTTCTCCTTCTCCACTTTGGCCAAGGTAAGCTCCAGGTCATCAATATCCTTCTTGAGCTCAGAGCATTCATCCTCCAGCTTTCTTTTCTTGGCAGTGAGCTCAGCATTGATTTCCTCTTCATCTTCCAGTCTCTCAGTTGTCTCTTTGAGTTTGGCCTCCAGTTGGATCTTGCTCTTGATAAGACCCTCACATCTCTCCTCAGCATCTGACAGATTCTCTGATTCCTAATTTGTATTTTTAAAGAAGACATTAGCACTCAACAAAAACATGGAAAAGCAGAACTCTCTGTTGATGGATACTTACAGATGCCACTTGCAGGGTCAGGTCATTCTTCTCTTGCAGCAGGGACACCATCTTCTGCTCCAGTTCCTTCTTCTTTGCCAGGGCAGTAGCCAAGTCTGTCTGCATCTTCTCATAGTTCTCCTTCATCTGTGCCAGCTCCTTCTCAGTTTCAGCACTCTTCAGCAGAGGCTTGATCTTGTAATACACCTTCATCCATGGCCAGTGTTTCACATTCATGAATGAGCGGACGTTGTACTGGATGGTGTAGATGGCTTCCCTGTGGACAACAAGATGCCGTTATAGACAATGTTTTTTTCATTATTTCATTCCATCTTCCAGAATTTGTTTTTTTTCAACATGCCTCCTCTCCATCATCTTCACAAACTCCCTTCTCATGAGGTAACCACGGCACATTGCCTGAATCATGCCGACTAAAGATGCCAACTTGTCATCTCTCATCTCCTCAAGGGTACCCAGCAGACCAGCCTTGAAGAACACCTGAACAAAAACATTAAGAATAATGTAGATTGAATATACACACTGAATCCTTCCCACTCTTTAAAACAAATAAGCAAGCAAACAAACACCCTAATGAGATATTCTGCCTCATTATTTAAATATGTTTAATACTTAAGATACCTAACATGAAACAAGTTTGAAACTTGTAATAAACAGAGAAACACAGTGGACTTGATTACATGCCCTCTTAGTAACAAAACTGAATTATGGTAATGTAATTCAGATGCCTACCTTAGTGTGTCCAAATCTGTACTGGTCATGATCAACATCAATTGATCCAAGCAGCTTCTCTGAAGCCTTCTTGTTATCAATGAACTGGCCCTCAGGGATGACACTGGCATTCAGCACCTTGTACCTTTTCATGAGAGAGTGAATCGTCAGTATGAGCAATTTCTTCTGACAATCCTCATCCACATTATTAACAAAATATCAATTGATACCTCTGCTTGAAGTCAGCATAGAGGATTCTGCTGGGGAAACCTTTCCTGCAGATTCTGATACCTTCCAGAACACCATTACACCTGAGCTGGTGGATGACCAGGAAGTTCTCCATCAGACCTGTTAAAAATACATTTCTCAATTACTTCTCTGAATCAAGTGTCTTTATTAAAGTAGCACAACATGAAGTAAACATTACCAGTAATACAAAACCAGCTCACACGGAATTTTTTTTGAGATTTTGTTGTTTGTGTACCTGGAGTCTTTGACTCATTGGGAATCAGGCAACGCACAAAGTGAGGATGGGTGCTCCTCAAGTTAGTCATCAGCTTGCCCAAGTTCTCCTGTAGATCCAACACATGTGATGAAATGTCACAATTGTAAGGTTGACTATACACAAATATGATTTTATACCCAAGCTTGAAATACATTTACCCTGAACTGTGAAGACACAGTCTGCATGGAACCACCCTTCTTCTTGCCTCCCTTCTTGGCACCACCAGTCTCTGTTGACAATTTTGTGTAGACATGTTTTGTTTGAAAGAGACATAAACTTTACATGAAAACATGCTTTAAAAATATGTTTGAGTATACTGTAGTTAGGATCATACCCTCAACTACAGGTGGATACAGAAGGCCCAGCAGCTTAACTGAGGACTTCTGGTATAGCTGAATAACAGACTCATTCAGTGGGTCCTTGTTCTTGTCCAGCCAGCCAGAGATGTTGTAGTCCACAGTACCAGCATAGTGCACCAGTGAGAAGTGGGCTTCAGCCTTGCCCTTGGCTGGCTTGGGCTTCTCAAAAGCTCTGTTTTTGCCAAGATGCTGGTCATACAGCTTGTTCTTGAAGGATGTATCTGTGGCCTTGGGGAACATGCACTCCTCTTCAAGGATGGAGAAGATACCCATGGGCTTTAAAAAGTAGGAAGAAATATCTCATTAAGTGATATATTAAATCATATTACGAACAATTACAATCACAAAATGTTTAAATGATTACCTTTTCAATCAGCTCAATGCAGGCAGCCAAGTCCATGCCAAAGTCAATGAACTCCCAGATAATACCCTCCTTCTTGTACTCCTCTTGCTCCAGGACAAACATGTGGTGGTTGAAGAACTGCTGCAACTTCTCATTGGTGAAGTTGATGCACAGCTGCTCCATGCTGTTGTACTGTGAGGGTACAAAGATTCAGCATAATACCATGTGGGCAATAAGAATGGTTTTGTCATTAAAATCATTGGCTGTTGAATCGTTGGAAATTATGCTTACATCAAAGATTTCAAAGCCAGCAATATCCAGGACACCAATGAAGTACTGTCTTGACTGTTTAGTGTCCAACATCTGGTTGATACGGATGACCATCCACAAGAACATCCTCTCATAGATAGACTTGGCCAGAGCAGGCACTGAGTTGTTCACCTGAATAAAAACAATGAATCAATTGAAGTCAGTTAGCCGTTCTTTAAAATGATGGATTATTGGTATTTTGAATTTCCTCTGAAGAGGTAACAGAAGTATAAAAATAAATCCCGAAGAGCTTAATATTTTCCATCCAGCCATTTGTAAGCATACAAGGAACTAATCAAACCGTTTTTCTTTTCCTATTACGAATGCACAACAAAAAAATCATACTGGTGTATCTCAATTACCTGAGGTACAGTCTGCCCCTTGGTGACATACTCATTTCCGACTTTTACTCTGGGATAGCACAGAGCCTTCAGCATGTCAGCAGAGTTCAGACCCAGCAAGTAAGCAACCTTGTCAGCATCTGAAAACAGTTCAGTGATTTACTGTCATTTCATCTATCATGTGGCTGTGATTTTCCATTATAATCTAACAGAAATGAGTCTGATTAAGATTTTTTCTGCTGTTGTTCCTAAGCTTTTCACTTTGAGTTGATTAGTTAATACTCACCCTCTGTACCATCAGGCTCAGCCTGCTCCTCACGCTGCTTCTGCTTGAACTTCATGTTTCCATGGTGGAGCACAGCGCCAGTCATCTTGTAGATGCTCATCTTCTCTTCACCAGTGAAGCCCAGGATGTCAATAGCATTCTGTTTTCAAAAGAGGTTTCCACACAAAACATTATCACTCTTGAAAATACTTTGAGAAACACAATTTTGATATTGCATTTAATAGACAAACTCTTGAAGTATTTTAAAGGGATCACTCACATCTGTGGCTTCCAGCTCAACTTTGTCATCAATACTGGCCACAGTGATCTGACCCTGGCTGCACATGGGGAAGTCGTAGGGGTTGGTTGTAATGAGTGACATCTCTGCAGATCAGAAGGAGGTAACAAGCCCATTAGATTTTTCCAAATGAAAACGTATGTAAAAATAAATAAATGTAAGTAGGTTTAAGATTGTACACCACAACTGTTTACCGATCAGCTCAGGTATGTGGTTGGTCATCATCTGGTAGAAGATGTGGTAGCCTCTTTCATCGGGAAGCTGGAATGTCACTCTAGACTTCTCCAGCAGATCTATAAAAGATGTTCATAAATTTAAGCCTGGCCAAATGTCTTTCCTAATCGTGTGTACGTGACTTGAGAATTGTCACTTACATGTCTCAATATCAGCACTAGCCAGTTTGCCAGTTGTGCCGAAATGGATCCTGATGAATTTACCCTATTTGGAACAAAGACATCTTTAAAGCCCCTTCACATGTTTAACAAGACCTCTTTAATGTGTAGAAATCCCTCCATACTTACGAAACGAGAAGAGTTGTCATTCCTCACAGTTTTGGCATTACCATAGGCCTCCAGCAGAGGATTGGCTGCAATAATCTGATCCTCCAGAGACCCCTGTAATCAAGGTTTAGAATCAATATCAGAAAAGGATCGGAAAAATAGTCAGTTTTCAAGAAACACCTATTTGTAATTGTCATGCAGTAACATACTCCCATCTTGGATTCCTTCTTTTTCTCTGCACCTCCACCAACTGAGATTGTTGCAAAGTACTGGATGACACGCTTGGTGTTCACAGTCTTTCCAGCACCAGATTCTCCACTAGGTATAGAGACAGACTTATTATAATTTGATCAAGATATTTGATTATCTTGTCTTTAACAAAGGCATCAAATGACTTACGTGATCAAGACAGACTGGTTCTCCCTATCTGTTAAATGAAAAAGAAATGACTTAGGTAGGTTTTTCTGCAATAGAAACCTCATATACTGATGAATACCACTCTGTTATATTATTGACTTACCTGTAAGCATGTTCTGATAAGCATTGTCAGAGACGGAGAAGATGTGGGGTGGAGCCTCCATACGCTTCTTGCCTCTGTAGGCACTTACAACTTCAGAATCGTACACTGGGAGCCACTTGTAGGGGTTCACAGTGGCGCAGAACAGCCCAGAGTAGGTCTAAAAGTGATCATAGAGAATCAACAGTTAACTGTAGTCATACTTCAAGTATTTAGCCTTTTTCAATACTTCTCTTTTTGTATTAAGCAGATTGTCTTACGTAGATCATCCATGCTGCATAACGCTCTTTGAGGTTATAGAGCACAGAGGCTTCATTGAGATGGGTCATCATGGCCATGTCCTCAATTTTGTCGTACTTGGGAGGGTTCATTGGAGTGACGTCATCCTCTTTAACTGTCCTCTCCTGGAACACGACATATGTAACAATTAGAACCGATCGTATTTAATCTTAGTTGACACTGAATTCACATTACAAACCTCCTCAGTGTCCAGGATTTTGACGGTGACTTTGCCACCATCTTTCTTGAGGATTGCTCCCTTCAGGTACAGCTCCTTAGTGTCAGCAACGTAGCAGGCAGCTTTGGCATCAAAAGGTTTGCTTTGAGCCTCAATTCTCTCCTTCTCTGGCTTACGGAGGTAGATGGCAGCTTTGCCATAAATGGCCATCTCCGCGTCTGTACTCATGGTGGCAGTTTAGTCCTATGAGGTAATTAAAGATAAATGTAACCTATTCATCTCTTCTCAAAATGCTGTTTGATGAAGCCTACAAGACATGTGACTGAATAGTCAACAACAACAACAACTTCTCCTTTGCTCTTTCAAAAGACGGCTTTGATAGTGATCACACTAAACTGTTTTGATATAATTGGTTGAACAAGTCTGAAAAAACTGCAGCTGAATGAAGTGTTTAACATTAGATATAAACAAATGCAAGATTATTTGAAGTTGAAAGATGTGCATACCTGATCTTCTCTCTTTCAAAGGTATGTTTTTAATCAGCAATCTTGTTGAATAGATAACACGTAGTCAGTCATTAGTTAGGAAGCAAACATTTGTTCATCATATGTTAATAATAATAATTATTATATCAAATTATGAATACCAGACAGGATAATCTTACCACAAGCAGGGGTGTCCAAGAGCCTTCAACCACACACTGCTCTGTCCTCTTGAACTGCTTATATCTAATCTGGCTTGCTTACGTAGTAAAGTTAAATATGGTACACATGCAGATATGGTCTGGGTAACATTCAAAGCAGACATCCTTTGAAACAGGTGTCACTAGTGCATAAACTGACTATAAATGTTCCACTTGTGTGTTGGATTTCATTCTCTAGGACTAGTTCCAATTTCTGATCAAGATTTCTTTGTACTTTTTGGGTACTAATTTGTCTGTCATGATATGTATGATATATATGTATGATGCAAGTTATGATGTCAACATAATAGAAAAGGGTAATGGGGTGCACAGAGAACAGTTCTATTTTTTAAATACACAATCATTTTATACCAGAGTTGAACGTCTCCAAAATGCAACTGCATGCATTTTTCAGTAGTCAGTCTGAATTACAGATAATGGCAAAGATATTTTAATCAAAACAGATGTCCACACATGCTGCGCAGCGGCTCACATTTCACTCACACATGCTCTTCATGAGTATGACCGCAACGCAATTAAACTTTATTGGCTTCAAGTCTATTTTCTGCTGTCTTTCTACGATCGTATCTTCCCTTTCACTTGAAAGTGGTTCTCTTGTGGTTGCAGACAGCCTGAGTACAAGCTGTTGAGTATAATTAATCACTATTTGCATTTGTGCATAGGTTAACCATCTGTAAATCAGACTTCTGATTATCAGACCCTTGATTTATAGATGCATTTGACAAAGACTTTTAACTACAAATGCGTCTGTCAAATATGTTTCTTTAAATATTTGTCCAACTGTAATCATTCCTCTCCAACCAGTCCAAGACATATTCCTCTGAAGTGCCAGTTAAGCAGGATGGTAAAGACACCCCATTAATGTATGATTCTCATACTTGACTTGATAATTCTGCAGCAGTGCTGCTCGATAGCTGCAGGGTAGTTCCACAGTGGGACACACAAGCTGTTGCTCATTTAGCCAGAATAGCCTCTTCACAATTCACAGTTGGACTGGTGTGCTTATGAGACAGGATAGCCTGACTTGTATCATAGATAAATAGATAAATAAATTATCTTAATAAGTTATCTAGGATTCCAAGCCTACTTTATTATAAAGATGAATTCAGTTTCTTATTATCTCAGCCAGAATGGAGGTGATCTAAATAGGAGAGAAACTCTTAAATATCCAAACCTCCAGAACTCCCATGATATTGTACTGTACCACATAATGAAAAAGAATCCACACTTGTAGCAGTGGATCAGGCCACTCCAAGACATTCTGTACTTTCCTTGAATGTTTTGGTATATTTAGACAGGTTTTTTTTCCTGTGTCTCAGGGTTGCCATTGGAATCCATTGCAGCTGCTACAAATCCAAGTTGACTACAGCTGTCATTGTCCAAGGCGAATGAGTGAGGGTTAAACGTTTCAACAGCACAATGTGTTGTTGTTCTCTAAACTGATTAAGCCATAAATGACACTTTTGCCATTTGATCAGGGCTTTAAAACAACTTACAGAGAGCTTTAGAAAATTAGATTGCAGATTTATATATGTAAACATTGGTTTGCAATGTTTAATTTTTCTTTATTATGAATAAAAATGTTATTCTCAGGGGTAAACAATATGGAGAAAAACTATATCTATGTAATGATGAGCAGAACAGTTGCTGCCCCCTTATTATGCCTCCTATACACCTTCACCTTCTTATTTATCTAAATCATACAGTGAATTTTTACCTTGCAAATCTGAACGCAATTGTTTAATTGCTTCTTGCTATTCTGTTTTTCAGCCTCCTCAGGGCAGTGCTGCAGCTCCTCAGGAGCAACTTCCAGGCTCTACTTCATTGTCACAAGTTATATTATTTAAAATAGAGAGCAAATTTAATTTGACTTATCAGTCATGGGCCCCTTGGCCCGTTCTTCTATTTCAGACATCCCTTAGATCCTACATTTCTGCCACCTGTTGACTCTACTCATTGCGGGAGGTTACTTATGTATATGTTAACAACCTTAAAATTCTTAGTCGAAGTAATTGATTTGTAATGAACAGGGAAGTGTCTAAGCAACGCTATAGTTTGGTTTCACTTAAATTATTAGTTTCTAGCTATATAACAGATTATGATAATAATACTAATGGTGATGATGATGATGATGATTATAGTTATTATTGCTGTTATCAATTTTGTTATCATTACTTAACCAACTACTTAATTTTATATATACGAAAAATGTATTAAAAGTAGTTGTATTTGCTTCACTAATGACAAAATAATGACAAAAATGTTTTATGAAAAAAAATTACATTCTTCACATCTTGCTGTATAACAACACTATATATTTGGACAACTGTGGTCTGGTGCAATAATTAAAGTAAAAAGATAATTTCAACACGCACAAGCTTCATAGGTCTTCTACCACACTCACAAGCTGGAGTTGGAATGCCTGCATTGAATGTGTGTTGCTTACAAAGCAGAAGTTAAATACGGGACACAAGCCAAATATGGTTATGAGGACAGCAGATGCTTGCACCAGTTTGGCATTTGCTGCCACGACGTACATCCTATGTCGCAGGTTTCCACCAGCACATCTCGAATTTCTGATAATCCCTACTTAAAATAGGTAACTTTTATTTTAGTTCTTTTTTTACAACCCGTATATTCATTCATTTGGGATAACTGTTAGAACATACCAGCTACAGTAAAAAAACAAATGTAACATCTAATCTTTATCTCAGATTGATTCATTTGTTTGATTAAAAAAAAAAATACAGAGGTAAAACTAAAAAATACAACAATTGCAATGTAGATAGTTCTGCAATAAATAAATAATTTGGAATATATATCTCTAACTTGTGATAAGGTATAAGAGATATGTCTGTGGTATTCACACTCATATGTCAAGCTATTAACACGTTAACTGACTCTGCAGATAGAGCTTCAAGTCCATTTTTGGCTCCATGCACGTCACTGCACTTTCAATGTCAACCATTCTGGTTGTTGAGCAACATTATTTTTAAATGCCACAGGCAATAGTGTTGAGCCTGCAATGTGAAAAACACTCAGAAAAACTTTAAACTATCACCGAACATAATGACATGATTTGCAAGCTGAAAAACGATTAAAAATTTAGAAGTGTTTGATTTACTTTGATTTCAAAAATCACTCATATTACACTTCTAAGGATGGAAGAGTTCTGTTTGAATATATATTCAAATATGTGTGTATGTAGCCAATGTTTTTTTCCTCTTGTCAAGACGTCTGAAAACCAGCTGTTACAGATCAGCTCACATACTGTCATATTTGATTTCTTCTTTACAATGTGATACGGAAATACCAAGTTCATTCACATGCATGGATTCATGGTGTGACTGATTTGACTGGCTCTGTTCACTGCACATAAAGATAAGACTTCTAACAACCTTTCATGAGAAGCAAAGGCATGAAAGTATTACAGACAACAGTTTTAGAATAAAAGCTTAATCTTTATTGTTTCAGCATGAATTATATCATATTATATGATTCAAGACAGTGAAACACAGTGTGCTTTACTCAGCTGCTTCTTTTCCCTGTAAAAAGCAGATAAATGATTTGTGTGAATTTTATTTTTAGTTTTAGGTGACATTAAAAAAAATGTTTATAGTATTGGCTCATGTTGTGTAATAGGGTGAATATCATTCTGTTGAGAAACTGTTCTAACATACTAGCAGACACAAATCAGAGAATAATTGGAGATATTAAGTTATTTTTCACAAAACCAACATATATTTACCTTGCCAGTGTCACGGCTCTTTGCTCTCATTTTGTTGACCTGGGACTCGGCAATGTCGGCACGCTCTTCAGCCTCCTCCAGCTCATGCTGGACCTTCCTGCACTTGGACAGGTGAACATTGGCCTGCTCCTCCTGTAATACGAGAAAGAAACAGATGTTCAAAATTCCTACTAGATCCAGTATACATAAAAAAAACACATGACATAGCGTCAAGTTCTACTTCTTCAAATAAATGTTTTGTCCTTACCGCTTCCTCAGCCTGCCTCTTGTAGGCCTTCACCTTCAGTTGCAGCTTGTCAACCAGATCCTGCAGCCTGGTAACATTTTTCTTGTCCTCCTCAGTCTGCAATAGAAAATTAAAGATTGCCAAGGTTAGATGTATTCAAAGTTGCTGTGATGAATTGATTTGTACTGTACATGTGAAATCTTGATTATACCGTACCTGATAGGTGAGCTCCTTCACCCTCCTCTCATATTTGCGAACACCCTTAACAGCATCTGCTCCACGTCTCTGCTCAGCTTCAATCTCTGTCTCCAGCTCACGCACCTTCACAAAACCAAACATGAATATTATATAAATAATAATATACATTAGTTTGATTTGTAATGTATAAATCTTGACAGAAGTTTCTTACCCTGGACTCAAGTTTCTGGAGCTGCTTCTTGCCACCCTTCATTGCCAGGTTCTCTGCCTCATCCAGGCGATGCTGCAGATCCTTAACAGCAACCTCAAGGTTCTTCTTCATCCTCTCCAGGTGAGCGCTAGTGTCCTGCTCCTTCTTCAGCTCCTCAGCCATCATAGCAGCCTAGAGGAGACAGTATAAAATGTAAATTAGAAATGTATTGATAAAAGCACATTTCAGTTGGATGTAAGAAGTAGAAATAAAATGTATTCCTACATCAGTGATGGCCTTCTTGGCCTTCTCCTCTGCATTCCTTGCTTCCTGAACAGTGTCATCCACTTCACTCTGGATCTGGACCAGATCAGTCTCAAGCTTCTTCTTAGTGTTCATAAGGCTTGTGTTCTAAAAGGTAATGATATGAAGTACGTTAAGTCATTACATGATTACTTTTCCCATGTAGTTTAAAAACAAATTTAGATTTTGAATACTTGAAGAAATTACGTGAAATGTGTTTATTCACCTGAGAGTGGAGAAGTCCAACACGCTCACTGGCGTCCACCAGCTCCTGCTCTGCAATTTTGCGGCTTCTCTCCGTCTGTTCCAGAGCAGCTCTAAGTTCCTCAATTTCAGCCACCATGAGACCGTTTCTGCGCTCCACCATAGCAGCTTGTTCCTTGACGTCTTCCTGAGCTCTGACAGCGTCATCAAGGTGCAGTTGGGCATCCTGGTGAAATAATGTCAGCAAATATATTTACATGGATGCTAAAATGTAGTTACACTGACCATAGTCTATGCAATGACTGCATGTCTTACAATACCTTCAGCTGTGCCTGCACATTCCTCAGCTGCTTCTGGGACTCAGAAGCCTGGCGATTGGCGTGGCTCAACTGAATCTCCATCTCGTTCAGGTCTCCCTCCATCTTCTTCTTGATTCTCAGGGCATCATTCCTGCTCCTGACTTCAGAATCCAGGTTGCTCTGCATGGAGTCAGTCACCCTCTGGCTGTTCCTCTTGATCTGCTCCATCTCTTCATCTTTCTCTGCCAGCTTCCTGTCCACCTCACCTTTAATCTGGTTGAGCTCCAGCTGGACACGCAGGATCTTGGACTCTTCATGTTCCAGAGTTCCCTAATTATAAAAAACAATAAAATAAATCTCTGCCTTCAAACCCTTGAGGATACATTTATGTTGTTTTTTTATACAAGATCTTCCCAGAAGAAATGTACCTCAGCCTCCTCAAGAGCTGTCTGGATCTCAGACTTCTCTGTCTCCACCTGCTTCTTGGCCTTCTCCAGCTCATGGATGCTCTTACCAGTCTCACCGATCTGTTCGGTCAGATCTGAGATCTCCTCTGCAGAGACATCATACGTTTTTTGTATCGTTCAGCCTCAAATTGTTGAAGAGAAATACTTCTTTCTAACACATAAACATTTGTTGAATGCATTATAATTTACATAATGTGGTTGAACTCACGCTGCAGGTTCTTGTTTTCGCGCTTCATGGTCTCCAGCTGATCCAGAGCTTCTTCATAAGAGTTCTTCATCTTGAACAGCTCGGTGCCAAGAGAGCGAGCCTCTTTCTGAGATCCCTCAAGCTCTGCCTGACCCTCCTCATACTTCTGTTTCCACTCTGCCAACACCTGAATAGAACAATCAATACAGTTCAGTCTTACATGCAGCAATATAAAGACACTCATTATTTTCTAAGGCTAGGCCACACAGAGTACTGTAAATGTTGCCACCTTGTCAAAGTTCCTCTGCTTCTTGTCCAGGTTAGCAGCCAGTCCATTGGCCCTCTCTACATCAATCATGAGGTCCTCCACCTCACTCTGAAGCCTCTGTTTGGTTTTCTCAAGAGAAGCGCACTTGGAATTCACTGCCTCAATCTGCTCCTCAGCCTCCTGGAGACGCTGGGCCAGCTTCTTCCTGTTTGAAATAGATATGGACGTCTCTCAATGAAACACTTAATACAAAATTATTTTACAGATGTTTTTGCATGTATGAAATAGAAATAATTACACATGTCCAGAAGTTTCATGAATATGTGAAAGTAATACAGCAATCTTGAATATCTTAATGGTTTGTTACTCACTTGGCTTCCTCAAGCTCCTCAGTGCGCTGGATAGCATCAGTTTCATACTTAGTTCTCCACTGAGCTACCTCACTGTTGGCCTTGGACATTCCACGCTGCAGCTCAGCCTTGGCCTCCTGCTCCTCCTCAAACTGCTCCCTCAGCAGGTCACAGTCATGGCGGGCTGATTGCAGTCCATGGGCAAGAGCATTCTTGGCCTGTTGTAAGACACAATATTCAGTGTGCAAAATGTCCAAATAACACACATGAAGATTATCACACTTGACGATTTCTTACCTTAACCTCCTCTTCAGTCTGTCTCTTCAGCTCCTCAATCTGCTGTGTGAAGGCCTGTTTGCCTCTGGTCAGCTGGGAGACAAGAGCTTCTTTCTCTTCAATTTGACGGCTAAACTCACCTTGTGTAAAAGATGTCATTACGCATTTTAGTTTGTGGTACATTTCTCAGTAATACACAACTTATAATTCTCTGACAACTTATAAATACCATTTTCTGTCAGGAGACGTGCTTTCTGTCCACCCATGTCATTGATTTGACGGACATTTTCATCATTCTTGGTCTTCAGTTCACTCAGTTGGTCCTCAAGAGTACGGCACATCTTTTCAAGGTTTCCCTGGTAAAGAGAATGGAGATCTTCAACATCAGCAATAAGATTCATATTATTGTTTATCTTATTCATTATACTGATTTTACTTTTTGAATGCCATTTAGTGTATTGTGTACCTTTGCTTTAGCAACAGCCTCCATGTTACTGGAGAGGTCATCAATCTCCATCTTGTATTCACTCTTTTCCTTCTCCAGCTTCTGCTTGACACGCTGGAGGTTGTCGATCTGCTCTCCCAGCTCAGCAACGCTGTCAGCCTGCTTCTTGCGCAGAGCAGCAGCAGTGGCTTCATGCTGCAGAGTGGACTCCTCAAGGTCACGACGGAGCTTCTGGAACTCAGCCTCGCGCTTCTTGTTCATCTCAATCTGAGCGGCAGTGGCACCACCGGCCTCCTCTAGCCTCTCACTGATCTCCTCAAGTTCTCTGGAGAGGTCAGCTCTCTGCTTCTCAACCTTGGCACGAGCAGCACGCTCAGCCTCGATCTCTTCCTCCAGTTCCTCAATACGAGCCTATTGAACGTAGGTTTTTTTTCTTTTAGTAAACTTTCAGATTTAATTTTAAAAAATGGGAATGTATGCTGTATTCTTTTATGTAACAAAATGTGTCACCTGAAGCTCCTTGATCTTCTTCTGAAGCTGAGCACCCATTGACTGCTCGTCCTCAATCTTGCTAAGGAGCTGACTGACTTCAAAGTCCTTCCTGTTGATTAATAAATAAAGCACATAGTATGAATTCATACCGTTGACCATTACTTTAAAAAACGCTATTTATTAAACAAATTCAGAAGCATTGTTACTTTTTCAGTTTCTCGTCAGACTGCTGCTTGTCATTCTCAAGATCCATGATGGATTCCTGGGCCAGTTTCAGATCACCCTCCAGCTTCCTCTTGGTTCTCTCAAGGTCCATACGCAGCTTCTTCTCTTGCTCCAGAGAACCCTCAAGCTAAACAGTAACATGAGTTTTAAATCATCATGGTCAAGTCAAATCTTGCATTGGCAATCCAAGTGAGTTTGTAAACTTACATCATCCACTTGCTGCTCAAGCTTGGTCTTGGCCTTGGTCAGAGTGTTGACTTTGTCTTCCTCAGCCTGCAGGTCATCAAGAGTCTGCTGATGAGCCTCCTGAAGGGCTTTCTTTTCCTTGGTCAGCTTGGCAATGCTCTCATCCTGAGAGGCCATCTCCTCAGTCAGGTTTTTCACCTAAATTTGCAAGAAATATGTTGTTGTTACAAGGTACTCCTGAAATATTCTGTGATATGCTAAAAGACTTGATGTTTACCAACCTTGTTCTCAGTGGCATGTTTCTCCTTCTCCACTTTGGCCAAGGTAAGCTCCAGGTCATCAATATCCTTCTTGAGCTCAGAGCATTCATCCTCCAGCTTTCTTTTCTTGGCAGTGAGCTCAGCATTGATTTCCTCTTCATCTTCCAGTCTCTCAGTTGTCTCTTTGAGTTTGGCCTCCAGTTGGATCTTGCTCTTGATAAGACCCTCACATCTCTCCTCAGCATCTGACAGATTCTCTGATTCCTAGTTTGTATTATGAAAAAAGACGTGAGCACTCAACACGGAAAACATGGAAAAGCACAACTATCTGTTGATGGGTACTTACGGATGCCACTTGCAGGGTCAGGTCATTCTTCTCTTGCAGCAGGGACACCATCTTCTGCTCCAGTTCCTTCTTCTTTGCCAGGGCAGTAGCCAAGTCTGTCTGCATCTTCTCATAGTTCTCCTTCATCTGTGCCAGCTCCTTCTCAGTTTCAGCACTCTTCAGCAGAGGCTTGATCTTGTAATACACCTTCATCCATGGCCAGTGTTTCACATTCATGAATGAGCGGACGTTGTACTGGATGGTGTAGATGGCGTCCCTGTGAAGAAGAAGTTGCTATTACAGACAAAGTACATTTTCATTATTCATGTCACCAGTGTGCACTCAAAATAAGCTGTATTAACATGCCTCTGTGCGGTCATCTTAACAAACTCCTTTCTCATGAGGTAACCACGGCAGATTGCCTGAATCATGCCGACCAAAGATGCCAACTTGTCATCTCTCATCTCCTCAAGGGTACCCAGCAGACCAGCCTTGAAGAACACCTGAACAACAAAATCAAGAATTTATATCTGCACACTTTATACCAAACATTAAAGTAGAAAGGACTGAGTGAGAACGTACCCCATGAAATCACTTGCCTCTTCTTTTTTTTAAAGTATTTTTTTGGCCTTTTCTGGCTTTATTGACAGTACGGCTTGAAGAGTATGGCGCCCCTATTTGCCTCATTTTTATTACAATGTTTTAATTTATTTTTGTGTGATACAGGTCTGTATCAAAATGCTGGTAACATGGGACCACAATTATGCTATATCCATGTTATGAATGTATTTGGTGAAAATGTGGCTAAATTCTTTAGCTTAAGTAAGGGTATTCTATCTGAAACTCAGAATAGGTGAGTGATAAGAATCAGTAATAAGAATCAAGGGTAGAATAAAATCTGCTTCTCTCATTTTAAAAACAACAGTGCTAAATGTAATGTTCATCCATGGCTGCATGCTGGCACTATGTAATTGGCCTTACTTGCCACATGCCTAACTTTATTTTTAAGAAAACAGTCAAGGTGGTTACCTTAGTGTGTCCAAATCTGTACTGGTCATGATCAACATCAATTGATCCAAGCAGCTTCTCTGAAGCCTTCTTGTTATCAATGAACTGGCCCTCAGGGATGACACTGGCATTCAGCACCTTGTACCTTTTGATGAGAGGTTAATGGTTAGTGTGGAAAAAACTAAATAGCAGTTGGTATTTACATCATATTAAAATGTCAAGTGATACCTCTGCTTGAAGTCAGCATAGAGGATTCTGCTGGGGAAACCTTTCCTGCAGATTCTGATACCCTCCAGCACACCATTACACCTGAGCTGGTGGATGACCAGGAAGTTCTCCATCAGACCTTTTAGATTAAAAAAACATCCCTCAATTAGTTATTTGGATCAATAGTGTCTTCATTAAAGCAGCACAACATGAAATAAACATTACCAGTAATACAAACCAGCTCACACAGAATTTTTTGAGATTATGTTGTTTGTGTACCTGGAGTCTTTGACTCATTGGGAATCAGGCAACGCACAAAGTGAGGATGGGTGCTCCTCAAGTTAGTCATCAGCTTGCCCAAGTTCTCCTATAGATCCAAAATGATAATACTTGTCATGTTGGGTATACACAAATATGAATTTATACCGAAGTTTATAATGTAAAACCTTACCCTGAACTGTGAAGACACAGTCTGCATGGAACCACCCTTCTTCTTGCCTCCCTTCTTGGCACCACCAGTCTCTGTTGACAATTTTGTGTAGACATGTTTTGTTTGAAAGAGACATAAACTTTACATGAAAACATGCTTTAAAAATATGTTTGAGTATACTGTAGTTAGGATCATACCCTCAACTACAGGTGGATACAAATGAACCAGCAGCTTAACTGGGGACTTCTGGTACAGCTGAATAACAGACTCATTCAGTGGGTCCTTGTTCTTGTCCAGCCAGCCAGAGATGTTGTAGTCCACAGTACCAGCATAGTGCACCAGTGAGAAGTGGGCTTCAGCCTTGCCCTTGGCTGGCTTGGGCTTCTCAAAAGCTCTGTTTTTGCCAAGATGCTGGTCATACAGCTTGTTCTTGAAGGATGTATCTGTGGCCTTGGGGAACATGCACTCCTCTTCAAGGATGGAGAAGATACCCATGGGCTTTAAAAAGTAGGAAGAAATATCTCATTAAGTGATATATTAAATCATATTACGAACAATTACAATCACAAAATGTTTAAATGATTACCTTTTCAATCAGCTCAATGCAGGCAGCCAAGTCCATGCCAAAGTCAATGAACTCCCAGATAATACCCTCCTTCTTGTACTCCTCTTGCTCCAGGACAAACATGTGGTGGTTGAAGAACTGCTGCAACTTCTCATTGGTGAAGTTGATGCACAGCTGCTCCATGCTGTTGTACTGTGAGGGTACAAAGATTCAGCATAATACCATGTGGGCAATAAAAATGGTTTTGTTATTAAAATCACTGGCTGTTGAATTGTTGGAAATTATGCTTACATCAAAGATTTCAAAGCCAGCAATATCCAGGACACCAATGAAGTACTGTCTTGACTGTTTAGTGTCCAACATCTGGTTGATACGGATGACCATCCACAAGAACATCCTCTCATAGATAGACTTGGCCAGAGCAGGCACTGAGTTGTTCACCTGAATAAAAACAATGAATATGAATCAATGATGGATTACTGTTATTTTGAATTTCCTCTAAAGTTGTAAATGAGGTTAAATAATCAAAAATTAAAAGATTAATATTCTTCTCTGAGCCATTTGTTAACATACAAGGAGCTAATCAAAACCAGAGCTAACTTGCAAAGCGCTTCTAATGCCACGTACTGACAGTGGACTAATATAAATGCAAAACAAAAACATGACACTGGTGTATCTCAGTTACCTGAGGTACAGTCTGTCCCTTGGTGACAAACTCATTTCCGACCTTTACTCTGGGATAGCACAGAGCCTTCAGCATGTCAGCAGAGTTCAGACCCAGCAAGTAAGCAACCTTGTCAGCATCTGAAAACAGTTCAGTGATTTACTGTCATTTCATCTATCATGTGGCTGTGATTTTCCATTATAATCTAACAGAAATGAGTCTGATTAAGATTTTTTCTGCTGTTGTTCCTAAGCTTTTCACTTTGAGTTGATTAGTTAATACTCACCCTCTGTACCATCAGGCTCAGCCTGCTCCTCACGCTGCTTCTGCTTGAACTTCATGTTTCCATGGTGGAGCACAGCGCCAGTCATCTTGTAGATGCTCATCTTCTCTTCAGCAGTGAAGCCCAGGATGTCAATAGCATTCTGTTTTCAAAAGAGGTTTCCACACAAAACATTATCACTCTTGAAAATACTTTGAGAAGCACAGTTTTGATATTGCAGTTAATAAACAAACTCTTGAAGTATTTTAAAGTGATCACTCACATCTGTGGCTTCCAGCTCAACTTTGTCATCAATGCTGGCCACAGTGATCTGACCCTGGCTGCACATGGGGAAGTCATAGGGGTTGGTTGTGATGAGTGACACCTCTGCAGATCAGAAAGAGTTGACAAACTCATTAGATTATTGCAAAATAAAACTGTAAGCAAGTTTAACTTTTCAACAGCTCAACGTGTTTACCAATCAGCTCAGGTATGTGGTTGGTCATCATCTGGTAGAAGATGTGGTAGCCTCTTTCATCGGGAAGCTGGAATGACACTCTAGACTTCTCCAGCAGATCTATAAAAGATGTTCATAAATTTAAGCCTGGCCAAATGTCTTTCCTAATCGTGTGTACGTGACTTGAGAATTGTCACTTACATGTCTCAATATCAGCACTAGCCAGTTTGCCAGTTGTGCCGAAATGAATCCTGATGAATTTACCCTATTTGGAACAAAGACATCTTTAAAGCCCCTTCACATGTTTAACAAGACCTCTTTAATGTGTAGAAATCCCTCCATACTTACAAAACGAGAAGAGTTGTCATTCCTCACAGTTTTGGCATTACCATAGGCCTCCAGCAGAGGATTGGCTGCAATAATCTGATCCTCCAGAGACCCCTGTAATCAAGGTTTAGAATCAATATCAGAAAATGATCGGAAAAATAGTCAGTTTTCAAGAAACACTTATTTGTAATTGTCATGCAGTAACATACTCCCATCTTGGATTCCTTCTTTTTCTCTCCACCTCCACCAACTGAGATTGTTGCAAAGTACTGGATGACACGCTTGGTGTTCACAGTCTTTCCAGCACCAGATTCTCCACTAGGTATAGAGACAGACTTATTATAATTTGATCAAGATATTTGATTATCTTGTCTTTAACAAAGGCATCAAATGACTTACGTGATCAAGACAGACTGGTTCTCCCTATCTGTTAAATGAAAAAGAAATGACTTAGGTAGGTTTTTCTGCAATAGAAACCTCATATACTGATGAATACCACTCTGTTATATTATTGACTTACCTGTAAGCATGTTCTGATAAGCATTGTCAGAGACGGAGAAGATGTGGGGTGGAGCCTCCATACGCTTCTTGCCTCTGTAGGCACTTACAACTTCAGAATCGTACACTGGGAGCCACTTGTAGGGGTTCACAGTGGCGCAGAACAGCCCAGAGTAGGTCTAAAAGTGATCATAGAGAATCAACAGTTAACTGTAGTCATACTTCAAGTATTTAGCCTTTTTTAAAATACTTCTCTTTTGGCATTAAGCAGATTGTCTTACGTAGATCATCCATGCTGCATAACGCTCTTTGAGGTTATAGAGCACAGAGGCTTCATTGAGATGGGTCATCATGGCCATGTCCTCAATTTTGTCGTACTTGGGAGGGTTCATTGGAGTGACGTCATCCTCTTTAACTGTCCTCTCCTGGAACAGGATGTATGTCACAATTAGAACTGATCATATTTAATTTTAGTTGACACTGAATTCACATTACAAACCTCCTCAGTGTCCAGGATTTTGACGGTGACTTTGCCACCATCTTTCTTGAGGATTGCTCCCTTCACGTACAGCTCCTTAGTATCAGCAACATAGCAGGCAGCTTTGGCATCAAAGGGTTTGTTTTGAGCCTCAATTCTCTCCTTCTCTGGCTTACGGAGGTAGATGGCAGCTTTGCCATAAATGGCCATCTCAGCGTCCGTACTCATGGTTGCGGCTTATGTCTGTTACACAATGACATAGAGCTGCCATCTTAGTCCAATGTTTTGAGCTCATGACATTAAACAGCACTTAAAGTTGACATCTTTCTGACTGGTAGACAGACATAGTCAAACCCGTTCAGACTGACAAATTAATTGTTGTTACATTTAAACTAACTGTTACGATTAGGGTGAACAGCACATGAAGATAATTTAAACAATTATTGATGTGTTAACTAGGCATGCTCATCCTTTTCAGGGTCTTGGGGGTTGGATCTGATCCCAGCTGACACTGAGCAGGAGGCAGGGCATATCTAGCACACAGGGCTGTCACACAGGGCTGTCACATAGATACAGACAACCATTTGTGAGTATGACACTGAATTCACATTCATATCTATGGGGAATTTAGAGTTGCCCTTTAGTGCAGGAACAGGTAGATTTCATTTTAACTCCACACAGCAAAGCCCTAGCTTGCACAGCAGACTTGAACCTAGAATCTTCATGCTGTGAGGCCAACCAATGCATCACTGTTCTGCCCTCTCATTAAACATACAAATACATAACCATGGTAAAAAAGTAATCACTGGTGAAAGTTGTACCTACCTTCCCCTTCCCCTTGAGTAAAGAAGGTTATATTCCAGAATCCTGTTGAAAACATTGTTTTCATTAGTGCACAAAATAATAAAATTTAAAAAATGTTAAAAATATGCCTACCAATATTATGTTATAAAAGGACAAGGACAATGTGCATTTATGTTGTGTGATAGAATTTCATGTAGTGTACTGAAAACAATAACTGAAATTAGGGAAAAGTGAAATTGCTGAAAGGTTTATCAGCAGATAACCTCACCACAAGAAGGAACTTCACTGGTCTTCTGCCACACACTCTGAAGCTCTTCTTGGTCTCCTTATATTCAGTCTGGTTTGCTTACAAAGCAAAGCTTAAAGCAGGCTAATGTGCCAAATAAGGTCAGAAGGACAGCTGTGTCATGAAGCATTTGAAATATTTCGCTGGTACTTAATCTGGGAGAATCCCTGACTGAAGTAAGTATATTATTGTTGTCTTTAAAACACTGAATGTAAGCATATCTATACAAATAAGCAATAGATGAATATGTGATTCAAATGTTTACATCCAACACTAAGCTGTGTTATTGTCACTCACATCTTAAGGTATTAACACTTTTAAGATTCATTTCATGAGTGTTCATTTCATATATATATATATATATATATATATATATATATATATATATATATATATATATATATATATATATATAAAATAGGAAAAAAATAGTAAAGTTCTTAAACTATGTATTTGTACAAGACTTCCCATTTATTTTTTATTTGATAGCTCACATGTCTGTCAGCTATTGAATTGATTATAAGTTCACAGCTTTTGAAAAGCTTGTGGCTGGGTACAAGTATTTGTTTTTGTTTGGTCAATTATTTGCTCGGCCAAGGCAATTTTGTTTTTATACAGATTAGGGTCGAAGCAGTTTTGGCACATCACATGATGATGATGGTTTTCCAAGCTCAATTGAAATTGCAAGAGTTAAGAAGAAAATCCCACACTCAAGTTTGAATAGTTGGGAGCATAGCAGGCATCTTCAGGAAACACATTTAGCTTCATCACAGCTCAGAAGTTTTTTTTTGTTTTTTTTTGATAATCAGAATAATAATCAGATAATCTGAATAAAGTTTTTGCCATGAACACTGAATTATTATGGAGAGAGAATCTTTAAAATAATTAAACAAACACAAATGTGATTCAATGCAACTGTCTTTCATTTAATTCTAATACATTTTATATTCCAGGACTCCCACTGGTAACATCTTCAAGGACATTCAGTCTACATAGTAGGATGACTTTGATTGAGTGATTAGGCTGAGCCAGTTGTCTGTTAACTGGGGGTGCAAGGAGGAACACATGCTAATATATGTCTCAGTGACCTGAGTGTGTTAGGTGATCTCTGTATTACTCCGTCATGTAATTTGAGTTGTTTAAAAGATTGCACTGTGTAGGTGAAAGAAGGGGGCATATTATTAAAGAGTGGGGACACAGCTTGTCTTGGATTGGTTTACTGTATACTGACTAATTGAAAAGTATGTTATGACCAAAACTGAATACTGCTTTAAACTGTAGGAGGCATGCTGTAAGTGCTACAATATTTATTCCAACACTATTTGTACTCTGCACCTAGCTGATGCCTTTTGTATTTTGCTATACTTATCTTTAATGTACATTTAAATTAAATGTTAATTTTACCTATTTCTGTTCAGCTTTGTTGTAGTTTTTGCTGAATGTTTATTTATTGCTGCCTAAAAAAAAAATCAGGGAACTGTGTGTAACTTTAAGAGCAATAAAAAAAAAAAACCCAAGTCAAATTCCTTGTATATGCACATCCATATACTTGCCCAATAAAGCTGGTTCTTATTCTGAAGAAAAAGTTGCTACAGCTTTTTCTTACTTGTGTTTGAATACAAATGTCCATTGTGAGTTGACTAATATTACACTGTAAAATCTGAAAAAGTGACTTTACTTTCAAAATTCAATTCAAAAACATTTAATTTGTCCCCGGGGGCAATAAAAGGCACGTAGAGTAGTTGTACACAGATACAAACAGGTCAGCAAGTTAAGTAAGCAGTCATCACGAAGTTCATAAGTCAGCTCTTTAGGTACACAACTCTGCATGAAGTTTACAAGTCAGCATGTTAGTTACATAGATACAAATAATCCAGCATATTAGTTACATACACACAAAACAAGTCAGATAAAAATATAATAAAATAGGCTAAATAAACTAAAATAAGAAATGTATAGCATTAACATGAGGTGCAAAGTAGCATTGAGGTAGGTCGTGTTGTGCATTAAGAGCCAGCAGCAGTTAGAGCAAATGTGAAAATTGCCATAGAGTCGAGGAAACCAATTACGTCAAAATTACCAAGTAAAGAAAACTTCTAATTTTAAGTTGTTAAAAAAATGTTTAGCTTGTTCAACTGAAATTTAAAAGTTGACTTTACTCAGTAATTCTGAAGCAATCGGTCACCTGGCTTTTGAAAGTAAAGTACAGTGTACTGCAGACAGCCACTGGAGGGCTAACTTCTATATGTAACTGAGATGTCTATGAGCTGTTATTTATGAACTATACATCACCATATGGCACAGGCTAGTCATGCTCACCCTGTCATTTAGCTTGATGCTCAATATGCATCATTCAGGATACTGAGTGAAACATACGTCTGATAAATAAATTTGTCTTGTCAAATTCTGTTTAGGATGATTTGATGTTACGGTGACAGTTCACCCACCCTTGCAGTCACAGTGAGCATGCATTTGATTGATGACTTTCAGCAGAGTCCACCTACTCCAGAGTTTACCTCATTTGGACTGATGCTATACTCATACTATATGTTACTTTTGAAAGAAAAAGGTCAGAGGTACTATTTGTATGGCTCACAGTCTGACATGTTTTCCTATTTATTTATGCTGTCCAAACATGTTGATTACTTAGCTGAATTCAAACCACAAGTTTCATTTTTAAAGCCACGTCTTGATTGAGAATCTGTATCATCAGTCTATGAATTTGGTCTGAGTCCTTAAATGAATCTAACAAATTCCCATCCTCCCACACTGTCCCACTAGGAGGGTGTCATCTGCTCATTTTGTAAATCAATCAACAGTCTTTTTACAGAGAGTGCAAGTCCAGGAATCATTCAGTCTTGTTGTCTTGTTTCATTACACGTTTCTTTAAAAGGTCACTTTACATGTGTTGTGTCGCACTGATCTAGTTACGCCAGCTCAATGTAATGAGATATGTGTCTGAGGTAATCAAGTCTGAAGAATCAAGAGACAAACTGGGAGGTTGGAGGTCAGGAGGGATAGTGTTGTGGGGGGGTGGGAGTTTCGAGGCAAAGAGCAGTTGTTGAAGCTATATGTAAAAAGACAGTCAGCTGATGAATTAGCAAACCAAGAGCATGGTACAGTAAAGCTTTTACCACTCATGGTAGAATCTATTTGCGTCTGGAAAAAAAAAAAAAAAAAAAACAAGGATAAAAGAGACTGCAGCTCACCGCAGGTAGAGGGGGGAAGAGCAGACAGAATGGGCATCTTGCTCGTTAAGCACAGTTCATCTTTGAGCCTTGTGGCGATGCATTATTGGAGCACTTCAGCAGGTGTGAACACAGATCAGGGGTGCTTCATACATACGTTCTCAATTATAGCAAAAGAACTGGTTATAAATAATAACTTGGCATCTCTTTTCATAAAGTCTGTTTAAAATCAGGTTATTGATGCAAATTTGTATTTATATTGGTAGAAAAAAATGTATTTCAAAGCTAAATATGAAAGCTTTGGTTTAAAGTCTCCTACACTTTCTGCAATGGATCCTAAGGAGACTGGGGCTCCTCAGTTAAGCAGTACAAGACACATGGCCGACTTCCAGTCAGTGTCTGTGCCTCTCTGTGAAAGATTTGCATCCTCCGTAGTAAGCCTGGGATTTTTTCAACCTTGCTGTACTGAAAGGATTTATTAAAACACGTACATTTACACTACAGTGCAATTTTGAGGTGCTTGTACTTTATTGGCATACTCTTTACGCACTACGACTATATATATATATATATATATATATATATATATATATATATATATATATATATATATATATATATATATATATATTAAGCTACTTGTTACTTTGCAGATTGCATGCTGCATCAAAGTGAAACATTTTTTAATTAATTGATTTTATTGGCAATCTGATTAAAAACGCTGATTGCAAATCTGATCAAATTCTGATATAGTATGAAGTACAGACATGTGAATAAATATTGTATAGTGCTTTTCATACTTGATTACATTTATTATCAGATACTTTAAGGCTTTTACTCAAGTACTATATGTATGGTTGCCTTTCACATTTCCCAAAGTAATATTTTAACCCGAGATCTTTACTTTTTCTCAAGTATGACTTTCGGGTACTATTTACAAAATGACATTGAATTAGACCTTACTCAGATTGAGTCAGTCAGTCAGCAAGCCGCAGTACAGTCACCTGCTCTCTAACGAACATTTTGTCTGGGCGAGGTTCATCTGCTGTCCCTCTGTGCGGCAGGAGCGGGACTGTGCTCTGCTGCACCCTGTGCTTGTGTCATGTAATAATACCGGACCTCATTCGTCTTTGCCCCCGCTTTCAGAGCTTGAGCGCAACATTTGCGAACTCAATAATCTTCTAACAAAACGCCCCTTCCGCCACAATGGATAAAAGCGATGATTTGTCGTCCAGACTGTCCGGCTATCCGTCCAACGTTTCTGCCCGTGTCCGCGCGCACCGAGTTGGTATTGTTGCGCAGAAAACGAAACCAAAACGATATTCACTGCCTTTGGTTTCGTTTTAGTATAATAAGCACCCTGGCTGCAGGCAGATGCAGTCTACGACAACAGTTGTTGGTAAGTGGTGTTTTTATTCAGGAGCATTAGCTAACTTTTAAATACGACGATGAAGCGGCTCAGTTAGTGAGCGCCTGAGAGCCGCTTGTGTTTGAGTCAGCACAAAGCGATGCTCGTTACCTTACGTGACCTCGAGGCTCTGAATGAGGGCAGAGCGGGCTGTACGATATGGGAGAGAACAAAAAAACGACACTTTGGACCGATTTTCATTGGTAATACATTGACACTGACGGCGCGAGAGGCGTAAAGTCGGTCCAAAATAATAATAAAAATAAAAGCTCTTCCATGCGCGCTAGCTAGCTGTGTTAAAAAACTGCATTTCAAAAGTGCTGCGTAGACGCGCGTCTGTTACCTTCACATCATCTGATGTCGCATTCTGATAATGAACGTCGGTGTAAACACTGCTTGTCTTCTTAATGCTCCACATAATCTGTCGAAACTAGAACGTAATCAACTAAATCCTCCAAGACTTTAATTCCAACACAAAACCCTAAGGTACTGTGAAATAAAGTTGATGAGAGACTGTGTAAAGTCGAGGGAGCGAACCAGGGCACGAGGTTGAAATACAAGTTCTGGTGTGTGAGAGTCAAACATGTCCATTAACTAGCTGAAGACAGCCATGAGGTCCTGTCAGGAGATAAGCAACTTTGAGTTAAAGATGCAGTATGTAAGAATTAACCGCCTGTTGAATTCAAAACAAGTATGGGGCAGCGTAATGCTAGACCACTAACTGCTTCTAACCGCTGCTGCCTTTAGCTTGTAGCCTCAGTTTGCAGGGCGGCTAGCAGCCTAGATAGTGAGTTTGGGGATTCCGGGCAGTGTTGGTCTGAAGCTCAGGAGCTTTACAGCAGGGCAGGTTGGTGCTTGCTGGTTAGCGTGCTAAATTCAGTATCTGTGCAGCACAATAGACGTCATAACATCAGAACTGTTAATCACATTCAGTTGATAATTATAGTTGTTGTTTTAATGTGTGTAACTTACATATTGCACATCATACAGAAGATGTGCAGTGTCTTACACCTGCATATAAAGTGGACTCATCTACTCCACTTTTCACTGTGACTTTCTGTGTGTACAGTAATGATTAATTTAAGTGATCATCAGAGTCATAGCCCTCCAAAGTGTCAGTTTTGTTGCCTGTGTTATGTGTTTACATTTTCCTAACTAAGAGGAAGAATGAGATTGTAGATGGCTCCATATTAATTGAACCCCTTTAAGGTGATTCATTCTGTGTGACCTGTTTTTTTTTTCCTTTAAGAAAAAATATTGAATTAAAAGTGTAATATGCCCAAATTTACCTAATATTGACAACCTATAACCAGTATAACTGCTAGCTGATATTAACTTCTGTTAATACAAACTGCTGCTGCTGTTAGCTTATTAGCTCAGTTAGGCGAGCAGCTGGGCTCACTTCCGGGGAAGTGTCGGCGTTGGTACACTATGAGCACAGAAACTTTGGAGGGCTGGGAGAAGAGATGTTCAGGCACGTGGCTAGCTGGTTATCATGCTAATGTGAGTATATCGCTGCAATACAATACATAGGCTAGATGTTTAGATCACATCAATGCTTAATCTTTACACACTGAATGTTTTGAATGAAATTCTGACATTCATTAGACTGTGATTACAGTTCTGATGTTATGATATTGCACCATTAATTATTTTTTCAGTCTGAGACTCACTGATCATGGCTCAGTTTCTGTGGAAAACATGTACAATTAGTAAGGCAGTCAGTAGAGTGCATACCTCCGCCAGCGTCCAACACTCCCCTTTAATTCAGTCCAGCTTCGTCCAACCAAACTTACTAGCCTCCATAGATACCAGCAACGTTAATACACCTGATACTTTTCATCATGATCCAGGTGTTATGCCCAGAGAAAGAAATTAAAATTCTGAAAAAGGCCCTGATTTGCAATTTAAAAAAAAATTCATTGATCCATCACTTTATCCAGTCTGCATCAAAAGTTAATAGTGTCTATCATCCAAGCCTCACGTAAAGACAGTCAGTAGTCTTTGTGTAATCCTGATGACAAACCAACAAATGGACCCAGGTATAATCACAACCTCTTTGATGGAGGAAAAAATTGTTTTTTCCCTGTGTGTACATGGTGCACACCCCTACGCATTTGAACATGTGGGTCCACCGGAACATTTTACAACTACTACTACTGCAACTACTTCTACCACCACTACTATAACAGCATAACCAAATTACCAGATACATTTGTGTTCAATAGGGATCATTGATTATAATAGAATACTTTATGTATTATGTTTGTGTACCAGCTGATGGAGTCTGACCATGGATGACGAGGTTGACCCTGACCATCAAAATGTGAACTCCGTCTTGCATCAGGAATCCTCAGAACTGCTCACCATCATTAACAGTCAGTTACCCGCAGTCATAATGGAGTTGTGCCAAATGATGCCAGGTAACGCTGGGCTGAACATCAACCACCTGGCCTGTTCTGCAGCCGCACGGACTGAACACATTAGAACAATGTTGGAGTATTTCAGAGCAGCCAGTGCTGCAGATTGCTGCAACTTCCTTCAGACTGTGTGTATGTTGTGTGAGAACATCCCCATGCACCTGGAATCGAGGCTCATGTCAGTGGCTGGGTATACACACAGTGAGTATAAAATGATGCTATAAATGTTGATGCTTGGTGTCCCAGGCTGGTTGAATGTTGTGGATGTGTTTGCAATGTGAGAGCTTCCTCAGTCACCCACACTCAAATTTACCTAATATTGACAACCTATAACCAGTATAACTGCTAGCTGATATTAACTTCTGTTAATACAAACTGCTGCTGCTGTTAGCTTATTAGCTCAGTTAGGCGAGCAGCTGGGCTCACTTCCGGGGAAGTGTCGGCGTTGGTACACTATGAGCACAGAAACTTTGGAGGGCTGGGAGAAGAGATGTTCAGGCACTCATTAAACTCACTTTAGTAATTTTAATGAGTCAGTGCTGTGAGAAAGAAAACAGCTCAGTGTGTCTTTACACGGACTGAAAAATGTGAAGCACAATTTCATGTGCTGTAAAGGGTAATTCAACAAAGACCACACAGGACATAAACTGTGATTGCCTGCCTCTCAATGAGTTGCAACGGAAGTGAGTTTTTTTCTCTCTCTTTTTTTGTCATTATGGGAAGCACCTTCTATTACAGAGTGTAGTGCAACTTTACAGTCGACAGTGCTGTTTTCTGCCCCAAGTAATTCACCACCTCTTCTGCATTTATTTATGCATGTCTTTTTGTTATAACTCAGGACAAAACAGAACAAAATGGTGTAACCTGTTCCTTAACGCTTATTGTGTTTGAGTTCAATGAGGTGATCTAATATTTGGGTAATTATTTTTTTAGATTGTGGCTATAACAGGTGGCCAAATCATCTCCTGCTTAATAACTGTGGAAATGTTTTTTAAACTGAACCTTCATCACAGTGCTAAGCCAGGAATGACTGATTCCTGAAATGGGTGCACACAGTATGTGCTAGGTTGTTAAACGCCATGTCTACTATACGCCACCATCAGTGTGGAGCATGCCAACATGACAACTTAAATTATTGGTTTTTTTTTAATGCTCATAGCAATGCTATTGTTGGTTCAGCAGTGAAACTTTTGATTTTAATTTGAAAAGACTGCACAATTCAGAGTTGAATCACCTTTTAATTAAATCCATTCAATGTTTTTTACTGACCATAAGTTATACACGTTGTTAATATCTTGCTCTGCCGTTCTTGAAGCACCTGCAACGGTTTCAGGTTGGCCCACACTTTTTTCTGTCCTTACTTGCATGTAATGAGGTTAAAACAAAAGGTGTCTCTGTTCTGCCCTTGGTGACATACTGACTTTCTGTTTTTGTTCAGCTGATGCCAGACAGTTGCCAGCCACAGAACCGGTGTCTCTGAGAAACACAGGTAGTTTACATTTGTCTCTTAATATCTGTCTGAGCCAGTGTGAGAACATGTATACTGTATATATGTATGACTGTGCTCGTAGAGATGATTATAGATTATAGATTTTTCCACCTGCCTGCCATGACATGCATTTAAAAATGCAAGAATTGTTAAATGTCAAATGCACAGTTATAGAAACACAATTACCTGTACAACGATATTGTTTCTTTACTTTCTGCTCTGAATGTTACAAAAAAAAACAAAGTTAAAAAATAAAAAGTAGACGAAACAAATAAAGATAAAAAGGCAGGATGCACAAATACAAATTAAGTCTGTATGTGTTTTCCATTGATTTGGCGTTTTATGTACTTGCATGCCATCTTTGCCCTGCATCCAATGATTTAGAAAGACAGCATTTCTTCAGTTCGCTTTATGCAAGCTACTTCCACCACCTCAGTTATTGTTGACTCTGTGCAAACCCAAAGCAGCTCCCAAAGATGAAATACAATGTAAGGCAAATGACCCAATGGTCTGTTGTTGTTGTACTATCATTATTTTCTTTATAGTAAAGCATCCCACAGTAGGGTTACTTCAACTCAAATAGAAGTGAAAGCCAACTTTTTGGAGACGCAGTGGTTTGCCAAACAACAGTCAGTAAATGTAATAATTTTTTCCCTTAGTTTCACTTTGGAAATCCCTTAGATCCTCTGTATGATTTAGAAACTAAAAGCATGGGGCTCATAATAGCAAAGTATGCAACATATGCTGAATTATGCAGTGCTCGTGATAGCATTAGTCTTTTGGATGGTCTTGTGTTGGTAACATTTTATATATGCTGTATATCACACTTGTTTTTTAATGCACTGTATCTTTTTGTATGTGTTTTTGTATATTGTAGATGTTTGTGAAAAATCCAGTCCCAGTGTAACGTATAAGAAGTCGTCATCGCCGCCCTTAGAGCCTCAGCTCGTCAAACGCCCACGGATTGGTAAAACATATACGCAAAGCACTCAAATGTTCTACATTGCAGCTACATTCACATGCACAAACCAACGTGGCAAATGGCCAGTCACTGGTTAAAGTCCATGGACACAGTGTGGCGGAGTCAGTCTTGTTTCCAATTTTTCTTATTGGCAATTGCAAAACTGTAAAAAACAACATTTTAAAAAAACACCAACCAGAAGTGTGTTTTAATAGCTTTAAAACGTTTTCAAAAAGCACACATGGTCATTTGTTACTATATGTATTTTAAAAAGATTTTTAAAGATTTTATAGTTTTTTTAAAACTTTGTTGGAGATGAGAAAAAAAAAAAACATTTCGACATTTTGATGTAAAATATGTTATGAGTTAAATGGAATAAACCAGTGAAATCTTTTTTTGGTGTCTTGGCTAAGGTGGGTGAGCATTTGTCATGGATATGCCTATGATCCCTCTTAAAATGCTTTATTCACTTCTCATAAAAATAATGTTGCCTGCTGCCAAAAGTCAAGATGTAACCATAAAATTGCAAACTGACTAACTAACACATAAAAGATAAGTGTGACATGCCAAGTTATCATTCCTTGGTCATGTGTTAATATGTTGGAGTAAAGATGGCATCTCAGCTATCTTTTAGACAGGGTATAACATTACCAGGGTTAGCCCATGCCTCATGTCACAGCTAAACTAAAGCAGGCTTCCTCGAGTGAGAACCAGCCCCCTATTGAATTTACGTTAACAGCATCTAAGTTTGTTTTAAATAGTTGGAGTAATTTTGATTCCATAAGTCATTTTACTCATCAGAATTTTTAAAACCAAATCCTGTCTCCTGTATTATGACTTGTTTGTTGTAAAAGTGTGTCTTAATAAACAGGAAAACAGGAAATTATCTGTTGAAATTGCAATTAAATGTAAAAAATAAAGAACGATCTGGCCCCATGGGCCGCAACTTTGCTTTGCAAACTATGAATAACCTGTTTGATCCCTCTTTTATAATGTATCCTACCAGCAGACCACTGGGAGCAATATATTGTTGCAGTGATGGATTTACTGCTGGGCAGATGGGAGCGACTCAGTGAGCGCCTGTTGAGAGAGGTCCTGCTGGAGAATGTGTGGGTCAGCCCAAAAACGGTGATCAGAGGCAGGGACAGACCTGATAGAACTCCTGGATCAGCAGATAGAGGGAGCAGAACACCAGGTTACCATTAAGTCTTCTTATTGTACACCCAGAATCTGCAAAATATAATTAGAAATCTAATGTTTAGCCAAATATGGAAGATTTAGAAGTAGATGCAATATGGCACACGCTGTTGAAAAAAACTTGCCATTTAAAGGGTTAAAAAAAGAAAATGAAAAAGCATCTCACATGTAAACTTGGTCACACAGACACAAAACTACTAGCTACTAATGCATAATTAAACTCTGCTGTGCACTAACTAAACATTTTTTCAACAAATTCAGAGTCTGATGGGGATTTAGGGTTTTCCGATACCAGAGTGACATTAGAGACCTTCCTCCAAGGATGTGCAGGAAAGGTGACTGTTCTCGTTGGCCAGTCTGGATCGGGAAAAACTCTGCTGATGTCTGTTTTAGGACAGCAGTGGGCACGTGGACTAGTAGGTTGACATTTTTGTTATTATTCAGATTATTTTTTAAACAATGTTTTGCATTATCATGGATGCTCTGTGTCAGTCTGCTGGATCAGTTTCGGGCTGCACAAACAAATCCACAGCAGCACATGGTCCGTACCCTTATTCTCCCAAAGGCCTGTGAACAGACTTTGATCCCTTTAATGTAATGTTTCTATTTCAAATTTTATTGTCTCATTTTGTCTCTATTTTCTCTCTCCTACTTTTAATTTTTATCTTTTGTCGTCCAGGGCCCTGTCCCTTCATACTTCCTGTTTGTCCTGCTAGAGTTTCGTCAGCTCAACTTGTTGTCTCGCCCTCTCTCCCTGTCTGAGCTGCTATTCCGACACTACCTTCTTCCAAAAGGGGGTGACTATGAAAAGGTATGTAGGTAGCAATACTAGGACAGTACCTTAATAAATCCCAGAAGAGTGCCCAAAAGAGTTTGTGCTAATGGAAAAATGTAGGATTTCTTAAAGGAGAAGATCCAATTGTCTTCATTCCCTAACCTGAACCCTTCATGAACTCCTTCATGCTACATACATTACAGAACAAATATACACATATACATAAATCAGAAGTGAATTTGCGTCAGAATGATTTTAAACAGCAGAAAAATGATGGTGATGATGATAATTTTGTCGGTATCTTCACTTCAAATTTTTGACCTCAGGAAGACACTGTCCATCCTTTGACTGCATGTGAGCACCAATAATCAATGTTATAAACATTGAGTCCATCACTCCTCGTCCTGCTGCAGTCCTGTGATTGCTTTCTCATACATTGTCTTTGTTAATAGTCTTGCATTGGTCATACAGTCTTCTGTCTTTCTGAGCAGAGAGCCATTATGGACTACCTCCTCTCCAATCCAGAGCAGAGCTGTTGGGTGCTGGATGGCTATGATGAGTTTCACAGAAAACTCCCCAGACAAGAGGTGAAGAAAAAGCAACTGGACCCAGAAAAGCCTCTGCCTGTTGAAGACCTCATATCAGGGTTGTGGAATCGTCAACTTCTTCCAGGGTGTACTGTGATGGTCACCTGTCGTGCACGCGATGTGATTGATTTTGAAGGCCTATCAGATAAAGTGGGGCAGCTACGGGAGTGGGACTGCCATGACATCAAAGAGTATGTACACAACTACTTTAAAGGTAAGCAAAATATACTTTTATATTTATATTATAATATTTGTTATTTTGAATAGAGATTAACATTCAAAGTTTTGTGTTCAGCAATTATCTTTATTTGGAGGGGCGTGCATAAGACTTGCATGACATTTTTGTCATGAATAATAAGGAAGTGTCATTTGGCAGTTGTACCAGTTTTAATGCAAAGTTGACATTTTTTAAATGTTTTTTGTTAGGGGCTTAAAGGTGTTATCCATAATGTACAGCTTCTAAATGTGATATTCCGTCTCCCCTCTTCTATTACATTTATATTACAGCGCCTCTGTTGTTCTAATCATATGCCCACTCAAGTGGTTGCCAGTTGCACATGAGCTGACAATGCTAATATTTACCTTAGTAAATTTAATTTAACATAGTGAACTGTTAGATTTCCAGTGAATATAAACAATTTTGTATTCTTAATTTAAAAGATTCAGTTTTAGAGAATTGTTTATTGCTAGCTAGCTCCCTGGCTAGCTGAGCTAACTACAGTTAGCAGTTAGCTTATTTTAGCAACAAGTAAATCTCCTTATATCCCTGCCAACAAAAATATTCAGGTGACAATTTAATGGTCTTAAATTTAAAACCAACTATACATGAAATGTTAATCTATGTGTTAATTTAGATTTGGTAATTAGGCCTGCTAAGACACATTTATGTTGTCCTTTTAATGCCAAGTCATCATAACAAAGACATTGTTGTCTTGATTTAAGTTAAGTTGTCAAAGAAAGGACATCTGAAACAATTCTAGTTAAACATCAAAAGTGAGATAATTGATCAAATGAGACTAAAAGACAGCAGTCATATGCAGTCATGAAAACACCTGCATTACAGTTGTAATGTCATGGTTATAATGGTGTTTGGTCAGTCTTATGCACACCCCTTAAAATAAAGTGTTACCAGCTTATAATGAAGTCATTTGATATTTGCACAAAGTTGAATTTAGGAGTTTTTCCACTGTTTTTCTGTTGTTGGAAGCACTACTACGTAGCTTATGAAAACAGTTTTTAAAAAAGTGTTCTTCAGATTGTTCCATTGCATTTTAGGAATTAAGAATTAAAATTTCTTTGTAAACAGATCATGAAAATTGTTTGGAAATTCCTAATGTTTGCACTGAAAGTGACCTTGCACACCCATGCATGCATTTGAATTATTCCAGCTAACCTGACCTGTCTTGAAGAAATGCTTTGCTAGCCTGGGAATGAAACAGGGGTAAAATCAGGAAAAATAAGTGACATCTTCAGTGTGAGTTTACATTAAACTTCTATGAACTTGAACTTATTTATATCTCAACTATAAATGTTCTTAAAGCAAACAGAAGTGTTGGAGAGCAGGCAGCGGACCTGATTCTTTCCACTCCACACCTCCTTGCCATGTCATCCCTCCCTGCCCGCTGCAACATCTGCTGCATATGTCTGGATTATTTATTGCTGGAAGGGAGAGATGCAACAAGAGCGCGTACCAGAGAGATACCAGAAGTAGTGATGCTGGGAGGAGGAGGGAGTAGAGGAGAAAATCATGCACTAAGTGGAGACCAAGGAGGAGGCATGATGATGGATACAGTAAATGGTACAGCCCAGCTACCATCAACCCTTACCCAGGCCTACCTCACTGTTCTTGGTGCGTTTCTGAGTCGTGACCCTGAAAGAAGAGGAAGAACAGACACGCCAAATACCATGACCCCTCAAGAGAGGTGAATGCCATTTCACACCACTGACACAACACACATAACACAAGATTACAATCGTTTTGCAAAGGCACATGAATTAACTTGTCCTCTGTTTGTTTGTGCAGTACTGTGTGGCTCCTGAGTCAGTATCGATCTGAGCTATGTGAGCTGAGTCAACTGGCCTGGAAAGGCGTAGAGAGCAGCCAGATCCTCTTCATGGAAGAAGACATTTCTCAGGGTGTTTTGAAGTTCTCAATTAACACGGGGCTTCTTACTCAGGTCAGACATGATCGCACAGTATGTGAGAATGTTCTCCACTGTGTCTGTGAGGCTGCAGGGTTTCACACTAGAGGGCAAGGGTAGTTGTTGAAAGAGGCAGGGTTTTGGTGTGTGTGTTTCTTTTTGGGGTTTTCTCAGTGTACAAAGTTTAGTAAATTACCATTTGTATTTCAGGCAAAGTAGTTTAATAACATTACCCTCTGAATGAAGAACGTGTTTTTATGTCTTGCCATCAGGTGGAGGTCAGACGTGAGGACGGGACACTCGTCAATTCCTACTGCTTCATTCATTTGACAGTACAGGAGTTTTTCGCTGCGCTCAGAATTATGACCAGTCGGGATGTTAGTGACGCAAAGCTGAAGAAGACGTAAGGAGCTGAAATCAGAGAAGCTAGATGTAACTGGGACGTGATTATGTTTCTCAGGGTGATGACAGTCTTCCTCTGTGGAACTGTTGATTTGTCTCTGTAAGATGAAACTGTGAGCTCCATTGACAGCAGCTGCAGTAACAAGCACACTCAGTCCTGTGCCTGGTATCAATTATACTTGAGTTAGAATTATTAACTAGAACTATTTTTGCCATCTGTTTGCACCTGTCCACTTACGTTGGTGTCATATTGGTCTGTGCTGGACTCAAAAATACCAGAGACAGGAAAAGCTCTTACTGTAGCTCAGGTTGTGAGCTTGTCATTGTGTGTGCCTTGCTGCTAAAATAAAACCCTGTAACCTGAGCTCATCTTATCAGTAGTCAAAGAAGTATTCAGATATTTTACTTCAGTAAGAATAGTCATAACACCCTGTCAAAATATACAACATCACAAAAAGAAAGTGAACAAAAAGAAAAATGTAACTTAAGTGAAAGTACGTGAGAATGATAAGTTTATTGTCAGAAGTTAGTTACAAGTCGCCCTGCGATGGACTGGCGACCTGTCCAGGGTGTCCCCTGCCTTCGCCCTAAGTCAGCTGGGATAGGCTCCAGCCCCCCCGCGACCCTGCAGAGGATTAAGCGGCGTACATAGAATATGTACAGATGATGGATGGATGGATAGTTACAAGTCTGAAAATGGCCCCTGTAACTACTATGTTATTATATCATTAGATTGCATTACTGATGCATTAATGTCTGTGCAGCATGTTACTTTTGTGGTTGCTGATGAACAGGTAAACAACTGTTTTGAACAGGACTGCAACTAATGAATTTCTCTCATCATGGATTAATCTGCCAATTACTTTCTAAAGTAATCAGTTAGATTGATTGTTCAATTTGTAAAAATGTCCAAAAATAGAAACACTTGACACTCACAATGCTTTGTTTTGTCCAGCTAATAGCCCAAGCCTCAACAATATTAATGTAAACAATTAAAATGCAAGGGAAAACAGTTAATCCTTGCATTTGAGAAGCAGGAACTATGAAATGTTTGCCATCTTTTAATGCAAAGAATTACCATATTGCCATTAATTAACAGTAACTCATCAATAGTCAACCAGTTGTTTCAGCTGCACTTTAAGGCTGCTGTACAGTAGATTAAATCTTAAATTTACAATGTAAAGTAACTTGTAACTGAATGGAGCAGGAGTATGAAGAAGCATGAAATGAAAATTAGTACAGTACAATGTAAAATTAATTAACAATAATGGTGATCTTGGAGCTTTTTTATAAAATACATTCCCAAATATCATCTCAATCTTTAGTGTGCAGATGTGCCATACTTTAATGCTCTGACGAGGGGAGATGCTAAAGAGTGCTCTTGATTTGACCATATAGAGTTGCTTACCATGCACGGACCCTCTAGATTAGGAAAGAGATAAGCCATGTAAGTTGAGCATAGTAATACATATGTTTGACCCTCTACTGTAAAAGGAGATAAAATGTGCTGACGTAGGCTGACAGAGGATGTCCTAATCACAGCGATGTGGGGGCTTATGGTCTCAGCAAAGGGGGAATCAGCGGGACAGGAATGCTGTCACTATTAAAATGGACTTCCTGTGTAGCCACGTGATCAGTTTTGTTGACAGCCTAATATATTCCTTGTAGAGACTTGTGTTGCTGCTACCTCTCCAGTCTAATAAGAAAATCTAGTGTGAAAGAGAAATCTGCATCCCTTACTTAGGCATGCTAACTATAACCGCCATGTCCTGGATTTCATTCGTGACAAGTGACTTTTGTTTTATGTCATAATTTGTTTCTGTTAAAATGTGGTAACCACAGTAGGGCAGGGATGATCGATCAGCCAGTCAGAAGCAGTCAGTCAGAGCTTCCGTTTGATGTGCTTTCTCCCACTCTGTGTCATGTGGCATTTTCATTAAACTGGCACTTTGCTGTTGTTTTTCAACCAGCTTTGTATCACTACAGAATAGTTATTATATGCAAATGACTGATGTCAAACCTCTCCATTTTATCTGCGCCCAGAGCAAAATTCTCCTGAAGGATGGCAGATTCTAGGGTTGTTGTATCAACTACAGATTGTTGTTCCACATTTTGGATGTGTTCTCCCACGTCCATATCCATAAAGAGTAGTAAAAGTTGGATTCTCTCTCTTGAATCTAGTAATATATGATATTGTTTTTAAGGAACAGAAATACTCCTCTCTACCAACTCAGTAGATGTATTATTTGTATTTTTGTATAATGTGTCCATAAAAATATTATTGATATGACCTTTTATATTGGTTCCTTGCCAAAATATGCTGTTGTCATATGGTGATCATGAAGCAATCTACTGTACAATGTTTGATTCCGTAATGTTATGTAACGTAAAGTAATTCTTCTCATCAGGCCAGATAGGCTTGGAACTATCCTCTGTACAGCCGTGTAGTGTAGGTGTGTATCTTCCTCTGCATCCAACTAAAATGTTGAATTTGCTCTCTCCTCTTGCTTATTGTTCTGTCAGATTCAGTCTGAAAACTCGCTGGATGACCAAGTCAGACCAGAGGACAGTCTTTACAGACTCCCTGTACCTGTATGTATGTGGTCTGGCTTCCCAAAACTGCACTCAAGCCCTAGTTGAAATAGCCAGGACCGCTGGCAAAAATTGGGTCCACAAACGACAAGCCCTCGTTCTAAAACTGCTAGATAACCTTTGCCACAACAACCTGACTGGACCAAAGGTAGAGTATGAACTGAAGTGAATCTTGATAAATGGAAGTATTATGTAACTGCACAGACTTCTGTCTTTACTGAATCCACCTTCTCACATCTTGTCAGGTATTGGAGCTTTGCCACTGTGTCCAGGAGAGCCAAGACCGCAAACTGGCCCAAAAGGTTGTGGAAACGAGAGCCACACTGGAGCTGCGCAACATCCGCCTATTACCAAATGATATTGATGCTCTGGCTTTTGTAGTGAACTCAAAAGATGATCATGACATCGGATTGGATTTTGGAGCATGCTCAATGGAGTTGGACTGTTTAGATGTCCTGCCCAGGTGTCAATACATTCACTTCCTCTGGTAAGTCCATACAAATACTCACACAAGCCAAACAATGCATAGACTGTCAGTAATGTAAATGGAAATTTCAGTACACAGAATGCTAGGTGTGAAGGGCATGTTGTGCTTGGAACTATTTTCATGTTAAGAGGGTGGGTGTACATGAAGAGCAGATGAAAAATTAGGTTGTAACACATGGGAATGGTGAGGTCGGTGGTGTTAATACATGAAGCATCTGAAAAACCTTAGCAGTGAATGTGGAAAGAGCTGTTGCTTTGCCTTTGACATTCCACAGCTGATGGGCCACCTGTCCGGCATACTGCGGATCTGACCTAAGCTCTTTATATCCTACTGTGCCCCACTGGAGTTTGTGACAAGTAGGCCGACTGTAGCCTGGACTCCACTGTGAGGGAAGTTTTATCAGAGAATTACCTTCTGTTTTATAGGGCAGCTTTATCAGCTCCCACATAAAATTATAAACCGTGAGCCAGAAGGTGTGTAAAACTGACAGTGGTGAGAGCTTGGACTTCTGCACCCTAGAATCAGGAAACTCAAAAAGCAGCATATGTATGATTGTATGTAACTGATTGGTTGATTGTAACTCATCCATTTATTCATTCATTCATTCATTCATTTGTTCACTATATAGTGCCCATGCCCATGTGAGCCCACAAGACACAAGACAACAACACGAAGGCTGACACATAACATATCATGATATACAGTGGCACACATTTTAAAAGGGAACTTTGCAGGGCATACACATCCATGAAAGAAAAAAATGTTATTAAGTTGTTGTAAATGCTGTTTGTTTGTTTAGATTAGCCACTACCAAGGTCGAAGATATCCCAGGTCCATTCAATTAAAATTACATCGTAGTATAAAACAATTAAAAACAACAAAACAAATAAACAACAAAAACAAAGATACAGAAAGATGACTAAGACACAGATCTCCCTTGTGAGGAGCCAGCTCAACCTTCAGCAAGATATTTTTTTTAGTTCTCTATACACAGAGGAGTGGAACAGAAAATGACAACAACACCAAGATCACTCACAACACATATACACTGCTTCAGGAATACCTTTATATCTGCCTACTGCAGCTGTCAGTGGCATGGGACCAGATCTAAACTGAGCACATAGGGACCTCTGCCCTCTTCTTAAGATAAGTGTTAATAAAGGTTCTGTGTAGCAATCATCTGTTGTTTGTTTCTAAGTTTTGTTTCCCAGTTTCTAAGCTTTGGCTTTTTTCCAGATCCCTTTTTTTCATTGTTCCTAATACATGTGTCGTATTTTTTTGTGTAGCACTGTTTACATTACAATATCAAATTGTTCCTGAAATTCCCATTTCAAACAGCAAGAGAAAATTGTGGCCATGTATTATTGTGTAAGTTATAATGAGAATCAAAATAATAAGGACAATAACAGTAGCGAGCGGGTGGATACAGGCAGCAAGTCTTTCCACAGAAGCTCTCAAGGCCTACGTCACTGAAGGCTCCCAGTGACAGAATCACACCGACCTCTCGAGCAGTTAAAGCTATTGTATTCTCTCTTTTTTGTGTGCCCAACAATGCTGACATTTTTCAAAGACAGTTCTTGCATCACAACTTCTGATTCACAATTAAGGCTTCTTTTGTCCTGATTTTTTTTTCGCTTCTTTTTCGTTTTCTCTCAGTTTTCACAGCCGCAAGTATGGTGACAAGTTTGCTGAGAAGTTGTCCTCCATTTTGCCAAAATTCACAACCCTGAGGAAACTTGAGTAAGATTCAATCATTGTTTGTCCTGTTTCACATTGTTTCATGTCTGTCTCTTGAATCTCTCTTGAAATCATATCTAGTTCATCAAAAGTAGTGTACTGTAAATGTTGCTAACCCTCCCTAGGCGATATTCACAGATCAGTATTCTTTGTTGTCTTTGAAATTCTATAAGCACCATCCAGATACAAGGCAGTTCAAAGTGCTATACAGGAAATACATTAAAAATGTTACATTGAAAAGACAAGAAAAACAAGAACACCGAAACGGGCAAGTGATTAGTTAAAACAAAAGCGATCCAATAAAAAAGTTCCACGTGAATGTTGTGAATCTAATTATTTGAAAGCCATAGTTAATGTTTTAAATGAGTTCACAGTAGCAGAAGCTATCTACAGTGAACACCCTCACAACAGTGATTCATTTTGTCTTTTTCTCCACAAGGTTTTGCGGTTCTTCCCTGACTGCCGCAGGAGCAGCTAGTTTGGCCTCTGCTCTACAGAACTGTCCCCACATCACTGAAATCAAGTATACATGCAACGTTATTTTCTGACTTCTGAATTGCTGACACTTGGAAGCAGATCTTAAATTTTATGCCTTTGTTTTGACGTTGCAGTTTGAGTGACAACAATCTGAAAGACCCAGGGATCAAACACATAGCCGATGTTTGTACCAAGCTACCAAGCCTGGCCTCGCTAATGTGAGTACATTCTGCTTATGAGCTCTTATTTCTTAGTGGCTGCGTCATTAAGATTTTGCTGCAGATTTTGCTGATTCTGTGTCTAAGAGTTATGTGTGTGTACGTGTGCCTGGCAGGTTGGGTCGAAACAACAGCTCTCTGAAGGCAGTGGACTATCTAATCAGGACAATGTCTTCATGTTTGAACATCCAACACATTCACGCAGAGTACGACCACACAGATTCACGCACACATACACATATACAGTCAGTATATGTATAAGTTACAAGCAACATCATTTTTGATTACTTAAAGCAGTCTTCTTCAATCCTTGGATCCTGTGGAGCTATATTTAGTTTTTGGAGAGGAAATTCAAAGAATGAAATAAAAACAAGTGGTTCTCAGAGGAAAAATAAGGTCCCAGAGCTCCACTTGAATCTAGAAATGAAGGAAGAAAGTATAAAGAAAAGAGTTTGTTTTTTTAGTTTGTTTAGGCATAAAAAAAAAAAAATCTGGCAATAGAGATCATTCTCTTCTGGTTAAAATTCTTCCCCAAAACTACCGAGTACACCTTTAACACAGAGGCCAGATACTACATCTGCCTTGGCTCTGCATTATTGGTCCTTTAAGGAATTAGATAAAAGTTAAAAGTTTCCAATTGTGTCAAAAAGTGAGCTAGTAAACATTGCGATAAAATGTTTTTTTTTCTTCTTTTTGCAGTGGGATGAGGGAAGTAAGAGTAACTTTCTGTCAGAACTCAGATTTTAACAAGTGAGTTTATTGGTTAAACAATAAAAACCAACCAGTAATCAACTGTACAGTTTGTCATTGATTAACACTGTCATCATATAAATTCTGCACATCCTGAAATTATGTCTTATTCGTGTATTCCCCTCCACAGCCATAAACCTAAATCTGAACCAACAATCAGGTGAGACATAAAACAGCAATGCCCTCATTAAATGTTGACAGCTGTTCAGATCTTTAATAGTGCAGACTGTTTCCTTGAAGAACTTTGCTCTTCATTTGAAGTTTCTTGCACCACAAACAGTCACAGAATCAATGACTACTGAACTAATGCTGGACTTTTTCAATCTGTAAATCTCTGGTGCTGATTGAGTTTTAAATGTTGATGTTTTGAATTTTTTATTTTTGTTGAAGTGTTATCTTTTGGTACCATTTGTTCTCCAGCTTGTTGAATCAGAAATGGAGCAAGGCTGATATGCAAAAGCTTGCTGAGTCATTGACACATTGCCCCGCTCTGTCTGTCCTGGAGTAAGTAAACCTAGATATACTTAATTCAAATACAGGAAACTCCCTACTAATGATACAGCCAGCAGTGGATTGTAACTAAGTACATTTCATCAATTAAACTGACTGCACTACGTGTACGATCAAATATTGTGCCCTTTACTCATTAGTGAAAAACACATGTCTTGATTTGGTGATTTTGATTTTTTTCTGATAGATTAAAGGATGAGGTGTAGCTCTATATGTTCTTAAGCCAAAATAATTTATGACCCTATTAAAAAACCTACTTTTTGAAAATTTTTTGGGGGATATATGGTTCTGACAGGACATTATGAAGCATTGCTGTAGATTAAACCAGCTAACAGTAAACAAAGAAGTAAAAATGAGTTCAACCTTAAACATCTACAGCAGTAAAATACAACATACAAAAAACTAATGCAGCAATAATTTTAATCCGAAAACCCTCTGCTACATAGTAGTAAAGCACTGACAGGGCGCATTTCACTGCACGGTCCTAATTTAAGTACAATCTGATCATACTTTTACATACATATTGAAAGAGAATAATGCAGTATTGAGTATAATGACAGCCAGTGCCTGACTTATTGCTTTATGGTCTCCGAACATATACTAATTAAACTCTGTGTGTGTGTGTGTTTGTGTGCCCTAGTCTGTCTGGAGGCCAGTGGGATTTGGAAACTCTGAGGATGCTGACTCAGTTTTTGCCCAGGTTTAACGTCTCCAAAGAGATCATGTGAGACTGGATTCATACCAAACTTGTCACCACAAAGCACATGATACAAAAATGTGGCATAAAACTACATGTACCCTGCGTCTGGCTGATTTTTACCACACTGTATTTGCTACTCAAATATGCCATTTATGCTGTAGTCTGTTTACTTGACACTAGACTAGACATTTGTTACACATTTATTTGATTTTTAGTGGCTACATATAGGTATAAATTATCAAACACTGTATTCAGCATCTGTAAGAATTGAACAGCCGCAGGTGGTTGATGTCAGTTGTGTCTTCTCAGTGTGAATGAGAGCTGCTCTTCAGTGGAGGCTGTGGTGATTCTGACGGCTCTGCTATCAGACTGCCCTGCTGTGATTGAGCTTCGTGTCAGGTACAAACAACAGGCACATATCATTGAGCATAGAGTACTAATAAATGCATAATAACTTTACGCACATTAGGCCAGACCATCATAGTTGTAAAGTTTTATTAGCCTATACTGTTGAATTGTATTAGCAAACCTCAGTTTTTCATTAGTTTACTTACTATTTTTCTTAATGTTTCAGACTACAGAGTCCTGTCCAGGTGTCTGTTGTGTTCTCTGGGGGAACACACAAACCTGCTGAGGAAAGATCGAAAATACTTTGGTATGTATTAAGAAAACAAATATTGAAACAGTGAAAACATACCTTCACATTTCTGGGTATCTGTATTACTGGTGGTGGTGATGATGATGATGATAGTAATCATGAAGCTATTCTCTCTGTCAGTCTCAGCTGCTGTAGTCTGCTTCCTGCTGATCTGGAGAAAGTTTGGAGGAGCTTGGGAACTTCCTCTGAACTCACTTTGCTTGAGTAAGATACAAAAAAGTTGTTGAAAAAACAAGCCTTTACCAATGAAAAATGTTTTCAAATGTATGTAAAAAAAATCTGTTGACTGGGTATTATTCTCTCCTTATGTCTCATGTTTTGAAACCGTCCCATCGCCACAGTAGAAACCTAACCTTACTTCATTTCTGTTTATTGTGATGTCCTCCAGTGAGGAATCCCTCACTGGAGGACAAAAGCAAAGCAGAATCAGTGTGTGTTATGTCCAGAATATGTTTATGTATTAACCCTCCCACTGAGATTCAGAATCTCTTTTACAAAGGGGTCCTTACCCAGACAGGGACATAAAAAGTTTCACAGAAAACATCAACTTGAAACATTTCATATAAATGAAACATGCGACTGAAAAAAAAATACAAATGACATCAAGACAATGAATGTTCTTAGTGTTCAGTAACAGGACATAGTTAACAAATAATCTAACTTAAACCAAGATGAAGGTGCAAAAACATTGAAAGCCCTTTCACCAAAGACAACATTTGTTCACATGATTGAAGGTTGCATCTTCTAAAGGTTATATAGTCATTTATAGTAATACATAACTTGTCTAAAACAGTGGTTTAAACTATTTTAATTACTTGTAAGTGTTTATTCTAATCATGTTAAGTTATAAGTTCAAGTTAAAGGGTCACATTTAATGCACCATTTTTCTATCATGTTGAGTCAGTGTGAATAAATTCAATAACTAAATGTGTGGTTTATTACAGGTGACAGAATGGCACACTTGAGATGAAAAACTTTTAAATAAATTCTTGAATTATAGCAATTATAACAAATTTTGTTAATTAAGGCTGCATTGATTTAATGTAATTAGACAAAATTCATTAATATATTCACATTTACACAATGTGATAGAAAAACTTTACATTGATCTTGTAGATTGAGAATGTATATGTAATTAGTAACCCTTTAGACAAATATTTCTTGTTTGTACTTGTCATTTTTCCTTGCATGTTAATCAGCTACAATGAAATTAACTTTGGTAAAAACATATTCGTCTTCTGTTGTATAGTTGTTGCTATTGATAATGAGTCAAATGAAGCATCAACCTAGCCACTGTACCTCATTAACAAACATGGTGTGTATGTAGGGTAGATTAATTTGTGGCTATAAATCATAATGCAGTGTCCATTTGAGTGTTTCTTTTATTAGGAGGTCATGTTGTACTCTTATTTTATTTTAACCCCTTATTCTTGCCTGTCAGTCTGTCCAGTAACTCTTTAGGCAACAAAGGCCTGGGGAAACTGTTGGAGATCCTTCCACGCCTGAGTAGCATCCGGGAGATCAAGTAAGCCTCACGCAAGTGATAACAGTGTAATTAATGAAACACTCAGAACAGTTTAAAAGATCTGCATAGCAAACACCTGATACTGGTTGTATCAGCAGCATTTTGCTAAATGGCTTCTGCACTGAGATAGGAGGAAGGTTTTTAAATGAAAGATGAGACTCTGTTGCATCAGACAGTGCGGATCTAATCTTGGTTGCTCGGCAAAAGCTGGACTGGTATTTTCTCACCGAACAGGTTCCAAAGCAAACGTCTCAATGCTGGCAGCTGCTATGTTTACCCCGGGCCATCTCTCACTATAAATGGCTCATTTGGAGCTGAGTGATGTCCTTCCCCCTGGCTAATTGTTTTTGTGTTTTTCAGTGCCAGTAGCAACCAGATCACCATGGACGGAGTGTTGATGCTGGCTGGTGCTTTGTGTTCCCACAACAACTTAACACAAATTCACATTAGGTGCTTTTTGATTTATGTTTCAGGCACTCAATGATTTTATACATAAGTACAAGTGATACAGAAATAAGCATAGCAATGAATAGATGAGGGAGGCAATGGCCTTGTTAACTGTGTGCTGTTGGTTTTACAGTCTTGGTGGCAGAGAGCAGGTGACCCTGAAGTTCTGCCCTGACAAAAGGTAGAGATACCTCCACACATCTGGAAACAGCTGTGACCCTAATCCTGCATTTTCATTTTCTCAGCCAATTAGCTCATTTTGTGCTCTTTTTTTTTTTTTAGTGAAGTCAATCAGCAGCTAAAGATGTTCAGGTACAGTATGCTGACAAAGACTTTGAGGAAAAACACAAAGTTGACGTGTATATAAGTTCAGTTTTCTTTAAAAACAAGTGATTACTTTGAAATTATAACACAAAATGATTCTCTTTCACGCTGTAGGATAAACAACAGCAGCCTCCTGCCAACGAATGTGACTGCACTATGTAGGAGACTGCTCCAGTGTCGCTCCCACTTGGAATTAGAGTAAATCAGAGTATTATTATATGCCCAGATTATTATTTCAGGATCATGACCAGACAAATAGACATTAATATACTTTTATTTTGTGTCAGTTTGTCCCACAGCTCACTGACAGACAAGGCTATCGAGAATCTGCTGAAGGTCCTGCCGAAGATGAAGTCGCTACAGAGACTCAAGTAGGACATACACGCGTGACTGAGTTGATTAATATTAAAATAATTAAGGAGGGGTTATGCACAAAAATGGTCCAAATATATGTGTACTGTATGTATATTTAATGTTATATTGAGATGTATTGTTATTACTGTTATTATGATGGGGATAGATATAAAGATGAAACAATCCAGAAATGTACCCAGTCCTGTGAGATCATTGTAAAAAGGCAAACACAATAATGGCTTAATGATAATTTATTTGTATGTTCAGATGCAACCAAAAGGAAAGGGTAAAAAAATGAACAATAACAAAAGGTTCAAACAAGCAAATAAAGACTCATAGCGATGCAATTAATGCCACAGGATTTCATGAAAAAATATGCCTTCAAGTTTGGAATGTGGCCCATTGTGAACAAAGCGGGAGGCTGAAGGAGAGTGTCAGTGCTGAGTCTTCCTTTCTTATTGTCACCACACAACAATATGCTGTCATGCTTGGGAAATTTCACAAAAGGTCACCATAGTACATTTAGAATCCTAACCCTTGAAGTTGTTAAACCCTGCATTTATTTTGCATCAGCAGCTACTGGGATTTGATAACCTTCTATTGCCCTCTTCCACAGCATCAGCCACAGCATCATGTCTGCAGATGGAGCACTGAACTTGGTCAGTTGTTTGACTGTCAGTCATCGAGTCACATCACTGGAGCTTAGGTACTCTCCTGAGATTCATCTGCCAAGATGACAACATGACACATTTAGGGAGTGTTAAAAGCTTTTTTTTCTGTATCCAGGCAGTCTGTTCTGTAGTAGCTATAATTGATAGGACTGTTCATTATTAATATTTCACTGCAGTAAATGTTTTTCTGTGTTTTTGTTAAATATTGCTTTAAACTCTTCCTCAGGCCTCAGGCTGAATCTTTTATCCAGTTTGACAGTGTGACAGCAGAACACACCAGCTGCAGGTCTGTGATCAGTTTTTTGAATGCAGCCTCTGCTGGTATAACTAAAGCAAACTTGGTGTGTGGGTGTTTTTTTGTGTGCGTCTTGCTGCCAGTGTTTGTGGTTCATTACTGAAATGATCAGATTACTCTACCAGCACTGGCTGTCTACCACAACTGGAAACAGTACTCGGCAGCAAAATTTTAATTCTTACCGCCACTTCCTAACTTAATGGATAATTCCAATATTTTTAAATCTGGGCCCTGTGTTTACTTAATTTTCTAGTAGATTACCTAAACCGGCAATCATGACATGGACTGCAGCGGCAGCAATATAATCATTTAACTGTAAACTGTTACGTTCACTAAAAATACCTGTTTCTGAAACGGACGGGCCTGTTATTATCTTTGCGAAACAACATTTTGGAAAGGATTTTTTTTTTGGATTCTTACTGAGAGATTTTACTTTGCTGAAACGGCAGTTTCATGATTGCAAAATACCCTTCTTCGCCTTTATTTGACAGTTGTGAAGGCAGAGAGGAAATTATCAGTGACGGGTGGTGTGACGTGATATTTTGGTTGCCAAAAAAATGTCACAAGTGGTCCAACGTACTTTAACAGGCACTGGAATTCCCCCTTAATGCCCTAATGTTGCATCTGTCTGGCTGACTGTGTGCACACAGGTTAAATGATTTTGACTTGAATGGCAAGTACTTGGAGAGACTGCTCGAGATCCTACAGCATGGTCCCCGCCTGTCTGCCCTGGAGTATGATCCACATACACAACACACACACAAACCACACATACTCATCTACTGTGCATACATACCAATGCTTACTGACACACTGTTGGTGTTGATGCTGAGTCATCTTTTCTTTTGACTGCAGCTTAACAAGCAACCAACTGGAAGATGAAGGAGTGAGGCGTTTTGTGGATTCTGTACCAGTGCTTCCAATCACCAGCTACATCAAGTAAGATACATGTTATTAAAAACTGATGTCAACATTTTCAGTTCAGTATTCATTTGTAGCAGCTGTATAGAACAAAGCAAACAGTGAAGACGCTTTTTTAATCAATATTTTGTTAAATGTAGACGTGAGAGGACATTTGGCTGATCTAACTAAAGGATATTCCAAAGAATTTGACAGATAAGGCATGTTTTTGATAATACAAAAGGTCTTAAAGAAGTACTTGAAAGTGTCACGTGTCAACTATCTGCATATTATGTTGCACATGAAGAAGGGTGTCAGTGTTCTTTTGAGTTTCAGTTCTTTTACTACAGACTCAGATGTGACAAACATTTTCAGTCGTCTCAGTTTTTTTAGCCTTACATTAGTAATTTAGGTTGTTTCTGCATTTTCATTACAGTTTGTATGTTTACTGATTTAATTTACAGTGACGTTTATTGTTTAAATTGCACTGTCTTTTATTTATTAAAACAAATCTAGAATAACCACATTTGAACAGTTGGCCTGTTTCACAGCAGGCAAAGCAAAGCTGCTAATGACATTAACAACATCACTTATGTTCAGCCATAAGTGTCCATGTAAGCCATGACAGTGTGACACAGAGCCAGCATGAACAGTACCAGCGGCTAAATGTATTTCTGCCACCAATTCCTTTTTTATTTTGATATTGGCACTTATGAAACCCTTCTGTGAAAAGGCTTTCTTGTATTTCTTGTATTGTGTTCCTTTGCTCAGATGTCACTTACAGTATGCATCTGCAGTGATGAAGAATCATTGGCACTAATATATCACATATGGTTATTAATGGGTCAAATACACAATAACATTTTTCTCAAGGTCCAGAGGTATCCAAGAGAAGAAATATGCTAAGCAGCAAGGGTTCACCTGATGGTAGAGGACAAAGGGACAACATCAACAGCAACATTAACAATAAATCACATGGCTAGAACAGGGTAATGTAAATTCATACCAAGCACAAATTTGCAAATTTGCAAATATGCCAGGGTAGTGTAAAGAATGCCTCGAAATGATAAATGCTGTTAGAAATTGCAATAGCACTTGAAAGAGAGCTGATTAAAGAGACACTGTGTCATTTAGTCGTCTTACCAGCAATTTTAACAAGACTTCGAAGTCTGTTTTTATTGAAGAAAGTTAAGTTTTCAAACCAAGATGTCATAGAGAAGGTCCTTAACACTGATCTTTAATGTGTCTCTATCCACAGTTTGAGCAACAACAGCCTGACCCAGCGGGGGCTGTTGGATGTGGCCGGCACGCTGTGTGCCTGTGGTAGAATCTCTGGTGTAGAAGTCGGGTAAGTCTGTACATTGTGGAATTGAGTGGACAAAGTGGAAAAAGACGAAAGCAGTTCACTGGAATGTGAGAACTTGAAAAACTGCACAAATAATGGAGTGTCTGTCTGTGTCTGTCTTTTTGTCCGTGGACTCAACGTTGTGATGTCTGCTGGTAGTCTGGGAGCAGAGGACAGGTGTCTCATCTGGTTTGCACAATCCGAAGGCTGTGAAAAAACTCTGAGGTAGGACATTAACCCAAAATTTTGAAAGCACAAGTGTGCAGCTGCTTTGCGTTTTACACAAGTTAACCTTTAGACTGGAGTAGAGTATACCAGACCATGACCAGAAGGAGGTCATGCTCATTGTATTCATCAGTCAAGCAGTGTATGCCTTTTGACAAATTTTTGTTTGTCCCTCCCCTCTTATCTTCTCTGTCTCTGTGCCAGTCTCAGAGAGAGCAGTTTGGAACGTGACCATCTGGTCAGATTAGCAGACATCATGTCTCTGTGTCCCAGTCTGACCAAAGTGGAGTAAGTACACCTCAGTCTTCTTTGTCCATTTTATACCGTAGTTCTCATCATATAAAAGGCCTCTCATTGGCTTGTGAGGAATTTAGGAAAACAGATTATCAATTAAAAATGACATTTCGGCGATACTATAAATATTTTAAAACTGTTGAACAGTTTTGGTGACTTTCAGGGTTAAATTTATGTTGAAAGGTTATGCACTTTTATACATAAGAAGACTAGTCAAAATGAGTACAGAGACCTGGCTCATTATACTTAAAGTCTCAATTGGTCCAGTGTTCAGTTTATTTTCCATGCAGTACTAGATCCTGGCCCACTCATCTGAATATCATGTGTGGTTGGTCCACAGGCTCAGGAACAATTTGCTGCAGTCGGATTGGATCGTGGACTTTGTGAAACAGCTGAACATCCATGAGAGAGGACTCAGTGTCAGGTGAGAGAGACCACTGTAGATGTAGCCTGTAGCAACACAGCACATGTAGGATCGTTTTCCTTCCTTATTGTTTTTTAAGTCATGGCAAACACACATCTCCGTGTGTGTTCTAGAAGCTGAAGGAACCTGTTGTCAGTTGGTAAACTGATTGTTAAAATACTGAGCTGTGTCACACACTCTTCTTTAACAGTATTGAGGAGGGCTGGATCAGATCCGAGGAGGCTGTTACACTGGTGTGTCGCTGTCTGGAGCTCAACAGCAGCATACACACTATCAAGTGAGAGATGCAAATGAACACACATTGGAGGACTATACACCCTTTGTAGTTATACACATATTCAAACATATTCAAACTCACTGTACAATACCTCACATTTGCAGGGTTCAACACACCACGCTGCACCTGTCTTTGACGAGGTCCACTGAACTGACTTCAGTCAGGTAATACATTTCAGGTTGCCTTTTTAAATTAAAGTCCCACTGATGTGTGAGCTGAGGGTTTCTGGTTCAAATCCCTGGACTGGCAGGATAAATCTGGGTGGGGGAAGTGAAAGGCTGAGCTTGCCTCTCCCTCATTACGTTTACTGAGGTGCTCAAGAGCTCTCTCCAGTAGAGCTGCTCAGTGGCCCACAGATCAGACTGTGGTGTGAATGTGATCAGGCATTTCTGAAAAGTGAACCCTCCTCGAATAAATAAAGTTTTAAAGATTTTTAATAATAAATATAAACAGTAAACCTGCTAACCCTCTCCCTCCTTCAGCTTTGTAGACTGTGCAGTGGAGGGTCACCAGCTTGCACCTATGAAGAACTTCATCCAGAAGTGTCCTCTACTGACAGAGCTCGAGTTAGTACTCTCCCTTGTGTGTATTAATATAATAAGCATTCAGTATGCAACAGAGACTTTTTTTATTTATGGAAGAAATACAGTGATGTTAAATCATGTTTACTGTCATTTTTCACAGTTTGTCCCACAATAGACTTGGTCTGGGGGGAGCTGAGTTTCTCTGTTCTGTTCTGCCCTCGCTGCCACATCTTTCTTCTCTCAGGTGAGACGTTTTGCACATTTGACAGTATTACTTATGTCTGGTTTGAGGTCTGAGCATGAGAATCATCTACTCTCATCTTTTGCAGCATTGCTTCCAAAGGGACTTTTGTGATTGAGAGGCTGTCAGAGGCATTACTGCAGGCTACAGCAATCCAGTGCCTAAAGTGAGCAACAAACACACGTTTTGGGACTTGTATGGAGCCTTTTAATTCTGTTTCCTCTCATCTGTCTTTATTCAAAGTGATATAAAAGATATAATATAAGATATAAAAGAATTGATCTGCTGGTAATTTACGACAGTGCATGCATAGTTCCCTTAAGGCAGTTTTTTAAGGCAGTCTGGATGTATTCATAACAATAACATGGTAAGGCAAGCTCTGTTTGTTTATAAAGATTTTATCTCTTTCTGACTTGTTTTCTTGTGTACAGTAATACGGCTTATGAGGTTTCAAATTTTGATTTGCAAGAAAGCTATAGAACTACAAAGTTTTCCTGTCCCTTTAATTATGGGCAAAACATCAGAGATTTTAGCTGTGTTCTGAACAAAGTTGTTTTCGAGGAGGTAAATGGTCTCTTCAGCACTTTGTTGAATGCGTTTCCCTGAAAACCAACAAAGATAAGACAAATTAGTCTGCTTATGTATGCACATGACCAAGAAAAAAGGATGACTGCCAGTCAATCTTTCATTCACACAATAACCAAAAGACAGACTGGTTTGTAGCTGCAGATTTGGAAATGAAATGCTGCCTGTACTCCAACAATCAGAAATGTTCAGCGCTGCAATTTTCAAACCCAAAGTTCCTATTCATTTGGAAATGACTAACCCCTGAACAGTGACTTTTAAATAAGCTGTCGGTCCCTTGGGTGGAAATGCACTTTGTTCCTCCAAAGGTTAATATTCTCTAGGGAAAGTTCCTGCAGTGGAATTGCTTCGTATTGACTGTATGGACATAATGTCAGCTCACCAGTTAAGGATCATATGCTTCCAGTGTTTAATGGGTCTTTTTTATAACTTGTCATGCATGAAAATAACTCTTTAAATGTCCCCTTTTCTTTTTCACAGTTTATCAGGTAATGTGATTGGTGACACTGCTGCAGAGATTATGAGCGGGATGTTTCCCCGTCTACGATCACTAAAGTACGCATTTAACATTCAGCATGATATTATTTCTGCAGTAGTGTAAACTCACAGGTGGTTATTTGAACATAATTTGGACCTGTTAACGTTACCATTTGACTTGTTCTCTCCAGCCTGTCTCATTGTTTGTGGTCAACGGCTGGAGGGCTTCAGCTCATCAGAGCATTGAGAGAGAGTGTCAGTCTGGAAAGCCTCAGGTAAGACACACATGTAGGCATGTATATGCACTTTTGTGCATAAATGTTTGAATGCAAATATACTGGTTTCTTTAATGTCCTGAAGATAAATCTGTGTGTGTGTTATTTGTTTTATTTGTGCATGTCTAGTCTGGACTCTTTGCAGCTGAATGAAGAGAGCAGAGTGTGTCTGTCACAGTCACTCAGGAATATCAAATCTTTACGAAGTCTCAAGTAAGAAATGCTGTCTGGTTTACTGCAGCGGTCTCATTATAATCATCGTAATGTGGCCTATTTACTACTAAGTATTAACAGTACTTAAGCTTGCATAGCAATTTCAACCAGGCACTTGTATGTTTACTACTACTTTGGCACGGACATTCTGTACTTACACACATATCCATCACCTCTCAAGTCATCTGGTCTATTTATGATATTATATATTTGCTGACTGTCCCTGCCAAAACTGAGGCTCGCATTCCAGCCACCGCTGCTACAGCTCATCATGCCAGCGTGTCATCAGCTCCATGTGAAGCTCATCAAAAAAACTCCTCGCTCCCCCCATCCTGTTCCCTCATAGTGCCAAGCTGTAAAGTGTTGCTCACTGATGGGGCTGCCAGGTCAGGACTTAGCTGGCAAATGTCAGAGCTGTTTATACAGCATGCACATGCATATCATATTTACATGGACATAAATCATCCTCACAAGAGTTGGCAAATTATTTTAACTAACTCTAACTATTTTAATATGCCCACAGCTATCATTATCCACTCCATTCATTACCAGCATAACATGTTCACAGCATGGTTCATTTTAGCCACTGTTTTGGTCTTAGTCTAGATGCAAATGCTAATTAGTGTAAGTCACATTTTAGTCATTTTTATTCTTCACAGTTTTAGTCAATGACAAGTCACTCATTTTAGTCAAGTTTTTGTCAAAATGTTTTCTTTTTTAAACTGACACAATTAGGCTAACAAGCCTCTGCATATCAACAGCCAGTGACTTTTCACAACACACCAGGCAGTTTGATCAGGCTGTTGTATTTTATATTGCTACCATTAAATTCACACTATTTACACTAACAATTTTTCTTATTAACATAAGAACATGCAAAGATATCATCCAGATAAATTGCTATATAATCTTAGAAGCGACACATTGACTAGATAGTAATTGCCATTCTGTGTTTAGGGCTGTCAAAAATGTTAGATATTAAAGTGGGTTTACAGGTCTTCTGTAGTGCTACTGCACATTTGAAAAAAGTAGTATAAATACTATTATGTATCCAGAGGAAGTTGCCTGTACAGTAACCTTATAAACTGTCTACAGTGATGTCACTTATTGGCTAAATTGCATTGTGGGAAATGTAGGCTCCATGTTTTAAAAAGCCGCACACTGTTAACACAATTTGCCGCAAGTTGACACAGCAGACTGCCCAGTAACATTGACCTAATCATGGTAAACTTACATGCTAAGTTAACATTAGGATTTAAGATTAGCTAACTCATCATGGCATTAATAGCAGGGTGGTACTACTTCAAGTGTCTCTTTTAGGTTGGTTGTATCCTTCCCACTTAATTTGTAGCCAGTAGTATCTCTTTGTCTGCCTTCACAGCATTATGCATCTATTTTATTTATTTTTTTTTTTTATTTTTACCAATCCCTTTTTGCACACAAATCATCATGTTGTTGCTATCTCGCTGTCGGTTCAGTACAACGTAGCCGGGGATTCTGTAAATCTCTGCATATCAGCCAATGTTGAGGAACATCATTTATAACCGTGAAAGTCAGACTGGATGTGCAGTTGTGCAAATGTGGAAATGGGAAAATTTAGATGAAAATAAAACATACATTTTGTTATATTTTTAATTATCAAAGATCTATTTTAGAATGTGTCTCTTTTCTCTTGTCTTGTGTCAGTAATCCAGGTTAGGGTAATTCTGAGGGCTATATCGTAGGCAACTTGAGGTGTTTCAGTTACTAACTTGAGGTCAGGCCACAGCAACCCACATGAAGGTGGTTTGGTTAGTGAGCCACAAGTAGCACTAACTACCTTGAAACTCAGAGCTCACGTGTGTGTGTGTGTGTGTGTGTGTGTGTGTGTGTGTGTGTGTGTGTGTGTGTGTGTGTGTGTGTGTGTTCCAGGATGAATAAGATTGCAATGGAAGAATCGGGTGAAAGTGATGTATTCAATCTCCTCACTGCTATGGAGGGGCTCACACGTATGGAGGAGATAGAGTGAGTTTTTATATATCATATGCTGCATATACCAAACTGTGATTGACCTAATTTCAGTCCATCTGTTAAAGAATGGTTGAAGTGAAGTTGGATGTGTTGTCTCAGGTTGGACGGCTGGAGGATGGCTGATGGAGGAACAGAGCAGCTGACCAGACTCCTTCCTGTCTGGACAGAGCTCAGGAAGATCAGGTAGGCAGCAAGTACCTGTATTATTAATATGTTACATTTAAAAAACGTTGGACGCTATCTGTCTTTTATCTTCTTAGACCTTGTTTTGTGTCTGGTGCGAACTATTCATCCAGCAGGTATCACTTGAAGATAAGACATGATAAAAGTAGTGTATTCCTGAACAAAAGAACAATCAATTGCCATTTTATTTCTTTAAATTTTAACCAATAAAACAATCGACTGCTTTAGCATTGTTAGCTAAACTCAAGAGTGAGATTACCGTTCCTACAGATCATCAGCTTGACAGTTGCTTGGTTGTAATTGTGTGAAGTGGCAATCGCTCAAAACATGCCAGCACTTTTATTGGATCTGTCATCACCCTCTTTATGGGGACCAGCTGTCCCCATTTGGCAGCAGCCTCCTCATTTCCCATTGTGTGACTGACATCCACAAATACATTTGGCCCTCATCAGCTGATTGCTACTGTTTATAAATAATTTATTTATTACATGTTTAAATGATTATTTATAACAGTGTCTGATGGCCGCAAACTGCTTAATGGCATCTGACATGAAAATTGCTGACTATGTTTGTGTGTGTGTGTGTGTGTGTGTGTGTGTGTGTGTGTGTGTGTGTGATCTTCCAGTCTTTCCAAGAACCTTATTAGCGACCGATCAGGAGTCACGCTACTGGGGGCTTTGAGCAGCTGTACCCACCTGGAGGAGCTCCAGTAAGGAAGGATGTGATGACAATTTTTTATATGTGGCTCATTCCTGTTAATGCTTCTTTGGAAGATCACCTTGTAAGAGGCGACATGTGAATGCTGTCCTGTCATCTTGGCCAAAGAGGCTACATTACATCCAAGGGAAGGAAAAGGGGAAGCTCTAGATTGATTTGCAGCCTTTGATAATGTAAATAGGCTAGTGTTTCCACCCTGCTATTTCTTTATCAAAGTCAAAGGCAAACTAATAGACAGTATAGTAAATCTTGAACAGGTGTACAATGTCATTGGCTATTTGGATGGGCAGCATAGTGGAAAACTTGTTACCTCACTGCAAGAGGGTCCTGGGTTTCCTCTGGATGCTCTGGTTCCCCTCTATCAAAACATGTATATTAAGTTTCTATAATTATTAATTATTTCAGTGACCTAAACATGGAGCTTGTCCCTGGGTGGTGCCATTTGAAGACTGCCAGCTCTTACTGTGCTGTGCTGAGTATGACTGTATGTGACAAATAATCCAGATAGCAAAATTGTGTCCACACCAGACACATTCATCCGGCCCACATACCATGTGGTATGTTGGCACTTGGGCGCTCCACTCCTGTTTGCCAAATGAGACATACGCAGGCCATACCATGGCCACATGTCAGCTGAAAGCGAACGCAGTAAAACAGCCCAACAGGAGTAGACCACCAAAGTGCCATCATTCCCCACTGCAGGTAGACTGAGTGAATGCATCTGATACAATTGTGGTATGGATGCATTGGATTGAGTTTTCATAATTTTATTTTATTAAATTAAAACAAGAAAAACACAAGACAAATGAAACAGAAGTATTCCCATCATAGTCTTAATCATTCTTAATTTTAATCTTAATCATTTTACATGATCAAATAGTGTTTAAAAGGTACATACCCATATATAGACACATTAATATTGATGCCAACACATGCAACGTAGGAATTGTCATAGTTGTTCATAAGACAGATGTATCTTAAAGTTAGTAGAAGTACAAAAACTACAAGCACTGCATCCATCAAGTGTAATTGAATTGGAGGAAATGAAAGAAATTCACTTCTTATTTTGTAAAAAGTCTCCACCGAGTTAAAAGCTTCACACACACACACACACACACGTCATAATTTCACCATATCTAGTGAGAGTGTCAGGGCCACTCTCATAATATAATAAAAATATTCTCACAGTCTGAGGGTCAGACTGGTCCACTGTGACACTAGAAAACTTGTGGCTCATCAGTTCGCAATCAGGCAAATTATTGTTTGGTCTGTGAACTGCCACTAGATGGTGCCAAGTCTCCCACTAGAATAGCAGCCACCATGCTCAGACAAGGGCTTGAACATTTTCTTTTTCTTACTTTATCAATGATGATATGTTGTGTTTTTTCTGTCTTGTGACAACTTTTACTTTACGTACTTATTGTAATTCGCTAAATGTAAATGGAGTCTCAGTCTGCTGTCATATGAGCATCAACTTTCTTTATAGTATTTCTCCTCACATGCAGTTGCAGTCTCCTTACAAGAAAACTTGAAAAACCCTCTTTCTAAGTCTGATCATACGAGGCTATTTTTATAAATGTAGTGTAAACAGTTTGAGCAACAATACTACTGACCAGTGGTCTGATCACGGGCTAATGTGAGCCACCGCAGCATGATGTTGGGTTGTGTTTACCAAAAGTAAATTCTGTTTCAACTTCTGTTTTTTTGTAAACACACTACCCATTACCACGCCCTTACATGAATGACAGGACTGGTCTTGACATAGCAACACCTGACTTGTTTTGATAGACGTCTGATGCTCTCTATTTACTGTCTGATTAGCCTGCAGGTTTTTTCCGGTGTGGCTTCTGTGCTCATTCTAACTCATCAGACACCAAGTGCTTTACATCCAACAATATACAAAATGAAATCTACATCTGCATGTTGTCCACATGTTGAAATGCCCCAGTGGTTGGGTTTATGATGGACAAACTGAAAGAGCTTTAAAGATTCCCAATTTTGAACATAAACCACACACAAACGCATAAAACATAAACAGTGTTATAAACAGCTAACCACAGCTCTGCTGCTTTGTTACAGCTCTGGGGAGTAAAAAAAAAGCTTCAAATCAATCAGTTCCTTTTTACCCTTGGATTTTTGTGTTATTCAAGTTCAGAACCGTGTTTAAAGCTATATGATTAAACCAATAGACGCTCTTTTGGTGGTGCAAACACTTGTAGTCTTATTTTTTTCTTACTGGGAAAAATATGATTTTCCATTAGAAAATAGATGTTTTTATTATTTATTATTGTATTATGTGTACTGTGTGTATTACTCTATGGTTAAAGAATAGATTTTTTTCTTTTGCATACCTAGATCAGTAGAGAATTAAAACTAATGTGTTTGTGCCGTCTTCCAGTTTGTCCGGTAACAGCCTGGGTGATCTGACCGCTGTCAGGATGGCTCTTGTTCTACCATCACTAACACACATCACTGTGTTGGAGTAGGTCACACACATATTCAAATGTATTATTAACATTATGACATTTGTCAGACTTGTCCTGAGATTTATTGGGTTTTTTGTGCTTGTTTTAGTATTTCAGAAAACAATATTGGAGATGAAGGGTCTGTGAGTCTGTCCAGAGCAATAATGTGCCTGAAGAAGCTCACCAAGCTTGAGTAAGCCTCCTCTTCTGTTTTTGGAGTCACAGCCCCGATGGATAACTGGTTTTACTGATGATCAGTCTGATAATAAACACTGTGTTTCTGTTTGTTGTGTGGTCTGTTAGTCTGACCTCTGTTGGGACTTCAGAGCTGTGTGCCATAGCTGCCAGCCTGGCCCACTGTCCCCTCATTCAGGATGTACGGTAAGCTGAAAAATAACAGTAAAAATGATGAAAACAAATACCACAGTATTATACATATACATGTTATTGCTTGTTAAAGATATTATCAGCACTGATATAAATGTTAAGAGGGATTGTTTGTTTCAAAATACTATAGAACTGTGTCCGTCTGTGTCTCTAGTATGGGCTGGAATAACTGTGGTGATGAAGTAGTCGAGGAGTTGGCAAGAGTGATGCCCCTGTGTAGGAAGCTGGTCAGAATAGAGTGAGTTTGTGAACACACACACACACACACACACACACACACACACACACACACACACACACACACACACACACACACACTCATTAGGGTTATTTCTTTAATTTTGCTGGCATTGTTTTTTAATTTGAGGATGCCGTTTATTCATTTTGGCAGTGGTGGAATTTAACAATCTTTACTCAACTTCTGTTATGTAATATTATGTAATCGTTTAACATTCAGAACTTTCATAGATGATTTGAACCATCAACAGAACGTGTAGTAAAGATGTCTCTGTGCTGTGTTGCAGAGTTTTCTACTTAAGCTACTTAAGCATGCTAACCAGCTAGCCCAGCCCATCCTAACTCACAATGCCATTTTGTATGTCAAGAGGCGATAGACTGATAGTATAGTCTACATGTAGATTCAGCTGGGAAATGTATGTGTAAGTGGTAAATTTGCCTCATTTCACAGCCTTTCATAGCTTTCTTGTCTGGTATCCGCTGTCATGTTCCTCTTAAATTCAAGCCACAGGTACAGATATTTGTGACGGTGATATCTGGTTATTTTGATGGCATCAGTGATGATGTGACAATGTTTCATGGTGATACTGAACTTTCATCTGTATATGATGATAACATTTTCAGCCATTAGTTAGGTAAAATTGTTGTGGTGAACTTCTGTTAGTGATTATTATTGGCATCTTATTTATTTTTTGATGTCGACACTGCACTTTACTCTTGTATGCAATCGGATGGGAAGGTCATCTGCTCACTGCTGTTGTTAAGTCACTATTATATTACAATGTTAATTATAAAGAATGAAATAAACAGTCACAAAATCATCATTAGTTATGTACTATTACAGAGTAAAACATTTTTCAGTTTTAGTCTTTCCCAGTGAAGAAATTAAGAAAACAAACAAAACATGGGCTGTTTTTCATTTTGAATAAGTTTATACAAATTAAAACTAACTTTTGGCTTTCGTCTATACAGCTGTCAGTCTTTAGTGGACTTGCTTGTCCCCCATACACTCTTCCATATAACACAGAATGTTCTGTATATTTATGTTTCTCTCTGTCAGTCTGGAGTCAAACATCGTGAGTGTCTGTGGAGTGGAGGCCCTGTTCAGAGCCTCACAGTCGTGTCCTGCCCTGCAGCTCATCAGGTAAACAGTGGATTGGCAGGTGCCCAGTTGTTTCTAACCTGCACTGTGATGATAGCACGATGAAAACTGTGACACCTTGTTTTTCAACAACAATAATGTGTGTATGTTAAACCAGTTATATCTGGTTTTATAAAACATATTTAAACATTGAAAATATTATATTCCCAATGTGGTGTGTTTCAGGCTGTGGAGAAACAAAGTGTCTCTGAGTGAAGCCGAAATACTCAGCCAGAAGGACAGGAGGCTGAATTTCTCCTCCATCTGATGTGATCTGTCTTCTTGAATGGTGGCAGAGAGAAGTGAACTTCCAGTTCATCCGAAGCTGCAGAGGTGAATCACTGCTACAGTAACTCCAGCCTGGAGAGGAGGAAACGTGTTTTCCCTGCAGTATGTTTTTAATCCTAAGAGTGTAATTAAGTACAGATTTATTTCTTTTGAGGTATTATGTTTGAGAAAAGAAAAAAAAAATGTTTGAGCATATTTAACTACAGTAGTATAACCATGTAGTTATTGGCCTCTTGTTTCACTGTAGTGAACTGGTGTAATCAGCTGACACTATCCTTGTTTGTTAAGGATAAAGGAAGTGTGTGGATACTCATCTAAACTCTGTCCTGTCAGCGGTGAGTGTCCTGTTACTAGTCCCGTACATCACCACTGTGACTGACAGCTGTCAAAATCAGCCCTGTTGTTGACAGACAGACGTCCTCCATGTCTCACCTACTTTCGGATAAAAGATATTATACGTTACTGTGGGTTTAATCAAAATGATCAAAACAGGAATCAAGAACAATCCTTCAGTTGATTTAATCACAAATAAAATTAAGATTCAGATTAAGATTCAATCAGACCAAAGATAAATAATCTAAATGTAATGTAATACAGGCCTTAAAATGATATATAATGAAAATGAATAACATCTTTTAAAAACAAAATACTAATTTGAGGTTCCGTGAGACATGTTTACTTACACTTGTGACGAAGTGTGTGTTTCTTTTGGCAGCTGTTGGTAAATGTGTTTAATCTGTCTGTGAGCTGACGGATGTTGTGGTCAAGTGAAATAGTGCGATGAGTTTAATGATAGCACACTCTCAGATAGTTGGTGGAGGATCAACTAAGCTCATTCTTTTGGATCAGCCCCAGCTTCTCAGTTTCGTTACTGCCAGCTCTGCACACACTGTCACTGCTGTGACACCAGAGGCCATGATGTGGAGGATTCCTTGATCGCAATAAGGTTTCCGTGGATTGACAATGATTATTGTGCTGCATGTATGCAGACTCTTATACACTGAGGCACTTTGCTCTTTATGTGTTTACAATTGTTAGAGGCCACATGAGTGAAAACACAACAAATCACAAACTCACAGTAAAGAAAGATTTAAGAGGGAGAGTCCCCCTCTGACAGTTGCTCTTATTCTCATTTTAGGTTGTGGCCTCTATCCAATTTACGTATTTATTTCTGTTGTTATCATGGAGAGAAATGCTGAAGTTGTTTTTTTTAAAAAGTTATTTATTTTAGCTGTTAATTGTAAGTTCACAAAAAATAGTTTCAAACAATAGAATAAGGAAAATCGTCATACTGTGTAAATATCATGACAAGTACAGGTTGGAGCCTCACCATTGTCATTTCTGTAGTTACTTGATAATGTTTGAATTATGCACTCATTCAGATCAGATGATCAACCTATTCCCTCTTCTCTATGATAAGAATTGTTGAGAAGCTTTTCCAGTTCTTTCACTTTCTTTATGACTTTTAACTAGCACTGATGTCCTGTGGTGCCTGTCTGGTGTTTTGATGCTCAGGTTGAGGTTTGAGTTCTTATGTGACAAATTATGTCTGTCTTTGTCATTCATTAATCATTGACTTGCACTGAAATTTGACAAATAAAAAAGTACCACAGGTTTTGGCCTTTATTTATGCTGTAAACAATTGGTTGATCAACCTTTCTTTCTTTCTTTCTTTCTTTCTTTCCCACAAAGTATCACATTTATCATGCATGTATGCTGTTTGTCCTCTTATAGTAGCGATGAATAATCTAAGAACTGTTAAATATACGTCCTGTCAGTGTAACTCCACATAACCCTCTCTCATTCCACTCTGCTGCCAACAAGCAGCTGAAGTGACAACTGTGTCTGAGAACAGTGGCAGGACTCTCATTCATTTATGTGCAGCCGGCGCTCTCCTGTGGTCAAGACTATAGCGCTGCAGTTTGTGTTCCTTTACTGTATAAAAGATTTGCAGACGCTCCTTGAAGACATGTTAATGGTTCAAGAGTGAATCTCAGGCTCTGTTAATGTTGCTGACATCAATGTTGCAATAGTAAATAATGTGCTTTTAACGCCAGTACATTTATGTGACAGCCCTAGTTACGAGTTATTTTTAGGTCAGAATTAGGGGTCGGCCAACCTGACTCTTTCAAGGCTGATAACGATTCTTAGAAATCAAGGAAACTGAAACATCATTAAAACCAATTTCATTTGTAGTAAAAGTTAAACTGTGTCAACATTTCAAACAGCCAGTGATGAAATAACACAAGTGCTATTTTCTCAAGGGCTAATTTGAGGTACTTTAATTGATTATTTACCTTTTCTTCTACTTAATACTGCTTTTAGTCACTAGTTACTTTGCAAATTTAGATTATTTAATGCTCATAGAATATTGACCAATCAGATCATGTGCAGGCCAGGACATAGTGTGAGTGGATGCTGCATCAGAGCCAGAGAAGCACATCTTAAATATATTGGCAATCTGACAGGAAAATCACAGATACTGATAACTGGAAACACTGAATATCGGCCCGATAATCAGCAAGGCAGATAGATGGTCTACCCCTAGTTAGAAGATTTCTGTGGATAAATCTACACAACAGTTTGTTCAATGAATCAACCATTAATTTGATTAACTAATGCTTAGTGTGTTTTGGGTCCATTAAGTATGGAAGTACAGTATATAAGCAGTACTGATGACAGTTGTTATAAATAACTGGGTTTAATCGAGATGATCAAAACAGGAGTCAGGAACAACCTAACAGCAATTAATTTAATCAAAAACACACATTTTGATTGAGTAAGACTAAAGATCCTAATCTAAATTGAATTTTATACAGGCCATCTTTTAAAAACAAAATAGTCATTTCAGGCTCTATGAGACATGTTTTCTTACACTTATGATGTGTTTATTTCTATTGGCAACTGCTGATAAATGTGTTAAATGTGTGTGGGAGTTGACGGGTCTTGTGGACATTTGCACTGACATTTGACAATTGGAAATAAAAGAAGCATCTTGAGTTTTGGCCTTTATTTACACTTAAAACAATTGATTGATCAACCTTTCTTTCTTTCTTTCTTTCTTTCTTTCTTTCTTTCTCTCTTTCCCACAAAGTATCACATTTATCGTGCATGTATGCTCTAAGCAGCTGTTTGTCCACCTCCTCTGATAGTAGCAATGAATAATCTAAGAACTGTTAAATATACGTCCTGTCAGTGTAACTCCACATAACCCTCTCTCATTCCACTCGGCTGCCAACAAGCAGCTGAAGTGACAACTGTGTCTGAGAACAGTGGCAGGACTCTCATTCATTTATGTGCAGCCGGCGCTCTCCTGTGGTCAAGACTATAGCGCTGCAGTTTGTGTTCCTTTACTGTATAAAAGATTTGCAGACGCTCCTTGAAGACATGTTAATGGTTCAAGAGTGAATCTCAGGCTCTGTTAATGCTGCTGACCTCAATGTTGCAATAGTCCACTGACACTAAAAGAAGTAGTTTGTAGTAAAATTTAAACTGTGTCAAAATTTCAAACAGCCAGTGATGAAATAACCAAAGTGCTATTTACTGAAAGTATTTCCATTTTCTTTTACTTTATACTTCCTCTCCACAAAATTGAACTGATGAACTTAGTCACTAGTTACCACATTTAGATTCTTCAATGGTTATAGGCTATTAACCAACCAGATAATGTGGTGGGCAGGACATTGTGTGAGTGGATGCTGCATCAGAGCCACAGTAGCACATTTCACATGTGTTTATTTTATTGGCAGTCTGACAGGATAATCACAGATACTGATACCGAATTGGCAAATACTGAATATCGGCCGATAATCAGCAATGGCCGACAGATGGTCTACCCCTGTGTTGCAGGGATATAAATTGTTAGTTAGCATGTTAACCATCTGTCCTGCCTGTCCTGTCTCTTAATGCCGCTCCAAGCAAACTAAACTAAATAAGTTAACAAGCTAATGGCAGCATTTGTATTTGAAGTGACTTTTACATATTACATATTGCACATAATATAATATAATTAATATAATATAATATAATATAATATAATATAATATAATATAATATAATACAATATAATATAATTAATATAATATAACATTAGCTTTTGTTATCTATAGTTTTGATAGATTTTGATGTTAATTAAATGAGCACTGTGTAATTTTGCTGAACAAATTTTAATAAGATGAGACATTTTTTGAGCGATTTTTAAACTAAATATAGAAACTTTTTGTTTTCAAGAATGAGTAAATAAACAAGCTTTATTTAATGTGTTTACATTTGGCAGACCCTGCCACCGTTTTAGCTTCAAACAGTGTTCTGGGGTCCTTATTTTCCTCTGAGAACAGCTTGTTTAGTCAGTTACAGAAAATATAGATATTTCTGGGTTTGTATAATTACCTCAGTAATATTTGAAATACTGTATATCTGAATTTGTATTTCTCCTCCAAAACTGCCCAATGCCCCTTCAAGTAAAATATCATGACACTTCTTCCATCACCGGTAATGCAACTGCGTAACTGTGTTGTAAAGTGCTGAACGGATTTGGGTGGTGATACCTGTATTAACCACAAGAGAGTGCCAGGGGAGCAACACATTTTACTTTTTACATTTTAGGATTCTGTTTTTATATCACAGACTGGCTGCTGTCATTTATAGTATGCTTATCGTCAAACAAACAACAACAAAAACCCCTCCAAAAAAGTACGGGTAAGTGGGAGTCAAGTCTTCCAGCATCCAAAAATAATATCTTTGAATTTACTTTCAAATGAGAGATTTATAAGCTTCAGGCGGAAGTGCTTTGCTCCGACTTGACAGCTTGCGCTTTTATTTTGTAGGTAAATTCAACCACACTTCCGGTCGTAGCCCCGTTAGCTTGACCAGGTCCGTCTATCAGCCGCGCTGAGCGGAGACAGCAGAGTCCAGGTGGCTCCGAGGATGATTTACGCTCGCACACTGTTGCGCCTCTCAGGATGCTCCGGGTAAAAATGTCAACAGCAACTTCAGCTTCCACTCCTCGGTAGAAAAAAAGAAAAAACAAACAGTTTGGGGTGTTTTTATTTCTCCTCGGCGTGGGCAGCGGTTAAAGAAATTGAACTGAAAAACGGTGAAGAAGTTGGACGTCGTTTAGTGAGGTGAGTGTGACAACGTTTGTTTAGCATCCAGTTGGAGCAGCAGTTAGCTGCTGTGTGCTGTTTCTGAAGGGATTAGCTGTCTAAATGACTGTCGAGTTGACAGACGTGCGGTTAGTCTGCTGGTTGGAGGTTTAATACAGAAAAATAAAGGATGTTGGTCGGTTGTGACATTTTGCTGAACACCAAAAGACACACACACGCGCGCGCAACACACAAGACACAAGTGCTTTTGTCTGTGGAAGAGAGTTGCTGTGCACTCAGTAGTTCCTAGTGGACACTTGGACACAAATAAGGCAGACAGGACATGTAACTGGACTTCATATCTGTGCAGAGCTCCCTCTGCTTTAAACAAGTGGGAAACAACATCCCTGCTGCTTTGCTCGTCACTTAACCTGCCCTCCCCCAACCTGTGTGTGTGTGTGTGTGTGTGTGTGTGTGTGTGTGTGTGTGTGTGTGTGTGTGTGTGTGTGTGTGTGTGTGTCAGGCTTTTTTCTGCTCTGCCCTCTTGCACAGAGGTGACTCAGGTGTGGATGTACAATGTGAGACCGGGTGTGAACATCAGTTCAAGCAGAGCCCCCGACAAGGCTGTATAACCATGATCCATAGTCCACGTGCACTCAAATATACAGTGTAGTGCTGCTTCACTCTCCTACACAAAGTGCACATGTTCTTTTATGTAATGTCACACTTAAAGCGAACTGATATGGACTGAACAGCATATGGCTCAGGTTGTTGCAGCTGCAATAAATCATTTCCAGCTGAGATGGTAGAGCAGGTTATGGCATCAGCAGCTTAATTGGATTAAAGCATTAAACTGGTGTTTTTCAGCCTTCAGAATTGAGAGTTGGGTCACGTCCCCATGCGTGTGTCTACCTGATCGAACCAACACATGGGCGAAGAAATATTGTGCTTTACCAGAAAGAAATAAGGCATGAACCACTTGAGCAGAGGAGTCTTTCTCTCCTGATACCAGCTCTGATAATGATTCTTGACATTGATATCCTGCTTTAACAGTAATGCATTTTAACGCCATGCATGAGTTGTGCAAGTTTTGTTTCCAGCAGCTCACCTTGTAATTTTTTTGTATGTCGCCCATCCATCATCTGTGAACAATGAATGGTTGAGTAAAACTGTCTGAGGTAGTCAAAACAAGCTTTCCATCATCACTCTGAATGACTGAGTAAATGAATGAAAATATTACACTGGTATTTTCAGTACATCACCACTACCAGTGTGACATCACAGGAGCAGAACGGGAGGAGCACGCTGGTTATGACACCTTAGTATCTTAGCAACAGACAGCATCCTTTTAGCTTGCCGCTCTGAGAACAAAACCACCTTTACGGACACAAGGTTCTGTGCTGTTCTGTAGTTGTCATTAAAGCCTGCCAAAAATTATCTGAAATGAGAGAAAAGCTGTTACTGTTAACAACATGTTAACAGGTTGTTCTGACATGGTGGTTTAATCAGACTCAAAAAGATTTTCAAGACATATGTGTGTGTGTCTTTTGTCTTGGACTTTTTACACTTTTAGCCTGAGGCTTTTCTGTTCTGGTGGTAGAGAGGTGGCTTTAGTCCGGGCTCGGTTCACTGTGTGTGTCTTTGTATAATTTCATACTGGAAACTGCTGGGCCTGCCAGAAGACAGCCTTGCCCCATGCAAGGGTCATCAGACATTGTCAAGGCCTCAAATTTTGTGTGTGCGTGTGTTTAATTTGTCCTCAGTGGGTATCTATAGCCAAAAATTAATCTAATAAAACTGAACTCTTAAGGGCTGTAAAATCACATTTGTGATTTATTGATTACTGGCAAGTACTAACCTGTGGAGTTTTCCATCCTTTTTTGTTACACATATATCAACGTTGATAATAAAGTGTTGCATAGATTCAACACATTCCTTACTGTTTTGTGGAACTCTGCAAACCACTTATATCTAGGGGAAATGTGCACCCTGCCTGGCACCGGACACAGTCACCCAGTGTGTTGCGAGCATCTTATTTTCTCTGTAGTTATGTTTCTAGTAATTTATGATTTGGTGTCGGCTGTCAGTGTAATACACACTTGTTTCTGTAAAGAGTTACGCAAGGCCCCTAACAATAAACTGTGTGTTATGCTGGATACCAGCCATCAGCATGTGAAACAACACCCTCCAGTACAGTTCATTTCACAGAGAATGTTTTACTCTTTGAATTATAGTGATTCATTCATTCATTCATTGTTCATTGCATAAGTGGTTGGCAGATACTTGGGACTTACGTTCACCTGTTATCAAGAAGACTCCCTGACCACAGGTTATAATTTGTGTATTTTATTATGTAGTATAAATTCTATTGATTTTGGAGATTCCATGACTTGTCATCTTTTACCAGCAGATCAAACTTCTCTGTTGTATGATGGGAAATTTCAGCATCTACTGGATTCAGTGGGAGTTCTTTGGGTACAGACATTTATAGTTACCATCTCAAAGTAACAAATTAACAGCAGGAGATACTTTGCAACAGTTTTATGTCTAGGGTTTAATTCCATGGAAAAGCATATATATTTCAAAATAATCTCAAACATCAAACAGAACAAAAGACAAAGCAAAGCTCCCGCCGCTCCTCTCGAAGGCCAGTCCCACTTTATGTCCTCAGCTTAGACGGCCTGTGCGCTGGCACCATCCAGGAACACAGGGGACCAGGCCTACAAGATACGAGAACAGAAATAAGCACAGTAATGCAGAATATGGATGGGAGGCCCAAGTGGCAGTAACAACACTGCTGGGGACAAATAAAGTATTTTGAATTGAATTGAATTGAATCGACTTTTGATGATTACCTGACCTTTCCTTGAACATTATTTTCTCTTATGTATGTTTATATTATAGTATGGGTTGATATTGTTTTATTTGTGTGAAACGTCTTGACCACTGGAATTTATTCCAGACACGCATGTTCCCCTTGGCTTGAACTGAGTAACATTTTTATGATTGACAATTTTAGATAAGTCCATTATAGAGCTCAAACAGTTAGTCAGTAGGTTCATCTTTTACCAGCAAAGGTGACCATGTTGTTTCACAATAAGAGCAGTTCCTGAAGGGACACCATAGGTGCAATCAAAAGTACTGTGGTATTAAAGAACAATTGCTGATGACTACTATTAAACCAAGCTGGATAACTGAAACTTAAATAACATCAGAGCTGTACTAGCATGTTAAAGGTTTTGTAGCTGATCACTTACCATATTGTGGCTGCGTCAATGCACAAGATTCAATCCTGGGTTAATGGTCTGAAATTTAAAAAAAAAAATAGTCTGGTTGTACCTGTAAGTTAGTAGAAGAAAATAAAAATGTCAGACACATTTTCGTTTAAGGTTACTTTTTCAAAGTAGCTACTTACTAGAGGGCAACCACCTCCACCCACACACTCTCAGACAGACTGCTCCACAGACACTCACACCTACCTGCACTAAAGTGTGTGTAGAAGAGGACTGGTACTGTGGACCAAACCACTGTGAGGCATATGAAGAAAGGGGGCCAATCTTTAAAATCTTAAAACCTATGATAAGCACAAGTGTTGATCTTGATCTAACATAAGAGTATATGTAATTTAGTGTTCAGACTGTCAGTCGGACAAAACAAGACATTTTTCTTTTCACTATTCTGATGCTTTGCAGACAAAACATTTACTTGTTGTCTGTTCCGTGCTCAGGTTTCAGCCTCCATCAGTTTAAAGAAGGTGTCCAGAAGTTCGAAGTGTGTAATTACTATTTTATAATATGAAGAGGCACTTACGGTCAACCGTGTGTGGGCTTCTCTGAAACTATTTTTTATTCAAACTTTTCCCATGTTTCTTTCCTCCAGGTGACCAACTGCGACCTCAGACCATGGCCTACACTCTAGGCTCGGCCAATGAGGGCCAGACGCGCAGTGTCGGACCTCAGCACTGCGTCACTCGGGTGGAGCTGTCTGTCACTGCAACCAGCCTGCTGGACCGAGATGTAGCCTCCAAGTCAGACCCGTTCTGCGTTCTCTTCCATGAAGTGGATGGAAACTGGGTTGAAGTAAGGATGGAGTGATGATACAAGAAAAACTGCTAGATGGAGAAAGACAGAGGTGGAGAAAGAGATATTAAAGAAAGGTGTAGGAGTGAAGAAGAGGTGTGTTTTCTCAACATAAAACAGGTGGAAAATGGAGAGAAATCAGCAGGATGAAAATGTCAGATTGGGGAGAAAAGGCTGAAGAGGAGATAATATATTCGTGTTCAGATCATAAGGAGTGAAACCCATTTCTGGTGTTTCTCCATGCTGTGTGTTTCAACTCCGGGAGGCGGAAAGACGAGGATAAATGGGAGGCAGGAATAAAAAGATTGAATGGAGTATGGAAGATTTGAATAAGTGCTTTCAAGGTCAGGTCCACCATGCTCTTCCTGCACAGCAAAGACTAGAGGATTTTGTCTGTTGTCTATGTTACTTTATAAGTGCTATATGTTGTGAACCAGATCCAGACTCATGATGTCTTGACCATCTGGCACGAACCCGGCGTGCTGAGCCCAGTAGGATGTTGAAACATTTGTGAGCGTTCTTCCAGGCTCTGTAGATTTGCCGCATTTGAGGGCTGCCAAGATAATAATATACGTTTCCTCAAGAAAGCCTTTTTTTGTTATTGATAACAATGACATAAGAGCCAGCCTGATAAATAGGAATACAGTATTGTATTGCAGATATACTGTGTCAGTATATATGTTGTGAACTTTCAACTATCTACGACAACATTGGGCTGAATAAAACAGTATTAGTCATACTGTAATTGAAATTTCAGGCACTGCCATTATAGCATCACTTCTATACTTTGATTGAAAAAAGAAAAAGAAAAAATCAGATGTAAAAGCAGGCTGAGAAGTCATAGACCATGGTTTAATAAGCAGGGACAGCAGAAAAGACTTACTGAAAGTGAAAATCCTGGGTGGTTAGGAAATTTGAAGACACTTAGACTTTAAAGTGTACAGTCTATGGTTTGGACGTAAAGAATAAAAAGCTTGTAACGTTGTGGTGTCATTATTGTGGGAAGATAGTCTTTGCTTTACGTTGACTGAAAGCAAGAAGCTTTTGTAGTCAGATTTCCTGCATAGCTGTTAGCTTGGAGGTCTGCAGATTTAGCTTGTTGTCTTGTTTTCTTAGACTTGACCCATATGTTTGCTGCCTCAGTCCAGAGACATGCAAATCGAAGGCCTGTTCACACCAGGATTTAAAACAGTCAGATTTAACGGCAAGGTCAATTAGTTCCACTGGAAACGCTGCAATTATTTGGTCTGCTCAAGGAGGCCAAATTAATCAGTGCAAATGCTCTGTGTAGAGTTCAACTTTGGTGAACTTTGATATGCAAAATCAGACCGTTGATTAATAACAAGCCATCTTGGCAGTGTTGACCTTTAAGGGAAGCAGAGATTCCAAAATTGAGGAGGCTATTGTAGCTTGTTGTCTGAATGACACAGGGAGGGCAATATAATCATAAAAAGAATATAACAACCTCTCAGGAGTTTAATCCACCTGTAGCGCACTGTGCAGTGGGACAGGCTCCCCTCCCAGACAGCACACAACTGGAATAGATAAGATTGAAAGATTGAAGTAGGGATTTGTTATGAACTGAAAGAAATGAGCACAATCACAATTAGTATCAGAAATGATTAATTGTAGAATATATTTGACTATAGATTGTATGCATATATATATATATATATATATATATATATATATATATATATATACATATACATATATATATATAAAAAGTTTAGTCCAGCCACATTGTACTTTGTGTTCTGTTTCTTTTTTGCAAAGCCTGTTGCCTCACTGTAATTCTATAAGCTATTGCAATTTAAATGTATGATGTACAGTATCATGGTGGAGAAAAAGAAAGCAGGAGATGCTCAAGAGGAACATGGTGATGAAGTTTTGGTTTGTGTAGGCAGCTGCCTCAAGGCTTTTTTGTAGCGAACAGCTGGTCAACAGGGCAACCTGGCTATGGTGTACAAGTGTGCGTGCATGCCTGTGCGTGTGTGTGGGCGAGTGCCTCGGGTTGTAGCTAGCTGTCGGTCAGCAGGGCATGTGGCTCTGATGTGAAATTGCTAACCGTTACTATGGCAACAGGAAGGGAAACAAAAGCTTAGTGCTCCTGGAGTGAGGAAACGATGGAGGAGGCGAAGTGAGGCCCAAACCTTTTCTCAGATATTATCCACAGTTCGCTGTTTCTCTCACACCATGGCTTTCTCACTTTCTCTGATCCCCTCCTGTTGGCTTTGTTTTCTCTCCTCTGATTGCCTTTATCGTTTCTTTCACCAGCCTTGCGCTCTGTGTCTCACTCCGTTTTACTGTCTGTCTGTCTGTCTGTCTGCCTTGTGAGATGGAGGTGTGAGAAACAGCTGGGCTCATCAGAGGAAAAAGGGTTTGAGAGAGTAAGAAAGGGGAAAGAGTGTGAGAGCAAGGAGATGTGAGAGAAGCAGATGAAAAGGGTGGAGGGGTAAAGAGGATGAGGGGCAATTAAAAAAAACCAAATGGACAAAGGTGAGAACATGATTGAGCGACAGATAGGAAAGCAATAATGGAGGAAACCATGATGGAAAATGTAATAGAAGTCAAAACAGGTGTTAAAGAGGAAATATATATCTCTACCATGTAAATGATGTGGCACCTGTTAGCTGACTACTAACTCAACTAACTCCAAATCCTCATACTAATCTCAACACGTGTTATGGATGCAGATTCTTGTAACACTGCAAGTGAGAAGTCACATTCAGTGTGATGCCAGAATCAGTGGGGTATAAAATCACATCTTCAGCAGTGTGCTTCTGTTGGGGAAGTCTCATGTAGCCTTGGGACGTCATTTGCTTTTGGATGGAGCATCCAAGAAAAATTAGCTGAATGAAACCTCATCAGAACAGTGTTTGTCTCCTTTATTAGGTTACTTTTTGGTTCAGTGATTTAACAGATTATTTCAAATATCTGAATAAAGGTAAACCCTGGATTATTGAGGTTAATAAATCTATAAAAACTAATGGATTGAATCCATGTGTATGGTGTTAAAGTTGAATATCTTAGTTATTAACCAAAAGATAATGATCACTCAGTTCTGTAGCTTCCCTCAGTTTTGTAGAGCGTCTGTTGTCTCATTGTATTTGTTGCCTATGAGGGCTTTTGGTCATATATTGTTTTTATCAGGCAGAAAAGCACTGCTGTGCACTCACTTGAGAGAAAAAATGCTACACCTTGGTTTTGATTGACATCTGCTAAAATCATGGTAACAGAGGGCTGACCACACAAGCGTCCAACGTGAAGGGTGCTGCCCTCCTGTCGCTGTTACAATTGTTTCCATCTGATTAAACTCAGGATAGACATGCACACACAAAACAAGCTTTTCCTCAATTTTCTGGATTACCAGGGCGATGGGTGACAAGTCCTGAATGATCTAATGTATGCTTGGATGCCTGAAAAAAATCCACTGTGATGCCAGCACCTTTCTAAAAAGTTGAGTAATTTTCAACTTGACATGCTTGGAGCAGCTGCACAATTAAGGCAGAGTGCTTTGAAAAAAGACACTGGGCTCAATGTTATTTCTTGAGAGGGCTGCATGCCAATGCATATGCTTGCTCCTCATTGAGCAAGAAACAATGAAACAATTGAAATTAAAGCTGCAAGCAGCAATGAATGAGCCCTCACAGTCCACATGCGTCGGATCATGCTGCCGTTGGGGTGTACCATGTAGACGTTTTCAGGGCAACAACCTCTACATGTTTGAGCAATTTGGAGTAGATGGCAAATTGTTTGTGGCTTGATGGTTTTATGGCAAAGCATCAAAACGGACTGCACCACCATGGTCAGGTGTGATGTAGGTGAAAGCTTTTTGTTTTTTCCACAGAAACTACTTGCAAAGATTGGTGCAAATCGGTCACATGGCCTAGAAGGAGTTGAAAAAAGTACATTTTTCATTTTTGGCAATTTTGTGAATGGAATTTTACTGCGAAAGTTTGTTGCCTACATCATACAATAAAAATGTCGGCCATATTATGTGGGAGTTATTTGACACCACCTGTTGGTCATTTTTGGTGTGTGAGTTACAGGGGCCAGTCTATACCATGCCTATGAATTTCACTGACATAATAGTTATGGTGTAGGCACTGTTCCAAATATTTAATTAGACTGCCACCAGAGCACCATCTAGTGGTGGATTGGTAACAGTTTTGTCAGCTGTCCTCAGGAGGACATTGGCAAAAGCTGTACCAAGTTTTGTCTTAATCCAACCAACTAATGTTGAGAATGAATTTTGCAGAGAGATTTAGTGGCTCATGAGTTTCATGTCATTGAGACAGACCAATGTGGACATATGCAACACTTCGTGTTTTGAGCAAAATGTACAGGAAGTTGTTATTTAATAACTTAGTACTTAGTATTGTTTGGAATATCAAAATTCTTTGAATGACTTTTTGTCAGGAGGGTCCACAGATGCTGTGTGCAAAGTTTGGTGAAAATCGGTGAAATCGCCACCCTCCCACCACATTTTCGGCAAGTGTGACTTACGTTTCAAGCTTGGTGAGTTTTGGGGTACGTTCAGGCAGTGAAAAATGCAATAATTTGGGACAAAAAAATCATCACTACAAAAACAACAGGGCCCTAAAAAGACACTGGTGCTCAGAAAAAAAACACTCTTTGGAGACACGCCCATGGATCAGATACCATAAATTCACTGTACACTACATACCATACATACTGTTGATAGCCGAAAAAGTTAAAGAGGAGTCAGTATCAGGAGTTGGTTTAAAACTTTGTGGGATAGAAAGAAAGAAAGCATGTAATGGACCTGGGTGAAAACCAGAGTCACATTAGCTGGCATATGCATTTTGCTTGGAGGGTAAGCAGCTCTTGGACCTTTTTGTTTCCCCAATTTGCAGACATTTTGAGGTGAAGTCACTCTTTGATGCTAGTTGCTGTTATCTGTTTTTAAAATCTGCTGCTGCTTGTCGGTCGCACACATATCATATTGCCAAATAGTCCACCCTGGTTACTCACCGATTCACTCTTTTTTTACTACCTCCGTTGTACACAGCACAACAGTGCCCCCCAATTCTGCTTTTGTGTCTTACACACAGAGTGAGGCAGAATAAAGGCATGCTGGCTGTGTATAATCTACAAATATCACTTTCGCCCATTGGGCATGAAAAAGTGGATATAATCAATAATATACTTTGCACCATTTGTGGTAAAACCATATAATTTTTTTTCATAACGGGTCGAATTTGTGTGTATAAAAGAGGGCAAAATACATGTTTTTTTTTGGAGCGGCATGTTTGTGAGCAATTCCTTTTTAACAACAGCAGTCTGAGTCTCTAAAACCACTGGGCTTGTCTCGTTGATTCCACCCCTCTTGCACTGTGGTTAGTCTATTCTCTACCTGTCTGTTGAGCGCCAGAAAAAAACACACAAGCTACTGTATACCCAACCTCATTATGTTCACACTGGTAATTAACAATTTGTTTGAATCCCAAAGTGCATATTTTAACCACACACATTTTCGCCATAGCCAGTGAAGATTAGAACTCTGAGAATCACTTCTGTACTTGAAAAGCATGTTTAAGATTTTAAGCAGTCATGTTCGAAGCCCTGAGTAGTCACACAACTCTCCAGATAGCACCAGCCAACCAAAAAATAACTGACAATCAACAAACACCTATACATAATGAGAAATGTTGTGCTCATAAGGGAGATGGTAGAACACACGCCAAGAGGCTAAGCAGCAGAGTGGACAAATAGTGGAGTGTTACTGTAGCTTTTGTGTTTATACGTTTAGACATTTTGTTGTTAGTACCCTGTAGTAATCTATTGTTGCATCCAGCTGTTGATATTGTTGTAATGGCACTATTTGTATCTCAGAGGAAAATGCATTTTCAGATCTATAAAAAACACAAAGGCAAAAAGAGGATTGTGCCACAGGGTCTGATCCATTTCCAGAGACAATCAGCCAGGCTCAAATCCACTGGCACACAAATATGAGACATGCACTTCAGCCTGACGGGCTGCCGTGATGCCCCAGTAATATCAGTTTTTAAGCTACAAAGTGCAGCCATTCGTCTCTGCTTTGTTCCCATGTGCCAGACAGGTGGATAAGTGTTGTAAGCACTGTTAGCAAGCCAAAAGCAAAACGCTTCTCCCTCTGAAACAGGTCTGCAGCTCAGGTCTCTTCTCAGGTCTGTAGTAATAACAGAGCTGACTATCAGATGTTTTGGATAAAAGTATTCATCATAAGCCGTAAAAGGTTATTTTTGATTTAGTTATTTGACACTATACTCAAAGTGAAAACACTCACACATGTCAAACAGTCAGGATTTTTAGCTGCCTTGGGACTGAATCAGAACACAATTATTTGTATTTTCTGCTCTGACCAAGGTGCATAGAGTCTAACTGTCAATCAAAGAACATAGAAATGAATGATAAAATAAGAAATAACACCAGCTTCTGATTGGACAGTCTAACTTGTCTAACACTGCAACATGTGTGTCAGAGAACAGCTGACCACCAAAATTCTCCTGATCTGGAGGATGGTGAATGAGGAGTAAAACATTTTACAGTTTCTTGCCTCGCCAGCAGCTCCGTGAGGCTGTACATAGGCTAACATACTTACACTATATTACCAAAAGTATTCGCTCACCCATTCAAATGATCAGAATCAGGTGTTCTAATCACTTGGCCTGGCCCCAGGTGTATAAATTCAAGCACTCAGGCATGCAGACTGTGAAACAAGACATTTGTGAAAGAATGGGCCGCTCTCAGGAGCTCAGTGAATTCCAGCGTGGAACTGTCATAGGATGCCACTTGTGCAACAAATCCAGTCGTGAAATTTCCTCGCTCCTAAATATTCCACAGTCAACTGTCAGCTCTATTATAACAAAATGGAAGCGTTTGGGAACAACAGCAACTCAGCCACGAAGTGGTAGGCCACGTAAAGTGACGGAGAGGGGTCAGCGGATGCTGAAGCGCATAGTGCAAAGAGGTCGCCGACTTTCTGCACAGTCAATTGCTAGAGAGCTACAAACTTCATGTGACCTTCAGATTAGCCCAAGTACAGTACGCAGAGAGCTTCATGGAATGGGTTTCCATGGCCGAGCAGCTGCAGCCAAGCCACACATCACCAAGTGCAATGCAAGGCGTCGGATGCAATGGTGTAAAGCACGCCGTCACTGGCCTCTAGAGCAGTGGAGACGCGTTCTCTGGAGTGATGAATCATGCTTTTCCATCTGGCAATCTGATGGACGAGTCTGGGTTTGGAGGTTGCCAGGAGAACGGTACATTTCAGATTGCATTGTGCCAACTGTGAAATTTGGTGGAGGAGGAATTATGGTATGGGGTTGTTTTTCAGGAGCTGGGCTTGGCCCCTTAGTTCCAGTGAAAGGAACATTGAATGCTTCAGGATACCAAAACATTTTGGACAATTCCATGCTCCCAACCTTGTGGGAACAGTTTGGAGCGGGCCCCTTCCTCTTCCAACATGACTGTGCACCAGTGCACAAAGCAAGGTCCATAAAGACGTGGATGACAGAGTCTGGTGTGGATGAACTTGACTGGCCTGCACAGAGTCCTGACCTGAACCCGATAGAACACCTTTGGGATGAATTAGAGCGGAGACTGAGAGCCAGGCCTTCTCGACCAACATCAGTGTGTGACCTCACCAATGCGCTTTTGGAAGAATGGTCAAAAATTCCTATAAACACTCTCCTCAACCTTGTGGACAGTCTTCCCAGAAGAGTTGAAGCTGTAATAGCTGCAAAAGGTGGACCGACATCATATTGAATTCTATGAGTTAGGAATGGGATGGCACTTCAGTTCATAGAATGAGTAAAGGCAGGTGAGCGAATACTTTTGGTAATATAGTGTATGTTAAGGAGATAAAAGGCTTACTTTGTTCACCAGGTGTGTTAGCTAACAATTAAAAATAAGCTAAAAACACAAAAGGCCTGCAGTAAGGGGAATGGCAATCGTTTTGCCGACAATTGGTCTTAACCCAAAGTTTTGGACAATTGAAACAAGGCAGATGGTTGTTTAAAAACAGCTATAGAAATGCACATATTTAAATACCGAGCATACATTCCCCTTGTCCCTTGGCACATATAAAGGCAGATGCTATTTACAAAGTGGAATTATGACCTGATGAGTGCACTAGATGACATAATTTCATGGCAATCCATCCTATAATTTTCAAGATCTTTCACACCTGATTGCCCTTAAGTCTTGTGGGAACTAGTTTAAATCAGCTCACTTGAATTTAGTAACACCTAAGTCCAAACACTGAAGAACCAATCTACATTTTGTTACCTCAGTGATAAAATATGACATCAAAGTAAAGTGCTTTGTTTTTGTGCCTGTGAATTAGCAGGAGAGATGTAATTCAGTGCCAGGGTGTTGACTTTTCATGGCAACCATCTCCAATGTACCCGTCCAATGACCATTCAAAAATGCCTTTATATTCACTCCAATTCAAAAGTGGCATATAGTGACCTCATCTAATGGTGGATAAACACACTATGCAGTGTACTCTGGGTGAGTCACTCTGGAGAGTAGCACTGCAAGTGAGTATTAGTCATCCAACCACCTGGTTTTAAGGGACCCAGAGCAAATAACATGACTCTCACAGTGCTCTAACAGACGCCCACACACTCTGAACTGTCTGTGTGCTGTCGGGGCTATGTTGTGGGGGGTGATAAGAGCTGATCACTGTAATACCTCAGAACTGGACTGACCTGGGAAAAGTAGCACTGAACTCAACACTGAACCAAATTACTCTTGTGTGAGAGGTCACAGTGCTTAAATCTAAGGAAGACAACTCTGCAACTTTACTAAGCCTATTAGTCTTTTTTAGCTCTTTGCTTTACATTTGGGTCAGTCTTGCTAGTGCACTCTCACCATACCCTGTTTCAGACAGTAGCAGGCTGCTCTTTGAAACTGCTGAACTTTACTTGCCCAGCATAAAAGACGGACAATGGAAAACCACCCAGAGCACCCAGAGGAAACTCATGCAAGCACAGGGAGGACATGCAAACTCCACACAGGAATTCTCTGCCCCGGCAGAGAATTAAACCCTTCTTGATGTGAAGGAGTAGTGCCAACCACTGTGCCACCCTCGCACTGCTTAGTGAAATGCCTTAAACTCGCTAGATTGATCGATCAGAAAGTCTGGGACATATGTTTATGTCCTCCTCAGAATGAAAGAATGATCTAATAATTTGTAATTACATGGCAAAAAACTGTACCTGCTTTTGTTGTTGTTGTCTTTGTTAACATGTAAGCATGCAGACATTAGCATTTAGCTCAAATCACAGCAGTACAAGTACTGGCCTCACAGAGCCACAAGCATGCCTGTAAACTCTGAGTCTTGTTTCTCAGGCCATGGTAGAGACCTACAGTGCTCACTGTGCTCATGAAAATTGTAAACTTTTATTTGTAAAAATGTATTTGTACAAATTGTTAAAACACATCTGCTAGCCAAATAGGAGCTGTAAGTTTCATGTTGTTAGGGTAATACGAATACCAAAATATTTCCTCATATATGCCCACTAATTTGTATTTATCATACCTTCATTTCTTCACACTTTTCATACATTCCTCATGCATTTGTCCTTAAATAAATACAAAATAAATCATTTTTATTTTTAACATGTTATTGCTTTTGCTCTTGTATTTCATTACTGTTGATAATGTGGGGAAACTCAATCCAGCAAAGTGGTAAATGCAGTGAAGTGAAGACTACGGTGGCCTCATTATCATTTTCATTTGAGTCGGTACAGGAATTAGAGAGGCTGGATGTGGAGAAGTCAGAAACAAGCTTCACTGACACAATCAGACACCTACCTGTTGGCATAATGGTATGATTAAATCGGGTTTTCCGTGTAAATGCAATATCTTGAATATAATCACAATCAGGATAAGATGTACAGTTTACACGTTTGCATGTATATGTATAAAATGTGTATAAACTCTTTTATTTAGTTAAATCAGTGATCCTCACTATTTTTTTCACAAGAGCCTCATTGGCAGAGCAAAATCAAGGGGAGAGCCACTTTTACTACAACATACCAAGTCACCTTTGCAAATGTGTGCAATGCATTTCTACATTTAAATTGGACATCCCACAGAAAAAGAAACAACACAGCCAATACATTTTCAATTAAGAGCGGAAGCTGGGATGCATGTCCTTGACTTTCTTCATGTTGATTTTCATTTGCTGCTTCCTCAGACTCTTTTTTCTCATTATTCATTACAGTGCTGTGTGTCTGTCGGTCTGGTTTTTGTACTGGTTTTTGCCCCTTTTTTTAAATAGAAATTGATCAGTTTTTGCGCCTGCATCTCACGCTGGCTAGCAAAGCTAACGTAACGTGGCTGCAAGCGTGCACTGTGGTCCAGTGTAAACAATGCCATAAGCAGGCTCCGTTGCCAGGTTTCACAGTGCCCCCTTTAGGAAACACCATTAATTAAGGTGAAAGGAGAAATATAATGAAGATGTTTGCGTTTTTATAGTGCCGTGTTCACTGTATATTTATGTAGCACATTTGAAAAAAATGTATTGGCTGTGTTACCATATTGTTATAAGCTACCATATGAGCCACCAATTAAAGCTTGTGCATGCGACTCACGAGCCACACAATGAGTATCTCTGAGTTAAATGGTTCATTCTTATTCACAGTCCCTGAGCAGGTTAATGTTTAAAGTTTAAACTGAAAAAAACTGACTCTTATTTGTGATCACTGTAGAGTGTCTTTTTAGTAAATCACACTGCAGTCCACTTGAAATGCATGTAAATCATTTTTTTGTTTTAAAAGTCTCTCCTTTTTTTGTCTTTTAGCTTGGCCGCACTGAAACAGCAGTGAACAACTTGAACCCAGTGTTTGGAGTGAAGTTCCAGGTGGACTACCACTTTGAGGAGATCCAGAAGCTCCGCTTTGCCATGTTTGATGAAGACAAGTGTGCCACGCAGCTCTACGAACATGACTTCCTGGGAGAATTCATTTGCACACTGGGAGTGGTATGGAGCGATTTCTCCTTTTCTCCTTCATTTACCATTTCATAAAAGCATGAAACTTGGTACACTAGTGCAGTTTGGGACCCTGAACATTTTCAGAGATGGAGCCATCCAAAAAATGCCACATGGTGACCATTGTGGCCATTTTACCTTCTGCCATAACTGAACTATTTGTTCTGCATCATATCTCGTGGACCAAAAAAAGTGATGTCCACCCCATGTTTTGATGATGAATTGATGAATTGTTCAGGTGAAGAGGTGATGGGGAATTCTGTTAGTGTGACAAGGATGGGGTGCTGTTTAGCTCACTAGGTAGGCGGGCATCCCATGTACAGAGGCTTTGTCCTCGCTGCCGAAGTCCCGGGTTTGAGTCCCGGCAAGGGACCCTTTGCTTCGTGTCACTCCCCCACTCTCTCGTCCTGTTTCCTGTCGTTTCTTCAGCCGTTCTGTCAATAAAGCCATATAAAGGCCAAAAAAAAATATTTGTGACAAGGAGACTAAAGACACATCAGGCACGATGCTCATTAACATGTTAACACAGACCATCTAGTGACAAGATCACACCAGAACAAGGAATGTACAACATTATACGTGGTATAGTTAACGTGTTTAACCAAACTTCTCTAATAATGTCATCTGTTACATTGCACTATTCACGTTGCAGCAGGTATTATCCCATTGACAGATGGTCTGCAATTTTACCTAACCTCAGTTTGTATCTCAGCCACACACCTGGCACCTTCAAGTTGCTAAGGTCATATTTTTGTGGGGCAGTGGTAGCCTGACCCTAATCCTATCCCTAGATTGGCGGGGCTTGCCATTTGCCTATTACCACCACCGAGGTGCCCTTGAACAAGGCACCTTAACCCCAAAGCTCCAGTGGCTGTTAGATCTGACACTGAGCAGCTTTCAGGTGTGAATGGATAACTGTGTGAAAGTGATCAGGGTGTTCCTGAAAAAGAGAGCACTCATAAAATGTAAAATGGTCACATTTGTGATGGCTCAATATCTGAAAATAGATTGTGCATATGTACCAAGTTTAATGCTTTAATGGAAAAGCCGCAGATGACAAGCTATACACACACATTCCCACTTCTGGTGTAGTAAGGAAGACAAAATAACAGTCAGAGAAAAGAACAAGTTGGTGTGCAAACTACTCAAATTAAACTAGAATGAACTTCTTCTGGTGAATGGGGTTCAAACTGTATTTTAGACTGGAAGAGACCAGCACTAGATGTTCAGTGGTTCAAATATGTATTTATTTAGTTTTGTGTTTTGTCTCAGATTCTGAAACAATTCCTGTCCTGTGTGTCCCTCTTAAATTGTCCATTAGATTGTGTCTAATAAGAAACTTCACAGACCGTTGATCTTAGCCAATGGAAAGCCAGCAGGCAAAGGATCCATCATGGTAAGAATCAGTACTGCCTTTTAAAAGTACTCTTCTCTCTGTCTCTCCTCTTTACACACACACACACACACACACACACACATGCACACACGCTGTGCCATATCATCAGGTTGCAGTGGTTGGCCAAGTGGATGCACTTGCTGTTAGTATAATGTTTACTATTGTTGATGCTGACAATGACAGTGAAGATGTTACTGAGGCTGTTAGTTTTACTCATGTCTCTGGTTGTTGCTGCCCTACTTGCTGCTTTTGTCTTTTTGTAGCAGTTAATGTTGTGTTGTAATTTTTTTTAGATAACAGCTCAGGAGCTGTCTGACAACAGAATCATCACTTTGACCTTGAGTGGGCGAAAACTGGATAAGAAGGTAGGCAGTTAGACCCACACACACACACACACACACACACACACACACACACATGCATACACACACACACACGCATACACACAAGTATACAAACACAGAGACACACACATTCTGGATTCAAATGCAAGCTTGCACGCTCAAAATGCATTAGAGCATCACATACTGCTTCATGACACACAAGCAATGCCCACACAGACAATATTTAAAGTGTCTGTTTTCACACTGTTCACCTTTGTCCACCAACTAATAGGCTGCCTCGAACACCAATAGTTAGAAATGAAAATCATCCCAGATTTATGATTTTTATGACCAATGCTTTGCTGTATCAGCTGCTATCTTCTTCAAGGAGAGAATGAAGCGGGGTCAGAAACAGCACAGCTTGAATTGTGATTTGAACTAATGCTGACGTGTGCCTGCTGCGCACCCTCTGGTTAAACAACCGTGAAACATCCAAAGCACAGTGACTGTGGGAGCTCAGGGTATCTTTTAATATATGTGTTAAATAAACAAACTAAAGACCTCCGATGCAATGCGATGTGTCTTTTCTTGGTCACTGCAATTTAATTTAAGTTTGGTAAAGTGATACACCTTTTGCAGTTTGTTGGAGAAGAGGGGGAATGAAAATAAAATAAGTTCCATCCTCGAAGGTCTTTAGAACAAGCTGTCTCTTGTTGTGTGCAGGACTTTTTTGGGAAGTCAGACCCATACCTGGAGTTTCACAAACAGGGTGAAGACGGCAAATGGATGCTGGTGCACAGGACAGAGGTGAGTCATCGGCAGGGATTAAAAGCACCTTCAACTAACTGTCATTATCATCAACCATGAGCTGTCATCAGCAGCAGCACCAGGTCATACGGTGTAAATTTAACAGTAAGTGTAGCCTGGATGAAACCGATTACAGCCCCAAGTGTAGATAATTCTACTGTAGCCACAACTGGATTATATATCTGCTACTGTGCCTATTTCTGTGTCTGTGACTTCAGGTCATAAAGAACACTCTGGATCCATCGTGGAAATCCTTCACTGTGCCACTGATTTCTCTCTGCAATGGAGATGTGGACAGAAACATCAAGGTCAGTGCTAAGAGTTTCAGAAGTTTCACATATGGTATGTTATTTGAATTTGGACATTATTTAGTGTTAGCAGTAGACAGATTGATATTGGAAAGAGGGCAAGTTTGTGCTCTGGATAGCATTGCATCAAAGTCATTTCGTCACATTTTTTCAATGCTGTGCAGTAATCAGAAAGCGTGGTCGCGCAACACTGTGTTCCAAGTCCAAAAATTGTGACCGTTGATAAAAAAATGAAAAAGAAAACTGTTTTTTGTAAAAGATTACAGTCATTTAGTCATTTGAATCTGAAAATTATCATATGTGCATGTGTGACAAGTAAAGAGAAACGAGGACAGCTGGTTGTTTGAGTCTCAAAACAGAAACTACACATGCTAACCATGTCATGGAAAAGATCATGTTATAATGGGACATTTTCCACACAATGACAGGTCCTGTGTTACGACTATGATAACGATGGAGGCCACGACTTCATAGGAGAGTTTCAGACCACAGTTACCAAGATGAGTGAAGCCCAGAACTCAGTGGAGGTAAAACATATTTAATGTTAGTGTTATGAAGTATGTGTTTGTCAGTTCAATTGAAAGTTGTGATTGTAATGTGAGGCTCTGTACTATCACTGTTCTTTCATTTAGTTAGGTATAAGTACAGTTTAAAGGTTAACATTAACCCCAGTTCTTTGAAAACCCAGTAGGATACCTCTCTCAAGACTCCTAAATCCTGTTTTAAAGGAAAGCTCACAAAACAGTTCCCAGAAGGCTTAGCTTTACTATGACGCACTTAACAAACTTAGCATTAGTATGTACACTTACATGCAAGATGTACAGATGGACTTATTACTACTGGACACAGCCTTGGAGACAGAGCCCCATTCATTCCTATGGAAGCTGGCTTCAGAGCCTGGCGCTCCTCCTGGGGCCCTGGATTTACACGTTAGCAGGCTAACATTCTAAATGTTACATCAGCTAGGGTCAGCATGGTAACATGCTAACACAACCAAGATATCTCTTGGCTGCATCTTACAGGATAAACACTGCTCTTTTGCTGTCTGCTCTGTGATTTAAAATCAGCCCAACATAGTGGTTTGCTTGGAAACTTTGTCTTATATTAGAAAAATAGTTCACCGAAATGTGAATCAAGCCATGCAGTTGATAAATCTGTAAGAATGTTTACTTGAAAGCAGTTAGTTTTAAAAGTTTCTCAAGAGTTTCCAGAGGCTGCAAGTTGTGCTGGATGTCCCTGATTTGCATAAAGTAGCCTGAGTGTCAATATTATGCAAACGTGCAGTAAGCAACGACATGCTTGAAGCAGCCGCCAGAATTCATTGCTTGCCGGCTGACACCGTAACTGTGACACATCCTATAAATCATTTGCACCACCACCAAGCCACACGTTTGGTATATTAAGGGGCCATCCACGTGGAAACGCTTCTGTGTGTAAATGCACATGTTTTGCATTGTTTTGGCCAACCGTCCACATGGATCCTGTAAACACAGCCCCTGTAAATGCACTTTTTAAAAACCTGGTCTCAGGGTGGAAAAATCCGAAAACACCGCCCTAGCGTTCTCGCGTGGACAGCGAATCTGCATACTTTGCGTATCGATGATCGCCCCACCCCTCAGCCTCTAGCCTTCGACCTCTTAACCCCGCGATGTCTCACAACAATAACAACAACGGCGTACTACTGCTTGTGTTCGTGATCTAAAAGAGCCTATCAGGGTTACTAGGGCAAAATATTATGCCGCTATGCCACTACGCTGAGCAAAAAAGGATTATGGACAAACAACTAGCCATTTTTGTCTTCTTGTTGTGTTCGGTTTCTCCTACTGTCTGTTTGTATACATTGCGCAAGCTTTTTGTGCATGTTCCATCTCTTTTTCTCCATTTTTGGTGAATTTCAAGCACCACCTATAGGCCTGGAATATGAACTACAGCGTGTTGAGTTGTTTTCAGTGGATCAGTTTGAACTCAAATATTCTTGAAAGGATGCTAAGGGGAAAAAAAGATTGTTTTGGTGCGTGTGGACATGGCCTAAGGTTATTGCAGTTTTTCATATCCACCCAACCTTCTTCTGTCTTGGTGTGTAATGAGCTGCTTGTGTGGTTACAGACTTCAGTTATTCCATCCGCCAGTTCCAGCCAATTCTTAGCTGAATATTAGCTAGAACTTTGTATGTCAATTGATTAAAAATGTTTTGGCGTAACACGTTTGTTTATATTATGCAACAGACATAAAAGATAAATGTGAGACAGAGAGGAAAGTTGAAGAGTGACAGTCGTGACCTGGATTTAAACCATTACATCATTCAGTTGCATGTGCTCTTCAGCTGCTAAATCATTTTCAAACAGAAGGTTACTGGTTTGATTTTAAACTTGAAACCATTTGTTTTTAAAATCTAGCAGCATTTATCTGATCGTGCACAAAATGAGTGAAAATCTGCTCTGTAATCAGCCATTGGACAAGAGTTCTGTTTTATCTTTTTTGCTACTCTGAATTGCCAACAACTCTGCCCCGCACTGGCTAATTTGCAGTTTAAATGCATTCATTCGCATCTATCAACAATGAAGCTAGAACAATCATGCACAGATTTGCATTGCTGCGATTTTCACACATTGTGGCCACTGAGGACTGGTTGGGTCTTAAGTCTGAGCTGATAACGACTAAATACTACTGAGATTTATTCTTTTCACTTTTTCATTTCTTGCCTGCCAAAGATGTGAAGATGCATCAGAACACTGTTCATTCATTAGTAGCTCTGTGTGTGTGTTAGCATGTGCATCTACGTGTGAGCAAATGTGCATGCTTTCATTTGTGAAACTGACTGTGTGCATGTGCCAAAGCAGCCTCATGACTTGTTCTCCCACTGAGTCCCTTAATGTGTGGTAATGTTGTGTGGGGGAAACACAAAATAACAAGCGAGGAAAAGACAGGCAGGACGGAGAGATGGGGGATGGAGGGAGAGAGACAGAGAGAGAGAGAGAGTGACTGTGAAAAGAAAGATGAGAACATGAGAGGTGCTTTTGAGATGTAAAACAGCCTTTAGCTGAGCCAGAGTAACACGACAAGGCGTTTAGAGCTACCTGTCATATGAATCACCAGCTGACTTAAGGCATGTGAGTCTGTTTAGGTGTGTGTGTGTGTGTGTGTGTGTGTGTGTGTGTGTGTGTGTGTGTGTGTGTGTGTGTGTGTGTGTGTGTGTGTGTGTGTGAAGTCTCTCTTGATCAAACACATTCTGTCTAATGTGTGTTGGTGAGACTTAAGAAATGAATTGTTTTTAAGTATTTTTGTGAGGTCCCATATCAACTGTGTACCACTTCCAATAATATAGTTAACAATTAACTGTACTTTCTGTAGGCGGTGTGTGGAAGACATGCAGATCCAAGTCACAGTCTCTCAGTCGTCTTTTCAATTCCCCCCTGCTCAACGCTCACTCTTTCCAACTCTGATGTTATCTCTACTTTACTCATTATATTACCCTGCTTTCCACTTTTCTCTCAGTGTACCTTCTTCTGATATTAATGCTTGTCGTCTTTTCATTTCTGATTTTCTGCACAGGTGGAGTTTGACTGCATAAACCCCAAGAAACAGAAGAAAAAGAAGAATTACAAAAACTCTGGAATTATTATTGTGAAGTCATGTAAGGTAAGGATGGATGGATGGATCGTAGTGAGCAAGCTTTGGTCGTGTCATTTTCCAGTGAAATCCTTGTTTTCTCCACTACCTTTATCTTTGGTGGCATCAAAATTGTGGCTGATGGTATCACTGTTTTTGGCTTTTTTTTTTTTTTTTTAGATAATGATAATGGTTAAACATTTAACTGCTACAGAATCCTCAGTTAAGGTATTAGGGTAATCTGTTTTTTTCACTGGCTCTTGATTTAGGTTTTAAAATAACACTGAAAGTTCTTTCCTCTCATAGATTTCAGAATGAACCAGTTTTCATCATGTCCTGCTGTATGCAAACAATACCTCATGCATAAATCTTGAAGTTGCATTAAATCACTCATGCAGAAGTTTCCAAAACACACTTTCAGAAACATAGACCTGATGTTATCTCATTATGTTGCTTTGGCTAACATTTTAAAAATGAAAATGCTAACTGACAAAGGCTGTCTGCATTCTTTTTTTTAAAGTAATGATTACAGTCTTAAATTTAATTGACTTAATTCAAGAGGCATATAGCTGCACAGAGAAACGGAGTTGGGATATAATTATCTGTGAGCTCAGCCTGCAGGGCAATTTTTTTGGTCCAGTTTGGTTTGCAGTTAACATTTATTTATAACTGGTGATTGTTGTCTAAAATCTTTGGATATTTGTTTTGTCTGTAATATGTTTTAAAACTGTGAAAGATGTCTTTCTCACTGTCTCAAAACTAGAACTAAAGGTGACGTTTTCAAATCTCTTGTTTTGTTTGAGCAACAGTCAGAGATATTCAGCAGCAAATCCTCACATTTATGAGCTGGAAGCAGCAAATTCTTGGTGCTTCTGCTTGAAAAAAAAAATGTAATGGCTATCTGAATTTTCAAAATAGTTGCGGATTAATTTCCTGTTAATTGATAATAAATCTTTGTCGTCTGTTTAAGGTGAATTTTCCATTTCAAATATCGATATAATGACTTACAGTCATTAAAATTCTGAGCTAATGGAACACAAATAACTAACAGAATCTATATATTAACAAATCATTCAGTCCATCCTCTCGTCTTGTCACCACAGAATGACCCATCTTGCACTCGACTCAACAAAACATTTGATTAAACCATTGTGGTTTTGATCAGCTGACACAGTTCGTACTGGGCGTTCGTAACTCCCTCTGAAGAGCTAATTAGCGCGGCAGCTTTGAGACCCACAGAGGACACATTAAGCTGGAACACTGAGTCTTTACATGTCTATTGGAATGACATTAAAGCTGTGTGCATATGATGACAAGCTTTCATAATTGATTCTTTCCCTTCTTCCTCTTTTCATGCACACAGTCATGGACTAGCCTTTGTACTGACTTGTGCACATACACTCACACACACACACACACACACACACACACACACACACACACACACACACACACACACACACATATCCAGCACATGCACAAAACTGTTAATACAGTCATTATATTTGTTGGCTGCCAGCGGGGATTAGACTAATGACAGCAAAATCCATGCTAAATATTCATTGTAATTGGAGTGGAAATGGTGTTCAAACATGCTAATAATTGCTTCTCCATTGGTGGCACCTTGAGTCAGAGGAACATGGGCTGTTTTGTCAAAACTTTAGTGTTCTGCTTATGAGTTAATTATTTATTTTTACAGTGTGCTGTGCTTACATAGGTTGATTGCTACACTGACTGTAGTGTAAGAATTAGCAAAACAAGAAATGCTTCAGAACAGACACTTGACCTTAAATAAAAACATAACAGCCTGTGTTTTTATCTGATGTAAATCAGTGATTTAACTGATATGACTCTCCTCTTTTCTTGCTGGTTCTAATTATTTTTCTGAACTGTTTGCTGATGTTGTCATCTGATTTTTAATTCTTTAGATTACAAGAGACTACACTTTTCTGGATTACATATTGGGAGGATGCCAGCTCATGTTTACAGTGAGTACAATATTAGCCTGTTTCTCTGCCTCTGCAATGATGTGATAATGAGATACATGTCTCTGCATGTGTTTACTCTTGAAAAAAGATGGAAAACATTCATATTCTCTATTGTCATCCTCTGGGGCTACAGCTGGATTGCGATCATTTACATAGAGAAAGAAAAAGTGTGAGGGACAGGGACAAGGTGCTGAGACACGGGGGGGAGTAATGGGGTTTTGTCAGACATTGAAATGTCGGTACTTTTGTTGAATTGTGAAAAGAGGAGCACAAAAAGAAAGCAGGAAAAGAATCGAATACCAGATTTGATGTTTTAAAATGGGTGTAAGACACAGAAAGAGAAAAAGGTAAAGAAAGAGAAAGGGAGATTGTACCAGAGGGCGGTAGCGATACAGAGAAATATCAAAGTCTATTTTTGTCTCTTGTTTGGAGAAACTCTTGTGCGCCACTGGTGATGTCACACCTTTGTGTGTAACTGAGAATGAGTCCTGTTTTATAATAGCCCATCTCACGGACACACTCTCTCACACATTGAGATGTTTTTATTATCATCCGGGCTGTTTTGTCCAACAAATATAGCTGCCCTGCTGATGATTCTCAGGGCAGTTCAGACTGACTCACTGCAAAACACACACACACACACACACAGTTACACAATTTCTGAAACCAAATGCACACTTACAAAAATGCAAAGACACACATATGGTGCATATACAATGAGTGAGGACACACTCACTTTGTTGCAGCTGTACATAGGCACGTACACATTGCTACTTTTTTCTTACTTCTGTATCTCTCCAACAATTTCCCAGCTTTGTGAGCCAGAACTGGGCTCCAGATGTAGCACAGTACAGATAATGTAGTTTGTAACATGCTTGAATTTGTAGCATTTCCCTAAAAGTGTGCGCTGAGATTAGACACCTGGGCACCATCTTATAGTGACATTTTTGTCATTGCATTTGTGCTCTCAGAATGTATTGAATCCATGAGTTGTTCTAATGTTTAGTAAAACAAGTTACTTAATACTTAAGTGACAGAACTGACAGAATACTGGGTGACAGAACTATTGGGTGTGTGCTTCGGGTCAGCATGTACCATCACGGTCATGACATTGTGCTTGCAGATAAGAGGATGTCTGTGGACCCTTGCATCTGTGTGGGTGCAGAAGCATAATGTTATCTCACTGTGATATGGTGAACAGCACTGAATTCTGACTGTACTGTCAGTCACTTGGACCAAGTTAACAATACAAAACTGTAACTGAGCTGATCTGAACTCAAATATATTCAGCACAGAGACACAGGAATGTCCCCTCGATCATATCACAATACTATAACATCATGTTAACGCTGCACCATAGTCACTGAATGATCAGCGGATTCAAAAAAGCCAAAGGAAAAAAATGTCTTAAATTTCAAAATGTATTCAGCGTGTTGTAATCATTTGAACCTTTGATTTTGGTTGAACAACATTTCAGACTACAGCACACATTTCTTCTGGTGATCTTTAAAGTTAATAATTGTTTCCATTGTCTTTGGAAAAAATAAATGGTGCCTCACTGCTGTACTGAAAACAACTTTACATAAGTGTCCTTTGTAGCATCTTGCACGTTGCACCTGAACCCTTCTTGATCTTGTTGAAGAAGGTAGAAGCTGTGATTGTGGGTCATATATTTCTAGCTCAAGGTCTTGGTCAAGCACCAGAGAGTTGTTGTGCTGAGGTGACTTTACTTGTTCTGGCGCAGACATGCTGCCAGCGTCACAGGATGTTCTGTACATCTCCTGGGGGGAGATAGCCGCTATTCTGTTAAATTCAGGGCATTGTTAAGGAGCACACACACACACACACACACACACACACAAAGATGATGACAGTATTCACCGTCACTTGTTTTTTTCACCCATCTTATTGTTAGGAACTAGGCTTTAAAGCAAAGAGCATGGTAGTGTTGCCATAGTGACGCATTGTGCTGTTGATGACAATGTTTGCACCACAATGAATGAATGAGGGAGAGAAAAAACTACAGTAGTGTGAAAATGAGCATTAAAGAAGAGTCTATCAATGCATTTTCTTATCAGTAAAGAAGATGGAATCCTCATCATGCATCGTCTGTTCAAAGTAGTATTGCTTTACGTGTTGACAATACATTTACAGCTAAGCAAGAAAATTTGATGTTTATTCTTTTATCAGTTGTTTGACTTGACTATTTTGAAAATGAAAGTTATTTTTGACAATCCAGATGAGTGATGTAAACAAACAAAAACATCTGACCAATCCAACAGTGATCATCCAATTACAGTTTAGCAGCAGGCAGGTCAGTCAAGCTTTGGATCCACAATTTGGAGCAGTGCACATGGTACATCCTGAAAGCGTTTTCCCTTCTAACAAGTCACAATTTATTTCAAATGTTAATGTGGAACACTGTCACAGTGTGCTAGATGTCACTCAAAGTAATACAGAGTCATCATCTAAATCTCGAGCATCACAGAGCGTTATTGTATTTGTTAATTTTCACCAATCTCATAGTGTCATTTTCAGCTGCAGGAGGCAGCTGTTTTTACAGAAAAAGCTCTAAAAACAACTGTGGGCTACTTACTCAGTGACAATGGAGCTAAATGAGAGCGAATATATATAATATGGACTTGCTTTTAAAAGCAAAAATATATCAACAGTTATGTCAACACAAATTGTTTCCGTGGCTCCCAAGTGGCCAATAAATCAGTTATTGTTAGATTTTAAGTGAAAACAAACTGTTTGTCAAATAGGAACATAAGTAGCCAAACAGGTAACATTTTGATGTAACATTTTTCCTTGTCAATCTTAGAATGGGACTAACAACCTCACCAATAAACAAGTACAACATAGTCTTTTATTTCCATATGTTGTACATTAATTTGTAACTGATGAAGATGACCCCTCTTTCTTGTTTTAAAGTGAGTCACCAGGTAAGCTTAAAAAGCCACCTTCTACGAGCAGTGTCTTGGAGCTCATGTTAGCCTATCTAGCTAGTCAGCTACAGCTGAAGAGTTCTGCTTGTGACAGATCTTATTTTCACTCGGCAAAATTTATATTTTCTGTCTAGAAATGAGAAGCTTCTTTTGTCAATTTGAAGACACTGACCAGTTTTAAATGCTGCAAGATTTTTGAGAGATATGCTCCATTATTATTGTAAACTGTATGTACTGTGCTAAAATGTAAAGCTTGACAGGCATAGTAAGACTGATCAATGTGGGCAGGGTTTAGCACAGTTAATTGCACCCAAATGTAGATCTAGATAGGACACATTATCAGTCAGCTGCAATTTAGCTCCCACTTCATCGCTGAATAGCTGATGTAGCACTTAATTCCTCTCGTCTATGCTCTGGTCAGCTCTTGATGACTAGTTAAAACCAGAGTGGAGAGCTTTCACTTGTGCAGTGGTGATAGGATTAGTTTACGGGCATTAGGACACTTTACATCCAGCCAGCTCTCTTTTGGATGATGAGGTGAATGAGAAACACTCCCCCCTCATCATTAGCCAGCATTGGAGTGCCTTAGAAAAAGGCTGGACAGAGTTGGGCAGCTCTCAGCTGTGGAAATACTTCTGAGTGTACTTCTTAGTTTGAATGTGGATATTGCTGAAACATCCAACATACAGTGTTAATAGAAAGATCACAATTTGTAGAATTTGTAGGAACATGGGTGCTTTGATTGGTTATTGATTGATCGATTTCCTCTCTCAACGCCTTGGTTGCTTGTTTTATAATGAGCAGAATTTCACTGAACACTTGCCTGTTCTCATGGGGGTGAGATGAGCAAATTTACGGCGGAATGGGAACTCTTAAATCCTCGCCGCTCCCTCCTAATCTTTTGCCTTTTGTCACAGACCTGCAGCTCTGTCACTGATGCACACACACACACACACCTAATACTGTCTTAACACAGATACTTCCTCTCAACAGCTTACAAACTCATTTACATACACACATGTGAGCACAAACATATGATATCCTCGTCACACGATTTACATACAAACTCCCAAACCATGGCCGTGACACACACGCACCAGCATACACAAATCCACACACAGTATCTTCTCCATACAGACGTTTTGTTGCACATATCTCAGCACTCGGAGCATCACTTATGCTGTAGGTATGCAGCCGCACATTCAGTATCTTAAAAAACACACCTTCCCTTCTTACGCACTCTGAATGAGTTAGACATGCATAAGCACATATAATCTCACACTCAATCAACGATGACATCTTCTCCTCACATATACACTGCCACTTATGCGTGCAGTTTTTGCACACACACGCACAAACACACATGCGCACACACACGCGCACACGTGTACACACACACACACACACACACACACACATACATACACATGCAGTATGAGCTGTTCTGCAGTGTTCAATCAGACTTAGTACTGCTCTAATCCTAATCTCCGGGAAGGGAAAGTCCACCAGGCAGTGTGAGCTAGAGGCAAGAGCAGCGTTTCTCTGTTACACACTCTGACACAAAAAGACAGCCCACTACTGCTGATGTACTGTTTGTGAAAGACTCAATTCAGCTGAATTACGCTGTTATTCATATGTGATGTTTGATATCATTCAAAGCTTTGTACTACTCGTGTCCCTGTGGATTCAAGGAGAAAACAAACTTTACATGAGTCAGAGCTGAGACAAGCATCTTGTATCATGTACATCACTGTTTTTTAGTTCCTGCCTGCTCCTCACTGAAGTGTGCAATGCTGTTAAATGTCATCAGGTCTCAGGGCTTTATCATGTTACTCAGTGAAGTGAGGCCATGTGACACTCGCAAAATATTAAATCCTGTTTCCTCTTCCCAATCCTGATGGCTGATGGTACATTTCTGTACACTATTTTTTTTTTATTTTCGGTCTTTGCGAGAGTAAAACTGTTACTCATGCAATGTTATCACAACATATTTATCATCACATCAATGATGATTATAACTGAATACATCCGCTGTAGATTCTCCAGTTAATATTCAGAGCCTAAAAAAGATTCTTACAGGGGCACTCTGTTGATTTTATACATGGGGGTCAATGTACTCTTCAAGGTTAGTGTTACTAAGCTTGTAAAAACTATTGTATAATGTCTTTTATAGTTCTGGGGAAGATTTCCAGAGTTTTAAAAAACAGCCCTCATGATCTCATAATGATTGAGATTATCTTTGTTTGAGACTCAAATTGAATTACAAAGCTGTAGGTGTAGGGCTTGAAAGATATGGGCATTTCGTGGGTGGGGGAAAAAAAATCTCATTGAGTTGCACCATTTTTTAAACTGTCGCTTGTGTGGGTTGGATTTTCACTCACAAATTAATTGCAGTCACTCCTACATCGTCTTTTTTCATCAGTGCCATGAGCCACTGTCAATAAAACTAATTTTCTCCACATTTTTTTTTACCATGTAAGAGAGGATTTATTATTTCTGAGCCACTGCAAGGTGTTTATGACTATTGTGGTGTTAGCCTGGTCCTGTCATATTACTATGACTAAAGCAACTATGAGCTGACCACCAACAGATGCTTGGAATTACTGAATTGTAATGGTTTTGTTTTAAAAACAGACACAGGCTGTTATGTGTTGGATAAAAGTTGTTATGAGGGAAACGGCACACAAAACTACACTACAACAAATATCAGCCAAAAACAGCCGTTCCTGTAGTAAAAGTCTGGCAGTGAACAGCAGCTCCTGGTTATCTCTGGGAACACCTCAGAGGGAGACAGAGAATAACTCCAGGAGATGTTCGCACACACTCATCCATCCAACTTCCCCTCCATCCATCTCTCTGGCTGTGTAACTGCAAATGAGTCTGAGAGGTCCTGGCGTGAGAATTGGCTGATCCTCAATAAGGCACAGCTGAGAAAACTCCAATGTGAATGTCACTGTCTCAGTGATTTGACAGTAATTTGGCGGTAGTGGAATCCCTCTAATTTAATGCAGCCACAGACGTTTTCTGCCACATTACTGCTCTGAAATATAAAGTAATGAGATGCAGCTCTGTCGCCTCCTATTCATTCTAGTACTGTGCACTCGCTTGTTGAAACTATGTTTTTGTCATATTGTGTTTTGTCTACCCATGTGTTAAAAATTACTGATAGCTTTGTGCGAAAAATAATAGAATCTTGTCTTCCACTGGCATCAAATTTGCTGCCATTAAGCTCAAAATGTCACTAGAGAGGGCACTGGAGGAGAAATGGGGTAATAGTTTTTTGGATGACCTCGTGCAATCAACCCGTCAGTTTGGGTGTACATATTTTTAGGGTCCTAGTAAGATAATATGGAGGTATATCAGAGCTGAAAAATGAACATCAGTGATTTAAACGGCAAGAGAAAATGCAAAATACACTTTCCTACATTTCTAGTTGCACGTAGTCCAAGCATGCACACAGTTAGTTGTTATGGATCGAGAGGAAATGGACAAAAACATGTTTGCCAAATTAGATTTATTTTATTTGGTTTTTGAAAGTGTCCAAAGTAAAGAGCTCCACATTAACATTTTAAATGGATGGAGATTATGCTTTCTCTCTGAATGCAGCTCCAGACAGCAGTCAGCATAGTCAAAGTCACATATATATCTGTATCTATATCTGTATCTATATCTATGGCAAATCTGTATATGCGGTGCTTGCTCTGTAAACTGAGCCAAATTGGGCATAATCCCATTTATTAATCCCTTAATTTTAAGGTAAGAGCTCTCTATGCTGAAGGTGAACAGCTCCAGATCAGAGCGGAATCCAATGTGACCTCAGGTGTTTATTCCTCCAGAATGTCTTTGCACCTGACTCTCTCATCCAGCAGCTGAGCAGAGGCCTCACACCCCCTGCAGCATCATGTCATCCCCACACACGTCCTTGCAATGACTTTGTATGTTATCTTCATATACAAACGCTCCTTAGGAATACAGCCAATCACCATAGAGCCACAATTTACTCAAACTTGATTTTGCATTGCATTGCATTGCATTTGTATTCCCTTTAGTATAGGTATGCCAAGTGCTTTTCAGCATGATAGCCACCCATGCACATCAACACATATACACAGGTGTTAATGTTCACAGGCCATGAACAACAGCAGATGTAGATCTGAAAAAAGGTCCTAAGGCAGTTATCACTTATTACTGAGGTAAAGGCAAAACATCAATGCCATTTTCAGTAGATCAAATTGTCAAAAAATAAAAATCAAAACTGTCATTCCAGTGAGTAGTTCAAGAAGACTTCAACTTCTTCTCAACTAGAGCAGGGATGCCCAGGCCTGCTTTCTGAATCCAAGGCTAGGAGTGCTGTTTGAAGCTGAGAGCCTGTTGGCTGGGGAGTGAAAGTGGTTGGTGTAATAGCTTCAGAGGGGACATAGTCACAGCTATGGCACGAAGCATCTTGATAGGAAAGATGTGGCAGTTTGGAGTACTCTTCACGGACGGTGGGTTGTGTGCTTAAGAAGGCTTTGTCCTTAGTAGTCCTACAGGGAGAGTTTTGGGGTTTACTGTCAGGTCACACAAAAGGGAGATGGAATTTTGGAGACACAATATTACTTTGTCTTATGCTGTGGCCACCATTGGTTGTAGCAAAATGATATGAAGAAGCTCTGTCAGCGTTGCTTCTGATTCATCAAAATAGCTCCCTGCTTATTCTGCTGTTCTGCTGCACTGGCAAGAAAGTTTGCAGTTACGTTAGTTAGTTAGTAAGGAAGACACTGTGCATATCAATCTTGCATGTTGTGCTCACTTATACTGCAAGTTTTAATCAGACTCTCTGCACGACCAAAACATTTTATGCTCACACAGCAGGGATCAAATGACCTTTAACAATGTGGCTGCTTACTGACTATTGACATAGCATGCCCAGGTTTTATTGTACACAGACTTTCCATTGAATGCCAATGAAGTTTGTTCAAACAAGATTAACACCGTCCTCAAACTGCACAACAAATGACAACCAATATGTCAGAATTTGGCCTGAATCTAAAAATAGCCCAAGGTTGGTTTGGACTTAAAACACTCTTGATCTGACTGACTGTCTGTTGTCATTTGTGTGAATTTGAATGCTTGAAGATCACTATAGTTACACACCATGGTTCCGCACAAATTGACTTTGTTGCAGCATGTGAAACCATTGATTTGAGCGATTCCATTGGAATTACATTAATTCAGTGAGTAATGTCACTGTTACACCACTGTGGTCAAAGTTGTGAAAATACACAGTACGAAGCTTCTTTGGAAAAGAGCTGCAGTTTGAGTATGAAGAAAAATCTGTGACTGAGCAACCAGCATTGAAACATGTTTAAAAAGGAAACCAATCCTGTTCAACATACCTTGTGTTGTGATAAACCTTTTTTTACTGTAGGGATGCAAACAATTGTTTTCCATACCATAAATATACAAATTATTATATTGATTAATCAGTTAATCATTTTGTTTGTAAATCTCAAGAAAACAGCAAAAAATGCCCATTACATGACAAAGGGGGCATCATTAAAATGTTTTGTTTTGTTGACCAACAGTCCAAAAACCCAACTGAACTTTAAAGTATTAAACTTACTATGATGTAAGACATAGAAATGCAACAAAAATGCCCATATATGAACCTGGCTCAATCAATTTTGGTAATTCCTTTCTTAAAAAAATAAAAATGATTATCAAAATAGTTGCTGTTAATTTTCTTTGTAATAAATGATTAATTTCTTCTGTAAGATATAACTTTCCAACTGCTCCTTAGTTTTAACTTTGCTCTAAAGGTTCATGACAAAATAATCAGCTCTCCTTTACGCCATTACATTGTTCAATTTCCAGAAATGAACTGTGATCACAGGGGGAAAGATTTGTTCACTTGGTGCCCTGAACCTAGAGTGGTATGCTGTATTGTTTTTTTTTCACACGTTATTCCAGGACACACATGCTCACACAGATACAAAATACCCAACAGCACCCTAATTCTGTCACCATGCATCTCTGTGTCCGTCACTCCGACCGCTCCTGCTGAGCTTCATGCTCCATCCTGTCTCTTCCTACCCTCATTTGCCCAATTTTATCTATTGTACTCACACATCCGCCACCTTTGCGCTTCTACATGTTTCTCTTCCCAGGGTCATTGTCCCCATTGATCCAGGCCATTGTTGTCTTATAACAGTGCAGACAAAGAGAGAAAAAAGACGATGGTTTGCACTGTCTTTAAGCTGATAGGAGGGAGGTGGAGTTTCTGCATCGGATTCTTGTCAGCGCACAAACCACTCTTCACAGCCTGAGGAAAAGCTTGTCACTCTTAATCTCATATTATGTGAGGCTGTGTGTCTCTGCCTGTGTGTGTGTGTGCCTTTGTACTTTGGGTACATGTGTTCAAAGCATCTGTGTGCTCATATTTGTATATACTGTATGTCATCACAATGTCACCCTGTGGTCATCTGTGTTAAAAATATGCCTCTGTGGCTTCAGGGCCATTATGTCTTTTTTAGACACGGCTGTGCTAGAGTATTTCTTTTACCTGTCCTCAGTTGAAAACCTTGTATGTCCAAGAATGACAACATACAAATGAATTCCTTGCAAGATGAATTTCATGTTGTAATTTCATATATGAAATATATAATGTTAATAATTTTAGTTTAAAATATTTAATTAATTAGGATTATTCACATATCAGCTCTCAATTTTTGTGATACAAAAAAGCAGTGTTCAGCTGCGTTATGAAGCTGAAAAATTAATCACATTATCCATCAAATCATATAAATTGGCTCACATGTGATGAGTTTATCATCTTAAAAATCAGATTGTTGATGCTCCCGTTCTCAGTAACAAGATGCTCCAGCTCAGAGGCTGTTTTCAAAACTTAACAGCAACTCAATTTTTATCTCTTTTCCCTTTAGACCTGCACTTCACATTGTGTAATGTCACTGAATGGCAGAAATACAGACAAACATGTCATGTGTGAACCTTGTATTTTGTTATCTTATTAGGCCTCAACAGTCAATTTATGTTTTCAATGAGTTATCAAGGTGTTCTTCTTGAAAATGTTAACAATAATAAAGCAACTGTCTGTACCAAACGTGCAGGAAAACCACTAATATGATGCAAGTATAGCTTATATGCATACAAAGCTTAACAACATTGCAGGTTCCTCAGCTTACCTTGAATTTTTGCCTTTTCTATTTCACCATAGGTTGGTATAGACTTCACAGCATCTAATGGGAACCCTCGAGAGCCGTCCTCCCTTCACTACATTAACCCACTGGGCAGCAACGAGTACCTTGCTGCCATTTTAGCAGTGGGACAAATCATACAGGACTATGATACGTAAGTGTCTGATGCTTCTTGGTTGTTGCTGTGCTGGATGGGCAAATGTTATAATCTGCATTTATTTTCAAATAGAACATTAAGTGGTGAGGTAGGTTGGGTTGTTGTTTGAGTGTTTGTTTTTTTAAATTGAAAAGATCACATCAACTGATAGCTCTAGATGGACCACATGAGAAAGACAATGATTTGTCTTACAGTGTCTCTACAAACACCAAAGTGAATTCATTCAGCAGTGGAAATGAAGTTAACAGTGAGAGAAATGGTTTCTCCTCTATCATTTCCATGAACATCACTACGGGATTTGGCCAAAATTTAAACTAGTTAATCGTTTTTTTAAACTAAAATGTAAAAATCACCCTAATATACACCTTAATCCCATCTACCCATTACCACTGTATAAAGCTTTAACATGGGTGTCAGCGGTGCACAGCAACACACACAGCCATCTATTTTATATTTGAAAGATTTTCAGAGTAAAGTTTGTGTCACTGAAACATACTGAACACCAAATATACCACATACATTTGAATGCCATTCTTGAGATCATTTAACTTAACTCCTCTCTCTTAACAATTATTTAGTGTCATGGAAATCACTATAAGTCAAAAAGACAATACCCTCAGAAAAAGGGGGGCTTCTTCTTTCAGTGAGAAGCTATTTCATGATAATGCTTTAATTTTCTACTAGCTCACAGCATGTTGCTCTGTAAACATCCTTGTTAAACAGGTAACTGGATTCCCACTGCTGTCTAAATCCAGCTTGTTGAATTTGGATGGAGGAAAAAAAAAAGGTTTAACTAACGTTCCAATCTGTTGTCATGGTTTCCTCCTCAGCGACAAAATGTTTCCTGCTCTGGGATTTGGAGCCCAACTCCCACCAGACTGGAAGGTATGTGTCTACTGGGTGGTGGTGCTGGTGTTGATGTTGTTGTTATTGTTTCATGTATGTGCATATGTGTTGTGGACACAGATATATGTTATATGTATGTATGTGAAGGACAACAAGAGAAAAAGGGGGAGTTGTTGTAGGCAAACTTACAGTTAAAGCAAGCCCTGTATACTACATGCATTTTACACACAGACACACAGATAAAACTGTAAGCATTATACATGCATATTCACATGATTACGCAACTGTCAACCCATCTGTGTTGCCATGGCACTGAGCTGATGAAAAGGACAAAGGAGAGAAAGCGGTGAACAGAGGGAGAGAGAGGGAGAAGGAGAGAGAGAGAGGGACAGAGGGAGAGGGAGAGGGTGGGAGGGAGAAAGTGTGGGAGAAATGGACATTATTCACAACAATATTTTACAGTGTAGTCAAGGATTAATATCTTGTTTATTCTTTGTGTTTTTCGTGTCTCCTAAGGTGTCACATGAATTTGCCATCAATTTTAACCCCACCAACCCGTTCTGTTCAGGTGAGTCAAACCAATGACCATCCATCAACCCTTGAAAATACTGTATTATAGAGCTTATACTTGTTTTCTAAGGTAAACATATACATTTTGTAGTTAATCCACCAAAATATATACAAAGTTGGACAGTTCACATTGGAACAAGTAATGTAATGGTCACTTAAACGATCTCAACTCAAGCATTTCTGACCTGGAATAGCTTTTTACTACTGTTCATACAGTATATGCAAATATTTAAAGGGCAGTGTTGTCCAATATATATCTTTATTGAAATTAGTGCTGGGCGGTGTGACCAAAAATGTATATGACGGTATTTTTCAATGTTCTAAAGGTTTCACGGTATATGAGTTTTTTTTTTTCTTTCATGCATAATCAGGTGTTCACAGCATTTTCTACTGGTTGAGAGAGGAATTCCTTCTCTCCCAAAAAGCCGCCCATATTCTCGCCTCCTCAGTCAAACACACGCAGATTTTAAATCCCCACTACTAAAGGAAGCGTGCAGCGGAGCGCCTCGCATTAGCTGCCTCAAGCAACAGACAATTAACAGGAAGCAGAACGAATTTGTCTTCAAAATAAGAGCTTTACATTGCACCCCACTGGAGTTTAGAGCTGGGTTCCTAACCGTTAGTAGCTTGCCGCTACAACAACAAGCTGACAGCTACCGAGGCAGAGGAGACGCTAGCATCTTCCGGATCTCAGCGGCTTTCCAGTTGCTCATCTTGACATCTGCTGATGAAGTCATGAAGTGCAATGTCTATCCTATCTTCACCATAACGTAACACCAGTGCACTACTGTTTACCCTCACCACGCCTTGTAGTTACACCATGCCTGTTTAGAAGCGCAACATTGAAAAGGGTCCGATCTGAAACAGTGTTGCGTAGCTTAGCATTCCGAACGTTGTGTAATCAAATACACTGGTGTGGCGGTATAATAAAAATCCATAACATAATGAAAATATACACTGGTATTCGGTGTGAACCGGTATACTGCCCAGCACTAATTGAAACTCTCATTAATGTGAACCATTGCAATAGTGATTGTGATAATAATACAAACTAAGTGGACTCTGCTGAGCCATTATCAAGAACCAGCTGAACCTGTGTCTGCTCTGATGCACTCAGCATGCTGACTTGTTTTTTGTTTACAACTCCATTCCACTTATAATAACATCAGCTGAACAACACGGTCGCTTATCTGAACTTACAGGTTTTTGTCCTCTTTGTGGCCTGTCTTCTGCCAGCAAGCTGTATTAAAAGATAGGAGTTGCTTAGCTGTTTCTGTCCCCATCAAAATGTAAAACACGATGCAATATGTTTACAGTGACACTGTCAGGCACATATTGAAATAAGACTACACTAACAAAAGGATTGTCACCACTGCCTCAGAGACTGAGACAGACTTCTAGTTCAATGAAAAGGATAGTAGATTATAGTTACATTATTTCTAGAAACATCCAGGCTGAAGGCTGCCATTTTGACTATTTGGATGGTACAGGGAATGCAATAGAAACAGAATGGGGTGTTCTTCAGTTTTACAAGAACGCAGGACAACCAATAAAATAAATAGACATGCCATCTTCAGATCATGTGACAACAGCAGGTGCTGCACTCCTCTATGAGTGTCTTGCTGACTCTTAGTAAATAACACCTTCACACTTCACCTACACTCTCAAGTGAGGGCGTTTGTCTAAATCGGCAGTGTGAACACCAGCGCACACTATGACACCAAACAGTTGCTCCTGACAATTCAGACCAGTGAACGATCCAGATAATTGATTGTGAAGCTTTTATGGATGAGAGGCAAAACATCTTCCAAAATTTTACAGCAAGTCATATATCGTTTGAGCACCTTAACAAAATATATGATCTGGATGACAGAGTATCTTTACAAACATTCAATGATATGTCCCTCCTCTGTGAGGATTAAGTATGTTCAGGCTGCTCAAGATAGAAAGTTTGAGATTTCAAATTCTATTGTTAAATAGTGTCAAGCAAATATCAAGCTAGCAGATCGTGTCCAATAGTGTCTTCAGCCATAACAACTGCATAACCAGTCAGTCAGACAGACAGTTGATAGGTTTCTTCTGTCTCAACAAGCTTGCAGCAAAATTTGAGAGTCAGACATTTGAAGTTATTCATGGTTCCCAGAGGATGAATCATTATGACTCTGGTAATATCCTAAACCTTCCTCTTGTGCCAGCAGGTGGTTTGACAAATGTGACAACAACTATTGGATGGATTGCCTGCAATTTGAATAAACACATTTATGTCCCCCTTAAGATAAATTGTTTTCCCTCTAGAGCTAGTATCGTGTCAGAATCTGATTTTTTTCTGATTTATGACTGAATAGCTCTAAAACTAATGGCATTGCCTCAACTGTACTTTTGGGTAGTGCTAATTAACAAATGTTAGCTTTTTAACAAGTAGTCTCCAAGTAGTCTATAGCCCCTCATAGCTGCTAGCATGGCTGTGAAGTCTTGAAAAATGAGTGCTAGTCAACATACTCATTTCCCTCAGCACCATATTTAGTTGAATTTTACAAACTTAAAAAAAAAAAAATCAACTTGCACCTTGTTTCATAAACCACAAAGGAAGCACTTATTTTTTATTTATTTTTATTTATTTTTATTTATTTATAATTTGGTGCAATCTGATCTCTGAAGGCAGCATTAGCATTTTAAGATGCAAATGTGTTTATTGACAAATGCAAATGACTTGAGCACCAACTACTGGGAGCACAACTGTGACACTCAGAATGCTTTTATGAAACACATATTTTAGCCTTACAGAGGCAGAGAGGTTATGCTAAATAAAAGCATTTATTCTCAGCCCTCAAATGAAGAAGACCTGTGTCAGAACATGAAGTAATGTGTGCTTCTTAAGAATAGATGTACGGCTTGTCTTTACTGAAACATTTCCCTCAATAAACAACCCTTTCTTTGGAAAATCAGAAGATGTACTGCTTCTCTACAAAGTATAAGAGAGCTCATTTTGTTTCCTTGAAAAAGGCCACAACAGCCTCCAGTGCACTCTGGAATGAAAAGATGTTTAGGACCAAAGAAAAAAAAGCTGATTCGATTACTATGGCTGCTATATAAAACCTTTTTATACTGTATACAGTGCAATATGCAACCATCCTCACAAGGGGTTAGCAATGCATTTGAGAACCAAATGGCTGTTTGTTCTTATCCATTGCTATGCAGTTGAGTGTTTGTTTATTTTTTACTTTATCCAGTTGGCTCATTACATATCAACTCACCAAGGTACTCCCATTTCATGACATAGGTTTTCTAAAAAAAAAATAATCATGTTAATTGTCATCTTAATGGGAACCTGCAAAATGCTATAACTGTACATCAAATACTTATATAGGTATGAAATTTGGTTTTGGCCCTCAGAGCAAAATTTTTGTGATTCTTTGTGTGTATATTTAAAACTTCACTAATTGCTTTTTTCAGTTGATTAGATCGAAATTTGTACTTATTGTATATCCAAGAAGCCCTCGGGAAAGTTGGCAATATCCCTGACCTAATTGCAATGTAGCTCACAATCGAGGAGGCCTTGCTGTTGGCATTTTGCACTTAAGGATAAAATGATCGTAGCACCTTATTTAGAGACTCTACACTACAGTTAAACAAGTCTGACGACATATTTTTCTCCTCTAGCCAGTGTTTTAAAACTGATATGGCCCATACTGTTCTCTTTTTGGTGTTCAGTTCACGTTGATCCTCTTCTTTTTTATCAATGTCTCTGTCATCCAAAACTTTGTGCCATCTCGCTTCTCCCTCTTCTCTGCTTTCCTCTCTTTTTCTTTTCTTGACCCGTGACGACAACTCAGCCTTTAGCCAAGAGTTGAAATCACCATCTTTTCCAAAAATATTAAAATTAATTTGAAACTCATCCATACTAGTGGCCTAGGAGTACGTTTTTCTGATATGAAGTAGGTAACAAATCAGCTGAGGTCTCTTAGCGACCGAACATGCTGGGGTGATAAGTGACTGGACTACTTGCGAAGCAGAGATTCAAGAACGCGGAGTGCTATGAAATATGTGAATCAGAGGAATATTTGACAGCAGTCAAATATGCTTAGCAATTATATTAATTTATTATACAAAAATAATTGACCACCGAACTTTGGGAAGGCCTATTCAAGTGAATGGAGCATTCTACAGCATTAAGAAGAGCTGTGTAACAAGATAACATAGTAACTGTAAGTGTCTTTGGCAACAAGGAGCGTCTGTCCTCCCGCCTGTCCTACCAACTGTCCTACCGACTCCTTGTCACATTTCTGCCCGAGAAACAGCGTCTGTCACCGGCATAAAAACTTTTACTCACCAAGTGTTTACAATGAAAAAAAATCTCCACGAAGCCCTGCCCCCCAGACCGAGACTTCAGTGAACTTTCCCCCAGAAAACAGCCTCCGTCCCCACGAGTGACAGAGTCAAACAGTGACCTGTTCACTGATGGCGATTGTGTAATTATGTATTTCAGCGCGAAAAATGTAACAGGATGTTTGGTGGGTCAGGATCTCAATCACAACACATAATAACAGCATCCATATGATTATAACTTATCTGTGGATTTAGATTGACAGGGGGACACTGGGGAAACACCTTGAAAACACACAGACGTCATCATCGAGACGTGTACCGTCACGTCTCTTTAGGAGCTGCAGTGCCGGCTTTCTGTGTGAATTACACAGCAGTTCGTCTTAACTTCAGCAGTGCTTCGCTCTGTGTGAACAACCAATGGTGGAGAATTGGCGAACCACTGCTGTGGTATTAATGCGTCTTCTCCTGTGTGAAAGGGGCTACTTATATCTCAGAGGGGTGGATCTGGACTGGAAGTTGTGTTGTGATTCTGCCCTCTCACACCGTGAGACAGGTGTGTGGATCTGAGTGTCGCGATTTCAGTTTCGATATGTGTATCATTGTAGCCCTAACATTTTTATATAATTTCCTTAAAAACTTTAAATACTTCACAGCTCCCTTAAAGAAACAGAAAGATCTGCGAGTCGCTGAGACAGGAGGTTTGTGTGAACAAATTGGCTGGTTGAATAAGCTGATTGGAGTCTAAAAGAGCTGAGAAACAATGATATGTGCTCATGAGCTTCTGGCCCTCTGAAAATGTCTCATTTGAGTTGGGAGATATGCTCAACTGCAATTTTCTTTTAAATATGTGACCCAGCTTTTGTTACCCCTTATCACAAACCTTCTTTCCTCCTCCGCTTTCTATTTCTTGCCTGCCCACAGCATTTCTCACCCGTCTTTGAATTAGAATGTGTTGAAATTTAAATCCTTTCTCTCTGTCTGTAGGTGTGGAAGGGATTGCCCAGGCCTACTCCGCCTGTCTGCCTCACATTCGATTCTACGGCCCAACAAACTTTGCTCCAATCATAAGCCATGTAGCACGTTTTGCTGCCCAGGCACTTCAACAAGAGAAAGCAGCGGTAGGTGACAACAACAACTTATCTGTTTGTCTGCCTTTCCATGTTTTATTTGTTCTTCAGTAAAACTTGTACAATGGAGAAGAGAAGAGAGAGACAGGGTTAATACAGTGTGTAAAACGTGCAAATACATCAGCTGCAGGGTTGTACCAGACTCAGAATTTTGTCAGATGAATCTGATTTGGCTGTTCAATACAAAGACTTGACTTTGAACTTTTTTTATGTACATTATCTGGCATCAGAAAATTCATTGGCGTGAGTTTCAAAGATATCTTCGACCACATTAGCAGAGTCAAATGCAATGGAATTGCAGCACCATATTTTGGAGCATTTACAAATCTATAAAAGGCAGCTGCATATGATGCAAGATTAGAATTGCTGTCTATTTCAATTGCCAAAATGTAATTACACCATATGAATTAGTAGTAACAACTGTAGGATAGATTGTCACAATATTTGGTGAAGTCATTCGCGTTCCCCTCCAGATAAACTGTTTTAAATGTGATGATCCCACAATTTTTCTTTAGCGCCAAGAGATCAAGATTTCAATCAGTCCAATACTTGGGTTTTTGTCTGTGTGGAATAAGAAATTAACTTAGCTTATTTACTGTGACAGTGCACTTAGGCTGAGTGTGAGGCAATGTGTTTGATGTTAAGGACTTGACATCAGTACTTGGCTGCTTGCTAGGGGCAAGTGGACTCTGTATTTTGGCGAGTGAAATGCTTCATGCAGTTGTCTGATTGGGAAAAAAAATGTGATGTCTCATGTAAGTTTATCTGAAAATGAAGATTTTCATTTTTGAGATCCAACCTTGAACTGCTCAGTGTCTTTCTTGAGATATGTCTGACGCTGAATGTGTTAATGGATTATACATACATTTACTATGACTTCTTTCAGTCAGACAGTCCGCTTTACTTCTCACAGACTCACATGCCACCCAGTCTCAACAGTAAGTGGTAAAATAGCAGATCACAGCTGCGTACATAAAGATCTTTACTTTGTAGATCAGTTTAGATTAGATACCGGTACATCATAATTCTTAGGACCATATACATTTTCTACCATCCTGAAAGTGCACAGTTTTGGTTTAGTGTATATATCATCAGTTGCTCTTTATACTGAGCAAACACAGATGTTCAGAACAATCAAATGCAAAGCTTTTTTAGATATTCAGAATTGCCTCATCTAATCCATAGTTACAGAGCAATGTGCACACATCTCTTGACCTGTTTCTTTTCACAGTGTTATTGTTCCTTCTGTACTTGTTGCTCAAAGACGACTGCCGTTCTCCTCGATGAACACTGATTTGACAGCTCACACATCATTTAATGCTCCACCACCTCTTTCATTTCATCTCTTCACACGATTCTGTACCTTTGTCAGTGCTATCAAACAGCTCTTCAGGTTTACTTGATCCCTTCACTGATATCCTCTTTCATCATCCGATACATCACTTACTGTATTCTCTGCTTTCCAATCAGCCTGCATGATGAGGATAAACCCATTATCTGCCTTCATTAGCACTGAACCATTTTCCTTAAGCCTGTCCAGTAATATTTCCTTTTGTATCTCCATTCCTGCTGTCTGTTGGCTTTGTGTCAGTACATTCATATTTTTTCCTCTGAGCCAATGGGCCACCCCCTGTCGTCCTCTCTGCTTCTGTAATCCTAAGTGCACATCCCCACTAACACAAAGGTGTGATCATTCTGTAGAGCAGATTCCACCAATAAAACACAAAGATACCACTAAATAATATATTTCACTCATCAATCGTACAGTAGGAGGACAGTCAGAAGTGACTTCCTGTCGGGGCAGAGTGTACTCATAATTTATCTTCTCTGTTTGGCATGGCAATGTGCATTTGTTGGCCTTGAGTCATGGCAGGGAGGAGTGTGACAGACTGGAGTGACAACTTCTGTCCTTTCCTCTTCCATCTCACACCTCTCTTCAGCTGAGACACTGACCAGGCATTTCACACATTTTTGGGCTTAAAAGCCTGACATGGAAGCACTCTCCATCTCATTTTCTCCTGTTCTGTGTCACCTTATCTGTAGTTCTCCTGCTCTCCTGCATCTCCTTATATGCTGGCAGCAAGGCTCAGAGGGATGACATTGTGGGTCAGTCGGTCCATTGCTTTGGTTATCTTGACAACTACCAGGTCTTGAAATTTGATACAGACAGACATGGTCCGCAGAGAGTGCATCTTAATAACTCTTGTGACCCCCGATTTTTCTCTCAGCACCACCATGAGGTTGATGTTTTTGTTTTTTAAATGAAATGTCCCAACAACTGTATGGATTGCTGTAGGTTTGGTACACACATTAATGCCCCCCTCAGGATGAATTGTGATCACTTTGGTGATCTGCTGACTTTTCCTCTAGCGCCTCTATGACATCAGTATACCGTACTTCCATCTGGTGAACCACTGGATTTGATACCTGAGGCAGTAACACATAAAATCCAAATTAAGTACAAGCCTAAGGCTGAGTCTCACACCCAAGACAGATATCTATTTTTGTAGTGTTGCTTGTTAGAAAGTCATACAGTAATCCTCGAGCTGCAATACAGTCTCGATCAGGGAGGACTCTGTTAATAATGAGCTGTTAATAAGAATTAACAATAACAGTGTCAAGAAAGAAAAAAACACTGTTATGCTCTTTAACTGTTATGACTTTAAAAGCAATCATTAGCTCCTCTCTCACAATGATTACGTTAATACAAGGCTTTAGTAGTATAGAGTGTTTCTTTACACCAACCAGCCACAGATTTGAAAGGACTGACAGGTGCCATCTCATTACACTGCAAGGTTGTGCTGGGAAACTTCTGGTCCTGGCATTCATATGGATTTTCCTTTGAGAACTCCCATCCGACTGCACATTGTTAGAGACCAAGTACACTGCTGCTGCTGGTCTAAATCTAAGGCCCATTCATTAAATGTTCCAAGTATTTCTTAATGAGGAATGTTCTTTTTATACTTTTTTCGTGCTTGTCTAATCACAGCCCTCACTTGCAGCCCCCACATCACACAGTCAAGCTGGTGTTGGGCTAACACACTAAATATCTGGCTTTCACATCTGTTTTTCATTGTTATTTGCATAAAAATATGGGCTCTTTTCACATTGGCTATACAGAAGTCTCAAATGAGCAATGTTTGGCTTGGCTGCTAAGAGATTATTTAAAGCACAACTAAATCACAGCAAACTCAGAGCTGGCCGTGTAAAATGAACAGAACTAGTCACTCCATCACCAACGAAACAATATTTGGATAAATAGCTCATTGTGCAACTGAGGGAAGCTTCTTCCTGGATGACTGATTGACTGACTGAGGTGCATCCGGATGTTTTGATTGTAATGTTTCAGACTATGTGACTTCACTGAACCTTAAACAAGAAAAGTATTGGAAGAAACACAGGACACAAAAATTAAGCTGAAAAAAAAAAATGTAATCGCAGTTTGGGTAAGTGCATAATCCAAATTGCAAGAAGCTGCAATTTTTTGATAAAGGTAAAACAAAAGGTGACAAATAAGCATCATAATGAAGCAGTGTAGTGCTGCAGAGATGTTCTGTCCTATAAATCTTGTTCTCCAGATGCAAAAAAACATGTTTGTTTGGTTTAGACCCCAACAAATGTCACATTGTTAAGACGTCAGTAGTTTGTGAAAATTATGACAAAATAATTATCATTCTTACTAATCCTGAATCATATTGCAATCACTATATCTGTCAAAAATAATTGCAATATGATTTTTTTTACCATGTTGTGTAGCTCTAGGAATGACAGTACCTCTGAGGCTCAGTGCGATGTTCTCACTGGGATCACTCATAGACACAAACTTTCAACAAATCCTTCATGTCCCCCTCTCGTATGTATCCAGTGGCATATCTCCTGCCTAAATCTGAAGCGAGTGCAGTAGCTGGGTATCATTATGCTCCCACAGTGCTTTTTGTCCCTAATTGTACCCTGTCACCCTGCAGAGAACAAATACATGAGAGAAATGCACAAAGGATCGTACATCTGTGCGTTGTGTGTCACAAGCCTTTTGTTTCTGTAAGGAAATGATTGCAGACCCTTTTCTTGTTTGATATTACAGTGAGTTCAAACAGGGGTGGAACATGGGAAGGAGTAACAGACAATGAGATGTGACAGCCGCAGCAGAAGTGTGTGTGGACCACATACTGGGGTACGGGTTAGACTGGTGTCGGTGTGTGTTGGGGTAAGTGGGTGGGTAGGTTGTAGGCTGCACAAATCGGCTGCTGCTCTGTGCTCAGTGTTCTTGTTCCTCAGATAATGAGAGAACCTGCGACCAGACTCTGTGACTGTACGAACACACTCCTGCTACTGACACACACACACACATTCACAGGCTGCAGGCTAGTGTAGTTTGTGCGTGTCCCAGTGTGTGAGCGACCCTGTCTGTCTGTGTGATAATGATTCTCTAATGAGCGCTGCTGTTAGCACATTAAAGAGACAGGCTTCAGAGCCCTCCCTGCGCGCGCGCGTGTGTGTGTAGCATGGAAGTGCGATTTTGTTCAGAGTAAAGTCAGTGTGTGTCTTGTCTTCATGTTGTCTGTTCTTATCATAGGATAACCGATCACATTCTAGTACACGGGAGAGATGCACATTCCTTGGGTTGTGTGTGTTTCAATGTGCCTGTATATGATCTGCCTTACATCAGACCACAAGGCCAGTTTTAATAACATATGGCTTCATGAGAACTCAAACAGCAGAGCCTTTTTTCTTTCAAATGTGACTGTATAACCATTTGCTATAAATGGTCAATTCCTTATTGCTTCAGTGTCTGAGTGATTAGGCATTTAAATGTATCGTAATAATAAATTAATATCATTTGTAGGCTATATTGCGATTCATGATATATTTCTCAATTTTTAAATCTCCTCAATTGTACTTCATAAATGTCCTCTTTTATAACTAAATTTAACCATTTATTACAGATCTCAATCAGATTTCAAATTCACTTTAACCAGTTTTCTGGCAATATATGTCTTGACATATCACAACACCCAAATCAATAACCACATATAACACAATATATAGTATCATATCATGATCACAATATGATTTCAACATATTACCTTCATACCTTTATTGATTGACATTACCTGTTGCAGAATGCTTTACAGTGGTCATTATAGCTATGTGGCTGCTAACATCCAATCATATTCGAGTCAGAATCAATCCATCAATTGGCTGATATTCTAGCTTAATATCAGCCTCACAGATATATCGATATCAGCGTATACGTTGTCCAATATGTGCTGACATGAAAATGTAATTTTTAGAGATTATAATGCAAAAATAGTTGCTTGGGGTAGTTTATCATTCATAAATTCCCAGTGAATTTTACTGTTTCAGTGCACTGTTGTCAATTTAGACAGTTTAAACAGTGAAATATCTTGTATCCATCAGATAACTGTCACAAGTATTTGATAATCATATTTGAGCAATCATTGCAATAAATGTGTGTATATTGGCCGATATGTAGACATATTTACATTGATATTTTGTATGTTGGGTATGAAGCGCCTGCATTCTGACACGACACAGCTTACTCAGTGATTACATTATACCCTCCAGCACCCCAACCTTCTAATGTAGTGTTAGATTTTAGCTAAGTATATTTCACTGACAGGACATGGAGCCCTGAAAGTGCTTTACTTGTCATTTTTATGTTTTTTGTAAATAAAGAAAGATGAGACGTGCCTAGTATAAATTCACCCTTTTAATAAGATTACACAAAAGCAAATTTTTATTGTGATCCGATACTTACCACTTGTACTCCTAATGCATTCATTATGTTCCTCCACTCATTTATTCTGGGTTGTTATTTAGGTTGTAGGTAAGTTTACAGAAAAAAGAAAAAACATGAACACAAATCAGTTACAACATCCTACAAGATATCTCAGTCAGTGCCAAAGTCGATGCCATTTCCCTCCTGATTCACTAAACTGTTTGTTCTTCCTTTCCTTTTTTTTCTCTTCCTGTTTTTTTTTTCCCATCATTTTCCCAGGAGCAGATGGTGTGCTCTGCCATGTGAATGGAGCCCAACTTGCTGTAGTGCAGAAAAGCTTTCATTCTGTTTACTATTTTTCTCTCCCCAGTGCAGTGTTGTCCGGCTCCTGTCGTCACTATCACTCTCTTAAAAGTTCAGTTGCTGTGTTTTTCATTTCCCTGTAGTCTCTGTCTTTGTAGTAATAGTACTAAACCCTCTCTTTTTCTTCAACATGACATGTCTCTTTTTTTTGTTGAACTCAACAGAGATTCCAGATTTAGCAATAACATGACATAAAAATGTGATTTCTCATCTCCTTTTGTGTCTTCTCTCCCTACTTCCCCTCATTCCCTCTCCACAACTCTTCCCTTCTACCATCACCCTTCCCATCTGCAGCAGTACTTCACACTCCTCATTATTACAGACGGTGTCATCAGTGATATGGACGAGACGCGTGATGCCATCGTACAGGCGTCAAAGCTTCCCATGTCCATCATCATCATTGGTGTGGGCAACGCAGATTTTGCTGCTATGGAGTTTTTAGATGGAGATGCCAGCGTTTTGAGGTCCAGCACAGGAGAGGAGGCTGTTCGAGACATCGTGCAGTTCGTCCCTTTCAGAGATTTCCGTAATGTGAGTATTGGTCTCAGGCTGTTCAAAAATGACAGCCATGGGGATGATATGGAGCCTGCATGCACTCCAAAACAGAAAGTAAAACGAAACTGGACTTAGTACTAAATGGTACAGACCAAGGAAGAATTTAAATTGGTGCCAGTAAGGTTGGTAAGTTTGTGACTTCCAATTATTTTGATTTGCTTTTGAATTCTGCTATGTAGCAAAACCAAGTTTAGCAAGAACATAATTGCAAGTGTACTATACAGTGCTTAAAATATACGGACACAGAAAAAGTACTGATAAGTGCTGAGTCTGAGTCGTAGGTATCCCTGTTCTCTTGTTTGGGTTGTGCACTCCTAAAAACACACTGAATACAGCAGTTACAGCAGCTGTGTGGACATTCATTGATCATTATTTGGTTCTTTTGCAGTTTGATAGGTGATCTATCCCGCATTGCTTCGAAAGATGCTTCTATAGCACAGCAGTATTCTGTGATGATTCTATCAATAGAAATGAATAGGTATACAGGAAAGAGTCACTTAAAATGAAAATGTATGGTAAACAGCAGCATTCTCCTTTACAGCTGAAAAGATGGCACTGTGCACTACGCGCATGGTTTGTGATTTTACCTTGCCAACGAAAATACACACCACAGTCATAATGTATTCATGTTGTGGGGCAGTTAGCTCTGAAAATAAATAAACTTTAAATAAACGTATCTTTTATCTCTTTTTATTGAAAAACATGGGGTCTGACCAATAACTGGGAAACAATCAGTCTTGTCAATAGCCTGATGTAAGAAATCTTGTTCGCTGCTTAAGTAGGCCGACTCCTTGTATGGACCTAGCTGCAGAGATGATTTCTAGTCCCTCTTGAGTGAGCCATTAATGCTTTCTAGAGATGGTTTGATTTCCCAAACGGAATAATACCTAATAACCTTGTTATAACTAATATAGCTGGCAACTAGTTTGCCTTAAAAGCATAAAACATGTCAACAATGTATCTGCAGTTTATTTCTGCTGGCCAGAAGATTGGTTATTGCATGTTCATGTTTAAAACATGTGTGGACTGTTCCTTTAGAAGCTGTGGAATGTCTTTAGTGGACCAGTGCTGAACAAGAATATATTCAGATATTCGTAAAGTACACATCGTCTCTTTGCATAGAGGCAGTTTGTGGTGAATCATCGACCAGGTTTAGCAGCTCTTGGTGACGTCTGACGTCTTTCACTCACTATTTGCTGAGATGCCAATTAAGCTACCGTTTTGACTTGCTGATGTGATTTGCAGTGCCACTTTGACTCCATCTTAGTTCTTTGCAGAGTCTTTACCTAATGACATGATGTCATGCTGTCTGAGTGTGAATGTGTTACCTAATGGCAGCCTGTTGCTACTCAGACTGTAGCTGCTCACACACTGCACACATACGGAGTGTGTTAGCTGAGGAGCGCTGCCTGCTTATCTCTGGCTTGACAGAGACACTGCGTGTGTGTGTGTGTGTGCGTGGTGCGCAGTGTTGACTGTACATGTTAACAAGTGTTAATGTGAGTGTCTCATGAGCACATGGACTAATTTGTGTGTGTGCACATTTGTAGGCTGTGTACCGGAGGCATTTTTGGCCATTTTTGTAAACTGTGTGTGTGTGGGTGTGTGTGTGGGCTGATGGTGGGTGAACTGACTTCCTCTGTAGTGGGAGGAACAGACAGTGTTTGCTGGCTTCATTCCAGTTTGTCGGTGGGAGGGCGAGAGACAGTAACAGACATAATAGAGAAGGAGAGGGAAAAGTGCGGTAGAGACACAGGAAACTTAATAATGAGAGTGACCTGAAATAATGAGCCGTGTTGGCAGGCTAACTTTTACTACAAATTATTATCTTTGGAAAGTTGGTACAGTGGGTGGTGATGAGATACCCTGAAACATTACAGTTACTGTTCTAATATCATTTATTGTCATGGACATGTTGCATCATTCAAACTTATGTTAACATTTTTGACATTTAGAATAAGATTCATTACATTCAACCTTAAAGAACTACCCATAATAAACTCAGAAAGTTATTGTTTTACATTATTGCTGAGGCAACAATACAAACTCAGAAATACTTTTTTGATATATTCTTCCTCAGGGGAAATCAGATCCCCAAAATATCGTATCAAGTCAGACTGGTAGCTTCTTAGAAGGTTCCTGTAAATATAAACACTGTAAAACAGTATAAAACTGTGTTGTCCTTTGAGGACACTTTGTTTATCACTTTATTCAGTGAAGATTTATTTTTGTCACTACTACATACTGCACCTTTAAATGGGAGTGGGATACAACCAGGAGCCATGGTTCTGAGACCTGAGAGGCAAAGTGGGCCTGAATGAAATGTAGCCACTCATTGATATATGGTTCAGATATACACATAAGTTTGACACGTTTTGGTGCAAAGACCTGGAACCTCATTTATAAGTGTCGCATATACACAAAAAACACTTTTCATGCATAAATATGAATATATTAAAAATAAATATATCTTTGATGAGGAAATGTGTGTATATTTATGAAAATCTTTGATGCATCCATATGAACATTTTGGGAACGGGAATACTGGTGATACAGTCTGTGAGGTGTTGAAATGAAATCAGACTGTGTGATGCCTTCACTTAATATCACACATTAAAGCTACAGGTGTATTGACATATAGGGTGGCAGAGTGGCTGAGACACAGACTCCATTCACCCACTGTACCATCAGAATGATTTTAAAGCTGTTACTTGAAGGAAAAAAAGTTTCTTAATTTTGCTTTAATTGTAGATCCAGGTTTTTATTTGTTCTGCTTTTGTGCTGAACAGAATTATTTCCTAAACATTGTTTAATTTGAAAAAATATGAGCTATTTCAAATGTTATACTGCACAGTACATCATCTGTGCTGTTTCAACATAGCAGCTTCCTTATGGGGACCAAATGATGAAATTGTTGTGATCATAAGTTACATAAATCCATGATAACTTAACAGAATTAAAGAACCGCAGAACAGAGCGTCAATAGTATTCAATAATACTGTGCATATGTCACCAAATGTGTGTTATTTTCATCTAGTTTTTAATAATGCAAATGAACAATGTCTGGAAATAAAGCCAGCGACAGCTCTTGCTCATGAGTCCTAACAAAATGTAACCAAAATAAATAATATAAATATAAATATAAATATTTTATATTTATATATATATATGTTTTGGCAGGGTGTGAAGTAGTCAGTCTGACTGCTGTAAACATAAAGATGCTGTAGTGACCCTTGTGTGTAATGCTGCAGGGTGTAGCACAGACTTGTAGAGGGGTGCACAGTTCAAAGTTGATTTAGGACCCCAAAAAATGTGTACTGGTAGGCTTATGCAAAGTTTTTTTAAAATCAGAATATAACTTGCCATACATGGCACTATACAGTAAAAAGCCTCATTTGTACATAAACAAGCATTTTGTGTGTGTTTTCTTTGTGTGTGTGTTATGAATGAGGCCGCACAACTTTTGTGATTTAAACTGCAGGAAACTAAAAGACCGAGGAGACATGGCACTAACATTAGCCTGGGGAAAGACTTGAAAAGTCTCTCTAAGCAGCAATAACATAGACCACAATCACCAGTATTCTAAGGATTTGTCAGGATTCATATTGTGCTCTCTTGCTCTTGTTCTCCGTCAGGCTCCCAAGGAGACACTCGCTAAGTCGGTCCTGGCCGAGCTGCCTCAGCAGGTCACCCAGTATTTTAAACAGCGGAATCTACCGCCCATCAACCCGGCACCGGAGTGAGACGCCCCGAAGACGAGAGCCCGCACGCTGTACAATAGCTGAACTAAACCTCTCTTCTTGTTAACAGCAAACAATACAGAGTGAAAGTGTGTATATCAGCTGTGAACAAAAATATGTTGTGAACAAAAAAATCAAACATTGAAGAACCCTTCTATTATATTTGCAAAGTATTAAAGAATGTTTCCAGTGTGAATCCATCTGAAGTGATATTATTATAGAACTAAGATGATAATGTGCAAAGGACCTTGCATGTCTCCAGTGATGGCAGGTGTCCAAATGATATAGATATATATCAATATGCAGCTAAAACACTGACCTTTTAGAGAGATGAAAAATATCTGGATTTGTCAGGATGTAGGTTCTTTTGCTTTTTGCATGTGTGTGTCTTGTGATTGATACCATGTGATAAATACAACTCCTTGGTGTAAAGTCCCTCCTAAGCTGAAATATATCAGTGGTTTTATTCCCTCCTGTTGTTGTATGGATCCTTTCCCGGTGGCGGATCAGATGAAGGCTGTTTGCTTTTGTGCTCACGTGTGCAGAGTCACAGTCTGAGCCTGAGCAGAGCGCTGTTTCCTCACCCCTGCTCTGTTGTCAGGGGGTGTTTTTTTTCCCCCCTTTAATTTGGAGAAAGGCAGGTTATGAAGCTTCTCTATGCTTTGATTTGATTCAAGAGGACAGAATCAGAGGAGGAGGAGGCCATCGTGGCAGCTGTAGCACTAACACAGAATAGATGTGGGATACTGTGAACACATTAGGCTGTTAAATTTGGGGCCATTTTGCACGCTTTTGCAAAATCCTTTGACTTCTAATGATTTCGGTTCATCCTGCATGTTGCCAATATCTACTCACTGTTTACAAACTGATCACAAACGCATGTTATTTATTTTCTTCTCAAATGATGTATTTATCAGATTTTGTAAATATTCTATGAGATTCTCTTTAAAGGAAGGAAGTGTTACATGGCGGGTGTCAGAGAGGCTGTTAGTGTCAGAGTTGTGAGGAGAGGAAGCAGAAGAGGAGATCCTGATATGCATATATATATCGAATGTATATTTATATGATGCTGTTTATGTTCTGATAAGCCAATGTTTCTGACATGTTTTTAATGTACTTTTTATGCAGTGCTGAATTGTGTACTTCAACTACTATTATGTGTATTGCTGTGCATCTTTGTACTAAATGTGTTGTTGTTAATTTTATAAAAGTTGTGTCTATGTCCACACTCAGGTTAATAAACTGAAGGAAATGTCCTCTGCCTCTGTGAGTAATAGAGCAGCACATTACAAAAATACACACAGCAAAAAGAGACACAAAGCAACAACAAAGACAAAATGATTACAGAGAGGTAAAGAAAAACACTAAAGAGACGCAAAGTAACTACAAAGATACAAAATGATCATAGAGAGATATCAAAACAACCACTAAGAGACGCAAAACAACTACAAAGACACATAATGATCACAAAGAGACACAAAATGATCATAGAGAGATAAAAAAATATATCACTAAGAGACACAAAATGATCACAGATCACAACAACCACTAAGAGACACAAAACAACTACAAAGACACACAATGATCACAAAGAGACACAAAATTACCATAGGGAGAATTTAAAAAAAAACACAAAAAAACAGTCACTAAGCGACACAAAATGGCCAGAGTAATAAAAACAATAAAACAACCACAATAGACACAAAAAGAATGACCGCAGAGTGAAAAAAACAATCACAGAGACGGAGAAAGATCACAGAGAGACACAAAAGACGACCAGCAAAGGGAAAAAATTGACCACAAAGAGACACAAAGCAAGTACAAAGACACAAAATGACCACCAAGAGAGACAATACGATCAAAGAGACACACCAGAAGACCACAGAGATACTTAAGAACCAGAAAGGGACACAAAACAACCACTAAGAGACAAAAAAACAGCATCAAAATAACACAAACAAACCACACAGAGACGTTAAACCACTCCAGAGACCCAAAATTACCACAATAAGATGCAAAACAAGAAACACAGGTTGGTGGTGACAAAAAACAGAAAAAAACACTCGCACCAGATTTGTGTTTTATGACTCAACTCAGATTTTTTTCAGTTTTTTTTTTTTTTCTTGGATGGAGAGATAATGAATTACAGCCTGCTGCTACCGGTTAAATGGACTGAGTGAATTCAGCTCAAACAAAATGTGGCAGCAAAAAAAAAAACAACAAAAAACAGAGAACAAATCAGTCCAGATTTCCTCCTCATCACACCTCCATCCTTCAGCCATTTTGAGCAGTGTGTGGTTTTCCTGGTTCACTGCTGCTTCATTTGGCACAAACCACACTGAGGGTCACACTGAGCATGCTGGGATAGCTGCCTGATAGATGTGGTTTCTGGAGGCCTGATTTTCCTCTGAAAAGCCGTGTTTGATACGCCACGAAACGCAAATCCTTGGCTGGTATTTTCTTTGTGTATGTTGGTTATATTATTTGTTGCCATGGTAACTCTTTTCATGGCTACATCAGTGACACTGAGCTCAATCTGTCGGTCAAACTGAGAAACCACCGGCTGCCTTAATGACGTCAGCGAGCTGTCCTTGGACAAATCAAAATGCTTGTCTCTGTCTGTGAACACAAGATAAAATGATCCTGTGGTCCCCTCATCACTGTGTACAGAGTCTGTTGGTCACTCTCACAGCTCGAGCAGCACGCTCTCACATAGACATTCTATCGAAAAAAAAAAACACGAGAAACATCGCGCTGCTTAAGTTGCTCAGTGACACTGAGCGACCTCACTAGATTTTTTTTTTTTTCGTATCATCTCACCTCAACTCCCATCCTGTTTTTCTGTCTCAGTCAGCTTCACATGCACATTTCTGCTGCCAAGGTTTTTAATGAAGACTGAACACACATCCAAGAATCCAATTACACAAATTAGTTTTCATCTAGTCCAATTTCTCACATTAATTTTATGGTCCATGAAGGTCTGGCTCCAGGCCACATCTTAGATCCTTTAAACCCCAACAAACCGGCCATCAGGAGTTGAAGAGTGAGCAGGTTGACACAGGCAAGCGTTCATCTTCCACACATCTTTCAAAGCAGTTAAAAACAGATGATGAGGAAGATGATGTATTTTGTTACTGTAACATGGTGAGCCAGCTGAGTTGGAAGCATTTCATTTTTGCTTGGTTTCATCTTCTATGGTTTGGTATCTAAACTCAGGCAGCAAAATGACACAAATGCAAAATGCGGTGGTGCTCTAACAGTTTTGTATTTTGGCCTGAGCTGCAGGACTAAAGATAACTGGGATTTATTAGGTCAGGAAGAAGTACATTTTGCAGTCCTGCATTTTGAAGATGTATAGTAATAACTTTGCTGATCCTCTGCTTTTCATTTCGCACCATCACAATTATGTCAAAATTACAATTTAAAGTGAAACTCTCGCCAAAATGCAACATAGAATTTTTGTGAGTGTGCATGAGTCAAACCCTTGTGAGAAAGCATAATTACGACAAAAGAGGCACTTTTAAGATTTACTGTATTTTTGTTTTTGGGTCAAACTCATTTTCAGTGGGAGTGCTGGGGCAAATTAGCAATAGCATCAAAATCTCTATTTTTAAAACATTAAGAAGGCTCGACACAACATGAAACTTTGCTGGTAGTATCACCAGGGTCTCTACACATGAACACGAGCATTGAGAACATTGTCTGTGTACACAGAGTTTACTAAAAAGAAAGTTTTTGAACAACTCACCTTAGCAGTAGCTTGTTCCTCTCGCCGCCATCATGGCAGCCAAGAAGTATCGATCTCCGAATGCAACGTAACCTGGGGGAGAGTTAAGGTGGAGCGCTCCTAAATGCCTGCCATTCACTTTCAAACCAGCTTCTGTTTAACTTCCTTTCAGCTGCTCACTAAAACAGGAGCGACTTGTTGCAGCTAGATTTATAACAAGTTTCTGTCCAGCCTCTGCAGGTCAGTAAATCGAAGAACTATTTTTAACCTTCGACATTCTCACCATTTCACCAATCAGCAATGTGTTGGCCCTTTTTTTAAAACCTGACACCTACATTACCCACAATGCAACCCATCGGGAGCCACGGAAGACTTTAGCTATATAATTTTAGTAATCTCTGAGTGAAAACACACTTTCATGTGTGAAACTTGCATCAGTGTTGCATTGTGGACTTTCTTTTAGGATACTTTTTCCTGTGTTGTCTTCAGAGGCTTGTTGCAGCACCAGTGACTTCTTTACAGCAGTCGTGTGCACCATCACTTAACAGGGAGCTCTGCCAACTTTACACATCATAGTCTGTTTACAAGGAGTATAACGTGTCTGTTTCTGCTGCAGCCATTCTTATTTTACCATGTTTTTACCAAGTCCAATTATTCTATTTTATACTGTCAAATATATGCTGTATTATGTAGAATTGTAATTACATGCATTCTACACTGGTTGTGGTTTGTACTCAACTCATAATTGGTCCCTGATAATAATACAGGTAAAAAGAAAATCTCAGTCCTGCAAATCTACCAGCTCTCTGTCTGTCACACACACACACACACACAAAAAACTCATAGTAAACACAAGTTACAAGGGAAAGTTCTTTATTTCTCCCTGCTCAGACTTTGACCAACAAAACAAAGCTCCATGGCCTGAGACAGCAGCAAACAGTCCAGCATCTTTTCAGCATGATGTTGTGACTTTGGGACAAACTACTGATGAGAAAGCACATTACATCACACAAATAAAAACACCATTTTTCAAACCTTTCAGACTTTGCATTTAACCCACACACAGAGAGAAAGAGAAGCATGTCCTGCCCCGGCTCTGTCTCCTCTGCTGCTCATAGCTATAAAGGTGTGAGTCATGTGACACAGTCTAAAGCAGTCTCCTCCTTGCTCCACAGCTGTCAATCACTGTTCCCTCAGCCAACAGCACAGCTTGCAGTCGCTGTGGCTTGGGTTGGGAGGGGGGGTGAAGGGAGGGGGCAGGATGTCGTCGGGGTAGGCAGTGCGGGATTGGTTGCTCGGCTTAAACTGCGTGAGATGTGATTGAGGGAAGGAAGGGTGGAGGCGTCATGTTTGAGTGCCACAATAGCAAAAAACACAAATAGATACACAGATTTAAGTTGAGAATAGAGTTTAAATTGGTTTTACTTGTGATTAGGATTACATTACTGGACTGAACTTTGTCTGATGACAAAGAGCAACAGTTCAACTCACAGCTGTGAAAACAACAGGAATGCTAAAAATGTTTGCAAGGTGTGTGTGCTGCCAGTGTGTAACTGTAACATGATACGAACTTGTATGGCCTGCAGGCTTCTGTAGGCTGTCGTGTGTGTGTGTGTGTGAGACCTTTAATCCATCTATGTGTGTGCTGTTATCTTTTCTGACGTTTACAGCCCTTTCTAAAGGCTTCAGGTTTTGTGTGTGTGTGTGTGTGCTGGTGTGTGTCTATCTGTAGGCCCTGCTGTGCCGGGGGTACGGCAACATGATTGCGTCCACGCTACCTTCGCTGTCCGAGCTGCTGTCAGAGTCGCTGCTGCCGGAATAAACCCAGAGTCCCGGTAAAACGCCGACGCACACGGCCGCCGACGGTAGATGCACCACGCCTTGACCGGAGCTCAGGGGAGCCGAGGGGGTCTTCGCTGTCAGACCGGGGACTTTTTGTTGATCTTCAGCTCCCCCTGCTTCCCCTCCAGCTCCATCCTCCTGTTCTGAACAGCATAACAAACTGTCAGATTCAGACATTGTACACCCACGCATCAGGCTCATTTAAAAAGGTCAGCCACAGGGAAAATTAACGCAACTGTTTCTCAGTGTTTTCTGCCATATACGGTAGTTTCAGCGCAGTGCAGGTAGAAAACTTTTAAGTTTGCATGACAGGTCCAGTACTTTGTTCAAATGAGGTCAAAATGTTTGTAAAAACATGTGCATGCATGTTAAACACAGATGACCCTGTACACTGTTAATACCACTAACTGAGGAAGTTGATTTCAATCAAACTGCTCTGATAATGGCTGACACACAGAGACAGCGACTAGTTGATGAACTTGTTCTCATTTTGCTCCTGATAAGCCAGATACTCTCAGGTATTCTTAGACTAATATGGAAGTGAATATTGACTGATGAAGGCTACTGTTGCATTACTTTTCTTGATTTGTTAACGTAAGATTTGTTAACGTCAGTCCTTATTAATGTTGTGTTTTCAGTTTGCTCTGCTGCTGCAAATGACTGAGACAACAACCAGTTGCTGCAGCTTCAAACACTGTTGTAAAACTGGCACTTGATCAGCAGCGGTGTGACTATTTTGGTCACACATGCACCAAAAAATCTGTCAAGTGCGATCAAACATTTTCATCAGTCGCTCCAGTGCACCTGATATTTAGGGTTATTGCAATTTCTTGCTGAATTTGAATTAAATGAAGAAAAACAAGTTTTTACAGATTTTTTTCTGCATACAATCTTTTACACAATGGTTTTAAAACATTGGATAAAAATGTCTTATTGGACGCACCTTGATTAAAAAAGTTACATGCACCAGTGCAACTACTGTAAAACACTGAGTCTGGAGCCCTGAGCAGTCAACGTGGAAGTTGCTTTGGTCAACAGAACTTTTTTTCTGTTTCTTTCATTATAAACAGTGAAATAATGTGACATCTGCATAGAATATATATTTGTGGACAAAATAAGAGCAGACACCTGACCTATCTGATATAGCATAAACAGGTAACAAATACCATTCTGCAGTGCCACTGCCCCACTGGATTGAGATGATATGACTCAGGTGGCCCTGAGCTCTCTGTAGAATCTGGTTTATCCTTTCTAAGGTTTTTCAACACGTGGCAGATCTGCCTGAACTTCAAGCGTATGTGGTACGAATGAATCCCACACTTCCACTGTAGCCCACCTGTGTGTCTCTCTCCGTTTCCTGCCGTTTCTGTTGCTGCTGTTGTGATTTCCACTTTCTGTTTCTTACTGCTGTCTGACGACTGGGACGAACTGAGGAAGAGAAAGCAAATGAGGTCATTCATAGTGAGACACCCACAGAGTGTTATCATCCGACACTGCAGTTCTCCTCGGCTCCACTGAGCAGTTTGGTGCCTTTCAGCTCATAGTTTTAATTTAATGACCCACGAGTTTACTTGAGGTTGGAGGTTTAGTCTTTTCACTTGTGCTATTTTTTTTAAATCACAGAGCAAATTTACCATGACAGCAGGACACTAACAAAATTCAAATGAATGTTAATTCTGCTCGGTGTCTGTGGCATATACAAGTAGGCAACTGCTTGCTAAAAAGTTTGTCATGCTGGCCTTATTAGGTAATAATATGTGTTGTGTTTACAGCAAGTCCTGTCGCCCCTTAAGCCACAACATATTAGTTCATGCAGGTTATCTGCCTACCTGCGTCTTTTAACAGCTCCAGCCAATAAATGGGCCTGAGACAGGTGGCTGGTTCTTTGCTCCGACCCTGGATTTTTCTGTCCGGCCTTCTTTTCAGGCTCTTTGCGGCCTTCAGTGGACGCCTTCTTCACTAGAGCGCTGTAAGGGGTACAGAGTCAAGGTAAATAAACCATAACAGGACGAGTAGAGAGCTGGGCTCGGGGGCAGGAACAGAGACACAGAATTCAAGAGCAGTCCATCAACAAGTTACATCCAGTCCTCCCTTCAGGGGAAGCCATTACATCTTTCCATCAGTGTGGTGGAATGGCTGGCACAGTTCTGAAAGGCTAAGTAAAGTACTTAGGCAGAGAGAGGTGACACAGATAGGGAGTCTAAAAGGAGAGCAGGAGATGGACGGGCTCAGGAGACAAGAAATCAGGCCGAGATGCAGAGACAGAGGAAAGTAGACCGTGAGAGACACAAAGGGACAACACAAGGTGTGAGACAAAAGGGACAACACAAGGTGTGAGACAAAAGGGACAACACAAGGTGTGAGACAAAAGGGACAACACAAGGTGTGAGACAAAAGGGACAACACAAGGTGTGAGACAAAAGGGACAACACAAGGTGTGAGACAAAAGGGACAAGAATCAGCAGAAACAAAGTGGGGCACTGAGTGTATGTGCGGTACAGATGAGCAGTGCTGAGTTTTCACTGCATTGAATAAGGTCTGCACCTGTCTCTGAGTACTTGATGTTCACAGCAACTGCTTTAAATCGTCACTGTAGTTACCAGCCTATGATACAGTTTCCACGACAACCCAATCCCTTCTCCATCTGCAGATGAACCGCCCTGTCCGCAAAGACAAAGAGGGGGTGACAGAGAGCAAGGGATGCAAAGCATGGAGAGCAGCAAGCAACAGGCACAAGCACTCAAGGCTCCTAAACCTCTCCTACAGTCAAACTTAAGCACTTTTCAAGGTGCATTATCAAGCTTTCCAGCTACGTATGTCTATATATGTACACAACCTGAAAATTTATCATCAAAATTCAATTTCCAGTGCTCCTACAAAGCCTGAGTACTGTTCAGATGTGCTGTAGTGTAGTATCTGGATGTTGACTGATCACACAATGTCTTGATTAAAGGAGTTTTGTTGATAATTGAGATGGTCTGTCCCAGACACATTCATTATTAGCAGTTGATTTTCATATTAATATTAATCAGATGTAACATTTCTATTTCCATTAGAGGGTGATTCTGAATATAAGAAATAGAACCCTTATCGAACTGGAGAGCAGACTGACAAACCACCAACACACTACGCACTTTTAATATTTCATAAGCTGTAATTATACAGACATGCTGCACGTCCTCTAATGTGAACAAAACCAAGAGCGCAGCCTGAATGACCCTGATGAAAAAACGTTATTCCATGAGCTAAAATTTGAGGTTGTGTAATGCAGCTATATAATAAATTTGGGAGTTGGCAAACAGGAGAGGCTGGTTCCAGACCTCTGCCACACTGCCCACAACTAAGATTTGTTCAGCGATTGCGCCCACTCAAAGCTGTTTTATCCAGTTATAGAAACACTTGGCCAGTCAGAGTTTAGCGGGCAGGATTAGGAATGGGGAACACCACCTTCCCTCATTGCAAGCTAGACTGATAAACTGACCAGCCTCATGTATTGGCCAACATTACCTAATCACAGATGTATCTTATCAGTGTTTGTGTCAGAAATATCAGCCAAGTCAATTATTATTAGTTATTCAGTTTGTCCGCCAGAGAATGCAGACAAGTTGACTTTGTAAATATGAAACGCTGAGTGTGCATCTTGGTCACAAATTTAAAAGGTGCAATATGTAAGAACTGGCCAATTGTTGAAGTCATACTCACAACTAATAGGAGACAGCATATCACCAGAGCAACCACTAACTGCTGCCAACTGTGGCTGCTGTTAGCTAGGAAAACATATCATCACTTTTTTGTGTTATGTTTTTATGTGAAAAATAATTGTGATCGGCCTAATTGTTGTGATTTTTTTTAAAAATATGACATTGTAAATGTCAGTAGGCCGACTTAAAAATCCAGTATCTATCTGGATTTTACAAGCTGCTGTTGGTGCACACGTTGGCAAAATATCTTCCTTGCAACTGATTGGCTGGAGCTAAACAAAATAAACCCAGTCAACAGCAAATCAGGCAACATAAACACAATTTCAAACAAAACAGAATTTCATTCGCTTCATTAAGCTACAAGAAGAGGAAGAAAATTCATTGTCAATCACAAAGACACCGCTTGTAATTATTCTGTCCTTCTGGTGAAGTTGAAGGACCAAATTATAGACCAATGTGTACAACACAGTGCTGGCACAACAAATGAGGATGGACACGTGTACAAGGTGTACATGTAAATGTGTCTGTGTGTATAATGTATGCACGATGCAGTCCCAGCAGGAGCACGACTAAAGTGGAGCTGTGCCTGCCTCTGCCAGCACATAAAGCTCCGTATCACATATGCACCAAGAGACTCCCAATTAGCAGCATGCGTGTCTTTGACTGTTACAACCAGCATGAGGTGCACAAAATGACCAGAAAACAGCTTCACACTTTAGCTGAGGGAGACACTGACACACTGAGGAACACGACCCAAAACACAGCACTGTAGAGAACTGCTGCTCTGCTACAACGTTACTCACACACTCGTCACTATGGACACATGGTGTAGGAGACTGTGTGCAGAACAGCTGGCTCTCATGTCCCTTTGTCCCACCAATGAGTTGTACACTAATTTACACATTGACACTAATACGTGCTGCTTTTAGTACTAAAATATCACACTGAATCTTTTATGTGAGTGACAGAAAAAGGCAATAATTAGAGGTTGTGTAGTGTGTAAGATACTGAGGATTACATGTTATACGGTAACAAATGATAAAGATTTTTTTGAGAGGAACTGTATTAGTGCTAACCTTTCTCCACTCATTTTTCTTTTTTTTTAGACATGGATGTCACTGTCTGCAATGGCATGCATTCATATCTCCACAACACTGTCACTGTCTTTTTTTGCCCGTCGTCATGGTGAATTATAGCATCGGTGCTCCAGTGATGATGGCTATGTTTCATTCCCAACACATGAGCTTGGCTCAGAAAATGCTCAGACTTGACTGGACGAATTCTGTTGAGCTGCTCTGGAACTGAGAACTCTCAGATTCCCATCTCAGTCAACTCAGAGTTCAGCTTTAAGCTCAGACTTTGTTAAACCTGCTCTCTGAAACAGGCCCAGCATGACGTGAACCTTTTTACTTCCATCCTCTGTCTTCTCTAAACACTTCATTGTGTGAATGCCACTGCCACATTTTAAGTGCAGTGGTAATGGATTCTATCAACCTTGCAGAAGGAAGCAGACCTGCGTCATCACCAACAGATCTCTGGCAGAGCTGTTACCGAGCAGTCCTGCATGTACGGTAGCTCCTAACTGATACAAACAAAAAGTCACATTCATACATCAGAGATGGGCGAGCTAGCCAAATAAAGCAACCGGGAAAGTCAAAAGAAGATGTGCTGTAGTGAGGTATAAACACTCATAATGCTTGAGATAAAGCTGCTGTGATTTTAACGACACCTCGGTGCTTGTTTTAAACCTGTGTGATCTGCCATCACTCACAGAGACAGATAACAGATTACCTGAAGTGACAATGTCTGATTAAAACATGTTTTCTATAACCAAACACGTGATCAAAGGATATTCTGTATTCCAACAGTTCCTGCTTCTCCTCGTCCCTGCGTTGCTTCTCCACTAGGCACTGTTGCCGGGAGACCTCGTCCAGGAAGCTGGACTCATCCTCGTCCAATCCTCTCACCATGTTCCCTGTCACCATGGAAACAAACATGCTCTCAACACATGGCATAGACTGATTGCATTTTTCAGAAATCAAACCTCAACAGATTATTACATATCCACACAAGAGTGAAGTGACCTTTGTGTGAAATCTAACAGGCCCTCATGGTGAAAGACAATAAGACGTGTGTGCTTTGAACAGATTTATGACATTTGCTGTGGATTTCCACACTGACACTGGCAGTTTTTTTTTTTTTTTTAATGCTTGAATTGAATGAGTGAATTCTTTCCCAATTATTCTCCTTACTAAAATCTTAATAATCAACATTAGGGAATGATACTGCATAGCTGCAAACCAGCGAGTGAAATGCAGAAAAACTGAATAACTTAATTTTGAACAATAATGGCAAGACAGACTTAAACAGACACAGTTGTGTTGTCTATAAATATATTTTTTTAGTATTGTGTGCTCAGAAATAACATCTACAGAAAAAAAACAACCTGCAGAAAAAAATCCACACGAGATACAGTTTAACTATTGATTGTAGCATTTATAAAACCAGTGGAACTGACAGCTGCAACAAAAACAATTCTCCTATTCTTGTAAATCCTGTTTTGGAAGAATATCTGCACAATATTTTAATTTTCAATAAGCACTTTTAAACACATTACACATCTAAATTATATATACTGTCTATAAAAACAATCAAATCCAGAGAAATTTGACACTGAGAGTAATACACAACACCCAACTATTCTTAGTTTCATGTAATAATTCATTAATGAACACTTATCAACACTGGTCCTTTGCCAAAATTAAAAAGGAAAATAACTCCCTGCGATGAGATTATATACATAACATCATTATATAGAACATTATCCGATAATTACTTCTGTTGCATCATTGTGTAAGTAACATCTTAATGCTGTGTCTGGTGGAGGAGGAGCTCACACTGTGTGTGTCTTTAAAGACCGACACAAGTGTTGGATGCGGATCCTTCCTCATCAAATTATAAAACTAATTTTTTAAACTATTTTAAATCCTGCATTATTTATCATGTTAACTGACTTCTTACATCCTTCCCTGCCTTTGCTGACCTGTGGCTGCTATTTTTGGTGCATCACAGCCACCTGTAGGTCAGTGGAATAGTGTAAAAGTGGCAGGAGAGTCCATGTTTATCTTTACAACACATGGCTACTGGCTCTCTGTGTCGACAGAGAAGCAGAAAAAAGCATGAATTCAATCCTTGAGAACGCATGAAGGTAAAAGTACTGATGACAGATATGACAAAGAGAAACAGAGACAGCGACTCACTGAATTTGAACTGCTCCTCATAATCCTCTTGTTTCTTGTCTTTCTGCTCCTGCAGCCGCTCAAAGAGCGATCGTGGGTCATACTCTTCCTCTGGGGCCTCTGAGGAGCACAAAAACAAACATGTGGCTGTAAGCACAGCAGTATGTGTTTTAGAGGTTTGGTGCATTTTAGATCTGTGTGTAAGTGTTTGTGTTCTTACCCTCTGGGTCTTCAGGTTTCCTGACTTTCTCCCATTCCTCCTGTCTCTTCTTCCTCTTCTCGTCAAGCTCAGATTCCGACACAAACTTCCTGCTGAGGTCAACGCCAGCTGCCCCGCCCCCTGCCATCACAACTGACCTACACACAAACAACACGTACTTCTAAGTAATACTCCAAAGAATCTTCCTATTGATTCTATTGATCAGTGGTATCAGCCCTGAAAAATCCATACTGGTCGACCCCTGGCCAGAATACATACATGTAAATAACGACAACATTAACAGAAATCAATAAGACGAAATAAAAATCAGACTTTTCCTGATTTTTTTTTTCCTTTCTTTTTTTCTTTCTGTGACAGTTACTACAAGGGATGACCCTGAAAATCACATAAATGATGCTGTTTAGTCATTTTTAAAACATACTGAAACAGGAGAGATGCACCAGGTGACAATATTATTATATGTTTTCTCACAGAGATGATGACACACTGCAGCACGAGAAAAACAAGAGATATGAGCCACAGCAATCACTATAAATGTGAGAAATGCGAGTTATTATTCTGCACCGACTGAGCGCAAATCAACTTGTGAGGTTGTGGCTCCCTCTCGTGGTCGTATCTGGTCATTACACGCCATTTAATAATCACAATTTAATCCATCTCTCTTGAACGATGACAGCTCGAGAGACCCACGAGGGACGCACGGAAGACTGAGCGAGGTCAAGAACGATTTAACGTTACAAGTTTTGCTTCACGGCCCAGAAGCGTTCGGTTTGTATCGGCCCTGTTGATTCACTCACCGCTTACTGTTACCTAAGGCGACGACAACAACGAGAACCGCTAACGTTAGAGATTAGCAGTTTGAGCTACAAGACACGCTCGGCTAACGACGCAGCATATCAACACATCATTCAACCTGTACAGGAGACACGTCAGCTCTCCATTTGTGCAGTCTGGATGCACGAGGCGTGGATCAACTGTGGACACGCAGATCTGTTGTGTGCTGCAAACCCCCCCAGCTAGCTTTAGCTTCATTAGCATCCATGCAAGCTGCTGTCACCGCTGTTGGCATCGGGGCACCGTGTCACGCTGAAGCGGCAACGCTCTCATCTGCACCACCGAGTACACTCCAGCCTCCGCTCGTGTCTGTGTCATATCATGCTGAATAATGTCTCTGTCCCATAAACTCACCGAGCTCAGCTTAGTCGATATGCTGCTCCAAGTCAATGACGTGTTGTGTCACTGTAAATATATCCCGTCGCGATATTTGACGTGCAGCTTTTTCGTTCCGACGTGCTCTGCTGCTGAGGGGCCGAGCGACAAACAAGGCAACAGTGCCACCGTGTGGTGAGACCGCAGAACAGCAACACATGTAGAGGAAGTGACTGGGAACACTGAGGAAATGATAACTGAGAAAATGTAAAGGAGCATTATGTAGTTTTTGGGAAGACATTTGTCAGATTTTTTTTTTTTTAATGTCTAAACAAACTTAATAAACACACTCTCTGTTATCCTGACTGAATTAACTGAATAAACAAACTGACCTTAAAAGACAACACAGTTTCATACTGTATTACTTTGTTTATATGTGGCCAACCCTGTCACCTTTCTAGCTTCAGACAGTATTGTGAGACCTTATTTTCCTCTGAGAACAGCTTGTTTATTTTAAATATAAAGATAATTTATTTTTCTGTATTATTACCTCATTGATCTGGTTAATGTTAAGATTCAGAGTTTAAATTTCTTCTAAAACTACCAAAACTACATAGTGACCCTTCAAGTTGACTGTGGTAAATTATATTATTAAGCAGCAATGACTCCACAGAATTATTTCGGACTTGAAGAATCGAGTTCGAATATGATACGTCATCATCACTTATCATATAGCAACTATGAATTAATTTGTGTGTTGTAACATTTTTGTTATATTTAATGTTGTAAACAGAGTGAATATTAGTTCCTACCTGCTATTGTTTTAGGGGGGGACAGGTAGTCATGTAACAGAGAAGTGTGACGAAGAGTAGTGGATGTACACTTTCTGCCACGTTTGTGCTGATTAAACGAAGATTAAAGAAAAGTAACAAAGACTGATTGCAGTGATTGCTCACAGCCCAGAGAGACTGGAGAATGCTGCCACACCACGAGACAAGGGCTCGAGACTGTTTGCCTTGAAAATAACTATGTCAGTCATTTAATAAGCTAATCATTTCAGCTGTGCTTGAAAAAACTGTTTGGTCTTTTAATTTCTAACAACAGCACATTTTATAAGCTTTTCACATGTTGCGTGTGTCTCAGTACAATGTCTGCCTCTGACATGTAGTGGAATAAAAAGGAAAGAGTGCCAAGAAAGTAAAAGACTCAAGTAACGTACAAGTGCTTAAGATTTGTACTTAGGTACAGTACTTGTATATGTCTACTTTAATCCCCCCATTAGTTTTTCACCATTATACTGACCAGACATTAGCTGTGTTGGCTCCGTGGTAAACGGTGGAAACTAACTTGACCGCAGATAAACTCATGTGTTGAAGGTTGCAGCCTAAGCCTGTCTAAACTTGTGCCTCTCCTGTGCCCAGTGTCTGTTCAGTCAGCCTTTAATACAGAGAATCAAAGTCCACAGAGGAGTGCACATGGAGTGCCTGCAGCTGACCAGAGGAGGCAGGGCTAGGAGCTGAGCTGCACCTCTCCTCCAGAGTCTATCAGCCTGCCTCTGCAGCTCCGCTCACTTCAGTCCAGTTCCATCATGATCGCCTCGCTCCTCCTGCTCTGGGTCTGCGTTGTCAGCATCCTCCTTCTCCTCAAATCATGGAGACCCAAAAACTTTCCACCGGGACCAATCATCCTGCCAATACTGGGGAACATTTTGGAGCTGAGCCTGGAGAACCCCTTGAAGGACTTTGAGAGGGTAAGAAAATCACTGAGGTGAACAGTGTCGTTCTTCCAATGATTTAAACTGTTATGGCGTTGATGCAGGTACTATCATCAGCCCTTTAATTGGGCCTGTAAAGTTAAACACATACATTTGTGGGAACAGTGTCCTGCTCTCTCTGACATTATTTGTGTTTGGCAAGTGTTTGGACTTGTACTTTGCAATGCTATACTCTAAGGACAAGGGTCACCCAAACCAGCTCTACTATGGTTTGCATGTGATTGCATAACATATTGCTGAAGTCTGTATACAGTTGACTGCCTATCATCTTGGACCAGAGCCAGCCAACAGGGCCAAACACACTGGGCGTTTTCCAACTTAAACCCCTTACAATGAAGGACACCGCAGGGCTGCATACCAGAAGGCCTCCACAACTTCTTCTGATACCTTAAATGACCTCTGTGTAGTTTTGGAGAATAAATTCAAACTCAGAATTTTAACATTAACAATATAATTGAGGTTTGTTTTGGTATAAAAAAAAATCAGTCTTCTCTTCTTCTCTTTTTTTCCCCCCTGTTGTACATAATGCACCTTTAAAGGGTAACCCCACTATTCTACACATTAAAATGTGTTTACAGGGGAATACTACAACATATATGAGACAAGTAGTGTAAAGCCATCTGTGGCTCCAGAGGATGCTGCATTTGATATGTAAAAATGTTCTTTCGGTGATGTCACTCAGTGGCTGAATTGCACTGTGGGTAATTTAGGCACCAGGTTGTGAGAAGCAGCCCACGGCCCTCATTGCACTCCCATAATGCTGTTGAACTTATTATAGACAGTTTCAGGATGTTACCCATAATGCAACTTGCTCTATCTCGCTATATGTTTCCAGGCTCACATTTCACATATTTATTATCTTTCAGCTTGTCATGTTATACATTGGGTCATTGCCTTATTGAAGGTTGTGGTCACCACCTTCAGTAAGGCAAAGTTACGTATGGGCAGCTCATTCACAGATGCATTTTTATCAGTTTATCAGTTATGCGTGCTCCTTGCTGATTGGTGTGTCAGCCTCACCTTTTGTAATACATTGTCATTTAAGCTGTTTTGAATTATGTTGATAAGCTAAAAAAAAACATGTATTTTAGATAATAGATAGATAAGAAGTCTGGACTCTTGTTTGCTCTGATTCTTTCCACTGACGTACACCCGATATACATTTATCCAAGTTTTAATGCGGTGTGTGCTGCTGTTTCTCTGCTGTGTTTTGTAATGATGCAAGTCCAACCTCCCTTTGAGACAATCAAGACTGTACTAAGACTGAAGATATGAACTGAGCAAATGAGACGATGCGATTCCAGTGGAGTTATGTAACGTGAATGTATTGCAAACACTGCCATGTTTTCTTTTCCCAGCTGAGGAAGATTCACGGAAATGTCTACAGTCTGTACATCGGTTCCAAGCCAGCTGTTGTCATCAATGGGTATAAGGCCATGAAGGAGGCTCTCATGTCCACTGAGTTTGCCGGACGACCCCAAGACCTGTTTGTCAATGACACCACCCAGAGGAAAGGTAGAACACATCTGATACTCAGCATTTTTTCGAGATTGTCTGAATCAGTAACAAGTAACTTGATTCGTCAAATAAATTCAGTGGAGTAAAAATGACTTTATACTTCAAAATGAAGTTGAGGTAAATGGAAATACTAAATTAAAGTGTGAGTATCTCAGAACTGTACTTTAGCACAAAACTTTTATGACTTGCTTTCATTTTTAATGCATATATATATTGGTTTAAATATTTGTAATCTGTCTCCTTTGTTACCACTATTTAAACGTAACCCTGGTTGATCCCTGGTATATAGAGAATGTCGGTGATGTCTCTTTCTGTGCGTGGAGTGTATGTATGGGAGTGTCACCAGTATAGCTGACAGAAGGAAAAAGAGAAAAAAAACAAAACACACAAAGGCAAGGGTTTAAGTCAGTTCATGAGTTCTCTTCAGGACATGTTTTTGTGTTCACTATACTATTCAGTTTGCCAGAGAGAAAGGAGGCGGGTCTGTAACTGATACTCGTCTACTTCCTTCAAGCCCTTTCTTGCAATGACGCCCCGAAACCAACCTAAAGTATATAAAAAAACAACACATAGAAAGATTGAAGCAGATTTAAAAGAATACAATTGAATTATGTGTACATGTAAAGCAATGGAGGCTGCATTAATGAACAAATATACCTTCACTCGTACCACTCACTGTCTTCAAGTGTCTAAAATGAACTAAGAAGAGAGAGAGAGAGAGAGAGAGAGAGAGAGAGAGAGAGAGAGAGAGAGAGAGAGAGAGAGAGAGAGAAACAAATTAATCATGTGTTAACATTCATCATCAGTCCTGAGCAAAAGTTTCTTGGAAAACCGGTTGCTAAACTTTCCTGGCCCCTGCAACTCTTAATGAGATTTCATTCAGCACGCTGACACGGGGAGCACCTGCCCTGCATAACAACGAGTGTCTGGCCAGAGAACGTCTGGATCCACAACTTTTCTCAAAGTTCATAATTCGGAGTACTTTCAAAGAGTAGGATTACATGAGATTGTTGCTTTTATGCTCCTTTAAAAAACGCACAACTGTATAGCAGCCACAGGACAGTATAGTGCTCGCCTACATATGTAGTATATCGTTTTGTTCCTGCATGAAAACAGTGTGCATCCTATTGTCCCAGGTCGATGTTCGTTAGCCAGTCAGTGCACAGTTTGTGTCTTGTCTGGTGCATTCTTCTTATTAAATCCACGTACATCCAAGTACACCAAGAAAGCAATATAAAAGGTTTTTCATTGCGCGACAGTTTTTGTTTCTCAGTAAGCAAACCAGTGGTAAGGGGGTTAGCAGTAGCTGGCCTGGTTTTAAGTGTAACTTTAAGCTCTCTGTCTTGAATCTTTAGTTTTAAATCCAATTTCCAGTCCAGCAATGGCTCTTGATTGAAAGTAGTTGAAAAAATAAAAAAACATACGTGGGCTCTGGAACAGCACATTGATGATCACAGTGGAATAATTTCATAAAATATGACATTAGATCTCCTGTAAGCTCATACTGTGTGCTCTTTGTGTCGCTGCACCTGTTGCAGGAGTGATTCTGGCGGATTATGGCTCTAGCTGGAAGGAGCATCGTCGCTTTGCCTTGATGACGCTGAGGAACTTCGGTCTGGGGAAGGATTCCATGGAGGAGAGGATCCATGGAGAGCTACAACACGTCATTAAGACACTGGAAAAGAGCATTGGTGCGTCATCCGTGGGTCTGCATAGTCCAAATAAGGACGGCAGGGTTAACTGTTCAGTGACAATGACCTCTGAGCACCACAAATATTCTGTTAACATCAATTAATAAATATAAGATGTATTTGGATCAAATGTATATATTAATATCAGTGTTTTTCATTGCCATGTAGATTTTTTTTACATTTGTTTAAAGTTCCTTTATATTCTTGTACAATGCTTTGTCTCACTTCGGTCTATATGATGTCTTACACAGGCTCAACCTTGTCTCCTCAAGTTATGTTTCATAACGCGTCGTCCAACATCATCTGCCAGGTTCTGTTTGGTACACGCTATGAGTACGACGACGTGTTCATCAAAACAATTGTACAGTGCTTCACTGAGAATGCCAAGATAGCCAATGGACCATGGGCCATGGTGAGTCACAGCATGTTTCTACGGTAAAAATTCTGGCTCGGAAATATTAGCACGAGTTGAAGTGGAACATTTCTGACTTCCTGCTTGTAAAATCCGAATACTGGAGTTAAAAATCGGCCAATATATGCACAGTTTTTGCAGTGATCCCTTAATGTGGTTATGAGACACTTGAAATGTAAATGACATCTTAACAGTAAAATTCACTCGGTATGTAGTAATTATACATCACCCCAGACATTGTTTTCTGCACTTTGTTCTTTAAAACCAAAAGGTTTTCGTGTCACAGGCACAGTGGTGCTCTGAGCTAAATGCTAAGTTTAGCAGGCTAACAGCTCACAATGGCAATGCTTATGTGCTAATGTATTTGGCTTGAAAAGTATTAAGTTATCTTTTTCTTTTTTTCTTTTTCTTTTTTACAGCTGTATGACTCTTTTCCCTTGATCCGTAGCCTGCCACTGCCCTTCATGAAGGCCTTTAAGAATGTTGAGGTATGTTTACTGGGCCTGGAGATTTATTGTAAATATTTTTTTTAATACATTTTAAAGAAATTAATAAACAATATATTTTATATTCATGATTAAACATGAGAAACAAACATGAATAAAAAGAACAGCAATGGTCTAATGTCTTTTTTTCTCTGACTGCACATATACAATGATTACTGATACATATACAGTTTGCCATTTGAAAGAAAAAGGTGAATTAATACAACTTATGAATGTTCATGTATGTATTTCAGACTTGTCAGAAAATTGCAAAACGTCTTTTGGCCGAGCACAAGAGCACCAGAGTCCCTGGAGAGCCGCGAGACTTTGTTGACTGCTACTTTGATGAAATGGATAAGGTGGGTGTGTGTGTGGGTGTCGAAGTGAGCTGAGTGTTTTCACACCCCATAGTGTACGTGTGTTCATTAGTAAGACATCGTTTCATTTGACGTGTGTTGTCTTCTCCTCTGTCCAGAGAGGCGACGACGGTTCTTCATTCTCAGAGGGTCAGCTCTCCATGTATGCTCTAGATCTTCACTTTGCCGGGACGGACACTACCTCCAACACCCTGCTCACTGGTTTCCTCTACCTCATGGGCCACCCACACATACAAGGTACGCCTGCACGTGAAAAAGTCCATGTAGGCTGTCAGCTGAGTGAGTGTCACCTCTCTTCCAGCTCTTCCTCTGCTGTATCTTCACATCCAGCTCCTGCTTTTTGCTCCATTCTCACACGATTTAACAGGAATTGTCACGATTTATTACTGTGTTATGGAAACAAGGTGTTACATCATTATATTCTTCTGCCCCCTCCCCCTGCTGTATCTCACAGAGCGTTGTCAACAGGAGATCGACACAGTGTTGGAAGGGAAGGAAAAGGCCACTTTTAACGACAGACACAATATGCCTTACATGCAGGTATATCATCAGTCAGATTCCACCTTTAATTCATGTGTTCACATCTGTCTGAGTGTCTTATTTCTTAGGGCATTACACGCAATCTGCTGAACTTCAGGGATCACTGATGAAAGTGTATTGGTCTGCTCTCTTGTGGCTTAGCTCCTGGGAGCCTGCCTTGTTTTTCTTCTGCCCCAGGTCATATAAAGAAATCTGTAAATAAGAACATGTTGTTTAAATCTCTCTCCATCCAGGCTGTGATCCATGAAGTGCAGAGGGTAGCCAACACCGTCCCGCTCAGCGTTCCTCACTGCACGACTAAAGACACAGAGCTGATGGGACATTCCATTCCCAGAGTAAGAAGCACCTGGTGTTTAATGGTGTTCAGCATAGTGACAGTAAAGTGAAGTGTTGGGGAAAGAAATGTGGGGAAAAAAGCAATTTGCATAAATGCCTCAATTAGAGGCAAGGTTAGATGAGTCGGCAGGGAACAAAGTGGAATGTGACTTTTCTGCCTATTTCTGCACATTTGCTTGACTTCACTGATGAGCGAACTGATTGAACAGTTAAGTTGCAGTCGAAGAAGGCATCAGATCCTCTTAACATTCTGTTTGCTCCATATATAAATAAGGGTCAAAACATTATCTTGTGTAGTTTAAGTAAGACTTAGCTCCTCTATGTCCTTTCTTCTCAATGTTCTCCTCAGGGTACACTCATCATCCCTAACCTGACCTCTTTGCTGAATGAGGAGGGACAGTGGAAATTTCCAAATGAATTCAACCCTGAAAACTTCCTCAACGACCAGGGAGAGTTTGTTAAACCTGAGGCTTTCATGCCGTTCTCCGCAGGTATGAGGGCAGGAAAAGAAAACAAAGCGGCATACGTCTCATTGCATATCAGAACCTGCAGCAGCATGCACACAGGGTGTTTTCATCCAAACTGCTTTAGATGACTTTGAGTTCTTTTTTCCTTCCTTTTCTCAGGCCCTCGTATGTGTCTCGGAGAGGGTCTGGCCCGGATGGAGCTCTTCCTCATCATGGTGACGCTGCTTAGGAAGTTCAAGTTCACCTGGCCGGAGGACGCAGGGGAGCCAGACTACACACCAGTCTATGGGGTTACTCTCACTCCCAGACCTTATCTCATGAAGATCGAAGCCAGAGCAACTGCGTAATGCAGTCTTGTGGACGCACAGCAGAAACAGTGGAGGTTAATCCAGATCAACACTAGCAGATGTGAACAAATATGGTGAAAAGGATAGAGGGCTGTAATAGCATTTACAATACACTTAGGGCCATCATTGCATCTGCTTAGGCTAAAACAGAACGATTCCAATACACAGCCTTGTAGGGTTACTGTCAAGGCTGCCTATTCAAATCATTCTATCCTCAGTTCAGTCTGTATGAGAAACATCTCATGAAGCATATCCCCTAACAGTCGGACCAAAGACATATGGTTTCAGAATGAAGCGGTGCATGAGTATAAGAGTGCAGGCGAGACTACAGGGTCGTCACCAGGTGGGCACCCTCTCTACAAACAGCTCAGCAGTCCCCTCGTGACCTGCGCTAACACAACCAAAACATCCGCCTGAAGCAAATGTTTATAACCAGCTAGCATCATTAGCCAGCAATGTGTTGGATAAGATTCTGCTCCAAGATTTTAGAAAGAGTTGGTTTGACTCTGTTCACTGAGGTATCAATTCACTTATCACTTTCTTTTGAGAAACTAGACGACCTCTGCACCATTATGCTGAAGAAAATCTTCCCCTTCATATTGAGAAGATAGTCAGGTTGTAAATTCTCTTTAGGACTAAGACCTGCCCCGCCCTTTACTAAGAACTGTAACATGTTTACCCTGATAAGCTTAACTTTGAACTCAGATACGATAGGTGCATTGAAAGGTCTGAAAGGAACATTAAGGAAGTTACAGAAGATGAGAGATTTTAAATCTTTGAATATGGTATGGGGAGGTTTGGGGTTTGTGAGGGTAAAAATAATAGAGCTCTGGATTTAGTCAAATAAAGGCAGCAACAGAAGACTACAAAGTCACAAAGTCCACAGAGTGTGAGAGGAAAAAGGAATTTTGTATTGTAGAATGACCCTAGATTTGACCTGAAAGCAAACAACCATAGGACAATCAGATGGAACAATGATGCTTTAGCAGCATTAACTGTGTACTTACTCAAACCCAAACTCAAGTTGTTTTTGTACCCTAACCAAACCTTAACCGTAGAGTGTAAGAGTACGCCATAAAACAGATTTATGCTTCTTTTGGTTGCACTAATAAGAGGTTACAATGTATTGTGTCGTTACATTTAGAGGACTTGTTGATTCCAATAAAGACCATGCTGTGATATATCTACTGTAACTGCTTACTTGTGTATTCAAATTATATTCATTAGTATGTATATGTAGGGCTGACATGTGTATTCAAATTGATATGTATACATGATTCCATGACATGTATTGATGTGTAATTGATTTATAGGGGATTGAAATGATGAAGGTTATTCTTGCCTGTCCTGAAGCTGGTGCGTAATGTTCCTTGTATAACAGGGTAAAAGTAGCATTGTAATAGTATGATAGTGTTACAGTGTTATGCATTTATTATTTAAAAGTGCAAAAAAACAAATAAATAAATAAAGGTGTGTTGAAGTAACAAAATGATTTCCTAAGTAGCAGTGTTAATGACCGCGTGCTGATAAACTGCTTTGACCGTTAACTAATATGGTCATAGCGGTCACTGACCGCCCGCTGCAGACTGACGCTGCTCCCCTCAGTGCTAACTGTGTATCTGGGATGCAGGAAGCTCTATGCATGGTAACGGTGGGAGTTTGTTTGTGTAGCTGCCCATGATGAACTGGATCTTTTTAAACAGATAGCCTTTGCTATCTTTTAAAAGTTCTCATGTAATTACTTGCACCTTGTGTCTAATCATGGCACGGGCCACATGTGTAATGGGTTTGTGAGTCTCAACACAATCTGATTACATTCTGTAGACCATTTAAATGTTAACACAGTTTGGCTGCTGCAGTGTCTTTAATCTTTGGAAGTATAGGAAGCTGATAGTTAATGGCTTACTTGCATGGACAGTACATTGATGTACATATCTAAATGTATATAAGATTATAGATTATATATTTTATATATTGCCCCAATCAATTTTTTTAATGTCCTTTGGTTTTGGAACAAGTGTAAGAATAATAAGTTGTGTTGTTCATCTTATTGCAGGATGAGTCTTGTTTTAACAATAAAGATAGATAGATAGATAGATAGATAGATAGATAGATAGATAGATAGATAGATAGATAGATAGATAGATAGATAGATAGAAATATATTACTTTTTACAAGTTATTCACAACTGAAACAGAACACTAATTGGATCAAAGCGGTTTGAAGATAATGCTGCATTATCTTGCAGTGTCAGTGGGGTATACAAGGTTACTTGTGATGCCCTAAATGTCAAAACAGTATATTTTGCTGAAAGTTCTGGAATAGATTAAGAGCGAAGAAAACAAGCGCATATTGACTGCCTGAATGTTTTCATACAGTATTATCAGCTAAATCTTTCAATGCAGCCATGAGGGACATATCTAGTATATATACATATATAGTATATATGACCCCCCAGAGGGTCATTTTAACTGTAGGAGTGCATAAAGTCTCTCACATCAGATGGCACTAAAATCTGAGTTGTGTTAAATGCACTGACCAGACTCTGATCTACTGTCCACTCCAGATGAATAGATCAAATCAATGGTTCACACTTTAAAAAAGCATGAGGCAACAACTCTGCAGGCCACATGACTGTGCAAAGGTTGTGTGTTTCTAAATCAAATATATAGGCAGACGAGAGCCAGTTCATCAGAGTCAAAACTTCATCATGTTTGCATCTGTGGTTCTACTCTTGGCTGTGGCCCTTCTGCTCGTCCTGGTCCTCTTTCCGACCAGCAGGGCCAAAAATTTCCCCCCAGGCCCACAACCCATCCCCATCTTTGGAAACCTGCTGGAGCTGAATCTGGAGAACCCCCTGGCAGATCTGGAGAGGGTGAAGTTGAATAATGTTATCAAGAGGAAGTACTATTCACTGTATTTATGTAATTAGAGGTGCATTATGCAAGATTTAATAACCTACCTGGGTAAAATTCTGTGGAGTGACAGATTCTTTCAATTGCAAGGAAGTGTTAGCGCGATCTCTGTTTTTGCAGTTTTCAGTTAGGGGTTGAAAAACTTGTGCCAGCTAGCAAGCCTGTCTGTCTGAAATAATGAGACTCATTTTACAGCTATTAGGACTTCTACCTATGATAACTTGGTAATAATTTACCCAGTTCAGTGCCTGATGATTGACCTGATTCAAGGTCAGTCACTTTTATCAAATAATTGGTGAAGGAAAGCTGGATGAATATGAACTTTAATAAGGCTGGGAGCAGGGTGATACATGGAGAATGTTGGATGATGCAACATGTCACAACAATATGAAGTGGCGTTGCAGTCACAGTGCCATGAAGAGGTGAAGGTTTATGAGAAACACATGAGCCCGTGAGAAACCCTGACCTCAACATTTGTTTGAGAATATTTCTAAAACCTGGTGAACCTGTTTATCTCACCAGAACGTTTTTCTTACCAGATTTCACCTAAAATTACCCGAGACATTGAAAAGTGTGAAAGTAGCTCAATCTATTAGGTAGGAAATATCTATCAGTGTGTATTTTTCGGTAATAGGTGTTTAGAAATAAGGAGACTCATTTTACAGTTATTATGACTCCTTCCTATGATAACTTGGTAATAATTTACCCAGGTCAGTGCCTGATGATTGACCTGATTAAAGGTCAGTCACTTAAGCCCCAGTAACAACAATACTGTGTCTCTGCCCTCAGCTGGCCAAACGCTATGGAAACGTCTACAGCATTTTCATTGGTCCCAGGCCAGCAGTCGTTATCAATGGGCTGCAGGCCTTGAAAGAAGCCCTGGTCAACAAAGCTGCTGACTTCTCTGGCAGACCACAAGACCAAATGGTCAATCATGCTGTGCAAGTGAAAGGTACAGAGCAGACATTTGACGACAGTTCAGTTTCAACTAACAGAGTCAGGGATTGTGTCCAAGTTCTGCTCTGATGCTTGATCAGTTTTGTCGAACACATTTCAAACTGCACAGTTGAAATGTATAGTGACTGACTATATATTGTAAATGAGTAGTGAAATAAGTATTTTGATCTTTTTTTTCCAGAGTAAAACTGTAAACTCTGCAGGGTAAAAATACTCTAGTACAAGTCTAACAGTATTCAGACTCATTTTTTAATTGAGTAAAAGTATTTGAGAAGATATGATTGAGTTCTATTTAATCAGAATGGCACATGTTAGAGTGCCTAACACATATATTTTATTCTCCTTCTAACTTCTGCTTGACCCTTTCTGCATGCAGCTGATGCTCCTGGAGTGATTCTAGCAGGTTATAACCCTGCCTGGAGAGAGCAGCGACGCTTTGGTCTGATGACCCTCAGAAACTTTGGTCTGGGGAAACATTCCATGGAGGAGAGGATCCTGGGAGAGACAGAACGCATCTTAAAAATACTTGAGCAGAGTGTTGGTGCGTCCACTATTGATCTTTTGAATCGTGCTGAAAACCAAAAGCCCAAAAGCCACCATCTTTATAACACTGTTTTTTTTTTTGTTGTTGTTTTGTTTGCTTGTTTTTTCATTTCGTTTCACCAGGTAAGCCCATGAGCCCCCAGCTGATGTTCCACAACGCAGCCTCCAACATCATCTGCCAAGTTCTGTTTGCGAAGCAGTTTGACTACGACGATGAGTTCATGAAGTTTTTTGTCAGTCTTTTTCATGAGACATCCAAAATAATCAATGGGCGCTGGGGTTTGGTGAGTCACACGTCTGACCACACAGCCGCTCATGCTCACTAAAAACTGTGCTTTCTGGTGAACCTTCATCGCTCAGAGTTACCTCTACAATGCTCAGAACACTTAAAGGTATCTTAAAACTTCAAACTTCTCTTACATTTCTCTCTCCCATACAGATTTATGACTCGATACCGATGGTGCGCAGCCTGCCTCTGCCCTTCCAGAAAGCATTTAAGATGTTCAAGGTCCGTCATTCATTTCACTCACTAGAGCTAGTGGCTTATTGGTTTGATTAATGACAGTGAGGCTGTTTATAACTACGGTAGGTTAAATGTTGCAAAGATTACGATCAGCCTTTGCCACACTGAGAAAGGACTTGGGAAAGAAAGAAGGGAAAAAATAATTAATGAAGGAAAGATGGATGAATATGAACTTTAATAAGGCTGGGAGCAGGGTGATACATGGAGAATGTTGGATTGCATTGTGACACAGCATCTGCAGTAAAATGAAGGGACTATGCAACACGTCACAACAATTTGAAGTGGCGTTGCAGTCACAGTGCCATGAAGAGGTGAAGGTTTACAATGAAATAGTGAGACAGGGCCTGGAACATTACAGTGCCATGGACAAAAATAATAGGTGTGAATTTCAGTCATTAGAATATGTTACAGCTCAAGTGCATGGCTGCAACTGGCGCCTGTTTGGTTCAAGCTGCCATTTCCTGTCTGCCTCTGCACTGTCACCATCTACTAAAGGCACAAGAAAGAAACAGCCTGAGACATGAAGTCTTACTGCATGTTGAATAGACTTGCCCATGAGAAACCCTGACCTCAGCATATGTTTGCGAATATTTCGAAAACTTGGTGAACCTGTTTATCTCACCAGGACTTTTTTTCTTACCAGATTTCCCATGAAAGACGTATGGAGATGTTGGCTGAGAACAAAAAGTCCAGGGTTCCTGGTAAGCCGCGGCATTTCATAGACAGCTACCTGGATGAAATGGAAAAGGTGTGTGTGTCTTTCTGTTATTGACAAAAATTCTGTTCAGAGCAGCTGCTGTGAACCTTGAACCTACCTCGGAGGAGACAGACTGTGTGTCTACTTTGTCTGTCTCTCTGTTGTCTGCCTGCAAAGAGAGGAGATGATGGCTCGTCATTTTCTGAAGACCAGCTTTGTGCGTTTCTTTTGGATCTTCACTTCGCTGGGACTGACACGACCGCCAACACCCTGCTCGCTGCCTTCCTCTACCTGATGAATTACCCACATGTACAGGGTATGTCTGCATCTCTGTCATCTGTCGCTTCCCGCTTTACTAACAGTCTGCAACAGTCTGATTTTGAGTGGATTATCACTTGAACAACCCTGATTATACATCAAGCACAAATGCCATGCTAAAATTGATCCATTGTTTCGGTTGATCACCAATACCTGCAAAACTAATGACATCCCATCAGGCTGGTACTTTGTGTTTGGGCAAATGCAATTATTTTTCTGACAGCTTCCACCCCTCTGCCCCCAACATTTGAAGACAAATATCTGCACTTTCTACTTCTAATGTTTTCAAAACAGGGTTTAGTTTTAATGCATTTGGGGGTGTTGTTTTCATTTTGACTGATTTCAGCCTATCAGTACATATCACGCTCAGCAGACGTAGCAAGGCAAAACGATGAAAAATACAAAAACAGACAGAGAGGGAGACTGGACTGGGGAGAGAAGGTGAATGAGACTCAACAATCAGCTATCTTCCTGCTGTGTTTATGAACAGCTTGGGCAAAGGATTCTCCTGATTCTACCTTTAAGTTTAACAGTCTTCTAATTGTATTAATATAATGTGAGTTTCAGTTAGTTTTGCACAGAAATGGCTGGTTGAAATGTCCTTCAGCGGGATACTTGTGAGTGGAGTTCAGAGCCTGTACTTTCCTACTTTTACTGGAGTGAAGAAGTTGTATCAGTATGTCTACTGTTACCAGAGTCTTTTTAAATCTATTTTTGAAGGGGGTGTGCGAACAACAATAATCACATCTGCTAACCATCAGGGTGTTAACACTGTCAGTGTGAGCATTGGCAATCAGCTCAAAGCTCTAGACTATTCTTCTTTTTCAAGCCTTCCAGTCAGCCTCAGACAACACAGTGCCTGAGGCAGGTTCTTAGTGAAACACCTGTTTGTCATTGCTAGAGATAATTGGAAAGATTCACACTTTCCTTTTGCAAGCTGCCATGTAGCACATAAACTTGTGAAAGACCCTGCAGTACTCCCTCCTGCTGTGAACTGTCTCACTCTTTGTTTATCTCTGTACTCCTCAGAGCGTTGTCAGCAGGAAATAGACAAGGTTCTGGACGGGAGGGATCAAGTCAGTTTTGAAGACAGACACATGATGCCCTATGTGCAGGTAAAAGGATGACTGGGTCTTATTTGCATGTCTATTCTTTATCTTTTGTGTCCTATCGTTCAAACTGTGGTGAAAGGTAAAAAAAAAATCTCAGTTACCTTATACATATCTGAAATGACAGAGTGTCTAACAGCTGTCTCTATGATGCAGGCTGTCATCCATGAGAGCCAGAGGATGGCGAACACAGTCCCTCTCAGTGTTTTTCACAGCACCACTCAAGACACTGAGTTAATGGGATACTCCATTCCCAGGGTTAGTATAACATATAGTGTGTGTCATAATAGAAATACAGAAAAAAAACATCAACTAACACAGGGTTAGACAACAAAATGACAACTGTAGTCACTACATGCAATACATGCCTAGAACATATATACAGATACTGTAAATACAAAATAGAGTTTATGAGCGTATCCTCCCCTTGTCTTGGGAATCATTATAAGGATTTTTAAGGGCAAAGTAGAGCAGTGTTGTTTCCCAAGCTTCCAGTTTGAACCCAGGGCTTTCTATATAAAAGCAGAGGACAGTGGTGTGAAAGTTGTTATTCGGTGTTCACATTTTAATAAACATCCTGTCATCTTTTTCTTGTGTTCTTCAGGGAACCACTATCATCCCCAATCTGACCTCAGTGTTATATGAGGAGGGACAGTGGAAATCTGCCCATGAATTCAACCCTGAAAATTTCCTCGATGAGAAGGGAGAGTTTGTGAAGCCAGAGGCCTTCATGCCTTTCTCTACAGGTGAGTGAAAATGATTGTTAAGTTAAGGGATAAGACTAAATTATTGATGAGTTTGCTTTTGGAAGTGACATTAGGTCATAGTCAATGAGCGAGTATTTCAACCTGCAGGCCCTCGTATGTGCCTCGGAGAGGGTCTGGCTCGTATGGAGCTCTTCCTCATCCTGGTGACTCTGCTGAGGAGGTTCAAGTTCATCTGGCCTGAGGATGCAGGAGAGCCCGACTTCACTCCTGTTTATGGGACGACCCAGACCCCGAAACCTTATTCCATGAAGGTCCAACTCAGATAAACTACTCAGAAAAACTACTGAGACAGAGATTCCCCAAAGACTGTAATAAGCTGCATGGAAACATCGAGCAAAATTTAACCTTTCGATATAAAACCTGCTTTGGTTAAACGTGCACTAATCATTAAAGTATATGAACATGTGATCAAATTGACTTTGTTTATGTGGATGTCTCACTGGCAGTGAGGAGCACCACCTCTGATGTTTGATATAGCTTTATTGTGTCTTTCAGCTTGTTGTTTTGGTTTTACAGTCCACAACTTTCCTGTTTGGTTCACTCTCACAGCTCTCATCACTCCAGTTTACCTGTCCAGCACCAGAGAGAACACAGCCAAAGTTAGCAACTAGCAGGTACACACAGTTATCCATTCTGCTAATAAAGATATATTTTCCTCAGGGGTTGGTAGAGAATAAAAAAAGAGCTAAAAGATGAGTGAATATTGGAATTTACGTATGACTCAAAAAGAGAGCTAATGCTGCTAAGTAGCTGCTTGAGGTTTAGGTAAGCAACATCACATCATCATTACCTTTATTGAGACAGGGAAGGCCACTGAGAGCAAGCACTCTTGCAACAATGGCAACAACTTTCTATCAAAAAAGGTTTATTGGATTTTAAATAGATAAAAACATTATGTCTATTTAAACAGATTTAAAGTGAGCGGTCAAGCAACAGGTTTGCAGTATCAACTTAAAGGGTAACGATATGCCAACGCTGTAATTACAGTTTGTTTCTGCTGCCCCCAAGTGTCAAAAACTGAATGAGTGCAGCTTTGAACATCACAGGGGACACAGAATCATTTATATGCACAGTAAATGCAATGATGCTATAACAGTTTGAATTATACATGACAGATTATTTCTTATCATATGAAACTATAGACTTTGACCAACTTTTATGATTATCATTAACATTACACAATGTTCCCTCTGTTGTCAGTCAAAAAAATGATGTGACTTTTTTGTCAAATAAATACACTGTGAAACATTAAATGACTGCTAACTGTGTCACCTGCTCAACAATGAGTAGCTGAAAAAAGATGCCCCTGTTCACCCTCTGGGGAGCTTCAATGTGTCGAGTAGATGCAATGGAACTCAGTCCGCCTATTAGATTTTAGTATGAACTTGTGTTGCAAGAGCACGTTTTGGTGTCACTGGAATGGTCATGGAGTCACTTGCAATTAAGTACATTTACTCAAGTACTGTACATATGTGCAAGTTTGAGATACTTGACCTTCACTTGAGTATTTCCATTTAAAGTTATACTTCTACTACACCCAGGTAAATATTCTAGTCTTTACTCAGTTAAGGTAATGTATGATACGACATCTGACAGCTGTAGTTACTACTTACTTTGGAGATTTTGCAAATTTTACATTCAAGACATCTAATGACGTTCTAAAATATGACACATATGAAGTAGTAAAAATAAGCTCACCAAAGCTCATCAAATGTATTAGTATATTTTGTCGAAACACTTTTGTACTTTTAATCGAGTTTTACATGTCACTGACTATATTTCAGGTTTTTTTTAGTTACATTTTCTTGAGCAATAAATCTGAATTTGTTTCCCATCACTGACTGTTGGACAGACTGATGTCCATGCATTAAAAGAGACATATTAAACTAATTTTCAGGTTCATAATTTTATTTTCAGTCACTACCAAAATACTTTTACGTGCTTAAATGTTAAAAAACACTCCAGATTTCTCATTCTGTCCAGTGCTGCAGCGCTGCGTTTCCCATCTGTCTGAGATCCTCTGTTTTAGCTCCTGTCTCTTTAAGGCCCCTCCCCCCATTGCCCAGTCTGATCCGATTGGTCAGCTGACACATGCCTGAGCCAGTACTGCTCTCTGTGTCTCTGATCAGCTGTGATGTCAACAAGTCACAGATATCAAGGTGGGACAAGTGGCGAGGTTTTTCAGAAGCAGTGTTATTTGTAGGAGAGAGGAGCTCTCACTGGCATGGACTTATAACTTTTAACTTTCAAGACTTTTAACATGTACAAGAACCTATGATATATAACACATATATTATATATATATATATATATATATATATACATATCACACTGAAAGAAAAGGGAAACCAATGAAAAAGGTTTGGATGTGTACTCAAACATATCCAGTTGTGTTCACCTGTAATGGGAACCTTTGCCACCCTACATGAAATAACAAATAACATGAACTATAACATCACTGTTTGTGACTAAATGAGTCAGTTAAGCAGGTCAGTATGGATGCCCTCGTGCTACTGCACAAACACTACAGTATGTTCTCTTCATAACAACATTAAGACATTTATTGATAATCCTCATATATAATAAAAGATCAGTCTTTTCTACCTGGCATGTGGTATTCAGTTCAACCAGTAGCCTTTTGATGGCCGGACAGTGGTGTATTATTAAAGCTTTTGTGTTGATGCTGTATTGTTTTACTGGGCGGTCTCTTGATTGTCAGCTGGAGGCCGGGGGTAGGGAGGGTGGGCTTGAATGGTGTGTGTGTGTGTGTGTGTGTGTGTGTGTGTGTGTGTGTGTGTGTGTGTCTGCTGACGTGGACCTTCTGGGATGACATTCAGTTGCATGACTGGTGTGGCAGGGAGGACAGGGAGAGGAGAGCAAAAGAGAAAAAGAAACTGAAAGAGCCACACAGACAGATTCAAGGAGGATATATTCAACAGACACGTCCAGAAAATAAAAAATAGCAAAGAAAAAACTACATCAGAGACGAGGTTAGATTGTAACGACAAGGAACGACAGAGACAGTTTGACCGAGTGAAATGGAATCAAAGAGACTGAGACAAACTTGGGATTATCAGTAACGGATCATCAGAAGAGGAGTTTCTCAAACATGGACTAGTCTGGGAGTCTGATACGCACACACACACACCTTACACACACACACACACACACACACACACACACACACACACACACACACACACACCCTTCACACACACACAAGCACTCACACACACTTGGTTTCCTGTTGTGAGCCGTGGACAGGTGTCAGTATGCAGGAGTCTCCAGGTGCCATGGGTGTAGATGGAAGCTACGCCAGCAATGTTCCTGCCTTCCTCACTAAGCTGTGGACCCTGGTGGAGGATCCAGATACCAACCACCTCATCTGCTGGAGCGCTGTGAGTCAGGCCTCAAAACACACTGTACATGACACTGTAGTGACTCTGAGAGGAGTGTAATTTCAGTTTACAAAGAAAGAATAAGAACTCCTCATCATGGTGTTCCTCACTGAACACATTCAAGCGCGTATTGCCTGACAGTAGTTCTCTGTTTGGAAACAGGACACTAAAAACAAGTTTTGACTTGGCACCAAACAATATTTTATTTCAAAAACCTGCAAATGAAGACTGACAGTAGAATATAGAATATCAAACAATAAACTTTCTGAGAATAATGAATTAAAGAATAAGACTAGGCTAGCTAACTAACCACCTCTACTGCCAGTTTAGGTTAGCTAGCTAGCTAGCTAGTTAACTTGTTTAGACCTCCATAACAAAACTGCTACTTCAACACCTGTTTAGCTAGCATTAGTGTTAAGTGTTTGCTCATGAGCCCCAGAGAGCAAGGGAAAAAAAACCTACCAGCGGTGTAATTAAATCTTTTACAATATTGATAAATAAATACAATAATAGGCTATAAACCAGTGACATAAGACAGTTCATAAAGTTAATATGGATGATATGTCAAAGCAAGGAATCAGCTGGCCTGTGCTTAGGCTGGGTATCAGCACTGCTGGCCTGATGGTGTACTCCAGGTAAACTGTGGTGTTTAGTGCAGAGAGAGGAAGCCCAAGTATTGTTACCTAAATGTACTTTAGATGATAAGCAGTCTTGTAATAAGTACTTGCATAGATATTTAAAAATGCATTTAAGATGTGCTGCTTTGGCTCTGATGTGGCACATTATCTCTAAAGTCATTGGAGCTATCAAATCAATGTAATGTTTGCCTCCAAGTTGTAGTGCAGTGGAAGTAAGAAGTACTACAAAATGGAAATACTCAAATAAAATACCTTGACATTGTACTTGAGTACAGTATTTGAGTAAATATACTTATACTTATAGTTATATTTCCATTACTACTGATACATAGTCTATCAAAACAAAAGAAATCTATATGTAGGAAAATGACTGCTGTCATTAAACCTGTGTATTACATTAGTAAATGTACTGATGTGCAAGTGTACTCTTGGAGCTGGTAAAAGCAGAGCTAGTTAATTGCTAATTGCAGGTTTTGCCTGTGGGCCCCGACTAAACACTGACCTTTTTGGAAGACGTTCCCAGAAAGAATACTGCTTATTAAATCCTCTTTCAGAGCGGTTCTTTGACTCACACACCTGTATTACATTAAGAATTTAACAGTAATAAGCTATCGTGGTTCATAAATAAAACTTCTTCCTTGTCAGGTTCTGAGGATTAAGTTAGGTATCTGTTTTTGATTCTGAAAATTGATTCTGATGGCCACACTTTTATATTCTTCTGTGATTTTTTACCTCTGACTCTTGACAAGTGGCTATAATTTAACTGCTTTCAGCAAATAGAGATACCAATGATTGTACTTATGAGAAAAAAAATAAAGAATTCTATGTGATACGATTTTCTGTATGATAAAAAAACAGAGACCATAGGTGGCTCTCTATGTGTTTTCCTCTGTAATCAGGGTGAGGACAGCCTCCCTGCTTGCCTTCGAAGGGATACAAACACACAAACAGATGCTGTCCACTCCCATGACATCTGTGTTCAGAGTGCAGCATCAGCTGTTGCATTGTCAGGCTATTAGTCGGCAAGTGTGCGTCACTACATACAAAAAAAACAGCAACGTCTTATTACAATTGTCTAAAATTAGTGAGATTCACACCTGTTGTGCAAATGGGTTTGCTAAAGTCAACTAACATAGTTGCTTAGTAAGACTGTAACAGTGGGAGAGAGCGCATGACTAATCATCACTCACCATCAGAGAGGGAGAGTTTGTTTCATTAGCTGACAGAGCTGAATGGAAATGCTGTGTGGGAAATATGTTACAGAAATCCTTCCATCATGAAGGTTGTAACTGGTGGGTCATGTTTTTGGTGCGTCACCTGATGAACTCTGGTTTCGTGCAGTTACATGTTTCTGGCAGCAGCTCTAGAGATGTTAAAATAGAGACACTGTCATTATATTGTCAGCCCTCATACCAGTATTAGTGTCACTGAACATATAGCATATTTAAGATATACTGTCTACATGAAATACAGAGTAGCGTGGTTGATATATAAATCCCTGTTCACATAAAATTGTTTGTGATCAGCAGGTGAATGCAGTCAACCACAGAGTGAGGAGAGGCCGGACAAATTAAAATCAATTTATTCTCCATTTAACAGGGTCAGACTTTCATTATAACTGCCACCTTAAAAGCTTAAAAAGAAGCTTAAGAACTTGGCTTTGTTTTGGACTCATTTTGTACCATTTGAATCTCTGCAAATGTCTCCACTGTAAAACAAGTACTTTATCTGCCACAGTGATGTTTTCATCTATAAGAATAACTTTCTTAATATTAATATTAATACAGTACAATGTTAATATTGTAAACTGTCACTTCCCTGTCTTTCAAAACCAAATTTCAATAAACAGCAGGTTAGCACACAGTTTTCACAGCTGGAAACCCATTTGTCTAGTTACAGACTCAAAACAACACCAAACTTTAGTCCTTTTCATTAATGAGTGATTCATTTGATGTTTGACTGATTTTCTGCACCACTGAGAGGTGTTGGCATCTTGCTATTTGTGTTTTCAGTCCCACTGAGCAACAGCAATTAGAAACAACTGATGTGTAACTGGACAAGTCGAGTTTTAAGCTGATTATGAATGTGAAATCCATCATTAGAATGTGCTGAATAGAAAATAGCTTTGGCTGCATCCATCATTCATCAGTTGTGGGTGTGCTGTCTCTTCTCTTGTTTCCTCTCTCTACACTGTGTGTAAAGCTGTTTAACTCTTCATATCAACTACTCTCTATTTCAGACCGGGACCAGTTTCCACGTGTTTGACCAGGGGCGCTTTGCCAAGGAAGTTCTGCCAAAGTACTTTAAACATAATAATATGGCGAGCTTCGTCCGACAGCTCAACATGTGTGAGTACACTTCTCCCTCTTATCCTCCTCCCTCTTCTCCCTCTTCTTACTCTTCTTCTCCTCTTTCTTCTTCTCTCAATTACAGTATGTATTTACACTTCATGTGTGTGTTTGTGTGTGTATTTTTGATGTCATATGCATCTGTTTAGATGGTTTCCGTAAGGTGGTGAACATTGAGCAGAGCGGTCTGGTGAAGCCTGAGAGAGACGACACTGAGTTCCAGCATCTGTACTTCCTCCAGGGACATGAGCACATGTTGGAACACATCAAGAGGAAGGTATGGATACATAGGAAAATGCACAGATACTGTTATTCTCACAGATGAGCTGTTTTTAATGTGCGCGTGTAAATGATGCATTTAAAGGATGCCCTCGTCTCCGCAGTACTACGCTAGATTTATTTTGAACATGTGTTTACACAGTAAATCCAGCTACTTTTGTAGGATGAAGAGGCTTTCCTCAAAGTCAAGGTTAGAATATCTCGGCCAGGGCCAGTTTGGTACACAAGCATGGATCACAGAGTCAAGTCAGTTCTAAAATCCCAACTCAATCTGTACTGCATATGACCCCTTCTATTCTTAGACCATCAAAGCAACAAGGCTAAGAGGCTGAAGTCATGCTAGTGGCTCTGTGAGGGTGTCAGGGAGGACCCAAACACATTCACATGACATTACAAGCACTGATGTTTGCTTAATCATAGCCAGCAGTTGTCTGTGTAGACTTTATCCCATCATTAAACACAAACTCTCCTGTGTGACTCCCGAATCAGATTAAACCTAGCAGGAGTTACAGGCTTTTGATTAAAATGATCAAATTCCATGATTTTTTACATTATAATCAGGAGAAACATACCATGTAATACAATATTTTCAAAAGAAAAAATCAAAATCATCTACAGAGCTTGTAGAAAGATGCAGAATAAAAGTCTCTTTCCTATAAAAACATATTAATGATTGTGATGGGGTGGCTGTAGCTCAGTGGGTAGATCAGGTCGGCTAGTGACTGGAAGGAAGGTTGCTGGTTCAAATCCTGGCTCCCCCGGGCTGAATTGTGTAAGTGTCCTTGAGCAAGATACTGAACCCCAAATTGCTCCTGATATGCATTCGCCATCAGTGAGGGCCCTGTGATGAGCTGGCGACTTGTCCAGGCTGTACCCAGCCTTTGCCCAGAGACAGCTGGGATTGGCTCCAGCAAAACCCCCCGCGACCCCATAAAAAGCATAAAGCAGTTACAGACGATGACATGACATGATTGTGAGTTGATAGAATTCTGACAGTCTACCAGAGTTTGTCAGCCACTAATATAACAGCGTTGGTATCATGTGGTGTCTTTGTTTCATCAGCATCATGAATCTCAATGGTTGCCACTTTAAAAGAAAAAACAATGTGAAAAAATGGCTGAGCTCCACAGTAAACGTTGCTAACACTAGCTACTGTTAACAGCGACAAGCTAGCATTACCAACATGTACCAACGTGTTGACATTTGCCAGCTTGTGTTAGCAACATTAGCCAGTGCGACAAACTGGCAGCCACATGAGGGGGGCAGATGATTTGAACTGAAGTGGCTGAATAATAGTAACGCATTTATAATTTCCTGACAGGTTCCTAGACTGACTATTTGTTGGTGAGACATTTTAGCTAAAACCACAGATGTCAACCTCATGGTGGCACAAGAGAAAACAGGGATCACCAAACTCATAAAGATTGATTATCTGGAGACAATGAATGTTGGCTCTGAACCTTACACTTCTACCCAATAAGTGTTGAGACCAAAGTGACAAACTGACACTGCCATCCCTAAAGCAATAAGGTCTCTGCTATGAAAAACAGCAGAGGCAATGTGTGGCTGTATGTATTATATCTGTGTTATTCTCTGAATTTGGCTGTACTGTGTGTGTGTGTGTATATGCGTGTGTTTGTGTTCAGGTATCCATAGTGAAGAGTGAGGAGACCAAAGTTCGTCAGGAGGACCTCAGTAAACTGCTGTATGAAGTTCAGCTCCTCAGAACACAACAGGACAACATGGAGTGTCAGATGCAGGACATGAAACAGTGAGTCGGGGTGTTTTGTGTGTGTGTGTGTGTGTGTGTGTGTGTGTGTGTGTGTGTGTGTGTGTGTGTGTGTGTGTGCGCGTGCCAACGTCCCACATCCCCTCTACGTGCTGCTGGTGTGGACTGACACCAGCATGGTGATGGTTCATGCTCTCTGTTTTTCTGTTCTGTTGAAGCTGGTTCAAATTGTTTGCGTTACTGGAAAAAACAATTGCCGTCAAATGCGTTCAGCCAACAACTCTTCCAGTGAACTGACTGAGCAGTCACCTGAACAGGACTACAGGGTTATTTTTAGTTACCTGGTGTGAAACCAACCAACCAGGCGAAGCGGGCAACTTGCCCTGGGGCCCCAGGTCCTCAGGGACCATTAATGTCCCGTGTTCAATTTACATCAGTTGGTTGCATGTTTTTGTTGTTAACTGCAGTTTGTTTAGGAATTTGCAAAGCTAGTAGAGTAGAGATTATGGACTTAATGAGGCCTGCGCAATGTGAACTTTAAAGTGATGGAGAACATGCCCACTGCAGAGAGAGCAAGTGAGACGTGGGGATCAAAAGGGGCCTGACAATACATTTTGCCCCTGGGCCCCCCAGCACTTTAATGAATCTCTGGTGTAATTTATAGAAATACAAATACAAACTGTCAGGTCAGGTCAGTTTGACATTTGACAGTAATTACAGCAGCAGCGGATTGGTGCACAAAGTAAATGACAAATGACAATTCTCAATATATTTGACAGTTAAATTCATAGCACGACTATATCTACAACTGTGTGAGGCTGAATAATAATGAAAACTACACGGCCTGAAAACTCAGAAATACAAAATCTTGTTCCATCTTTTGTTAAGGAAAAAAAAATGTGAGAGGAGCAATTGACCCGTCTGTTATTCTTCTGGCTAAGTTGGAACAAATTGCCCCGTGGATGGACTGACATTTTCTCTAGAGGCTATTGTTGCTGAAAATAGCAGCCGTGCGTCTATTGTGTGGCGGAGCTGCTTTGTGCTCAGCATTGTTTGCTAATGAGAGGAGAGAATGTTCACCTGCTCACCTGACTAACACACACACACACACACACACACACACACACACACACACACACACACACACACCAATAACAGCATTCTTAGAAAGGATGACCAGATGTGGGCCGTGTGCATGCAGCCGTGGACAATGCTCTCAGAAAATATTCCAGGACACACACATCTTACCAATGAATATGTACGTGTGTGTGTGTGTGTTTCTAAACTGTAGTCAACACACCCACAACAGAGTTTAAACAACAGAGATGATGGCAACGTACTGTGAAATATAAAAGCTTCTCCCCTTCACAAAGATTGATAAGCTCTGCTCTTTAGTCCTGCGCTGCTGTAATTACTAATGACTGGGTCCGTTCCTGTTGAACTGCTGTAGCTTAAGCCCTGCTCTCAGATCCACCATCGTTTTCATCCTGCTTGAGCTTGCAGACCTGTTAATGGACCTTAATCTTCCTGCTGGAGAGGAGAGGCAGGGGAATGACTATAAAAAATTAAATATGCGGATGAACTGTTACACAACATTTACCACATATCATGTCAGTGCACCCGTGGGGCCCACACGATCAACATTCTCCGTCTCTAAAAGCGATAGAGTGTATTGAATTCCTTCAACTCTCTTTTAGTTCAGTGTTCTTTTTCTGTGTTATGACAGTAGTGTTGTTATGATACAGTGAGGTTAAGGTGCAAAAAACACCTGGTTGAGGATAGTAAAAGATCACAATTTGGCTTAACCTAGTGTTTACACAGGTTTCTGTCACCTGGTGTCTGTTGCTGCAGACAGAGCTGGAGAAAAAAAGGATCCAGTGGTCTCAAATGTGCAAATATTTAAGCACAGTCTGGAACTGTGGTCACTGGCTTGTCAGCCTTGTTGTATCAATGTAACTCCATCACCATCCCCTCCACCTGGAGACATGAATTTAAGCTAAGATACATGTAATCTAAACATGATAAGACGCGTCTGTAGAAATGTCAAAATCAACGTTAATTGCCAACATGTTATTCTTGCAACTGGGCTGTTAAATGAAGTGCAGAAAGAGAGGGAGAGCTCACAACTGATCTTCCCATTTATGACACAAGCTTTCTCCTCCTTAGTTCCCTCTGAATGTCCCGACACTTTGCATTACCACAGATGCTGCACAACAGACTACCTAATTAGTCATCGTCTGTGTGACTCTTACTGGGTCAACTGTTTATAGTTTCCTGTGTGTTTATATTACAGATTTGTAGTAGTTCACAGGGGTGTTCGGAAATCTCACAGCTCAATTTGAAACCAGTTTGCGGGTGTCTGATTGATTCAGAATACATTTTTGGTTAATGATTAGAAACAAGACAACCCAAGTGTGAGCGCCCCATTTTGTCTGTGTGCTACCCTGCAACCGCTTTTAATTTCTGCCTTTTTTGTTCTGTAAACATGACATTATGAATCAACATTTAGAAAAGCGATTTTATATGTCAATCAATTTTCTGCACCTCAACGTCCCTACTGAACATGATTTTATTTACTGTCATCTTCCTCCTCCTGTGTGCAGACAAAACGAAGTCCTGTGGAGAGAGGTGGTCTCGCTGAGGCAGAACCACACACAGCAGCAGAAAGTCATGAACAAGGTGTGTGTGTGCGTGTGTTTTTGTACCATTAACAGAAAGTCACGTCTGTGTCAAAACTCTCACAGCAGGGACTCGTCCTGTCATCGGTGTAGTGTGTTGGGTCTTCAGTGTGCACTGAAGGTTTATGGGTATGCCTAGTCAAACTCGTGTAGGGGCATATTTCAACTAAACCATTTACAGTACAATAGGCCTTGCAATGTCATTCAGAAAATGAACAACAGTAGTAGAAAGAAGCTAAGTGTATTAATTAAATACTTGTTCTTTAATCACTGCACTTAACTTCATTTTTTAAAATTTTACCTCACTACATTTTAGTGAGAAAAGCTTTTTTTTTTTTTTTTTACATCACTTCATTTATTAACAGCAAAAGCTATCAGTAACTTTGATTTTACACATAGAACATACACATGGACAAATCTATAAAATATAACACATTATTAAAGATTAAAGACCCTGCATACCCACTCAGGTGTTTTAACCTACTCAGGTTCCTGCACTGGGATTTTCATGTAGTCACTGCTTATTAACAGGAGGCATGTAGTTGTGATTTGTCCTGCAATAAAATCATAAAGAAACTGGAGAAAAACACTGTAAATTATTTATCTTTTAGATAAAAAAAAAGATAAAGAAAGATTATCGAAGCATACTATGCTGTTAATACTTAAAGGACCACTATGTAGTTTTCGGGAAAGAATTTTAATCAGAAGTGAAAGATCTTCATTGACTGACTTTTTTTATGCTGAAACAAACTTAAAAACAAACTGACCTCGAAGGACAGCACAGTTTCAAAGTGTTTGTTTGTATGTGGCGGACCCTGCCACCTTTCTAGCTTCAGACAGTGTTCTGGGACCTTATTTTCCATAGAGAACAACTTTTAACGTTTATCACTCATGGAAAGAAATAGATGCTTTTGAGTTTGTGTTATTACCTCATTTATAATGTAAATATTACAATTCAGAGTTTGAGAGAGTCTTCACCAAAAATATTGTGCCCCTTTAAGTACTTGTTTCTAATTTTGTGAGGGACAAAGTTGTTATTTTTAATTTTTTTTACAGTAGTATGCAGGAGTACTCTCTTAGACCCATACACACTTTATGGTAAAATGGGACGAGTAACCTTTTATGTAAACAATCTGAATACTTGTAAGTGAACACCAATTATTTTTTCTTCTTCTTTACACAGTTAAGGGCAAATTATTGAACAGCTGAGTTTTCATGACTTTTATAGCCCACTCTTATACCAGTGTCATATATCTCACTGGATTGGTCCAGTGTGTGGTCTCGTCTTGGAACTTTCCCAGCACAGTTGATCCATAATGCATGACCAAGTTTATAGAACCAGAAACTGCAAATTATTATTGACTTGAGACTGTTCAGAACACAGTTAGATGCAGCACTGTATGAGCAATCCTTGTAAATCCTGTTTCTTGATTCTTCATAGCTTACAAATGATGCGATATGTTCCAAATGGAAATAATTTTCAATCACCGTTGTTCCAGGCTTGTTTGGTTATGCAGATATATACATGTGTCAGGACCTCACTTCACACTGCAAGATCACAAACCTGTTTTCATGAGATGGGTCAGTGAGAGCATGTTTTCTGTGTGTGTGTGTGTGTGTTTGTGTGTTTGTGTGTGTGTGTATGCTGATTCATGCTGTGCTTTTTCTCTCTTTGCCAGCTGATTCAGTTTCTGTTCAGCCAGATGCAGTCCAACACGCCCAGCACTGTGGGCCTAAAGAGAAAGCTGTGAGTACATGCACGTGCGTGCACACAAACACACACACATACACGTATACACAGCGGAGCAATCAACAAAAGTGAGACAAACAGGGCCACAGTGGGGCAGAGGGAAGGGCTGGCTCAGCTGACAAACTGAACAATCTAACTCAACAAGCACTGTGAATGGAGACAAGTGCTGAATCAGTCAGTCAGACACACACACACACACACACACACACAAACACACATTCACACATACACACGCACGCACACACACAAACACATACACACACACACACTCACGCACACACACTTTAACACACAGTGAAGGCAGAGTGGAGTGCGTGACCCTAGTACAGCCTATGTGTGTAAAATGCTGGTTCAGCTCTGCTGCTGAGTTTGAACAAGGCCAACATGAGAAAGAGAAGGCATGCTGGAACACAAAAGTACTATAGAAATGTCTATTTCAGGGTCAGTGTGCTACCTGGCAAAGGTGCAGTTTTGCCCCATGTTTTAGTAAATGTCATGAATCCCTTCCTGGCTGTCATACTCATCCTGATTGACCACCATCTGTCTTTAGCATCCACCCGCTCTCATGAGTAACCCATCCTCCCCCTTCATTTCCTGTAACATCTCAACATCAACCATCAACCATCCAAAAACGCAAAAACCTCTTTTTTTTAAAAACTAAAATCTATCTTCTTTAATCGAGCATACTTACCTTTAAAGGACAAGCTCACCCAAAAATTTTAATTCAGGGATTATCTACTCACTGTCATAATGATGGACAGTCAGGGAAGTGTTTCAGAGTCCACAGAACATTTCTGGAGCCTCACAGCAAAACGGCGTTGTAAAATTCTCTTAAACAACTGAAGAAGCTGGGGACTTAAAGAATATGTAAAGAATCAATGGAAATGAAAACATAAAATGGCTCCACCCAGCTCCTCTAGTGTAATCAAACCCTCCAGAACCCCTGAGATCCCACATGTATTTGAAAAGACAACATTTACGTCCTTCACTTGAGGCTGAGCTCATGTAGCCACCTCAGATGGGTTGTGCGCTAATGCTTTTAGCTAGCACCCACAGTGAAGATTTCAGCTTTAAAAAGAGAGTCAACAATGCGTTTTTCAATCCATCATGGATCTCAGGGCTTTCAGAAACTTAGATTATGCGTGACAAGCTGTATGGAACCATTTTTACCATTTTCATTTACGTGATTGTTTACATTTTTAAACAAGCCCCCATCAGCTTCAGTTGTTCAGGAGAATGCTGCTGCGCTGTTTTGTCTGCAAAGCTCCAGAAATGTTTTGTGGACTACAAACCTCATCTGACTTACATGAGGAATTTTTTATTTTTATTTTTTTCATTTTTGGGTGACTTTACCCTTCAAGAATAGATATGTCAAAACATTTGAACATATCTCTTAATTTGTAGTGACAGTGAATTTCAGCATAAGATGTGACATACACCTGACAAGATTGGGCAGATGTGGAGTCCTTATAGAATAATAAAAAAAAATCTGATTTGGTTCCATTCAGCACCCCCACAAACAGGAGACAATGTAAACTAAACAGATGTCTACCCAACACAGCTTCCCTCTGTAACAGTAAATTTACGACTTTAGTGAAGACACCCTGCTGTCTTTGAGTGTGTGGAGCTGTTGTGACTCCAGATGCGTAACTGATCGAAAACTAATGTTCCCACCAGGCCCCTGATGTTGGACGATGGCTCTCCCAGCCCTCCTGCCTCCAAGTTCAGCCATAGTCACCCAATGGAGCCCATGCACGAGCCCTTCTACATCCAGTCGGTGAGGAAGAAATGTGAAAACCATATACCTAATGTTCTAACCACCCTTCACATTCAGCACAAACAGCGCTGGCAGCCACATGCAGTAAACATCAACTCTGAAGTTGCTGGCCGGCCTTTTCTTGTTCTCCTGCTCGGCCATGTTGGGATTATACATTTATGTTTGAAGCCAGTTAAGTCAGCGCAGCCCACCCCAGATACAGAAGTAACGACTTTCTTCACCAGTTCAAGACGTTCATTTGAATGTGAATTTAAAGTGTGCTCGCTGCATGGCACATCCACTACATCACAGGAAATATGTGGACATAAATATACTTAAACCTGCTGCCACCAGTCTAGCTGTTATGTTGGTTCACCACTAGAGGGAAGCAGCGTGCAGTGATTTCCACAGCTGTTAGATGTGATTCCTGTGAGTGGCTGTAGAAACCCATCAAGCTTTTCTAGTTGTTTCACATTATATGGTGTTTTCATGGAAACACATTCCATATTATTTTATAAAACAAAAAGTGGCTGTGGCCCAGGGCTAGAGCCAGCGTCTTGTTATCAGATGGTCGCTGGTTCGATTTTCCTGGTCTACATGTCAAAGTGTCCTTGGGCAAGATACTGAACCTCGGACTGCTCCTGATGTGCTGGTCATAAACAGCTTTGTTAATCTTATATCAGCAGCCAAAGAGAAAAAAGTTGGCAAAAGAGAGTTTTCACCCAGAGCAAAACCCACCTCACGTGCCTCTCCTCTTCTCCCTCAGCCATCCAGTGATACTGCCTCTTGCTCTACCAGTGGGCTGACAGGAGGACCAATCATATCAGATGTTACTGACATGTCTCAGGCCAGCATGACCCTCCAGATGCAGCCTGATGAGACCAGGTGAGTGATGTACAGTATATGTAAAACATAACCAAATGGGCTGTGCTACTGTCCTGCCATTTGGTACTTCCGCCCAAAATGTCAAATCCATGAACTGATTGAGTTTCTGGCTGGTGGCAAACAAAATCAGACCAGCACTGCAACTTGATCAGTTGGTCAGTAGGCGTTGTTTCTGATTGACATTTTGAGCGGAAGTAACAAAAGTCTCTTGCTCCAAAAAGTAGTCTGGAAATCTGTGATCTGTCTTGAGAAAGTGTACTGAGAGCAGTTTATGCTGTGTATAATAAGTGTATAAAGACTGGCTTTTTGGGGGAAGGGGCAGGATATGTTTCACACATTGTCTATTCAAAATGCTTTGAGTGGTTCTGTCTCCTTTCTTACAACATCTGTGGTAGGGCTACTTTTAACTGACAGTGTTTAACTCGACCGACAGGGAGAAGTGCATGATGCTCATCAAAGAGGAGCCTGTGAGTCCAGGAGTGAGAGGAGCGGGAAAGGGAGGCAGCGTAGGTGGAGGAGAGAACGTAGCGTTGACCTCCTCCTGTGAGGTGTGCTCCTCGGAACCCCCGGTCCTCCCCGTCGCAATGGTTCAGTCCGTTCTGGAGGGGAGGGGCTCCGTGGCCTCGATGATGGAGAGGAGGAGTAAGAGACCTGCCCTGGACAGGTAGGTGCACGGTCACAGTGAGTAGTGAGCAGGTAACCCTGTGTGTCTGTGTGTCTACATCACATACATATTATATTATTGTGTGTGTTTGTGTGTGTGTGTGTGTGTGCAGAGTGGAGGTGTCGGATGCCGTGGAGAATGTGGACATGAGCCTGGAGGAGCTTCAGCAGCTGCTGCTCAGGAGCCATCAGCAGAGTACTGTGGAAGCTGGAGCCAGCGCTGTCATGGATGTCAGTAGATCTGGACTGTGCACAGACATACACACACACACACACACACACACACACGCGTTTAACTGTGCATAGATTCAGATACATTTTTATATTTGACATTTCATACTGGTATCTGTCACTGATTATACAGCACAGGGTCACCAATGAGTTGAACAGTTCCTTCACATTGACCTGCATGAATACTTCTCTGTCTCTCTCTCTCTCTGTCTCTCTGTAGCCCTTCAGTTTAAGCCTGCCTCTGACAGAGTGGAACTTCACAGAGATGGAGTCCAACCTCAAATCAGTAAGTCATGCAGTGTGACAGCTGTACAAGCACAGAGGAGGATGACTCCCTAATATCACACCCTTACATTTCTTTTTGAGAAAAAGCTGCAAAAATAACATTCACGTCAGTGTATTAAGTTGACACATGTAGCAAACAATTGCCTATTCTCTCATCCAATAGACACAGAGCAGCATTAGCATTCATTTGGAGTGTTAAGTGTTTACTTCTTTCCTTTGAGCTCTGTTTTGTGTGTCTAGCAACTCCTGAGGACTATGTCTTTCACTCTAGCCGCCACATGCTTCATTGCTTGTCTCTGACTTTGTCTGACTGCTGTTTGGTGCTAAGCATGTAATGTCTAGTGGGTTTCTTTGTCTAAGTTATGAGCCTTAAAAACAAAACAATAAACTGAAAGATGTTACAATGCTCTGTTGAACAGAGGCGTGCTGCAGCTTTTTGACACGTTTCACATTACACAGTCACTGATTTAGAATTAAAATACTGATTACAGCAAGTGCCCAATTTTTAAATCAAAAGGTCCCAGAACACGGGGTGCTGATTCATTTTAGTGCTGTGGACAGGGTCGCACCTACACACAGGCATCTTAATTTAACCATACTTATGTCATCATTTCACAGCACAAACGCCCCCCTTACTTTAGGGGTTCACAGTCATTACATGCCAAAATATTTAGACACTCATAAACCACATGCCATCTTAGCCCGCCTTTCTTGCAGAAAACTCACAGCTTTAATTACGCTTCAGGCATCGCCGCGTGACACGACCGCTCGTCCTCTCTACCTTTTAAATCCTATTTAAATGCCTGCAAAATCTGCAAACAAGCATAGTGGGAAATAAATGGACAGGACAGACAAGCGTTAATATTGCACAAAATGTACAGTAATGCATTTCAGTGCAAGGCATGGAGTTGCACTGTGTTTTCCAGTAACTACATTACATTGTCCAGTGGCACACGCAAGCACAGACACAGCACATTGTTATGCAAGACATCCTTTTCCAAGGCACTGGCCACACCTGTAGCGAGGAGTCTCAGTGTGATTGGCTGCTGAGGCTATCAACACAGGCCTGTCTGATCCACTGTTTGCATAAATACAATATGGTTAATTATGTATACAACGCTTTCAACAGTGTGTCAACAGTGTGTGGAAAAGCTGGCAGAGATTTCCTGCCAAACGAAGAGAGTCACAGCTCACATAGGAGTCCGTTCTGAAGGGTGATGTCAAATTATTCAGTGTGACCCTTACTAGATTAAGGATCTGGTAAAATACAGGAGCATCCCTCACCCCTCTTCTTCACAGTGCGTACCTCCAGAAATGGAGCCCGCTGCTGAAGCTCCATGCGAGCAAAGTAATCAATAATGTAACTGGAGTGTAATTTTCTGGCCACCTGGCATTGAAAAGACAGCACGGTGAGGCTGCTCAATCTGTCAGGACTCACTATGGATCTTACGTAGTCTGTATCGTGACTCACCTTGTGCACAGCTCTCACCACCAGCAGCTGTTGTAGCAAGAGTACATGACAGCCTCATAGTAAACACGGTGCCTCTCCAAAAATCTGTGTTTTAAGGAATGCATTTAACAGCTGCAGTGGAGAGGAGCACATGTCTGCCTGATAATCTGTCCTCATTTGTGACCTTGAATGTCAGGCAGCAGCTAGTTCCTTATTAGTACTGTCCAAAGGACTGATTATACCACTGCAACCTACAAGAGTGTGTTGCAGAGGACAGTCGCTGAACCCTCTTGACCCCTTTCATCATTGTGAAAATGTTGTCACAAGAGCGGTTCCTTTTTAAAGACAACTGTTTGCTGATTGGAGAATATCTCTGTCAGCGCACTGCAGTACCTCACCGTGAGTGTGCTTAACAGTAAATCTACCGGTGTCTTATCTTGGTGCACTTGTTTGTGTTCATGAGGAGACAATGTAGCTCATGAAGCTGTTAACAGAAGGCAAGTATGTCACATGACATTCAAGCAGGAAAAGAATATAGACAGTTCGGGGCGAGGAAGAGAAATGTAAAAAGACAGCAGACACAAGACAAGTTGTGGTTTTACCTTCTGGAGCAACATGAGTATGTGCATTTCAGATAAATAGTCAATAGTCAGTGAACAGTAGTGGGTAGAGACGTGCATTACTTCTCATTGTCTCTAAGAGATGCACGCAGTTTGGACGGAAAGTTGACACATTTTTTGACCTGTTGCAATGACTTCCTCACTGCAACAAGAAATAGTTGCATCATATAACTCCTCATACAACCACAATGTGAGGTTATCACTGAGGTTGTTGGCAGGCGCATGTTTAGCTGTTGCGTCCCTCCTTCTTTCTGAAGAGGCGGCTGGGTTTGCGATCATGAGATAGCTCTGCCCTCGTGTCTGAACCACAGTGGGACCAGTCAGCATTCTATGAAGAACTGCTGTGGTTTAAGTGTCACGGCATCAAGAGAAGTGACTGTCGAAGCCTCTATAGCAGAAAGAGGAAAGAGGCTCCTCTGCAGACCGGCTCTTCTACTATGTCGTATGTTTCGTTGATCTGATTGGTTGAAGTCAGCCCTTGTTGTACTGTGATAGACTGACGGTTCATCAGATTAGATTGCCTTTGCTTCCAGCTGTATGTTAAACAACGGCAGTTGTCTCCTTGCTTTAGATGCATAGCTCATAGTTCAATCAAACGTAGGAGTGGTGTCCAAAATGTCAAACTAATACTTTAAGGATATGAGAGGCACAACTGCTGGAGGAGAATTACACCCACCAGAGAGATGTTTCACAACCTGTAAATCGCACATTGTTCTCAATAATTGCTCAGAGCATTGGTAGATGTTTTATCAACTATACAAACGTCCTAAGAGCCACTTCCTGTCGAATACCATAAATACTCACTCGCCTGATTTTCACTTGAGTCTTAAAATTCATGAAACCGTTGTCTGTCTTCACTTGTCTGACAGAGAGAACATTTCACAGAACAGGAGACGCTGTTTTTAGAGTCCTCCTTGTAATTCCTCACTTTTTGTGGCTGCTTCTGTAAAGGCTGTTACATACCAAGAAATAAGTCATCATCCTCCCTCCTCCGTTGCTGTAGTTATCCTCCTAAAAGGCAAATTTCTTGATGCTTATTGCAGTATCTTATCTTAAGGAGACTGCATCTCTCCTCTATCTCTGGTTTTGTTTGTGCAGCTGACAGTCACTACTACTCCCGGTAATTAGAGAGTGCTGCAGGTTTTTCCACCTCCACTCACAGTCTGCGTGTGTCTTGTTTACCCCATGTTTTAGAAATTCGTCATACTTTCCGAACTATTTACCCAAAGTTGTTCAGCAGCCATCTTGAGGAGCGTCTGCATTACTTGAAGCTCTCTTTTGCTCATGAGGGTAAATATGATATGGGAGGCAAGCACTGCAGCACACTGGTGCTTTCACTAAATATATATCCGAATCTCATTAAATCTTCCTCCTTCCTTTGGCTGACTATATTCACATAATATTACTCAGACTTTTCTGTGTTTGGTCTCTCTCTCAAGTGGTTAATTCACAGGCAATTATTTCTTTCACCATCTTATATTCTCTCTGTCCACAGCTCTTACTCTACAGTCTAATCCTGATGTCATTTTTCCCCTCTTCCTCATGTTCCCTGCTTGTGCTGCCCTTCTCTCTCTGTTCTTCATTACCATTTCTCTTTCACATTGACTTCCTCTCTGTTGCCTCACCAGGCTACACTTCTCTTCAGAGAGAAGATATACACACAGAGAACTGCAAACTTATTCATGTAGTTTAACAGAACCGACTTAATGCAAGAGGACGTTGTGGTTAAAACAGAGGAATTTCAAATGTGTGTTAAAGATGCAATATGTAAGAATTAATTCATTAAGCTGTCAAATTCATACTCAAAACTATAGGGGGCAGCAAATCACCAGCAGAACTGCTAACTGCTGTTAGCTATAGCTGCAAACTGTAGCTGCAATTAGCTAGTTAGCTTAGTTAGCAGCAGCTAGCAGTCTGGACTGAAAACTTGGAGCGCTTGAGTGTTTGTGTTTACACCGCTAGCAAAGGAGCTTTGGACTGAGACTGGCTGGGGCTAGACGGTTAGCATGTTAACTTTCATAGACGTCATAATGTCAAAACTGTTATTTCTTTGCATTCTGTTGATGATTTGAGTTAGTTTTTGAATGTTTTCAACTTAGATTCTTACATATTGCATCTTTAATATCCTTTAAGCGACAAGACCCCCGGGGTGTGGTTTGGAATCTCTGGTAAGCACATAGCCAGATGATCATAACCAGGGCTCACCTCTGACGTTAGCCACAAAGCACCACAAAAGCGCAAACGTTCTCTTTTTTTTTTGTTGTTGTAAAATGAAGGCTTTGTCATTAAAATATTTCATGTGTGTTTTCTCCTTAACAGTACATGTTCCAGAACCAGGAAGCAGAGGCTTTTCCAGCTACTGGCTGTGAGGAACAGTGATCAACCACTATGCTGTGGACCGTACTTTCTGAAGTAGAAGGTAACAATCCTGTGTCTTCATCTTGTAGTGAAGTCATCAGTAGCTTTTCCAACAGGTGGAGGCTACACTTGTCTTCCACTGCTGTGTCATTTAAGGATAAGGCTGGTATATATTCGTGTTAATATCAACAAATACCATTAGATATACCAAAACAATGATTTAGCGTTTTGTTAAATTCTAATATCTCACTTTAAATACATTCAGACTCCCACCTGCCTGTGGCACCCAGCCATTACTTCTGACCAGAGACATAAATCTGTAAATAATCATTGGCAGATAATCTAGCAAGGTCAAGGCCTTAATACAGATGCACATAGTCAACAACGATGGCAGTAGTAACCACAAATCCACTGTACAAAACTATAAAATACATTGCCATTTCCATAAGATACAGAGTTACAAAAAATGTATCATTGTAGAAAATCTTGCCGATATGGTTCTATAGGATGACTTGAATATAGCCCGGTGTTCATTGTAACAAAGGAACTTGTCAGACACGACATCTTCTGAGGACCTATTATTGGATGATTATTACTTAATCAGTAGCTGCACAAACTAATACAAAAAAGTTCTGCTTGTCAAAAATATGAAGGTCATTTCAAAATGAGGTCCTTTTAGTTCAAGGAAATGACAAAATAAATTCACAATATTTACACAAGAACTTCATTTCATGACACAAATTAGTCACGAAATCAACTATTTACGGGTGTCACTCGAATCTGATTTGTATTGTACGTCCGCTATTTTTTGGAGTGTAGTTTCATAAGGAAGGGATCATTTGACTATCACTCTGTGGAAATAAGTAACTATTGTATTAACACAAATATCCTAAAAGTGTAATCCTTAAGCCTTAAATTGCACTTAATTTGTGCCAGTATGGGCCTTAATAAGTTTACTGTTTTGGTTCCTTATTGAGAACTGTATCTTCACTTATCCTTACTGATGGAAACACACAGAAAAAGTTACAGGTGAATGAGTACACTGCTGTTTTCCTCAGCTCCAGTCCCCCCATGTGTAAATACCGAGGTGCTGTGTTTGCCTACAGACTGTCATCTCTTCTCATTTCTCTCCTCAGGCAACAGAAGCTGCTCTTCTCCTCATTATTCCACTCTGCATCAGTTTGATCCCACGGCACTGCCAAGGCTGTATCTTACACATGCCTCTATTTTCTTTCTTAACATCCACATACCTACAAAATGCAGCGACGACGAAGCCTGTATGCTTATATTACCTGGTCAGCTGACTGCCAGTGGGCCTGTGAGCGACCAGCGCTGTGGGCACGACCGCTGCCTGCACAAAGAAAGACACTGGTCTGAGGTTTTCATAGTTACCTAAACCAACAAGAGTGTTATGACATGATTACATCTAGACTCCAATATTAAGCCAGCTGGATGCAGACGGTGCATTCTTGGCTCCAGCACTTTAGTCTTTTTGTGAGAGGGAGTTCCTGCTTGTGGAAGTGACTTTTTCCTCCTGTATAAAGAAATCTATTACGGATGTACAGATGAATATTTTTATTATTTTATCCTTATAACAAAAATACTGTATTTGTATCCAAGAGAAAACTTTGGCAAAAAAAAAGGGTCGCTGTGAAGAAAATATATTGGAGGCAATGTAACATATTGTATATTAGCAGTTCTGTGATTATTTTCATTCTGTGTATAAGGGTGTGGAAAATACAAGGGCTTTTCATACACTTCAATGCATTATGTGTTGAGGTAGATCAGAGGTGAGTTAGCCTTCTGTGATATGAAAGCAAAGATATGGATTCAAGCCACTCGTAAAATCCATGAGGAAAGCTTTGGTTTTTTGAAGCATATCGTGCTAGGAGGTTTCACGCACCCATCTAATGTATCTTTGCACAGGCCTGATATGTAGCCAGAGACTTAGAGTTCCTTCTCTTCTGTCCATTTAAATGTGAAGTTTAAAGGAAATACTTAAGGATAGACTTCTCATTTGACAAGACCATGAACACCACTGCATTTTTGCACAATCTGTTCCACTAGTTATATATAGTTATGACAGCGGGTCATTTATTTTCTGTTTGTAGATGACCAACACTTTGTTGCTCTACACATGCATGTCTAAAGAGATACTGGCCTCAGTAACAGGGTTTTTTTTTTGTTCTAAAACGCAAAGGCAAAATTTGACATGAGGTCTTTGAATGTCAATGCTGTTTTCATTTGGAAACAAAGGCCACATGTTGACTTATGACTTGAGTGTGCATAGAACATAGGAACCCTGATGATCAGTCAAGACAGTGGGATGCTGCTTTTAATACTTTGTAAAAAACAAACAAAAAAAGACAGAAAAAAATGTAAAAAAAAAAAAAGAAAGAAAGAAAGAAAGAAAAAGGAAAAGTCAACTGTCCAGGAGCCAGTCTTTAAAAAGATATGAAGGTTGGCTGCATTTTATTAAACGTATGGTGGGGTGGTTACTTGAGAATTGAATCTGTTATAGAACCATGAATACCTGCTCAAAAATGCATATTATTTCTCTGGATTACTAAAGGATAATTAAAAGCTGATAATTGAGTTCAAAATTTGATGTCAGATATTAGTCTCCATCACTGGTTGCAGGCAACAGTTTAATGGTAAGCTTAGAGCTCAGTATTCTTCTGGGAAACTACCTGGAGATAAGTTGAATTGTGCAATACTGTACAGATCTGTGAGAACTCACAAAATTGCAATACATGGATGACCATAGGAATGTAGGAAACAGCAACTATGGGTGGTGGACTGGAAGACACCATAGTAAGATGCACTGCAGAAGACGACGTTAGCCTGGGAGTCTGAAAGCCGTGCTAGCTCTTTACACTGAGTCGGACAAAAAGCCTCGACATGTAGTATCAGTTTTTGGGGGGCACATGCTAGCAATCGCTACGGTGGCTGCACACGTAGCTACAACATTACCCGTCAACAAACACAACTATAAATGCAGCGATAAAGGAGCAACTTGTAGGATATGGCCAGAATTTAGATTTATGACATTTAATTGCTGAACTGACATTAACAACGGTGCGTGAAAAAAAAACGTATTGACGTTGATATCGTGCTTCTAATAAGTTAACAAAAATAATCACAAACTGACAAGAAAGGAAATGTTTTCCTCACCAAACAACCGTACAACAAGTTTCTCTCTTTCACTGAGCTGAAAGGAGCTTAATTCAGCATTAAATCATTAAACTCACATAATTTAAAAACATTCTTGTTTTGTCTTTCAACAATCCACTCTGGTTTTGTAAAAAAAAAAAAAAAAAAATCAGTTCCCTCCGTTCACGGAGTAATGGGCCTTTTGGACACACTGCTGTTTGTGCAACTTGCCAGTGTAAGTTAATCACTACAGCCAAAGTTAGTTACAGCTATACTGAGGAGCAGTTACTGGTTATGCTGCCTCCTATGAGTTTGGAGCTAATGTCAAATTCTGGCCACTTCTTACAAATTACACCTTGAATGAATGCAAGTCAGACTAAAGGGATTTGAACCAAAGACCAGCCAACCAGCAACTCCATCGTCACAGCAAAGGCAAAAATCAGGGCGGTTATTTGCATTGTTTTGTTTTTTTTAATTTAAAGGTACTTGCGTAATTTTTTTTTGTGGACATCCACCACTGCTTACATTGACTCCAACTACTTTAACTTTCTAATGATCAATATTTTATATTATCAGCTACTGAATTCATAATAACTTTGCATCTAGATTTGGAAGCGTGTGATTCTGCTAATGTTGGAGAAGAAATTTCTCAGACAGTGACGTGATTGCACTTAAGGTTTTCACGTCTGCATCAAGAGGAAGAAAGTGAGATATCCTAAGAAAGACTAGCTCGAATGACTGACGGAAGCGTTGTCGCGTAGGTTTACGTCACATTTTATTGAATCTGCCCAATTAAAAAGCTACTGCAATCTACCCCCTGCCAGGCTGACATTACTGTGACAGACTTTCCTTTCTCAGTGCATACTTCGGGAAGAAGGGAGAAAAAGCAAGCTGTGGTGTATAACAAGTGAAATTGCACTAAAAATCACAGTTGTATGATATTTGAGAGTATACAGTACATTTTAGACATAGCATTTATTCTTGTTACTCATGATAATATGAGTGTTAATGATTTTTTTTTTTCGAGGAGTGATGAATACATACATTCAGTTGCTGTTGTGTTCTTAATTTATTCTGTTTTCCATTTTAATCATTTGCACTGGAAATGAACAGATGTGTGTTCAAATGACATTTATGCTTGTCAGGATTGCAGATAGATAAGGAAGTATTTTTGTTAACTGAGTGAAAAAAACAAAAAACAAAAGAAAAATCTCTCCTGTAACAAAGCCTCGCATCCCAAAAGCACTTCTGCACTACGAGCGGATGACGGTGCACCGAATACATGTGTCACATGCAAATCGACAAGGACCGGGCGGCAAAGCAGCCTCTCTTGTCACAACACAGTGCACCTGCTGTGCGATCACAGTGCTCAGATGCTTTTGAAAGTGGGCCACATCCTGCTAAAAATGTGAATTGTTTTTAATGGTTTTTTGCAAAGACTAAAGTGTATTGTTACAGAGAGTCAAAGAATTGAGCATGTATCACATTACTGTGTATGAAATATTTAAGTTGTTAAACAAATGAAAGTGAAATAAAACAGACTAAGAGCCAGTTTGGTTACTTTCTTTGAGTAAGAACGTGAATCGCTGCACATTTACTGTCTACAAATGCGCGTCCTGGTGCAACCAACTGGCCAGTAGCTAAACCGCTGCTCCGGACAACAATTTGTCCAGCTTAACACTGGCACAGCTTTTGATTTGTCCACATGATGAAGTGATGTACACGGGGCTGTAGTGCGCAAGTACGATCTTATACTGTTGTGTTGCTGTTGTTTCTGGAACATCATAATTACTGTTGCTCCAGGACCGTCACTGAAACTGACCAACACGTTTCTGCAATGTCACCCTGTAGCTTTGCCACTCAGGAAAAAAGGCTGTAAAAACAAGCACATAAGGGAAGTTGCCCCAAAAGCAGAATTATTGTGGCCAAGATCCGTCCCACACTAAACGTGTCGTTCAGTCAGCCTACATACCACTTGAAATGATGGCACTTCACTCTGGTTTGCCAGATCTGAGCCACAAGCAAACCACAGCATGGTCACATGCGAGACAAGAGTAAAGGGAACCAGATCTGCTCGTGGCTCAGATCTAAATGTTGTCAAAGGGTCTATTTGAACCCAAATCATGTTGTCCTAAACCTGGAAAGGATGCAAAACATCACCAGCAGAAACACTGGAAGCCATTTCTGCTCCTGCAGGCTGATATAACTACCCACGACAGCCCAGGCTCAGTTGCAGGACACAGTTTCCTCATGTGAAGAAGTTCCCTCATTACCTATATTTTTGTCCTCTGCTGGTTAAGCCAAGTCAGCATTTTGGAAAAGAAATTTTGATCAGAAGAGAACAACATTGAAGGTTTCTTTATTCCTTAACAAAGTGACTAAAAAAAAGACTTTTAAGGACAACACAATTTATACTGTTTTACTTTGTTTATGTGTGGCGGACCCTGACACCTTTCTAGCTTCAAACAGTGTTCTTGGGACCTTATTTTCCTCTGAGAACAGCTTGTTTAATTAGCTATACAGAAAATAAATAATTCTGAGTTTTATGGTAAATATTCACATTCTGTGTTTGAATTTATTCTCCGAAACTGCAAAGTGCCCCATTAAGCAGAAGATACATAAATGGATGGTTGGACCTTTAATCACGATGCCTCATGTCTTGATGTCATGATTTATTTACCAAGTCTGTTTCCGCTGCACTGTATTTTGCTTACAGTAGGTCACTAAACCAATATTTTTACCTCAGCCAGGTGTCAAACTTTCAGATTTAAAAAATGAATAATTTTAAACATACAAAAAAAACAGGTGGATGGAAACCCGCACGACGTCTTGTCTATCGGTTCCATACTTTGCTTTGTCCACATCTGCCTGTTTCATTTCCTTCTCCATCATTCTTTCATTTCGTTAATTGAGTTGTCATTTAATTTGCATTGCCTTTGCTTAAAAGCGCCAGTGTTCAAAAACCTTTTTTGAGTGGCACTGTAGAAATAAAGCCATTATCTCCACATGACGTCTGAGAGCGTACAAAAGACCCTGAACCCAAACATCCCTGACAGCGGCTAAGAAAAATAAGTCTACACAAAACGTGGCTTTCATTTAGGAATGCCAAATGTCATTTGTCCTCCTTGTAGCAATGACTGCAATTTAAAAACTGCCAACCTGGACAGCAGCTCGTTTTAGATTGATCTGCAAGAGTGTGTACGTGTGCTTCCTGAAATTCAGAGTGCATATGCTCCGTGTTTAAATATGAATAAGGGTATCAAATGTGTACGTGAGGGCTTTTCACACTGCATATTCCTGTCCTGGCCTTAAGAGCTGACCCTGGGAGAACTTAGCACCTTTTCACCCACGCACTGTTAACCCAAGGTTAACCTAAGACTGGAGCTTTATGTTTTACACAGCACTTCTACATGCATTCCACAGGACCTCTCTGCACTGTGTTCAATCATAGTGTTCATGAGCTCTGGGTTGTGACCGAAATGAATGAGATTGCAGATACAAGCGGCCGAAAACGTGTTTTCCTTTGGAGGAAGCTCACAGTAGAGCCAGCAGAGGTGGTTCAAGCGTTTGATTAGGATGCTTCCCTGAAGGTTTTATGGGCCCGTCCAACTGGGAGGAGCCCCTGGCGTGGACACAACATGGCTTTAAATATGATATATAATGACACAGGACTTCATGGCAAAGACTTGAGACCTACTCGTGGCTTACTAAGCAATAATTTTGCCCAACTTCTGATTGACAGCGATGGCAACAAGCTCATTTAAACATCTCTTCTGTGCTGCAGTTCCCTCAGGTATGGCTGCCATGTTTACATCTCACAGGAGGTCGTGAATTAAAAAGCACAAAATATGTAGAGTAAACCTTCAGGTATATGTTTTAGAATGAATATTCCTTTCCACTAAATATGAAAAGACAGTGACATTACAGTATTATATACCAGCCTGCCAGCAAAGATAGTTCTTAAGTGTTTTAAAGCTTTGGAAAATCGGGCATTTCCACTTCTACTGTGGAATTTAATGTGTGTTCCAAAAGAAGGGCTGTATGTGTGCAAAGGCAACACACACACACACACACACACACACACAGACACACACACACACACAGACGCACACACACACACACACACACACACACACACACACACACACACACAGGAAGTATAGTTGTTGTAAATGTTATTATCTCTCCTCTTAACTTGCGTATCTCTTCGTCTTGTCGTCTCCTCGCCTCGCGGTGGTTGAGCTGCGCTGCTCTCCAGTTACAGCTGGGATGTAGCACATATTCCATTTGTGAAGCCTGCAAATTAGATTTCAGCCCTTTTAACCAGCCATCAACCTGAGAGCGTTGGTGTGGGAAGTCACAGTCTAACATTTTCTTCCAAGGATGATGTCAGAGGAAATGTCTCTGGCCCGTCAGGTATGAAGCCAGATACATGCAAATTTGCCTGAATATCACTTTTTAGACTTTTCCTTTTCTGTTCCTTGGTTTTGTTGTTCTTTTTAAATTCATCATTTTTTCAGAATTTCAAACTGCAGCCTTGTTTTGAGCGTTTTGAGTGTTTTTATTGAATCCACCTCTCATGAGGTCATCCCCATTACCTGTTATTATTGATGCTATTTATATTTCTTCTCTTAGAAAACCTTTTATCAATCGTACTGTAATGTCATTCATCTCCGCCTCTCCTGATGATTCACACAACAAAACCTTTGTTCTTTTCTGGCACTGAAATATTCCAAAATGAGCTAGTTTGTTGGAGCCAGAGTCTGCTGAGCAGCGAGTGCGGTGGAGAATATTCGAGAAGTGTCAACTGGAAGATGATTTAATCGGTGCTATGTGTTTGAGATGTTCTACCTGAGCAGCTTGTTGCTCATAACATCTTATTTCACACAGGGATTTAATGTTGATGAAGGTTCTCAGTCATAGAGTTGCCTATGACGCTGCACTTAGATATTGATTTTATGTTGATTTTATTGATTTAGCCTTTCCTTTGTGTTCAAGTGTAGGTCGAGTGCATGTCTGGCATTAATGTTGTTTTATTTACCACATTAATACCTCTTTTCCACTTCCACTTGTTTAAACTGTGCAGCTCTTCTGGACTTTCAAAATGTAATTGGACCGAATGGCTCAAATCAACACAGGTAATTTCCCTGGGTTTGCGATGCTCAAAAGCATTTGTCCACCGTTTTACAGTGGCTTCGTTCACAGTGGGTCTATTGTTGTTTTCACTTCTGTTACATCTGTATCCAGCGCATTTGTGATGTAAAGTCAGTGACGTGGCGCTTCAAATAAGAAAAATCACAGGTGCAAGACACAATTATTAGGGAAGTGGGATGAAAACAGCAGTTTAAGTCTTGCTTAAGAATCTGTTGCACACACCAAAGCTGTGGTGGATATTAAACTGCTGAGCTGAGATCTGATTAGGCTGAGCATCTTTCATTCCCAGATAATAGATAATTTACTTGTGATTCAACTGCAACAATGCAATCTAAAATGTCTTTTAAAAATGATGATATTTACACCAAATAACCACACTAGTCCTACATTATTTTTATCATTTTTTGGCCACTTTTGGACAGCACAACAATCTAATGTATAATGTGCTCTCAAACAGTTCCTGAGGGCAGTGGGACAGGGGAGCACAGGACCACATGAGGGGAACAGAGCACTGGGAACACCAGGGGAACAGGTAGCAGACACAAGAGAATACGACTACAGAATAAAACCAAATTAATATAAATAAAATCAATTAATAACCAGAAATGAAAACCACCACAATTTGAAGAGAAGTGTTAAAAAAACGTATCATAAATTACTGATAATAATACAATGGTCTGAAAGCTTTCTTATCATACAGGTGAAACTTGAAAAATTAGAATACCGTGCAAAAGTTCATTTATTTCAGTAATTCGACTTAAAAAGTGAAACTAATATATCATATAGACTCATTACATGCAAAGCAAGATATTTCAAGCTTTTATTTGTTATAACTTTGATGCTTATGACTTACAGCTTATGAAAACCCCAAATTCAAAATCTCTGTAAATTAGAATAGCAATAAAAATAAATATATGATAAAAATATATTATTATTTTTTTTTGAAATTTTGAATACAGAAATGTCAGCCATCTGAAAAATATAATCATGCATATGTACTCAGTACTTGGTTTGGGCCCCTTTTGCATGAACTATTGCCTCAGTGTGATGTGGCATGGATGCTATCAGCCTGTGGCACTGCTGAGGTGTTACAGAAGGCCAGGATGCTTCAATAGCGGCCTTCAGCTCTTCTGCATTGTTCAGTCTCATGTCTCTCATCTTTCTCTTGGCAATGGGGTTCAGGTCAGGCGAGATTGCTGGCCAATCAAGCACAGTAACACCATGGTCATTGAACCAGGTTTTGTTACTTTTGGCAGTGTGGGCAGGTACCAAGTCCTTGTGGAAAATGAAGTCAGCATCTCCATGAAGCTTGACTGCTGAAGGAGGCATGAAGTGCTCTAAAATGTCCTTGTAGACGGCTGTGTTGACTCTGGACTTAATAAAGCACAGTGGACCAACACCAGCAGATGACATGGCTCCTCAAATCAACACAGACTGGAAACTTCACATTGGACTTCAATCATCTTGGTCTGTGTGCCTCTCCATTCTTCTTCCAGACTGTGGGACCTTGGTTCCCAAATGAGATGCAACATTTGCTCTCATCAGATTAATTAGCTGATTAGAGTGTGACACTTTGAACCTGCAATATTGAACCTTTTAACAATATTCTAATTTTCTGAGATTTTGAATTTGGCTTTTTCATGAGCTGTAAGTCATAATCATCAAAATAATAACAGATAAAAGCTTGACATATATCACTTTGCATGTAATTGGTCTCTATAATACATTAGTTTCAACTTTTAAATTGAATTACTGAAGTAAATGAACTTTTGCACGATATTCTAATTTTTCGAATTTCACCCATATATCTTAATCATATACATGAACATGTATCATTGTATTTATATTTAGTAATCTGGGGAATTTTGACTGATGAAATTTGAATTTTGAGTCCAAGAATTGCTTAACATTTTTAGAATAAAATCTCTCATCCTTCATTTTGTCTTCTGAAATCTTCAGTCACGTCAGCACAGTGCCTGTACTCCAACATGCTCCGCTTCATTTACTTGTTTTTATTGAGCATACTGTATCATAGGCGCTTGCAGTATAAATAACTGTTGTTTCACTTTAAGTCTAAAGTGCAGGGGGTGATATTTGCTAACCAACACTTTCAGCTCTGCCACTAGCAGAGTAGGGCTGGATGTGAGGAGTTATTATTAGACCTTTAGTAAAAGCTTTTCAGCTTTCAGAAGGTGAGCTCTTTTCTGAAAACAAAAAAAAAGAGAACATTTTGGGGGAGAACTACAGCCAAGAGGGAAATGATACTCACGTCTGAAAGTTTTCTATCTCACTGAGTAACTCTGTCTCATGTCCTCCTGTGTCGTTCCTCTCCTCTCCTCATCCCTCCCTCCTCACCTCCGCTCTTCCTCTCCTGCTCTCCTCAACTCCTTACATACAAATAGCTTTGTTTCCTTCTTCACAGTCATCTCCACTGTTTTCTGTGCCCCCTTTTCTTATCCCGCCCCCTCTGCCGCCCTCCTCCTCCACCACCTCCTTGTCACTGTGGATCAGCCCTCCTCCCCATTTCCCCTCCATTTCCTTCCTTCCTCTGCCGTCGCCTTCTTTTGATCCCCACTCACTATACAATCCCTCTTACATCCACTCTTCTATTTCTTCATCCTCTTCTTCCCTTCTTCTCTTCAGCTCTTCCTCCTCCTCCTCCTCCTCCTCCTCCTCGGTCCTCCCTCCCACCTCCACACTGCTGCATTATTCAGACTGAGTGCTATCTGGAATGGCTTGTGTTTTCCCTGAGTACCTCTCCTCTCATCGCGCTCCGTGGAGCATCACACTGGAGTTTAACCCCCTCCCTGTGAAACCCCCGACTGCACCAGACACACACACACACGAAGAACACACACATGTACTGTACGATTTGTCAAACTCGTGAATTCACACACCTCCAGATTCTTTGCATCGGGGTGTTTTCCTGCGTGCACCGAGAAGAATGTAAAGAAGTCTGCATGCTTGTCATGTCACACATGCTCCTCACTTCTCTTCTCCTTTCTCTGTCTTCCCCAAATACCAGCCAGGGGTCCTCAGAGATCTCTGAAGCAGCAGCTACAGGCAGATGCAGGGCCAGACTACAACAGAACAAGGCATCTTTTATTCATAGCTACCAGCAGCACCAAGCTGAAGCACTTCATCTGCAGGCGCCACAGTCTTACAACACAGACAAGGTGGACAAGGTTCTAGACCGACGACAAAAAAAAAGAAAAGAAAAGAAAACGGAGAAACATCCTTGCAAATTTAATCAGTGAAAAAAAACAAAACAGGGAGGACTGAATGGAAATACAAAGAGATACAAAGAGTCGCTGAGGAGTTGCCTCACTGGATATTCCTGCATCTTTAGTGATATGTGCAGGTAAAGGAGGAGGAAGAGCAGATATGAGAGGGGGTAGAGAATAAAACAGTTTGTGAAATGAGCATGTGTGTGTGTGTGTGTGTGTGTGTGTGTGTGTGTGTGTGTGTGTGTGTGTGTGTGTGTGTGTGTGTGTGTGTGTGTGTGTGTGTGTGTGTTATGTAACATTCCCAGCATTTTAAGATATTTAATCAGAAGTGGGAATAAGTCACACGTGTAAGTCCCAGAAAGCAAGTCCCAAGTTACTGTGGTGAGTACGAAATGACTTCATCTGTGACCACTGAGTCTCATCAGATAGACTTTCATCAGTAATGGTGATGGTGCAGCATGCAGCATTTATCCACCCCAAACAGCCACATTACTATCCACATCCACATCCTAATCCACATGATAATAATAATAATAATAATAATAATAATAATAATAATAATAATAATAATAATAATACTTTCATAAAGTAATATTTTATATAACCAGAACAGAGCAGAATCAGATGTGGCTCTCAGATCTGGCTCTACACCAGACTCTCTCCTCTGGAGCTCTGAACATCTGAGCAACGGCACTTTCCCCCCAGCTTTTCCTGGCCCTCCACAAAACACTAATCAAATGTCATGTCATGTCATTATCCGTAACCGCTTATCCCTTTCCATGGGGTCACGGGGTGTTGCTGCTGGAGCCAATCCCAGCCTTGTCTCAGGGCGAGGGCAGGGTACTCCCTGGACAAGTCGCCAGCTCATCGCAGGGCCCTCACTGATGAGCAATGTGGGGTTCAGTATCTTGCTCAAAGACACTTCGACATGCAGCTCAGCCTTGCCCTGAGCCGGGATTTGAACTAGCGACCTTTCGATCACTAGTCGACCTGCTCTACCCGCTGAGCTACAGCCGCCCCCTAATCAAATGTCTTTTGCATTATTTTGATGTTGTTTCTGATGGGGGTTTTTTTGTTTTTTTTTAGAGCCCCCAGCAGCGGAAGTTACGTATTGTACATTTAACAACAACTGTAGCAGCCTGCTTACACCTGATAAAACTTTGTGGAAATCAATAACAACCCATCAGCTACCTGGCTAACGTTTACCAGAAAATCAGCCATCAAGTTAGCTAAAATGCCCATAAGTTAACTAAAAGTACACATTCACCTACCTTTCTTTGTCAGCTTTGGAGTGATGAATGAACCCATGTTTGTGTCACTGATTTTTAAGCAGCGAACCTTGAATGGTGCTATTCTTTTCTATGACTGTCTCTGGCGACATAATCTTTAAATCAGTTTTTTTCTGGGCTAGCCCTCTCACACATTGGGCTCTGCTGATCTGCCCCCTCATAACAGGGTGCCAGGTTTGTGAGTATTCAGCTAGAACTCATCCGATCATGTTTCAAAAACAAAACATAACTTCTAAATATCAAAGATTAAAGTCCTCTAGAGTCCTCGGCCCAACGTCAAAGTCAAGTCTCATGAATGCCAGTAAAAGTCAGGTTTTTTAAATAAATGTCAGTCAAGCAAGTCTCAACTCCTTTAATTTGTAGCCTCCAACTCTGTGTCTAATATCAAGTGCAGAGATTGTTTTCAATGAAACATTCATAGTGATGAAGCATCTAATTTTTAAATCACAAGTGTCACAAGTGTTACGGGAGAGACAGAAGGCCCTTTGTGCTGCTTTTAAACGTTTGCATAACGGTTTGGCAGTCAGCTTTCTCTTTTCTCAGCAACGTGGCCTCTGTGGCACCTCAACTATCTCTCTGTTCTGACAGGTTTCCTTTTTTTCCTTCGTAAATTTTGTCTAACAGCCGTGCAACTGACCTACAGGGGACACAAATGAAAGATACGCGCTTAAAATGTTCTTGGAAATAAAGTCGGGTTTAGTGGTAGTCGTGGCGCTGATGATGCGACTGGGGCACCGGGGTTGAAACTCTTCTGCATTTTTCATGCAAAAAGCCTTTTTATAGCCCAGCTGGAGTTGTGAGGATGCAAGCTATAACTGCCAGTGAAGTGGAGTTACTGACGTCAAACAAGACTGGGAGATGGAATAAGAGAATGGATCGGCCCCAACCTCTGAATTCATATACTGAGCTACATCATTCTGATGTATGGACAATTTCATTATAGATTTATTATTGTCACATAAAGCTGGAAATAAGCCATTTCACCATGACTTTGGAGTTTGGATCATAAAATGGAGATGATGATACCGAAGCCCAATTTTTTCTTAAAAGAGCCCACAGTGTGAGTCACTGTCAGTCAGACAGCCAATGTCAATCTAGTTTTGTTGCTAACTTCGAAAGTGTTTTTGTTCATGCGCCTAAATTATATGAGAGAACTTATCCTTGGAAATAACCTGGAGCTCATAGCAACTGAAGAAATTAAAAGAGTCACACAGAAGCCCTATTTTTGTAAACTCTCTCCACGCAGATTGAAAAAGAGGCCGTTACAGCAGCAAAAGGGACTAAGTGTGTTTTTATTATTCATCAGTCTCAATTTGAATGTGAAGCCCTAATTATTTTTCCTGAGAAACTAAAACCTTTAAACCTGTGGTACAGTAAGGATTCTGTAGATTCTAAGTTTATGCATGGTAAACTGATGAAACTTTTGCTTTAACACACTGAGTGAAATTAGGACACTTTCCATTTGTGGCAAATGCCACGACTTTTTTCCGTATACACAACATAGTGTACAGAGAGTTGCCAAAAAAACACGGTTTCTCTGTGATTTTACTTTGTATTCACTTATATCAGTTGCTATGAGCTCACTCACACACACAATGAACATATTGACAAGAAAATTCCCAAACTCTTCACCAACCTTCAAAGAGCGAAGCATTTCGGTTTCTGTTAATAACCTACCAACACACAGATAACTTGGCAACTCATACTCCTGGCTGGTAAAAAGTTAGAGTAAAGACTGATCCTGCTACAGTGTTTATTTTTGAATAAAGCCAAAACAAAGACATTCATTATTAGTATTCACTATGACCAGTGGGTGGCCCAGCGTCTCAGTGGTTAATACTGTCACCTCACAGCAAGAAGGGCCTGCATCTCAATCAACAATTGAATGTTTGTGGGCGTTGTTAGAGGTCAGGACGAGCTTATACCCTAAACTCAAAACTGTCCACAGGTATCTTTCATTGCCCATGTATGTGTGTTTTAGACAGGCCTGTGCTGGGTGTACCATGCCTCCTGCCTACTGCCAAATGCAATCTGGGAGAGGCTCCAGTCCATGGGGTCCTGGTCAAGGAAAGTGAATGAATAAATGAATAATTGAATGAATGAATGAATGAATGAATGAATGAATGGATGTTTTTCTTAGTGATTTTAAAATTGAAACTTTAATGTCATAGAATAATGTAATATTCAACAGTAGTGTTTATTTATTAATCAGTGGCTCAGATCCTAAATATGCATGTAACAGGCTGAACCCTACACCGCCCCTCCCCATAGAAGACGGATATTGTACCTCTCACTGTAAGAATCTTCGCTCTGTCTGATATTTGAAGAGGAGTTGATTGTCATGACAGTTCATGAAATGAATTTTCAGATGCATGTCAGTGTTACATACATGTTTACTTTAACATACACGTTTTTAACACATCCCATAGTCATTACATTATTTGTTTTGTTTGTAGTTAGCACCCAACAAACTGGGACATACCTGGGATCTGTAATTACCACAGTGGTGTTGCACTCTGAAACTGCCAATTTCTGCATAATGGTGCTTTAATCAAATTTAAAGGGCTCTGACTACTCACTCCATGGATAACTCACAGCTGTCTATTAAACTGTAAAAATGTAAACTCAGATTATGCTATAGGACGTTACTGACTTAATGTGCCTACTCTTGAACATAAAGCATGCCCTCTAGTTCTGCTGTGACTCTACTGCATGTTTATCACACAAATACTCTGCAAAGTCTCTTTGAATTAAATTTGCTTGAACTTGAGCTATACAGTATAGTCAAGCATGATAAACCACACCATTATATCTTCACACTTTTCTCCTTCCACACACACCCCCACACGCACACGCACACACCCCCACACACGCACGCACGCACACACACACACACACACACACACACACACACACACACACACGCACGCACGCACGCACGCACACACACACACACACACACACACACACACACACACACACACACACACACACACACTTGTGCATACACGTCATCGCCCATTGACTGTTTGCTGTTGGTGTGGATTAGTAGGGATTACACTTCATGGACACATGCTTCAGTGCCTTTTGGGGGTTTGTGTGTGAATGCGTGTGTGTTTTATCTTGTGTCAGTGTGAGTTCCAGCCTGTAGCTGTATTACAGCTTGTATATGACAGCACACTGCTTGTATTTATATTTGGCAGCCTGCGTCATGTCTATAGGCTGGCAGTGAGGGGTCTGCGGAGGACAGCGAGGTGCTAAACAAAGGTTAAAGTACTTGCGACATTCTGCTCTGTCTCAGCAGTTTTTGGCAGTCACCATATTCGGAGAACATATCGTTGCTGTCGTGTGAAAAAAGTCAATATCTAATCCATAAACTAAACAGATTTGTTTTTAATTAACTGCAATGCATATCTGGCTTTAACATAAAATCCTTTAATTTATTTCGAAGCATGAAAATTGTCCCAGCCTTGAAACAGCATTGCAACATGAGTAGCAATGAAAGTAATGTGTGTGTGTGTGTGTGTGTGTGTGTGTGTGTGTGTGTGTACTTGTTTATCGTCCACTGGAATTTCCTCTGGAGCTTGTGCTGTTCACTTTAGAATGTACCATACTCCAGAAATGCCCTCAAGTTCAGGGTTAAATACATTGAATAATATCCACAGGAGTGGATGCATTTCTTTTTGCAGGGCATATTATATAATAAATACTCCTGACTTTGAGCCAGGTCACTATATGTAGATTTCACTGAGCCTGCTGGAGACAAAAGGCCATGTTAGGCTATCTGGGCTCATACTAACATTTGTAGGCAGGCTCATCTTCATGTTTGACATGAGGGCTCTGGCTTTTGTCAAGTATTTTTATGGGATTTTATGGTCTGCGTGTGTCTCTTGCTGTCATATCTTTACACAGCCACAACTGCATGTTCACATTTGCTCTTTTTCTTTATCTCCCTTGGTGTTATAGCTCCACTTTGATATCCTTAAATTTCTTTTCTCTCGAAGTCTCTGCTTGTGCTTTTAATTTCGACCTTGAAAATTAAAGGAGTGTTCCAGTAATTTGTCATGAAAACCATTTTGGTAACATTTAAGACTTAACACACAACCATCGTGTATAAATACCAAATCTTTAATTAATCAAACTTATTTTACTATACTACTTATATACCATTTAGTAAGTACCTGCTTATTGTAAAGTTGCAATTGATTTTCATAATACTATGTAAATGTTGATTAATGTTAATTAATACTAATTAATAAATGATAATAAAGTTTAATTCATTATACATTTACAGTTTATTAATGATCACTTTTACAAAGTGTTGCTGCCATCTTTATTGGAGCTATCCAAATATAGTGTTACTTCATTCTGTGATGACATGAGGCTGTCATCTCTAATCTCTTTTGTTTTCATTGTGGACCACTGCTTGCTGCCCTTGCGGACACGAACAGTGCTTTTTCGTCTGCTGCTCTCGTCAATACACATTCTGTCCCATTTTACTGAGATCAGTCCTTTCTTTCAGACGAGCAGAGCTTTTCCCCTTCATTTCTTACCTTGAGAATGTTTCTGTGTTTGACTCCATCATTTTTCCCCCCAAGCTATTCCCTGGAGAGCATCGTGCTGTGCATTGTCAGTCAGCGGCTCAGCCTCTCTGTCTAATCTGGGTCTGATGCAGAGTCAGGCTGTACTCCCTGGTAATGTCACGATCTGAATCTTGATGAATTTAGTGACACAGGAATATTAAACAGGATGTAAGACAGTTTCAAATTCTATCTTTGAACATGTGTAATATAATGTGACACTTTAACCACATGGTCTTTACTGTAGAACTCCATGCCGTCTTAACACTCTCTGAAGGTGTAGTCTTTATTGTGAAGTTAGTTTTTAGAGTTTTCAAGCTGCCCTTCATGTCCTTCTCCTCTTCCATTTTTTGAAAATAAATAATGCCTTAATTCTAAATTAGAAACACCCTAAAATCAGCAACAGTAGACGGAAAGAATACTGTTTTAATGATGGATAAAAAAGGAAAGTAGTGGTTGCTGAATAATTAAAGGTGGTTTTCCCTGTGCCCCATTTCTTTAGCCTTGTTTTCGAAAGACTTGGGGCTTTGTTTTCTTGAGACAATGAATGAATCAAGCTGTTATCATGAGAAATAAAAGGTCCTTTCCTGTCTTAACTTACAGTTCATCAGAGAGGAGTTTCATACCAGCTACATATATGCTGCCTTGACAGCTGTAACAACTGAATTACAATACGAATATCAGAACATTATTGATCAGTGTATCAGATACTTGAATCCTACTTTCTGTTTAAACCTCTTTGAGAATGCTTTTAGTTTACTAGCTTACTGGGCAGTACAACATCTTTTTACATCAGATCACAAGGGAAAACATTGTTACAACTGGTGGAAGTGCATAAATAGTTCATATGGTTTGCATTGAAAGAGAAAAATGTTCAGAAACTGAGCTTTAAAACAAGCTGTCAGTCACCATCCTCAGCAATGATGAATCGACAGTGCATTCAGAATAGAGGTGAGAGTGATAAAAAGTACCTTTTTTGCCATACAAGCGTGTAAAACATTTAATGATATGATATGATGTGATACGATACAATACAAAAGGAAACAACGCCCAATGATACGATACGGTACGACACGACATGACATGATACAATATACTTTCACATTCTCCCTGTACGGAACTCAGGACTGGACTCAGTTGCTGTGCACACAGAGCTGCCTGTAAAGCAGCCTCTTCTAGTAAACCAAAGATGCAAGTATAAACCTGAAAATAAGCATAATATTTAACCTGTTTTTATGTAAACTAGTGCATTGCCCGTAGGATGCACGTACTCCTGTAGAAAAGTGGGAGGTTAAGTAGCTTTTTCATGGATGGCCAAATGAGGTTGTGTTTGAGGGTGGGACGTCAGGGATATAATTGGCTGTTTTTGACTACTTTTGATTATACCATTATATTTCACCCTAAAAACTATTTACCTTGCTTTGTTTGGTGTCATTATTTTTTTGACATATTATATTAAAACTATGGACCTAAAATCTCAAAATAACATAAAATCAGAGTGGGAAAAAGTTATTTTTTTTACTGTGAAAACCACAAATATGTTTAATGAGCCAATTGCATTAGTTATAATGCAAATATAGATTGTTGTTTGTTAAATGTGTGCATAAGTTTTTGAAATTTACAAAGTTATATGTAACTATTTACATTTAAATGCAGGCAATGCCTCAGGCTCAGGGCTCCGCAGCTCATTCATGCCTGTTCCACATTCAGCAGTCTCCTCCTTGTTTCGACTCACAACACAAAAAACGACTACACTACACATTAAACACACTACACTAAACACTATATAATGTAATAACTATACACTCCAAACGCTATATGTCACAAATCTCTCAACTCTCAAAACTCGCCATCTCTGTCGCTGTCTGTATCACCGCCAGCAGGTGGGCTGTGTAGGGGTGGGCTAGCAGCTAGCTACACACGAACATACACAGATTCCGATTCCACTTCATTGTCCTCGCGTATCTGGATCTCGTTTAGTCTCGTTAATCCACACCAGTCAGTTTAGATGCACAGAACGGGACCGAACTGCCGGCAAAATCCCGGTCCAGCTCGCATCTGCTTGTTTCTTAAGGTAGGTCGTGGAACTGAATTCTGCAGAGATTGGCGCTGGTGTGCACATGGTTATGGTGGCTATGGTTGACAATGCTAACAGAATTTGTAAAGCATTTATGAAACAATTTATTAACAGTATCATTGTAGTCCAACCAAATGTGACGTTGCACACCCTTGAACCATGCAGCAGCCATGCTGAAACTCTCAGATCAGTCTAATCCTGATCTGCAGAGATATTTGAGGCACACATACACAGACAGACACACAGACAGACAGACACACAGAGAGAGATGCAATTTTCAAATGAAAAATATTGTTAGATTCCAAATTTCTAGATAACACAGTCATAATGAACTGGTTTTTTTTTGGTAGAAAGTTTTTACATACTATATATATATATGTTTGACTTTTTCTCATCTTATAGCATAGTTTTGAAAATTCACATTGTTGTGTTGAAGTAGTTCTGATCTAAATATACCTGTGACATTGCCAGGCCATGGCATTTTATGTGGATCTCTTTAAAAAGCTATTCCAGTGGTGTATTAACGATGTCGTTAGTGCTTAAATACCACGAGGGCAGCAGAGTGACCTACTCTCCCAAATGAAGTTGCTCTCTGGCTGCACTGCAGCAGCCTTTACACAATTAAGTTGTTAACCTTTAATCCTAAATGCTGACTCAAGAATATCACACCACAGAAGGCCTTTTCATACACAGAACAGTATTTGGTTACAATTAGGTTTAAACATAAACTACCTTAAAGTAGCATAGTATTTAGGTCACATGAGAAGTCTTTTGCTGAAAATGGAAAACTATTTGTCAGTAATCTCATCTGTTGAATTCGTAATGGCTGCTTTTTATGTAGCTAAGGCTAAGGCTCATTCACCAGTAGCACTGCCAGACATAAAGAAGGCAATAATTTCCAAATCCACAAACCAATTACCCCACGTGCGAAAGGATTAATCGTATAAATGAAAAACAACAGATGATGATAGACATTGTTAACAACTGCAGAAGGAACACATATTGCATAATCAATATTGTTGTATTTCTTATGTAACCCCAAACAAAACCAATACAATACAGTAATGGTGGTTGTGTTGTAGGCAAAGACAAGTACTGTACATCACAACTGTCCAACAGATCTGGTGTTATTTAAAGAAATGTCTGTAATAGCTCCACAACTTTCCACGCTGTCAAACCGGCTGCGCTCAGGAAGCAGGAGTAGGCGTGTTGTTTTTGCAGGCCCACACAGTGCAGTGGCCCCACATCAGTCAGGCCTTTGGTGCTCCGTTTGATTGTTTACCACTGTAATAACTGCTTCTCTAAAATGGAAACACCTTTGTGGAGAGAGGAGTGACATTTTGCCCCACTCAGCACCTTGTAATTTGAAATCCATAGTGCTGAGTGCTGAGTTGGCCACAGCCTCAGTCAGAATACCCTGATACCTTCGACATGAACCAAACTTAGGAGGTGAACTTTTACATCAAACACAAGAAATTGTATTTCAGTTGACAGCAGACCCGACATTTCTCAGAGGCTCGTCATCTCTAACCCCAATGCCTATAATCAGTTGGAGTATGGAAAGACAAGTTCACCTAAAATAAAAAAAAAATATACAGTCATTATCTAATTACCTCCATGCTGATTATAAATCAGGCCAAGTTTCATAGGCCACAAATCATTCCTTGAGCAAAACAGCATTGCAGCATTCTCCTAAACGACTGACAGAGATGGGGACCTGATTTAAAATGAAAAAAACAAAAACAAACAAACAAACAAACAAAAAACATAACAACAAATAGAATGTTTCCACACAATAATAAAGTAATGTGTAATCCAAGTCTCTAAAAGCCCCAGGATCCCCATTACGAAATCTTCATCGTAGCTGCTAAGCTAAAGACATTAGCACGCATCACATCTGAAGTGTGTCTGAGAGTCCGTCTGAGCATCTGTAAATAAAATTGTTAACAACATGCTATTGTGCTTATAATGACAATGTTAAAATGGCACTGTTAAGTAGGCACAGTTTTTATTGTTTTCATGTCTTTATTGAGCTTGTTCGTACATTAACATTTGCTAACCTAGCAGCCTAGTAGGCTGGTGGCAACATCATTAGCTCCACAGGTATTTCATAAAATGTACTGGATAGAGTGAAGTTTTGACCTGGTAGATCTTGAGTCCGCCCCATTCACCTTCAGTTTGATCAAGTATGACCAGTGTTTGGTATCTGGGGGCATCTTTTGCAGATTGCAACCAGTGGAATACCCCTCCCCTCAGCCTCGCACTCCAAGTAGGTCATAGAAACTGCAGTGATTGCTAAAATCGTGAAAGGCACTCATTAGAGCAAGTATCTGGTTTGTCCACTATGGTGGAAACAGGGTAGTGCATAATGGGGGACAAAGGTCACAAAAAGACAGTGATTCTTAGTTTCAAGTCTTTTTACACTAAGGAAAACATAACAATGAATATATTCCATTCCTGTCAAAACATCCAGCTAAATCCTACCCAGTGGATCTTGAACTTTTCCTGTTGTGCTTCTTCCAGCCCTTTTTCAATAAACCTCTCCTGGTTGAAAGAAAGATCCATTAATTTAAATGTATCGGTACAGAACATGTTTAATCACCTCTATATTTACAGAGCCGAACCACTGCAAAAACAACTTCGACTGTTACCACAACCACAAGTCTTGAGACCATTTTACTAACTGCCACCAAAAAGCAATTACCATACAGTATATCTCATGAACAGCAAAATAAATTGCTTTGATAAGCAGATATACTGTAATAAGAAAAGCTGTTGAGGTTATCATGAAAGCATGAATATGGCCATGTAATTTAAATTACAATGAAACTCAATTTGAAGATGATTAATTACAGCTCCTTATCTACTGTGGTTCTGGTTTGCCCTTATAGTAAAATGGCAGCGCTCTCTGTGAAAAGGAGTTATCTCACAACGTATACATGTATTGTTTATTTCATTATTAAGTTTGCTTTAATAGAAATCGCTTGGTTTGCATCCGGGAACAAACCCCCCCAATAACGTCATTTCATTTATTTAATCATGTTAAAATGATGAAATTATAATCCTTGGGCAGGTCATCAGGTTATTTTAGAAGCATTTAACACAAATTTGCCCCCGTTGGTTGAGCAACGCACACCCACACACAATCATCACATGCATGGCCGGTGGATTATTTTTTCGTTTAAATTCAATCTAATCACTTCACATCACCTCATACTACCGAACCTTTGAACCTTTTAGGTAATGATTTAAAAAAATATTTTTTTAGCCCAACCTTTCTGCTAAGATAAGCTAATCAGCTGCTGTTCGACAGTTAGTATTTATCCGACAGACATGGAAATGCAACCAATCTTCTTATCTTGCTCCGAGCAAAAGACAGCAAATAATTGTGTTTTCAGAAAATGTCGAACTACGTTAAACCATATGCTGGCTGAACACATTTCACAGGATTCTAGGTCGAATGTTTGTGGTCGTGATAATCTTTGATCGTTTCACTCGTCTCTGACACGATGAGGTCAGAGGTGAAGCTGAGCAGCAGAGAAACGACCTTGGAGATAATAGGGATTCAGTTTGTGGTTCAATCTCACTTCAGTCGGGCAGATGTTTGAACTCGGGACTTACGGCCATGGAATGGCGACATATTGAAAATGCTCATCTCTTGGACAACATACAAGCAAGAGATCCTGCTTTGATATCACGTTGAACTTCTGTCAGTCTCAATGCCGTTCTCTCTGCTTTGCTGGAGCGATAAAAATATTGCTTTATGTTGTTGGACATTTTCAGGACACATTCGAGTCATTCCCTTCCTTCACCTCTTCTTTACTGTCTGTTGAGTTTATTTACTCAGCAATGTCAGTGTATAAGATGTCATCACATACAGCATTAGGATGTCTCTTCCCACCTCTGTGCTGCTCCTATCAATTCCCCTTTTCCCGCTCACCACTTCTTTAGCCCTGTCTTCAGTCTGCCACTGTTTAATGCAGCTCTTTCCATCTTTGATGATGTTGAAGCCGCAGAATGACATGTGCAAATTACATCCTAACACTTCCAGTTAGCTCTCACCCCACACTCTGCTCTCTGCTGGGTGCATCGTCCAAGAGCCTCTTTGCTTTCTGGGTGATTTCACACCTAACCTGTCTGGATTTTTGATAATAGATGCTGAGGAAGGAATCCATCTGTCACCAAGCTGTGTATTTACTCTATGTAGAATAATTTCATGGTTACACATATGCAGGCCAGCACAGATATTTTCCCTGAGTAACTGCCACAAGTAGTTTGTCAGATCATTTACTCCATTAAAAAACGTGTTCCAGCAGTCCAATAGTAATAAGCCGCGACACGATACTGTTCGAGATTCTTCCTTTTCATCCAGTCTTTTTTCTTTATTCAATCAGACAGTTGGCTATAAGCAATGAGTTACTGCAGTTTTCTAATTTACAACTGAAGGTGCTGTTGTAGTATTATGTATAATGTGATAATTAAGCTAACACTAGCTCCGTGAGTTAATTGAAAAGGTATTCTCTCTCTCAGAAAATAACTTGATGCCTACATACATGGCAATAACTGACTGAGGCTAAAGCTAAGAGTCCCTGGTAAAAAGTACCCTCTTGATAACCGACATAGAGGACAGAAATAATAAAGAAGAAGTCGTTCTTGTGTTGCAGTATAGAGCTACTTCGTCTTATTAGGTAGTATGATTAGACTGTTATTTTTTCCTAACATAACTGGCTACTTCACTTATTTTCAAACAATTTTTGGATTCATAATTAACCATGATCATAATTCATAATTAATTAATGTGTCTGGCAACCCTGCATCAGATTAAATCAAACAGGGATGCTTATTAGCCCAAATTCTAATAGCATCTAAAAGTCTCCTCCAAGCAGTGGATGAGTTAGTCATGAATGGAGCTTAAACCTGTAACTCTGTAATCGGATGAATATGATGAGGGTTACTACTGAAGGTTACTTTCTTCATGCATTTTTGGTCTCACTCTTGTCCAGTCAGGTATAATAATCAGTGATCTTGTTTGTCATCTTCATTTCTTTCCAACTATCAGGATTATTATGGCTGTAATTGTTGTAATGTCCAAGCAAGTGATGCTAGGCTATTATTTGATTTCTTGTAGCATGAACTGAAGAATGCTGCTTTTAGTTTTTTCAGTTTTGTGTCCCGAATCAGAGGATCCCACCCCAAATCGGACTCAACACTGTAGTTCTTCAACTAAGTGGACTTGCAACACATCAATGTTAATGTGTGTGTGTGTGTGTGTGTGTGTGTGTGTGTGTGTGTGTGCTGCTTGTGTAACACTTACCACAGCCTGTGTTTTTTAACTGACTGACCAGATGTGACAAAAGGAAGGAAGAGAGAGAGCTGATGCCCATGTCTGCAACACTGCCCCCCCCCCCCCCCTTATATCAGTAAATAGCAGATGATGCATGATACGCACTGAAGACACAAACTGCTCACATACTGTAGATATGGGATGAGTCTTGAATAGCTGCAGTTGGACTAACAAATGCTTCAGAACACTGTGAAGTTGTCATACACAGACCAATTAAAGGTCAGCTGGTGTCAACAGCGTCAAACACCACAACTTTTCTGACAACGTGCTGGAGTCAACACAAATGTCACACAAAATGTACATTTTAAAAGGAAATTTGGAATGTCTGTATTTAATGTTTGTTTTTCCCTGAGGTTCTACCTTTGTTGCGACATAATGTTGCAGGATGTGGTACTATACCAGTTAGCCAATGTTCAACGCTTGACTTCCTGCTCCAGTGTTTTGTTCACTTTGGCTCACTGCCGTTTCATGCTGGGCAGGGCAGCTACATTCAGCTTGAGACAGCTGCCTAGGGTTTCATCTGTGGAGGCAGATGACAGGCCTGGCATTACACCCTACAGCAAATGTGTGGGCAAGAAGACTAAAACAATGCAATAAAAGCAGATGGGGTTGTGGAGGTACATATTTATGATATTGCTTGCAGTTAAAACACAGCATAGTCTTTTCTTTCTTTTTTTTAACAGAGAATACAGTCCTGTCTGCTCGGATCCTACTGTTTGCTACTATGTATGGCAATTACTGGTGTTTGTGCGGTGACATGAAGAGAAAGCAAGCTATTACCAACTGCATAATGGACAGGAAGTTGGCTAAAATTAAAGATCTTGATCTTTCAAACAAGATCGGATCTTTTTTCTGATGCCACAGATGTAATAATTGAGATAGTGCTGATGCAAGTTTGGTGCCAGATATTGCCAACATGCACTAGTTTTAAATTTAGCTACTAAGAGAACGGTTCTCTGAAAACCATGTTACCCAGTTTGGACGTGAAGTCTAAGCAAAGCATTGTTACTCACAGCAGAGGTCCATGGCCACATCAAGAAGTCAGATGCGAGACTCGATTAGTGCACTATATACATACATACATAAAGATTATTATATATTATCATTATTATAAATTACATTTATATTTGTAAATGCAATTTAGATTCAAAAGCAGAATCAAATGTACTGGGCTTGAGGCTTTTGGAGCAGCACTGAGTAGTTTCTTGTGGCATACTGTATGATCTACAGTGACCACACAACACCGGAAAAGGAAAAGTAGTCAAGCATTCTACAGCCCGACATGTTTTATCTGAGTGGAGAAATACCTCAACCAATAACAGTCTTGACTGAGTATCTCACTGGCTATGTAATGGAAATGGAAGTGTTTGTCTGAAATTTTGGTAAAGACTTACAGAGTTGGTCAGAGATAAGTGGTATTATTTCTGCAGAACATTAGTGGTAAGTAAAATATATGCTGTGAAAGCCAATCAAAGACAATTAAGATGACAGAGTAGGCTTCTAGTGCAGAGAAAGAGATTTAGATAGATAGATAGATAGATAGATAGATAGATAGATAGATAGATAGATAGATAGATAGATAGATAGATAGATAGATAGATAGATAGATAGATATATGTGTGCCTCCCTCTATCAAACTTTTAAAGAAAGCTGCTCGAGGCTGAAGGGATTGTACATTGGTCTCATAGGGTTCTTTTTTTTTGTATTTATCATGGAGTGGGTTCAATATATGGTTGTGACTGACACAGCTGGTGCTGTTTTTTTATGCAGTTTATTTTACTGACACTTGGAGGCATTTATGTGTGGAGCATTTAAGTCCAGTTGAGCTCATACAATTAGCTTAGTCTGACTGAAGGTCTATCATATCTGCTAACACCCTGACCCATGAAGTAAATTTTCAGTTACTGCAGGCAACTTGACATTTGATAGACATTTGACCCAAATAATCAATATACTGTGTGTCACCAACACCAACATGGCCATGACCTCGGCATAGAAAAACTATTACAAAAGATGAACAACAAAAGTCTGGCCATATTGACAGCTGAGCAAAGCCATCGAGAAAAACCTCGATCGATATTTTCAAAAGATGGAAAGACAGAAAAGCTGAAGAGGGCTGAAAGAGTTTAAAAAGTTGAACATTTTCAAAGCTGAACATGAAGTGGAATGTTTGAAGGAGTTGAAAAGGCAGAAAGATGAACATCTGAAAAGGCTAAAAAGGTCTAGAGCAAGAGGGCCGAAAGAGCTTGAAAAGAAGAAAAAAGACAGAAAAGGCCGAAAAGTTGTAGAATGAGAGGGCAGAAAGAGCTTAAAAAGGTGAAAAAAGACTGAAAAAGTGGAAAGTTAAAGGCAGAAAGAGCTTTAAAAGTTGAATATATTGACTGGAACGGTGGACAGTTAAAAGCAGAAAGAACTTAAAAAGGTGAAAAAACACTGAATCGGTTGAAAGTTAAAGGCAGAAAGAGCTTAAAATGGCTGCATCATCTATGTAAAGTAAAAGATGTTGGATTGAAATCCAGCTGAAGAGAATTCTCTCTCCAGTGTTCCAGCTGCTCTCCAATCAGTGTCACTCACTCTAGCTGACACAATACACACGCATTCTACAGATACACACGCTGTCCCCATAAGAATGAATGGGAAAATGCCTCACAAACCCCTGCGATTTTAGAAAAAATGTTAATAGTTAGGGTCAAAACATCTATATGGTGAGTGAGAGGAGATATTGCTGATCTCGGTCATCTGGTTTTTATTTCTGGAAAGTGAGAAATGAGAGCACAAACGCAAGAGACAAATCAGGTACCGGCTGCTGTCCTCTAGAACTTTAGGCTCAAAATTAACACTGGGGCTTATGGGGCAGCTGCTTCACTTCTTGTCGCTCCAGGGCTTCCACATCCAAAACTGTAACTCGTACATCTAAAATGAGACCATCATCTGAAAGCCAACAAGTTTTCCTACATTTCTATGTATACATTGTCTATGTTGAGTAAAAGGTTTGGGATCTAAATCAAGCTGAATAGATTTTTTTTTCTCACTTTTGGAGCTGCTCTACTCTCTGGGGTGCAGCAGTTGATGATGTCACGCACTCTAGCTCACGCAATACACACCCATTAAAGTCAGAAGACGGGCTGAAAGTTCTTCAAACTAAAACTGTGATTAGTCCAAAATCGTACAATATCTTTAAAAACTGAATACAAGCCCAGTAGTTCAAGGTTTTGTGACTTTTAAAGTTGGAATGGTGTCTCTAGCTCAAAGCATGAGGGAGAAAAAGAGGTTGAAAGTCAAGGATTTTTGAAGAGGATTTGAAGCTTTTCCCATTTGCGGCAATGTTACATTTTTTTCATAAAAAGCTGAATTTATGAAAAAGTTGAAAAGCTGAAAAGCAGAAGGCTGAAAGAGCTTAAAAAGCTGAACATTTTAATAGCTGAATGGTTTCAATAGCTGAACGTATGCTGAAGTTATAGCTGAATGAAATTTGAAAAAATCCCTATATGGATGAATGGGCAAAATTTTGTATAAAAAGCTTAATATTTCCAAAATTATGAAAGGTAGAAGAAAGAAAAATAGAAGCTCACATGTCCTTAAAAAGCTGCACATTTTGATACTTGAATGGTTTCAATAGCTCAAGAACTGTAGGAGAAGAAGCGTGCCGAGAAACGTACGGAAGAAGAATAAAAACTTTAAAAACTTTAATAAATTGCCTTCAGCGTTCACACTAATGAGCCTAATGTTGGACTTAAAAAAAAAAGCCTGTTGGGGTCCTATATAACAGTGTGCCACCAGGCTGCGCCACTGGGAGGCATGGACGCTCTCCCTCTCCCTTTTTTTTCACTTTTATGACGTCACCAACCTGCAATTGAACGAATGAACTACCGAAGGACCGAGTCCCCCACCGGAGCTACCGGGAGGCAGTGATATTACAGAGCGAGTCCCCGCCGCCCGGAGGAGCCAAACCGAGGAAGGTCCACGGTCAGCCGCTGAGAGAAAGCCGTGCTGGGATCAAACGATGCTCACCGCCGCCGCCCAGTAACACTGACTATCGACGACCGGTGAAGAGGAGAACCGTTACCGTGATTTACCGACAGAAAAAAAAACCAGAAGACAGACGGAGCGCGGACGGACGTAAGGACAGACCCCCGAGAACCACGCTCGAGAAACAGCTAATCTGCGGTGGCTCCATCGTGCCGTTTCTGCGCCGTGGATCAGACAGAGCGGATCCTTGATTTTTAAATGCTGTAACGGTGCCGTGTCGCCGGCTTGAGAGCGAGTGAGAGAGAGAGAGGGAGCTGCCCAGAGAGCGAGAGAAAAGACACAGGGATCGTAGAGGGTTTCGAAGGCACCGCACAGAAAAAAAAGGAGGAAATTAACCAAGAGAGAGGGGAGAAAAAAAAGAAAAGGGAGTAGCGACCTGCGTTGTTTCCACGCACCAAGTTTTCATTGAAAAACCAACGGTTCCCTTTGCATTTCTGCCGTGGATCCCGGTATCGGTAACGCATTCAAGCTGTGTTCTCTAACCATGGGATGTACTCTGAGCGCAGAGGAGAGGGCGGCTCTGGACCGGAGCAAAGCCATCGAGAAAAACCTCAAGGAGGACGGTCTGACCGCGGCCAAAGATGTGAAACTGCTGCTGCTCGGTAAGACAAGTCCCCACCGTAGGGCCTGTGGAGCCTCGGCAGGGACATGGGGAGGGGGTGTAAGGTGTGGTGTGTGTGTGTGTGTGTGTGTGTGTGTGTGTGTCGGGGGGAGGGGGGGTGTTTGGTTAAAGATGATCATCAGTGAAGATCGTGGTGGAAATAAATGGAAGTCGTGACGTCCAACCCAAGCTATAAAACTGACAATGTGAACAGAAACCCATTTTAGTTTTTGAGCAGAGAGGCGTTGATGAGCTTGATTTTTCTCTCTCTAAACACACCCTGCCCTTTTTTATTACATCACTTTGTGGCCAGCTGCTACAATTATGATTTAATCCATTTTAAGGGTGTGACAGGTGGGTGAAATGTTTTACAGCCTTAGTAGAGGTGCAGGATCAGTCAGTACGTAGGTAAAAGGTGGGAATCAGAGATGATAACTGCAGATGGATTTCAGGGAGAGAAAAAAAAATGGCAGTATGCAGCAGTGGAGGGCCACAGGCAGCACAGGCAGTGTTGGTTCATTGGTTTTGGCCTGGGAGATTGATTCATTGACTCTTTGTGGGAAAGAAAGTAGCCTGTAAGTATATAATCTGTCTGACTGCAAGCGAACAGATGGGGGGGAGGAATAGGTGGAGGGGAATGCTGAGGAAGAAAGGGTGCAGCCACTTTCCCCATCTTCCTATCTCCACCATGCTGCTGCTGACGTTCCTGCTCACTGAAAAGGCTCACTTTCTTTCTTTCTTTCTTTCTTTCTTTCTTTCTTTCTTTCACCTCCTCCTCCTCCTCCTCCTCCTGTCTCTTTCTCTCTCTCTCTCACTCCGTCTCACACACACACACACACACACACACACACACACACATACTCTCACACCCTGTTTATATTGTCTTCTTGTCTCCTCTCCCTCAGGGGCTGGAGAATCAGGGAAAAGCACCATCGTCAAACAGATGAAGTAAGTCTCCGATAAGCACGGTCTAATAACGCTATAGTGCATATGTGTGTCCCTCTCTCACTCCACCTTCCTGTCTCCCACTCACACACACACATACACACACACACACACACACTCACATGTGGTAGATGTACAGCCTGATCTCAGAACAAGTCTACAGCTGTAGCTTGATATCACCTTGACTCTGTCATGTTTCCTTTCTTGGAAAAAGCCTGACTGTTGACCCCAGAGTACCCCTAACCTCAACCCTAACAGGCCTCGTCCAACATCTGCCCAAGCGTTAGTAATTCAACCGTTTCTAATATCTGACACTGCTCTGTGTGGGTGGAGAGATGGATGAAACTGGGTGTGGGAAGAAAAGTGTGCAGGTGCGATTGTGATCTCCTGCTGTGCATGCATGGATGTTTTAGAAAAAGGGTGCTGTTTCATACAGTGTGTGCTGTGGTGTCACTGTTAACTTCACTTCAATACAATTTAAATTAATAAGAGCCGCTTTTCCTGCATTAGTTAAACGGTTCAGACTTGAGGTGTGGCCATGTCTCCAGACCTAGTTAAAATAGATAGCAATCCTGGATTAGATGTTTGTAATCATGTTGGCATCAATTTAAGATCACTTTTTAGTTGTACTCGCTCATTATTGGTTTTAGTGTTACTATAGGGGGGCAGTATTTCATTGATATATACTGCCTTAGGGTACAGCCTCAGATCTACTCACACCCTTGTGCATTTGTTGTTCACTTTGACCCTGAATATATGATATATATTAATCTTTTTTTAAAATCAAAACCCATAATAATAATATGTGGAAAGGTTAGTTTGTGTAGACAGCATGGAATTATTCAATATTTTCCACCTACCTTAACGAAAATGTGCGATGATATTCCCACATGAGTCACTACTACTCTCCGAAGGACTTCAGTGTATCATGCAAAGTGTAACTTCACCCGAAAGTGAAAGTTTAGTCATTACCTACTCACGCCCATGCCGGTGAAAAGTCGAGTGAAGTTTCGTAGTCCACATTTCTGGAGCTTCACAGCAAAACAGTGGAACAACTGTAGTAGATGTAGTAGATGTGGACTTGTTGAAGCTTTTCTGCCACAATCCAAGTCCCGTAATTCACACCTTTTTTTTAAAGCCGAAATCTTCACAGTTGCTGCTAAGCTAAAATTATCAGTGGCTCCCTGTTCAAAGTGAGTGCTACAGTTTGACTTCTTGACAAGTGTGTAAATAACGTCCTTTCAAATCAATTTAAGATCTCATGGCTTCCTGAAACTTGGATTATACCAGAGCTATGTGGAGCCATTTTAATTTCCTAACCCCTCCACTACCCTTTAGTTGTTAAGGATAATGCTGTGATGCTCCAGAAATGTTTTGTGGACTATGAAACTTCACCTGACTTTGCATCTGTATGGGGGTGAGTACATATCGACTGAATTTTCATTTTTGGGTCAGTTATCCTTCGAGCAACAGTTTTTGTGATTTTATCCTATTTCTGTGTTGCTGCTGTGTAACTTGATAGATTTCTGTTTTTTAGAGCTGAAACAATTGAATTGATAAGTTGATCAGTAGAAATTTAGAAGATATTTTTGGTCTCAGCTTCTCAAATGTGAGGATGACTTCAATTTGACATAGCTGGAAATTGAATAACCTCTGGTTTTGGATTGTTGGTCAACAATAATAAGACACTTTAATGAAATTATCATCACCCAAAATACCTTTAGGTGCTCCCCAAAATCTGAAAGAGAGAGTTTTTGTTACGACACCATCAGCCTGTGTAAACACCACGTGGCCTGTTAGCTGTGTCAGTGCTTACTAACTACCCAGTCCAATATATAAAATACCCTCCAGTACTGCTGTTTTACCCCTGGAGGGACTACATTTTGTATTTTGAGTTCAGAGTTCAGTGACTTAATTAATGCTCTTTGTTTTTTCCCCTCCTCTATGGTATCATTGTAATGTCATAATAATACTGCTATGGGGACTTATCTGTTGTGCTGGTCTGCATGATACTTTAATAGTGTTTTATTATTTACTGTATCACTGCAATAATCCTTTAATATAGCTACAGGATTTAATGTAGGTTTCTTTCAAGGCCAGCTGCACATCAGCTGGTACATCAATAGCACACACTCAGCCCCTCCCCCGTCATATTATCAGTAATCCTGTCCTGACATATGGTTTTTCCTCAATCTCTTCTGCTGTGTCATTTTACAGACAGCAGAGTGAGTTTTAGCTGATAATAGGCTTTGGTTGTGGACGTATTGTGACATATCCAATGAGGACATGATTCAGTGAATCCAGATGAGCCTCTTTCTCAGCTGTTAATGGCCACTCCAGCAGCACAGAACATTGTGCACACTCACTGACCAACACTCCCAGTGGGTTCATTAAATGTATATAGCAGGCCATAACCTTTCAAGCAACTGAATACACTGAATGCATTGGGCCATTGTAAATCAGATATTTATGTGACAGAGAGTGATGCTTTGAGCTGTAAGGAGACTGGAAAGGCGCTACAGAAATGCAAGTCCCTTTACCATTCACACGAAACAAATAAATGTAAATTGACAGCAGTGTTAGTCCACGCAGGTGTAGGACTGTTAAGCTAATATTACGGATATTGTGGGAGGTGAACTGTAAGGTAATTGCTGCTTTCTGTTTTACTTTTCACACACTATAACATGAAAGACACACATAATATGGTGTACAAGTTCACTTCTGTTAAATGAATTGTACAGAGAGAGCTCGCTTCCTTTCAGCCGGTTAATGGCGCGCTCACTTCTTTCAGTCATTCCAGCCATGCCACCTCCACGTCTCTGTTGTCTGATGATCTCCAAGTCTCCAAGCTCTCCTTGCTTATGCATATTAATGAGTTGATTGAACTGCATCTGACAGACAGCGCTGTCTTTTAATAGTTGCAAGTTTTTATTTTATAGAATCTTATCCTGATCAAGGGTAAAATGAGTGAGACAATGCGCCCCAACAAAAATCTCTTCTTGATAAAGCGTATTAACCCTGACTGACTCGTCGTGCCGATGCCAGAAGCTTCACACTAGGCAGATGTTTATATAGTGCTGCATGCTATGACTGCAGGAGGGGCAGATTTGCCTTCAACAATATATACTAGTGTGTTTCTTTTAAAAAGGACATCTGATATTAAAGAGAGGGCAGCTGCTGCTCAAGTGGTGGACAGCGCCCTGCCAGGGAAGCCTTTACTTTCCTGTTCAGAGACGCTCTGCTATTTCCGGAACCGCATCAGAGGAGTGGAAAGCCCTTACTGCATTTTCTTTCACAGTGCTTTGAACATCTGGGGCGTGCTCAAGTGACCAATTGTGTGTGTGTGTGTGTGTGTGTGAGTGTGTGAGAGAGTCAGTGTTCTTCAGAGAGAGAGACAGAGATGAGTGGATTAGATTTAGATTGAGATTTTATGGTATGTACATGGAGCTGTGGCACAGCTGTGTATGGTATCTCAGTGAGTGGAAGTCAGGAGTCTATTAACACTCTGTACAGTCCAGTGGAAAATAACTGCAACTGCGCTCACCTTAAGATATGAATCCGTTCTATAGGCTCGTTTCGGAAAGGAACTGCACAGATTGCAGCCCCTTGAGATGATGCGGCTTGTGATCTTAAATACAGCTGACTTGACTTGAATTAAGGAAAACTAGTTTTGAATTGTGCTGTGGCTAAAATCCTTTTAGTGGACAGCACACATTGTGTCCTCAATTTTCTTTTCTTGGAAACACCGATTATTAGTTCCTGAGAGGATGAAACCACCGAGTGACAAGAACTCATGACAAAGCACTTGTAATACCTCTCTAGGGTCTACTGCTTTACTGTGTGTGCAAGAGACAGCAAGTGATAGAGAGACACAGGACTGAGAGTGGATTACAGTTGTGTATGGATGATTGAGGTTTCAAGGTGTTAAGCCACAGCACAGGCTTACATAGAACTACTTCCGTAAGACAAGAAAGGGGAAGGGATGACAAAGCGGAGAGGAAGACCCGTGACTGTGCAGAAATGGGGCATCTAAAGGATAAATGATTTGCAGGAGAAATGAGAAGGCTCGTTTACACATGATACATATCAGTAAGTGTAGTATTTGGGCCAGCAAACCAAGGGGACTCGGTCACATGTGAACAGCATATAACTATCTCATGCATAGAGCTGTCTGTGTATGACACCATCTGTTTATGGTGCCTGTGTGTGTGTGTGTGTGTGTGTGTGTGTGTGTGTGTGTGTGTGTGTGTGTTCAGACGTGTACAAAGGTTATCTCACTGCCCAGCTGTCAAACTGACAATGAATCATATAATGCAGTGTTATTTTCATATATTTGAGCAGAAGCAAGGAAGCGCTGCCTGGCACAGTCACTGAAAAGTGTAGGAAAAGTTTAGAGGTTATAGCCAGTGCGACCACTTCCCCTTTGTACTTGTCTAATAATGTGTGAGTTGTTTGCTCTCTGCCCTTAAAGGCTTCGCCTCTAGGTGTAGTTCTGTAAGGGCAAACTCCAGAGACTGTTCATTTTACCAGCAAAGACATGAATGATTCCTGGTAGACATGTCTTACAGCTCATTAGCTCAGTGGCATGTGAAAGCTTGCTTGATTTGTGACTAAGCAAGCAATTAAACAATGACAAAGACAGAATAGTGTACAGTTTCAAACATCAACTCAGTAGTTGTACTAAATAAGGAATGAAATGTATTTTTTCATGTCTTACTCATTCCATTTTTTGAAATTAGTAGCCTATGTTGAACTCGATCGCGAACGTAACATAGCCTGGGTAGTTTTCAAGATGTGCTGCCTTTATGTTCTTCCTTGTTAGCCTAACATTCGTGTCAAAAATTCCATTCAAATCTGGAAACTGAAATTGCCGAAAAAAATAATTTAGTTAGTTATTTATTGCCATTTTTGTAAACAGATTACAAAGGCGCAACAGGTTTTTTTTTTACCAGGAATTTGAATGAGACACTGAAAATAGCTTAACAAGAAAACAAAATGAACTGCTGATGTGAGTTAGATAAAGAAAACCAAAGTGGGTTATACTCCAGAATCTAATAGCTTACCACTAAACAACTGTTATAACTAATATAGATACATTTAACTCAAAACTCCAGGTAATCATTCAAGCCCATAGTCTTAGTATTAACCATGTTGAATTGAAATGATGAACAAATGGATAACTTCAACTGACTGAAAATGTGGTGTTGCTTTCTTTGTGTTGATATTAGTGCATGTATTATTTTCATTTTGTTGCGCAAATAATTGGTTATTATTTTGAGTAAACACAGCAGCATAATTAACGCAAGTACTACTAAGGCTTGTACATTAGCTCTGGAAGGAGCTCTCAAGAGTTTGAAAAAATAACCCTGATAATGCCATCAGACTTATCTTGAGTTAAGCCTGGAGATAACAAATTTATAGCAGGACAACACTGGGGCATTATGTTTGAAAGACATGGGTGTTCAGCTGTTCAGTTAAGGGAAGATGCCATGAAAAATGCTATGAAGTTGTCCTTTTGGAAACGTATGATGTGGCTTTTTTGGAATCTCATCCGTACTAGACCCGAAACGTCAGGACATCTAGGCCTCTGCTTTAAATCTGACAATTCTTTTTGTACTCTGGGTCTCTCTTTATTCCCCTAATTAATGGAACAAGTTAAGCCTTAAAATCAATTTGATAGTCTTTCTGTCTGGGCCCCTTGATAGCCGGATGAGTTGGACCATGACATCTTTTCATACCCGATGAATCTCCTGGTAATACCTCTTGCAATCATTAACACTCTACAACCCATATAAAATGATATAAACTGTGAACACAAGACATGATTGGACGATTGCAGTTTGCAGGTGGCCTCTATTGCTCACAGGACAATGCTGATTTTAGTTTGATAACAGACTTATACTTTGTAGCCAAAGAAGTTTCATGTTTCCATCATCCTTGTTAATAGACGCTGTCAGGACTGTGTCAAGACTAAAGATACACACACGCATTCATCAGTTCTGCATATTAGAGCTCATAAAACAAAGCTGAAACAGCCTGCTAAAAGTAGCAGTGGTCAGTATTATTTAAAATAAATTGCATATGAAAACAGATTTGTATTTTTTATGATTTCTTTGTTTAACTGCTTTGGACAGAAAGATGTTTCAAGTAGTTGTCGTCCTCTAATCTAAAATCAAATGGCAGTTGATTCTTTCCTTTCCTTTTGCTTCTTGGTGACTGGTTTCATGATGTGACTAATCTGTCTTTGTCAGTTGTCTGTAGTATATTCCATGGAGTGTTTACTAGATTATAATTTGACAGCTTTTGCAAATGCATGCTTGTTTAGACTGACTCTATCCACAGGGTTTTGGAAGGGATTCTGTAAGCTGAAGAGGCCAAAAACCTATTAAAGGCAGCCTTCCAAGTCTGCGACTATACACAGCAAATTAATCGACCCTGTCTTCGCTGAAAAATATTTGTCAAATTACTCAGATCTGAGTGTGGCTGCACTGAAAAAACACATCCCATTATGTGTTGTGAGGATTTGAGCAGAAAGAAACTTCAAGCCCATTCACTCGTTCCGTCGCTGTATGTAGAATACACAAAGCTTCTCTCTCTTTCTGTCTCCTTTTTCTTCATCTCTGCCTTTCTCTTTTACAATGTATGTGTGTGTTTGTGCCACGCTGACATGATCGGAGGCGACTGGCTGAAGGGAGAACAAACGCTGTCCGTCCCTCACGGCTGCACTGCTTCCCACAGGCCGTTCCCACCGTGTGTGTGTGTGTGTGTGTGTGTGTGTGTGTGTGTGTGTGTGTGTGTGTGTGTGTGTGTGTGTGTGTGTGTGTGTGTGTGTGTGTGTGTGTGTGGTTTCTCTAGCACAGGAGATAATTAGGTTTAAGCCTCAGAAGAGGAGAATAAAAGGGGGAAGGGGTAGAAGATGGAGGAAAAAAAGGTGGTGTTTTGTGCAGAGTGGCAGAGGGGGAGAGGTTGAGAAGGGGGTTGTAGACGGAGGGACACAGAGAAGGGAGTTTTAATGAAGGGAACCAATGCCTAGTGGATAGAAAGAAAGGAATGAAGGAGGAAAAGAGTGCTCTGCAAGAGCATATAGACAGGACCGGACTGGTCGAAGTAGAGTAGTGATGAAGAATGGAGTGAGGGATGAAGAGAGAAGTGAGACAACTCAGTGAGAGGAGAAAAAACAAGAGTAGAGTTACACATGGACACTCGGCAAAAGCAGCCAGGGAGGAAAATTCAATTGGTGAGGGAGTGTGAAAAGAAACAGGAGTGGCGAGAGGAGAAGAGGCTAAAGGGAGGATGAGTGTGAATGATGTAGAGGAGGTAAGAGGAGAGAGGCGAAGCCATTTTGAGCAAGAGGAGAGAGGGAGAGAGAGAGAGTGGCAAGTTAAGAGAACACATTCTCACTTATTAAGCAAGCCAGAGGAAGTGACAAAGAGAGAGACGAGGACACGGTTGTCAAGGAGAGAGTGCAAAGGCTACTCCTCCTGGACTCTGTTCTCTCAGATAATTATTAGCCTCCTTTTCCTGGTGTGGTTAGACAGAGAGAGAGAGAGAGAGAGAGAGAGAGAGAGAGAGAGAGAGAGAGAGAGAGAGAGAGAGAGAGAGAGAGAGAGAGAGAGAGAGAGAGAGAGAGAGAGAGAGAGAGAGAGAGAGAGAGAGAGAGAGAGAGAGAGAGAGAGAGAGAGGAGAGAGAGAACGAAAAAAAGAAAGAGAGGGAAAGGAGGGAGGGAGGAGGACATGTTGGCACCACTCTCAAGTCCTGCACGCAGAGACAGTCTGTAACTGGTCATCTAAGACAGTCCGTCAGCCACATAGTCACCCTCCATTGGTTAAATATAGCCGTGGGCGTGCTCATCACCACAATGATTTGATTGGTCGCCTCAATGAGCTGTGAAATAACAGAGAGGCAACATCTCACCATAGCTGTTTCCCACATGTGCTCGCTGGCACGTCTGACCAGGCTTTGATTGCACTGTGTGCGTTTTACATTTAAATCCTATTTGCATAGACTGGCAGACAAACCTTATGAAAGAATAAATGCTCAGACGCACACATTTGCTCCACTCTCCTTCTCCATTTCCTCGCATTTTGTCAATTTTCTTGAGCTCACCTCACTGCTGGTATTCTCTCCACATGATACAGCTGTCCACACTGTTTTTAATTCTTTTTAGTTCTTAGACGCACATTAGCACGGTCAAAGTGTGACGATTTTAGAGGGTTCCTTCGAATTATTGCTGAAAGCAATACTGCAAACATGCAAACAAGGCTACTACCAATTAAAGACATTCTTGGTTGACTAGTAGTTATTAGTTCAAGCCCTTACTTACTATTCATCACATGTCTATGATACTAGTTATATTATATTGATATCTACTTTTTGGGGCACGCACAAAGCAAGCTGCCTCATAAAGACGATACTGGAAAAGCGGTAATGTTGCTTATTCTGAATGTGTTGGAAGACAAAACAGAAAGGTTAAGATATCACACAGGTCTTGTTGTTCAAAACTCAGCAATAACTAGGTTCCAACTCACTCCTCTTTTGCCTCACCCTTCGTTTCCCAAATTTAATTGTCCAAGGAGTCAAAAGTCCTAGCTGCCACTATAAATCACATAATTACTACAAGTATTCCCCATCATCAAGCTGCCATCAGTCGATCGCTGCTGGACTTGGTTCGTTGCCTGCTCTTCCCAGAGGTCCAAAGCCCCGTGCTGGTATTGTAAACACCAGCAATACCGCCGGAAAGCTACATGGATTACTGATCTAACCAGCGGCTACAATTAGCAGCCCTACTTTCATCATGTCCCAAAATAAAAGGTGCAACTCTCAAAGGGAGAAAGTTATCATTGATGGTTTAGTTGGATGTTAGGGGACAGCCTTACTTTTAGATGTGATTAAATGTTATAGTGTCGGTGAAAGGTCATCAGTGCCATGTAAAGATCACTACACAAACACAACATTTAGAGAAATGAGAGATGTGTGAGGATCTGTTATTTGAGAGAAAGTTACCACTAATGCCATGAAAAAAGTTTGTGAAAATGGGGTGTCCTGATAGCTTACCTAGAGCTCGAGCGCCCCCACATAGCACGCCTGAGTGCTCAGCAGCTGCTCCAGTTCGATTCCAGCCCTTTGCTGCGTGTCTTCCTCCCTCTCTTTTCCCTTTTCCTACCGCAAGTTTCAATCATTCTATTGACTAAGGGCTAAGATAAAAGCTTCAGAATTTTTTTTTTTTAGTATTTGTTCAAACTTTCTTCTAGTTGACATAACAAGAAGGTTTTTTCTATAACACACAGTTGGCTCTTTTGTGTGTAAATGGGCCTGGAGGCTGCACGATGCTGCATTATGTTACAGTTGTGACAGAAACCGAAAGCCTGACATCACACTGATCTCTCCAGACAGCTTGTTAGCCAGTTTGCTTCTTAGCTATATACAGTAGGGATAGTAGCGTTTTGTCAAATCAGCACAACTGAGAATTCAAATCTGCACAGACCCCCCCCCCTCTCTCTTCCAGATAGATGGCCAGCCAGTCCTCTTGAGTTGCCAGCAGTAAACTGGGATCTGTGTGAATTTACTCATCACAGTTCCAGTTTATGGGACAGACATAGCTCAAGACCAACAGTTATAGCTGCTTAGATTACTATTTATACAAGAATCACATTATTCAAAAATGTATGACAAGTCTTATTTGACTCTCAGCCATAGTTTTGCCTCAACAATGACATATACTCTCAAACAAAGAGTCAAATGCTGTTGCTCCTACTAGGGGTAGAACAGGAAACATTTAATGATCGGTATCAGATCAGCTGATCCTTGTCATTATATCAATCCCACAAAAACCTCACCTTCACCTTCCCACTCTGAAACTAATGAAGGCCCTCATGTAGTCATAGCTGTACTGCCAGTGTGCTCTGACCGGAGACATGCTGCATGATTATTTGCAGGTTGACTGAAACCCTCCACACCTGAGAATTTTGGAAAACTGTAGATTTGTAGAGGGGCAAGTCTGCAGTTTTCCAAATTTCATCGAGCATGTCTCCTGTCAGAACACATTAGCAGCATAGTTGGTGGTAGTAAAACATCAGACGCATTGAGTACAGAGCAAATTTTTCCCGTTTCTCTCTCTCCTCTCCTTCCCATGTCATTCTCTTTTTGATTATATTACATTAAAGGGTGTTTTTGCTCTAAGCCATCTCTTTCTCTGTCTGCACAGTTATGCGACCAGGTCAGTGTGACTGTGTGTGTGGTCCGTGCTAATCAGGGCTCCTTACGTAAAACAAAGCTCTTTTTGTCACAGGAAATTGCGTGTGTGTGCACGCTTGCATACTTATGCACGGTTGAGGGTCTGTACTTTTGTTTTTGCTCATATGTTGATGTAGCTGTGTGAGTGTGTTTTTTTGTGTTAGACATTTGGCAGATTTCACGTCAGTTGAGCACACTGCGAGACAAAGGAGTCTTGTTACAGTGACTGCACTCAGCTGATAGAAAGTCAGCTGACGGTCACTGTGGCTGGGTTTGTTGCTGGAAGAGTGTGTTTGAATGCATGTTTTTATATCTGTGTGTCTATTGACAACAGTGAGGACAAATATCTAATACATTTTGGAGCTGCGTTTCTGATGTAGGAGATTGGAGTATATTATAGGGGTTTCCCTCCATATAGACTATGTAAATCATGTGTACAAAATATCAGAGAGAAACACTTCAGCATCATGCCGTGTGATACGTCATCACAAAGTACACCCTAAGAATTGAGATAAAAACAGGAGCTAAGTTGTAGCTGAACAGAAACTGAACATTTTAGTAACTCGGGGCTATTGTTGCATTGCTTAGATCATACAGATATGTTTTTCATTGTGTATATCCAGGAAAACACCCTTCTTAGGACTGACAGAATTCTTAGATTGCATTTTGGTATTTTGTCAGCACAGGCAGTATATTAAGGTCTCTGTCATAGAAGAACAAGACTTAGTGTCCAGAACAGACTTATTCAACTGGTGGGCCAAATGTGTAACTCATTCTGGCCATTGATCATATTGTTAGAAATTAATGAGCTGATTCATTAGTTGTCTGTTTTTAAGCACAAAAATGCTCTTTTTTCATTAAAAACTTTTAATCATGTCTGTTTGACCAGATGGAATGACAAGAATCAATCTGACAACTGACCTCAAAGATAAAATTTTTTTTTTTTAAGTAACGTGTATATACCCAAGAAATAAAGGTACTGTACATGGTTTTAACACATTAAAATTCCAGGCTTTGCAGTTTAGACATAATGAATGTTTAAGTCAGGCTACTTTTTACGCCATGTTTCATTTCTTATTTTCATTTTTTTAAACCTGGCCACAAAAAAAACTATTTAATGAGTTGAATAGACGTGGTCTATAATCATGCGTGTGGATCTGGGCTAAAAATTCTAAAGCTAGTGGGCAAAAATTCTTACAATAACAGTGTTGACATTTAGGCCTATGTTTAGTAACTTTAGCAGGTGGATTCATGAAATTCTGCCACGGTAGATGTTAGCACGCCAAGTGATGGGCCAACTAAAAAGGCTGACATTGCCATCCCTAGATCACTAAGCATGGCCAATAAAAAAATTGAATGATCAGGTATTTGTTCAAATTACTTTAATTTAAAGTATGATTACAGATTGAGGAAGGCTCCACCCTTTCCGCTGAATAAGTGGGCTTTTCTTGGTTTGAAGTACAATAAGTAATTAATGTTGACACAGGCGAAAACAGGAAAACTGAATAATTACATTTCAACCTTTTATCTAGGACAACCTGATTAGACCTGTGGCCTTCTCCTTCCTGTCTCTCTGCCTGTCTGTCATCTCTTCCAACAATCTTTCTGAAGGCTCCAACACTTTACCAATGACTTCAAACTGTCTGTAACGGAGTACATGCTGATGACTGCTGGCTGTGATATTGTTGTTGTCAACTGTTCTTGGAACAACCACGTTGCACATACTGACCACTGGGTCCAAGATCAGAGTCACCCTTTTTTTTTACTTTATTCATTTAACTTCATTTGTCATTTTATGCCTGATTTTTTTCTGTAATACTAAAACAACTCATCTAAATTGTTTGCACTCATTTTTAATGGCTATTTGGTTTTCTGCATTTCACATTTGAGACACCATGGTCCATCATTACTGGCCAGTATGAAACACCAAGTGATCATGGCTCAACAATCAGCTTAAAATAACTGGAAAATTGGAAGGAACAGCCAGTATCAACTGTGCATGGTACAACATGTTGACACCATCCTCAGAAAACAGACCAAGGAAATTACCCATGTGTACTAAACAGTAGCAAGAAGAAAAAGTTGGGGCTCATGGTTGACTTCACTTTATCACCTCTGCCAAGGAGGTCATGTTTACACCTGTGTCGTCCGTTAGTTGGTTTGTTGGCTGTGTGTGTGTGTGTGTGTGTGTGTGTGTAAGTGTGTATATATAAATATAAAACAGTAAAATGTATATTACAGTATATGTAATTATCTAAACTTAAAGGACTGTTCTACGTGTTCTAATACTTGCCTTTAAATTCTTAACAATTATGTCCCCATTGCAGATGATTATTGTTCAGAAATGTAGTACCAGTGTAGTTTGTCTTTTTGTCTTTCCCATTCATACCTGTCTAGCTCATGCTTATCTGAGTATATTAGTGCTGGTGGTAAACATCAGTGTTTATTCCATAATTCTGTAATGATGATTTAGCACTGCACTGTTGAAAATGTCTTCAATAAAAAGTCATTAAAATGAAGTAAGAAAAATCCAGTAGGCACTACCCCTGAACTTTTATGGTCCCAGTTACATATTTCACTAGGATTTCTGAAAGAGCAGGTACAGACCAAGATCAAGCCTGAAATATTGTCACCTTGTCACAGTTCAAACCTGGTGGCAAGATTAGATGAGCCAGTAAGCCAATAGCATTTTGGCATGGAAATTTTCATAGAAAAACAGAAATGAAAATAACAGAATTACAAGGCCTCAGTGTAAGATTATTGGGTCCGTCTCTTTGTGCAGCTGTCGCTCCCTAGCTGTTAATTAGGTGACGATTATGACACTGCACTCTCTGCCTTTGTCACACTAGTATTTGCCAGGTGAGCAGCTGTGTGATGTGGTGTGATGTAATGTGTGTGTTTGTGTGTGTGTGTGTGTGTTTGCTCCCCTGTTGAAATCAGCCACTGGGGAGGAAGAAAGGGTGTGTCAACACTGTATTCTTTAATTAATAGTTAATTGCACATGAAAAAGGAAAGCAAGAAGGAGGAGAAGGAAATTATTAGGGATGAGGAGTGAGAAGGGGAAAGAGAAGATGGCAGTGAGTGGGAGAGACATGACAAGGAGCAAGTATGATGTTAAGTAGAGAAAATAAGGAGACGCAGAGAGGGAGAGGGCACAGGAATAAGGGATGAAGGAGGACTTGGCAGAGGAGAGCGGCCGATAGAGATAACATGTGACAGTGAAGCAGAGAGATAATGGCAGACAGATTTAATGAGGTCTTCCCAGATGTAATACTGAACTGTAATTATTCTGCTCCTCTGTCTGCCTGTATTTATATGTATGTATATGCAGCTACTGACATCCTGGCTGAACTAGTGCAAGGCAGACTGTGTTCCCTTGGCACAAGAACTGTCCATTAGCACATGACCAGACCTGGGCCAGGGCTCCTCCCCAGCACAGGACACACTGCTAGAATCTACAACTGAACGAGGGTGGAACCCACTAATCTTCCCATCACAGTGGAAATATTGTGGCTCTCCACATTGGACTGACTGTGGATTAGATGTAGGTGACATTTAAGAAGGGGCACAGTGACCAAAGGCATGAACTTTTTCTTTCTGTATGTTTTTTTTTTTTTACTTGTAGTTGAAAATGTGACTAGTCACAAATGTGGAGGAAAAAATGTATTAAATTGTTCTTATTATTAAAGTGCTTCACATGTTATCATTGATCCAGTGTTTGAGAATATAGTGGAGGACATCAACTGTGATTGTGGTACATCCTTCGCTGTATCCAATCCATCAATTTTTAACAGGACAGAATCAGCTCTGTGAGACAGAGTGGCAGCGCTTTGAGCTTAATGTGAATGTTAGTATGCCATCATGCTCACATGATAGTGCCAATATGTTTATGTTTACCAGGTAAACAGTGCCACAGGACTGAGACGTAAAACCCAGGAATAAGTTTGCATTTCTCAGTCTGGGTTTTCTCAAAAGGTGTTTGGTTAGATGCCTGAAATAAAGTCTTTGGTCAACACAAGCATAAGAGATTTTTCATGTCTTGTGTTGTGACATAACATATGTCAGTAAAGACCCTATTTGTGAATTTCTTTATGAATGCTCTCACTAACAAGTGGCTAAATGAGTCTACGGAGGTTGATGGAGATACAGAACGTCACTACGCCAAAGATGGACACTCATCCACTCGCTAATCTGTCTTCAGAGGCGGACTTTAGTTGCAAACTATTGTTTAATGTTCTGTTTGTGGGGTTTATCTTCCTCAAAAAAACCTGTAAGTATTATATCTTGTGTTCACCACAGAGCTTTATTTTTTGCAGTGAACCAGAATCCAATTGAAAAATCTCAAGCTTTTAGTCATAAGGAACCAGCACGATGCTACCTCCCAGGTTAGCCTACCCAAAAATGTTGACCTTTTGCTCTATATAATATTTCCCCTGTTCACCATATAGTTAATTGTGTTAGCATGCTAACATGTTTATGTTTGTTGCTAATTAGCACAAATCACAGAGGCTGATATTCATGGCATTTTAGGGCTGCAGTTATCAAATATTTTTAGAATCGAGTATTCTACCGATTATCCCATCGATTAATTGAGTAATCTAACAAACATTTTTTCATTATTAATCAACAGTAGCAAATAATGCCTAACAAAAACGACAGGCCTATTAAATAGACCAAGCAATTGGCTTTTATTCCTGAAAAAAACCATACAGGTATTTCTTCCAGCTATTCCTAAAACGAGGAGTAAGGGCGTGTTTGTGTGTGCACGTGTGCGTGAGTGTCGAGATGAGTGTGTGTGTGTAGAAAGGAGTTATTTGGTTTAGGCTATTACTCTCTTGCAATTTAACATAAATTAGTTTCCACATATTAACATAATATCTAGTCATACTGACATCAGGCTACAGCCTGTATAAATACCATACGCTCTAACTAGTGATGGTAGGCTATGTAAAATCAGCTAATATCAATTTTTACATTAGTTTGTGTCGGCGATGCTTGGTGAGCTAGTGTTAACATCTGGATGCTTTCGGTTCAGATGTTGAATCACTGTTGATGTTGACTCATTGCACTCCACAGTCTGTGTGGAAAAATGATCCCTGAGCTAAGCTGGCCACACAACGCGGGTGATAGCAATTAAACGGAGCCTTGAGGCAGAGGTTTGCTTCGATCTTTTTTGTAATCAAGTTATTTGAGTTACTTGAGTAAACGTTTCTGCTCTATGGCATTTGACTCTGACTTGTATTGGACTGGGGTGGGAGATGGGCATGATATTGCTTTGTAAGCTATAGGAGGAGTATCCCAGGATACATCATAGATTAAAAAGGATAAGATTTATTTATGGATTTTTGGTATGGTTGTATTATTTTCAATTACAACTTCTGTTGTAATGAGCATTATAGAATGCGACAAGGATCAGTTCATAATGTCGTAAAATGACTGCACTTGCCTGTAACATGCTAACTCAAGAAAGTGGACTGAGTATTTATTTACTCTTTAGTGGATCTCTTCTGTGGTACAGCTCAACCTTGTTTTATAACATAAAATGTTATGGCAATCCATCCAACATTTGATTAAATATTTCAACTGTGTAGTTTTGCTAGAGGTAAAAATAAAGTGGATACATCCTTTCTGAAGCAAGAATGTACAGATGTTTGCACCATTTCATCTATTAGACATGGAGATAGAGAAAACGTTTATGACCAAAGTCAGTAGGATACATCCTCAATAAAGATGTGTACCAAAATTCATGGCAATCCACCTGATAGGGGACATACATTGTGGCTGGACCAAAGTGGTGGAGCAGCCAGCTATCATAACCATCCCTGGAGCATGGCCACTAGCTAGGCTAACAAATGGGTGTCAAAGAAGAAAAAACAGATGCAGAGCTCAGAGCTCGGAGGTGTGTGAGAGTCTGTGTGCTCAGGATGCTGCTGCGTGACCTCAAGGTGTGATGGCAAGTTAGTGGAGCCAAATGACAGAGCAGCTGGTGCCTACACTGTGTGTGTCTGTGTGTGTGTGTGCCTGCCTGTCTTTGTGTGTACATGTGGGTGTCATTCAGGATGGGGACTCTATTACTGACACCATTGGTTATTTATAGCTTCTTTTTCCTGATTATCTCCCTCTTCTTTCATGCTCTCTCTCATACTCATTCACACCCATCACATTTTTGTCCCCTCTTTCCTCTTCACTCTTTGCACTTGCTCTAATGCTCCCCTGAGCGCTCACAGCCACGTAGTGCACGCACACACACACTGATACACACGCACATGGTATGGTGTGTCACTAACTCCAGCAGTGATGACAGGAGTTGGTCAGTGTGCACTCTGTCACGACTAAGAGCTCTGTCAACAAAGACCACAAAGTGATAAAAAAAAAAACAATCACGCAGGATCTTGAGTGTGCGTGTGTGTGTGTGTGTGTGTGTGTGTGTGTGTGTGTGTGGTTGTTTCAGGACAAACAGTGGCAGAAACAATGCAGAACAGAGATAAAGACCTAATTGCACGGTGCGGTTTGTAAGCTTTGTGTTTGTGTGTGTTCACATGAGTAGGTGTGAGGATAAAAATATGAGTGTGGGGGATAATGGGAGACAGAAAGGAGAGAGGCAGGCATTTTGTGTCTGATACAATGTGTGTTTGTCTATGTAAGCTTAATGCACATACAGCAGAAGTCTTCCATGGACTCTTTTCTTTGACTACGGTTGTTGCTTGTCACTTATCAAGCAGTTTGTGTTTATGGTAGGCAGAGACACTGCCCTTCAGCACTGCTACATATTGTAATTCACTTAGTATGTAAAGTGTTTGGCTTTAGAGTAGCTAGAATGTCACAGCCCAAACCATCTGTCTGTCTTTCATCTGATGACAGACGCCTCAGAGTAACCTTCACACAGAGGGAACTATTTCCACATTTTAGGGGAACTGAGGACACTTCTTCTTTTGTAACATGCATCTTTAGTATGTTGTCATTTTGTTGTAAAACACAACTTATCAGGACTGACTATGAATCTGTGACATCACAAATACCGTCCTCAAGGGAGATTTTGACAGTCGCTTTGATCCACACCAGAGCCCGTGGCGTGATGGTACCAACAAGTGGTTGTCATTACTTAATTGCCTATAGCGTGACCATTCGGCGTCGCTTATCTTGAAGGCTGATGCTAACACCTGCTTAGATACATTTCCCTCCACAGTGCTGTCCATGAAAGCAAATGCATCGCTGAAAAAAAATATTCTGACCTTTTTATAGTGTTAAAAAACACATTTATCAACTTAGAAGCTTGTGACTGACGTCAGCTGCTCATAAGGGGGGCTCTCCTCACCCATATGCCTTGGTTAAAGGTCTCATATTATACTGTTTTTCATCAATTTCACACAGCTGTCAGAGGTCCAACAACACTGTATTTGATATGCATTGCCCCAAACCCATCCATGGTCTTGAATTTCAGCTGGCTAAAAGTTGCTCTACTGAGAGCAGGCTGTTTCTGTACCTGCGCTTTTAAATGCTAATGAGCTCCATCTGTCAGCACCTGCCTTGCCTGCTACAAACCCCTCTCAGGGTGAGGATGCCTCTTATGCTAGCGGTAGCATGCGCTAATGTTTACAATGGATATATGTACTGCTGTGGCTCGCGGAGATGCTGTCGTTCAAACATACCATTTTGACCCAGAATCAGACCCAGAAGGAGAGGCTCCTGAAGAAGTACAGACTCTGTGGCTGCAGCGGGACGTTTCAGACTGGTTAGTGTGTCTGAATAATTTTAGTTTGTTCTCTGTGTTGTTACAGTTACTGCCATGTAGCTAATGGCTAACAGCTAGCGAAAGCTGTGTTTGTCTCCAGCTCAGTCTCCAAACTCTTGGACACTGTTCTCATCGTCTCTGTCTCCAGTCTGCATGTTTCCAGACTTTTTTACAGTGACAACCAAGCTCCATCGCAATGTTATTAACATTGAACTTGTTTCAAACGCCATTGCATAGCGGACCGAAGCGGAGCTAACTAGTTAGCTGGTTTCCAGCTGACTTCACCATACTCGTAGGCAACTGTAAATAGTATCAATACGTGGCGACACTTACCGGTGGCTTGGATGCAGTTGCTGGATCTGATATGGTTGGGACTGATCCTTTTACGAGGGTCAGTATCAAGGCAAAGCGAGCTTTGTCCTCACCCTGAAGCAGTCCAATGAGAAGTGGTTAGCACACACATACAAACTAACACAAACTGCAGCTGGCACGTTGTCAATCACTTTTTCTTCTGTTTTTCTGTAGCTGGGACAGAATATAGGCACTTATGTTGATTTTTACAGCCAACAACAGAGCAATTTGCACGTCTAACTCTGAGCGGCAACATTGCGAAACACTGCTGTCTTACCACTGGACACACTGAACTGCACCTCTGGGATGAACTCCCCCTCTCGGATATCTCCTATCACTGTCCAGAGGAGGCCTGTCTATGACTCTTTTCGTTACGTATCAACAGGAGCTTAATCTGAACAGCCTGTAGGAGCTCCATATTACCAGTGGGTGGACTGCAGAGACCGTGCAGGGATTGCTTGTTTTCCTCATTCTTGGAGTTGGCAGGCTCAGGGAGGACCAGTTGTATATGTAGATAATACATAATATGGGACCTTTAAAACCACTATCCTTGACCAGTGTTGTGAGGCATACTTTTTTTCATGAGGGTTTTAAAAGTGTGTCTGGGACTTTATACACGGGTGTCAAAGAGTAGACTGTATTGTATTGAATAGGTTGCTATTCATTTAATAGTTGACAACAATTCTACTAATCAATTAATGGCTGTAGCTTTAAAGGTGCAGGAGGTAAAGATAGGCCACCTGTTGAATTTATGCTCTCAACAAATGAGGAGGAATCCCAACGATACCCCATATTGTTAGTGTCTAAACAGCTAGGACAAAGAGGTTTTCCGGCCTCGGACTTCAGTAGATACCTCTGGAACACTCACTTCAAAATCTGTTGATAATTCTAGTTTTTTAAATACTGTTTTAAACTAAATCTTACATATTGCACCTTTTAATGTTGAGTGTTATTCCATCAAAGGCCATTTTGGTTTGAAGCACAAACGCCAGTCATTTGATGTGATTATTGATTGCGTACTGACATCTGCCATCACACTAAACGCCTGCTATTTGGCTTCTAACACAGCAACACGTAATGATATCATGGAATATTATGGTGGTTAAATTGCCCATATGTCTGTCTCTGTGTCCATCTGTCTAGCTCGGTGTGAAATTAAACTATGTTTCAGGTCACCGTGCAGACTGTGCCAAAGCTACAGGAAATTGCACACACACACACACACACACACACACTCACAAAGTGCTCTGTCTTTGCTGACAGAAGGCCTTGGAGAGTGGGTAATGAGAAAAGGTCCTCATGCATGAAAGCTCACGTCAGCAGGCCAGCCAGCTCAAAAACACTGAGACACACACACACACACACACACACACACACACACACACACACACACACACACACACACACACACACACACACACACAAATCCAAGTCCTTGATACACCTAAAACTAATCTTGCTACAACACTTATCTTGAATATTTTTCTTCTTTTTTCAACTGCGGTCTGTCTTTTTTCTAACCATCCTTTCTTTAGTGCTCTGTCATTCGATGTATCATTTCCCAGGTTGATAAAGCTTTCTAGGAAGACAGTGTTGAGTCCTCTGAGTTAAATTGCTCTCCTATTTTAGAAAAACATCTCACATGCATATTACTTATCTTTCAAGTATATATTGAACATAGATGTTATTGTCATGACACAAAACAGGTTGATGTATAGCATATGACTTGTGCATCATGTTGGAGAACTACACTCCTGATATACCTCTATATCTTTCAGGAGCCTCAAATTCTATTATTAGGGGTTCTCATTGATTTATGCTTCATGGAAGTGTGAAACATGCATCACCCTGGCATCAGCTCAGCTCACTGTTTTCCGCAGAGACTGCAGCATCCAATTAAGAGTTTGTACTCGTTTCACCTCTCTGGTGTAAGAGAAGATGGAAGAAAAGACAGAATTTCAGAAGAAGTTGGCATTAAGTCATTAAGACAGAGTGAGAGATGAGAGGAAAGACTAAAAACCAGCGAGTGTATATAGAGCTACAAAGAAAGATTCTGTTTTCTGCTGCAGTGCAGTTTTATATTTATGCACGTGATGCAATCTTTTGGCTCTGTATGTAATTTCGTTGGACAAGTGGGCTGATGTGCACATCAGACACGTAAGAATAAAACAAATTATTCGTCCTCGACCCAGTGGATAGATCTGTGCTCTCACCCTCTGCGTGAAAGTCAACGATGTAAACAGGAGCCGGGTGTATTTATATAGGACTGGCAAGCTGCCTGATTGATCTGAAACATTACACTGCTCAGGCTGTGCTGTCCTCAAGACCGCAAACACACAGTCTCACACGACATAAACATGCTCACACACACGCACACACACACACACACGCACGCACGCACGCACGCACGCATGCACACACACACACACACACACACACAGTACAGAGATAGTGGCACTTGTTTGTCAGATGTTCTTTGTTTGGAAGACAGATCAGTATCAGTGTGTATGTGTGTCATAGATGAAATCCCCCTTAACTATGTAGGAGAATGTTGTTGCTTCGCAATTTCAACAATACTATGTATGATTATAAAGATAAAATGTATTTATCAACACTGGTTTATCCTCTGTGGTCGCCATTTTTGCAGTTTAAATGGCGCCTTTCTAATCTTTCAGATATATTTTATTTGGTAATCAATGTAAGTCATCATCTTGAAGGGGCATGGGGACACAGCGAGCGATAATTTTGTGTGCACCTTTTCGTCCCTCAGTTGTTCAGTGCAAGTCTTTAAGGGTAACTTCATCATGTCACATATCAGAGTGTGTTAACAGTCTTAGGGACTAATACTGCGTATGTGAGAAAGTTGTACAAAGTTTTGTGTGCCCTGGCCAAGATCTCATAAAGAGAATGTCTCAAGCGATGTCACTCAAGTCAGCTACTCTTCCTCATCTCTGCTGGACGCTAGGGGCTTAAGGCTACGTTAGCCGCTCCTACCTTAACACACCTAAATCACCGGTTGAACCGCAGGGTTTGTTGCAAATACAGTGCCAGGTTTTGACAACCGGGAATTCATTGAATAAAAAAGACCATATCTCTATCAAGTTTGAGCAAAAACAACAATATAAGTATTACAATGTTAGAAGAGTGGAATGCTAAATCACACTGGATGAGATAAGTGATACCACTCTCATATTTGTCTGATGAAAAATAAAGCTTGGGTCAGTTAACAAACACACACGCTTGGATTGACTAGCTTGGATCTGTCCAAAAGTAACCATATCTGCCAACTTATTCTTAAACTCAGTAATTAGCATATTTATACTCATTTGGCAGGGAGCACCAACTTTTTGCAGTTCGTGGCAACTGCTAACGAACAAGATGGCCCATAGCTCCCTGTAAAAAAGACAAATGGTCGTCTTTATACGATTTGTCTTTAAACAAACAAGATAAAGTATCATCATTTAGTTGCTTTCCATGCATCCATGCTGTTAGACTTGATACTAAACCAAACTTAGCTCGAGCTATGTAATTGTCACATAGTTATGTGTGAGAGTGAGTGATATTGTTATTTACCTTGGAAAGAAAGCAAGTCAGCCTATAGCACAAATGTTCAACTAATTTGATTCAGCCATCAGGCATTCACACAACAGCTGTATTTCTTCAAGTATTTCACGGAATTCTTCTCAGCAGAACCAATGAAATCCCCATGCTTCCCATCAAGTTGTTATGATGTTTCTTTGTAACTTCTCGAAGGAAAACTAATTTAGATTTTCTGAACAGTTGCTCCTGGGCTCAACAGTTTTGCACATATGGGCCTGCTACATTTGTTTGATCATTTCCTTCATTTGCATGTTGATGTTACTGTAGCAGTTTTAATTGCACACACACACAGAGTGGTTTAAAATTGATCTCTTATAACTTGTGACTGCACAATGCTATATAAAATTGCTATATAATTGCTTCATTAATGATTGATTAATGAAGAGGAATCAATCAAAATCAATTATGCAGTTACATTTCTAATTTGCATGTTGGTGAGTGTGCACATCCAAACCGAGAGTTACTGGAATTATGGCTGAGCGGTCTTTTTACAACCACAAAAATCAGCAGGCTGAGAAACGGAACTAGTGACATGATCCATCTCTGTGTCTATCGATCGTTCTTCTCAGCCCTTTCCATACTGTGGACAGCTTTGAACCTGCACATGCACCCCCCTATTCAGCCATAACCTGCTTACAACACAGATGCCCACTTGCTCGTGGGGCTTACAGTAGTCATACTCCAACGTAGTTGACACCAAAAAGCATTAAATCACATGCAAGCGCTCACATGACGTGCTCAGACCCTCACTGGCAATAACACTCACATGCTCTCTCTTTTTTAGACCAGTTTTAAAATGCACCCAAAATAAGCCAACAAGTGATTTACAAGTAACTTAAATTGGAATTTAAAAGAGGAAATAATAGATATAAATGGACATTAGGGATTTGCATATAAAATGTACTTACAGATTTTGAAACAAAGTGATAGATCCAACCAAATGGGTGCCAGTCACAGTCTGGGAGGGTCCAGATTTGTTTTTGTTCTGGCAGGACTCAGCACAAATTAAACCCTGGACTTGGCACAGCTTCAGAATTGTCCACACACATTTGCAGATAATTTTGCTATAATTTTACCCTTATGGATTTGGTAGGCAACTTATGTGCCTGATGATGTTTCCAGTGGTCTCTGAGTGAGCCTTTTGCTTCCTCAGAGTTCTCCCACTCTCATCAGAAACCTCTTTCTGAAGATCAGATTTATGGCAGATTTTGAATGTGTGACACTCGGACCTCTTTGATTCATCTGTTCAAAAGTAAAGCTGAGCTGTAAAAAGTCTACTTTTATGGTACAGACTAGTGAACTTTGACATCATTAGCATAAGTCAGAAGGCTTGTTTCGAGACGTTGACTAGTGATGGTGTATGTTGCATACATGTGGTAGACAAGACGGTGAAATGTATTTCCCCTCATCATGGAGATTAGTGGCTGATTTACCCATTGGCTTATCTCTGTGGTGTGTCAGGAGGTGTCAGGAGGGCAGAGCCTCAATTATAGCTGCTTAATATGGCTGAGAGTAACAGATACCAGACTAGACAGCCACACTGTAAGTTGATAGACATGTTTCAAGGCGTCCTCCTCAGTCCCTTCTGTAAGGAGATCTTGTTCAGCCCAACTCATGTCTTTGTGGAGACGTTGTCCATCTGAATGGCTTCACAATGTTGCCCCAACCTGTATCTGTCTGTCTGTATCAGTTTTCTCTCCTTGTCCTCTCTGTTGTTCTTGGCTGCCCATCTCTCTGTCATCTCCCTCTGTTTGACTTTGTCTGATCCGTCCATCTGCACAGTCTTACCTCCTGTCTGCCTGGCTAACTGTCTAACTGCCTTTGGGTCTGTCTGTCGGTGCGGCCATGTGTTAGCTGCAGTGAAAGACACCATGACATTTAAAGCAGCAGTGTCTAAATGTCAGCTTAGCCTACTGGTTAGGGACCCTCTCCTCGTTGCCCCCCAGTCCAGCTCACTCTTTCTTTTGTGTTTTTGTTGCAACTCTCCTCCAACCACCTGTGTTTCTCTCTGACCCTTCACCCCATTCTCCAAAACCTTCTCCTTGCTTTATTTATCTAAACCTTCTACCATATCCCAGGAGCACCTGCTGTTCACACGGTCTTATTTGATGGCTGTAAAGGAGACATATCATGGTCATTTTTAGGATCATGATTATATTTTAGGTTACTACTAGAATAGGATTACATTCTTTAATGCACAAAAAAAACATTCTGTTTTAGCTCTTTTAGCTCCTAAATACCCACTCTCCTCTGATTGGTCAACTCTGAGCCAGCATCGCAACACAACAACAACAGAGCAGCTATGCCAAATTAATGCGCATGTGCTGAAATATCCCCTCAGCTTTGATATATATATACTAATATATTTGATATTTGATGCAGGTATGTGACATGGTGAGGCAATGTTATGTCACGAAGTCACGTAATTAAAGACGGGACTACTGACAAGATGTTTCAGGAGCAGAGTTTTTTGTGGGAAAGAGGAGCTCCCTTTGATATAGGCTTGGGTTTTTAGTCTCCTTTTGAATTGTGCTTTTTGTAGTTTATTTATCTATATGTTGATCTGTCTATCGATCTATCTGCACACTAGTACACCTGGCTATCAATGCACATGTTCATTTTTTCTTATTTCTGACCTATTTTCCTCTTTTCAGTGTTCTGCTAGCTGTTAAAGGATTATGTAAGGGGCTGTTGTTACTGTGTCTGTGCACAAAAGAAATTCTAAACCTATTGTTCTTTACCCATCGTCTAATGTGTTTGCATTTGTGTGTGTTTAGGATCATCCATGAGGACGGTTTCTCTGGCGACGACGTAAAGCAGTACAAGCCTGTCGTTTACAGCAACACCATCCAGTCTCTGGCTGCCATCGTGCGTGCCATGGATACACTGGGCCTGGAGTACGGAGACAAAGAACGGAAGGTCAGCTCTCATCCCCCATGCTCGCTCACACTTTCCAAGCACGTCCATCAGACACATTCAGATACACACACACACACAGCAACATATGCGCATTTCAAACCCACGATTTTGGTGCATGATGTCATACAATCACACTGAAATGTAGCACAGACACAGGACCATCACAGATTGTTTATATTCTCAAGTCCATAACTGTGAACTGAATAAGGCTGAATGATGTCAATCAACATCCTTCACATGCTGGGCTACCAGTCCTGAACGCAGCGAGTAGACTGGATGAATAAGAAGTGCTGCAGTTCAGGGTGAGGACACAGTGTGCCGTACACAGAGTTACTGTCTTTCAACCAAAGCACCAGGAGTCCAGCTCTTGTATCGGACCTGATAGAGTGTCTCTAAGTAAGGCACCGATATCTATCAACTTCAGGTCCTTGCTCCGACCTCTTGGAAAAATACATCTCTGTATGAGGATGGAAAGAATATCACATTATATCTGTTGGGTCACTATAGTTGCAGGGAGTTTGTCAGGGTCATGGCAAGAGAATACTGTAGTTACCATGCACTTTAACTCCCCACCTGTGCATACTGACTGTGTGCGTCGTAAGAAGTGTACGTTAACCACGCAGTGTACTGTAGGTGGAACTTGTTGTTAATGTCACAGCTTGTTAAAGCCGCTGTTACAGTACTTTTGTTTTGGAGAGCTGATGTCCTCACAGTAGTGGCATTTTCCATCCACAGAGAGAACAAATTGTACAGACTGTTATTTATGCATTATTTATGCTTGCTTCTTTTATAAAGCAAGTGTTGATAAATGTAAAAGTATTCATCAAAATTAGAGCCTGATATATAGGTCAGCCAATATAACTGTCTGATATTGGCCTGTCACAGATATATTGTATCAGTGTATATGTTGTCTGTATGCTGATATACAACCTTTTTCTTTTTAAAGAGCATATTGCATAACTCAACACTCAGGATAATGTATCGTTATTAAATTCCCAGTGGAGCTTGTTTCAATGCACTGATGTCATTTTGAACAGTCAGTCTAAACTTTTAAGAGACACATTTTTCTTTTTTTTCCTTTCCTTTAGTGTTTTATCTAAAAGTTACTTAATCCCACAGAAAACATTGCTCTGAGAACATTGCTCCTCGTTAGTAGGGCCCCCTTTAATTCTATAATTTGGTGACATCACACTACGTCATCATGTCAAACATTTACGAGCAGCTAGTTTGACACGTAGGAATTAATTTGGCCCAGCTGCTCGGTTGTTGGTGGCAGGACTGGGCTCAGATGTGTGTGTGCTGACTAATCAGACCAGAGTGGATATTCAGGAGGGGCCTCAAAGAGACAGGAGCTCAAACAAGAGCTTTTCAGATGGATGGGGGACTCAGTAGTGCAGCACTGGACTGTATGAAAAAAAAGTGAGGTGTTTTTTTAGCATTACGGCATGTTAACATAGTAGTAACCAAAACCAGGCTCTCATGGAAAGATCCTTGAAAGCATCAGTGTAGCAAGGTGGAGGGCAGAGCCTCACACTCACCATGCCATAGGTCTGCAGGCAGCACATAATCGCAGGATTATGACAGATTTGTGTTGCAATGTACACACTCTCATCGAGTTAAACAAGTGAATTCAGCAGTGTCTGTTTCAGCAGCACAGCACATATTATGTTGTCAGCTGGAGGTGGCTGAGCGGAGGTGAAATCTCAGCTGCTCTTGTTTTTCCTTGTTTGGGTATCATACTTAAGTGCTTACCATCATATTGCAGGCAGAAACTACAGTCACACAGCAGTATCAGCAACATATTGATCATTTGCCTTGTGGAGTATTTCGTGAGATATATTCAAGATGGTTAAGAAATGCTATGACGATGGTGATTTGTTTAGTATCTGAGATATTTAAAGGGGTGAAACCACAACAGTTGTATTTTTAAATCCCACAGTATGGGGACAAACTCTGACTGTGACTTTGTTGTTGAATGTCAGCTCTTCATGGCGCCGGGTCTTTCATTTGTTAAACTGTCAACACTAGCATCGATTTGATGGCTAATGGGAAAGGCTGCCAACAGACTCTGTCATGCTTGTGCCAAAATTCCTTCATGCCAATCTAAGTTATTCCTGCTTCTAAGTCCTCTAAATCCTAAAGCACACAAGTTCAATATATGATATACTAATTGAGGATTATGAGTCTAATCCGAAGAAGAGCATCAGTCCTATCTCAGTACAGAGCAATGGTAAGAGGTTAATTAGAGATGTCAGGATCATGAAGACGTAGTGTTGCATTATACCAACCTCTCCTGGCCTCTGTCTCAGTCTTAGGTTCCAAAATTCTCATAATTCCGGCCATTAGAGTTGTTAGGATTGGAATTAGCCGTACCTTTGTACCCTGTCGTCAGTGTTGGGCGTGAAGGGACTTCCAAATGGATTATGGCGTTTCCCGTCTGGAATTTATAAGTCCACACAAATGGACATGGCCAAAAACTGCACACTGACTGAAAAGCCTTGAACTGTGCGTTCAAATACAATAATATCTGCCCTTTCTAATTAAATGGATGCAACACATCAGATAGAAGCTCATATGCCAGCTCTAGAATGCAGTGTGTCAGAGCTTTTCACTCTGTGGGGGAATTGGCACAACAACAGATTCTGATATTATTTATAGCGATATACTGTTTTAGTCTCCTGTGACCCCGTCTACATATCAGACAACCTCACGTGGGCTGTGTGAAGACTTGTACTGCTGTTGTTGTTTGATGTTATATTCAAGGTAACTGGGCAGTTAAAAGGTCATGAAAGGGGCGCGATGTAGTTTTGGAGAAGAAATTTTAACTCGGGATATTAATATCTGCAATATTAATTAGGTAATAACCCACAATCAGAAATATTTTATTCTTCCATAACTGAATAAACAGGCTGTTCTCAGAAGAAATCAGGTCCCCAGAGCACTGTTTGAAGATAGAAATTTGTCAGGGTCGACCAAACAGTATGAAATGATGTTGTCCTTTAAGGTCAGTGTGTTTACCCAGTTTATTTATGAATGAAGCATGTTTGTTAATTTGGGTTGTTTAGACACACAAGATCAGTCAATGATAATCTAATAACATAGAACATGTGTACATCTGTACAGTGTAACAATGACGATGACAACGATGTGTCATTGCGGATTAGAATGAGGTGATGGTGACGTTTGTAATGACTAATAACGCCTCAGTGAATGCACTGTTGCCTGTAGATGAGTCTAATACAAGCTGGGACTCTGAAGTCAGACTATCAGCGGTCACAGGTTTGTCTTTGGTATCAAGTTTTATTGAATACTTGAGTAAAAGGGGCTCTGGATTTCTCCTGGATTTCCTGTGCTCGCTCGCTCTCTCTCTCACTCTCTCTCTGTCTCACACACACACACACACACACACACACACACACACACACACACACAGACACGTGTCATTGGTCTTAACCTTACCCAAAGGCACAGTACATTTTTAATCACAATGAAGCTATTGATACACAGAGTAGAGAGCTGAAATAACAATACAGCTATTGATTAGGATATGATATCTGTGTGTGTGTGTGTGTGTGTATGTTTGTGCATGTTTGTGTGTTTCATATATCTTGGTATCGTATTTGTAGTCAGAGGTGAAGGGAAGAGCCTGAGGCATGATGGATTATTGTTTGCTGTATAATCATCTAGGAAAGAAGGCATTGTGCGTTTGTTTGTGTGTGTGTGTGTCTGTGTGTGTTTGAGTGGTTGTGTGTGTGTGCCATTGAGGTGGTAATAAAAGCTTCCTCTTCCTAACAGCTGATGGGCGTGACCCACATGGTGATGCAGCAATGGGTCTTACTAAGGACAGATGTTTAATTATTGACAGTTGAGAGATGGCAGTCAGGTGAGAAGAGATGCAGAGATTGATGATCACAATGGATCCGATTTATTTTTCAGATCGACAGAAAGTATTTGATTGGAAGCTCTTGTACGTCCATGGTCACCACTCCGTTGTCTCGCTTAATGTCCTAATGCAGAACTATCTGATGAGGTACACATTATGGGTAATAGCATATCAACAATGAAGGCTACTGTGCTTGCCAGACAAAGAGAGACTGGAACTGCTCTTGTGAGAGCGGAGCTGTGCGTGGATCTCAGCACACCTTGTCTACGTTACAATAAAGGTCACAAACTTATGGTCTAAGGCGCAGTCACACAGGTACTTTTTAAAAAAACAATAAAAGCTATGTGTTTTGCTCTGGTTTACGGTGAGGGATGACAGAGGGTTATGAGCGAACAATGAAACAGAAGAGGGACATATTTTAGTTGTTGCAAAAGCCCAAAAGCTGAAAGGGAAAGAGGAAAGACAGGAGATTATTTAAAAGAAAATGGAGGGAATGTGACAGTGGACAAGAAGCAGATACGGACCAGACCAAGCTTTGTTTAAACTACGACTCCACATCTGACTTCCCCTCAAAGTAACCAGAGGACACTACTCAATCCGTAAAGGATTAGGAGGATAGCTCACATTTGGGACACCTACTCATACATAAAAGCAGAAGTTTTTTCAGTGAACATCTGATAAAACTGGTGTTTACTGTAAAAATGTGTTCAGCGTTATTTTTCCGGTGTCATTTTTTTGTCCTTGTCCCCCTCCTTTTGTTTCTCTTTTACAGTACAGTGAATTATAATCACAAATATTTAACCCCACCTGTGCCACCCAATTTTTCCTTTGCTTGCTCTCACCATGTCTTATGATAGGACCCCCCTATCTGTTTCCCCGGCCCTGGCTAGTTGCTGTGGCAACCCAGTGTTTTGCCTTGCTCTTAACACATTCCGCAAGCCTATGTCCAAGGGCGGCGTGACACATACACTTAGACACACACACGCACACACAAAGTCACACAATGATAGCGCGCTTGAAATAGACTGAGTGTTATCACTGCCGTATGAATCTTCAAGCAGTTTTCACCCAGGTTTCAAATAAGCTGCTGCTGCCATACAGCTTCTGAATAACTGTTAAAACCTCTTCAGGAATTTGGCCATAAAAGAAAAAAAAGATATTTTAGATTTTGTTGATCTGTTGTTTTATAATATAATAAGATCTCTCAAGAGTTCAATTTTAAAAAAATGTTTTGGTCAGATTCTGAATGATTCATCAATTACTTATTTACCATTAAAATGACTAATTGACCGTTACACTGGCAACCCAAGGTAGTTACAGCATGTTTGCTTGGTTTTGTTTACCTACACACACAGTTGTCTGTGCTAAGAGTTGTACTTTGCAGAGATCGTTTGATTTGGACAGACATGAGCAGTCGGTCATTTTGATGATTTTCTTTTTTTATCAGCGAGTGCCTCAATGTCCTCATTGACAGCATCAACCCGATAACAATCCAATATAAATAAAGCTATATTGAACATTTTTGATCAATTATGTACTGTAACTTTGTTTGCATACCAGTCAGTTTTGCCAGAACTGTATATTGTTTCTAAGTGAATTCAGACTGCTAAAAAATCTATACATCATAATCTTATGCTCAAGTGAATTGTCACGGCACAGCTGAGCTTTCTCTCATGTCTTACTGTACTGATTATACAGAACTGCAATCTCATTCCTCGTACGGACTTCTCTGAAAAGCATCAGTGGGTCTTAAGAGCGAGCCTAGAGCGGTAGCTGGTGATTTCTTTCTTTCTTGTTTTATTTTTTTTGTTCTTGAGTGTGAGCCAGTGTGTGCGTTACTGATGCATCGGCCTTAGGCTCCATTTTCTGTACGCTAATTCCACACAGTTCTTCTGGTGAAAATTCCCCGGCATTACATCATGTGTGTGCATGCATGCTCAATCTTATTTGTTCAATGTCGCTCGATCTGCTTGTCAAATAAATGAAGGCGGAGGCTGAATGGTGCCGGTGGTCGACAAACACGTTCACTCTACATATAGCAGAAGCTGGAGATGGAGATCCACTCCCATTTCATAATCATTTTGTCATTGTCGTCGTTCTCATTATAAACAAAGACAGATAAAATGAGTGTTTTCATGACAGCTTTCAATAATATTAAAGCCGGACTGATCCACAGCCCTCAGATCTCTCCTCTCATCATTACAGCTGTTTATTGTGGCATCTATTACAAATTTGAAGATAGAAAGACTGATGAAGAGAAGGAAATTAAGGACACAGCTGCTGTTCAACTGCAGCACATAATGCGCACGCACGTACACAACAGTCTACACGAGGAAAACACTTTGTCTCAGTGGACTCTTGAAGGGAGAGAGGGGAAGAAGATGAGGGGGGAGATGGGATGAGATAAATTGATATACGGAGTGAGAGAAGGAGGGAGAGAAAATTGAAGAGAGAGTGAGCTGGCAGAGTGGTGGCTGCCTGTTGTTTTGGAAACCAGCTAGTTACCCTTGCATGTGTGTGCGTGTGTGTGCGTGTGTGTGTTGGGTGGGGGGGAGTTGTCACCAACGCCCCTCTGATGAAAACGTTCCCTCTGCTCGTTAAAGAATAAAACCACCTCCACATGGCACATGGATTAGTGTCAAGTGGAGGTAAGCATAGTTTCCTTTACTTTACTTGTTTAGGCTTTTCGAACTATCCAGACCTTTTATAGAAGCACACCATGCAAGCTTTCAAGAACACTTTTTTCTTTTGTTTGCACAAATGTTTTTTTGCCAAATAGTGCAGTCTAATGGTGGGACCATGCAATATGATTACTGTCATAGGGAAACAAAGTCCCTCTGCGCACATTGTTGGACGCAGTCATTTAGCTTCCGATGGAATGAAACTCAGCAATCATTTGATCAAAGTGAAAATGATTGTCTGTGTACCCAAAGTCTAACACAGAGTACATCATTTGTCTGCGCCATAGAGCTCCAAAACTATTTAAGACATATCAATCAGCCACTGTTGCACTGGGTGACAAGTTCCTCCGTCACAATGAGCAGAAATGAAATTGATCGTCAGCTGCAGTTGTGGTATTTTCGTGGGATTGGTAGGCAGTACAAGAACTAAAAGATGTTTACCAAATTGGCATGGGAAGATATCCGCAGCGAGACATCATGATGGAGAACAGTGAAGGGGCGGGTGTGTCCCTGCATAGTCTGTCTTGAGGCAGGAGCTGCACTTTAGCATGTTTCACCCTATCAATCTCACCCAGCCAGGTAAACTGTCTGTCTTTCACCGCCGACGTGCATCCCAGGCCCAGATTTAAAAAGGTTTTTGTCTCTGCACCACGCAGCTCTGTTCAGCCTCAGAAGTCAGAAAAGAAACTGCGGCCACCAATGTAGCCGGGCAAATTGGCTTTGCCTAAAAGGAAAGGCGTAGTAAGGAAGTAAAAACAGGACATGGAGACGTAACGTTAGCGCGTTGAACAATGACAAACTTCTTTTTATTTTCTCTCCCGCATTTCTCTTATGGCAAGTATGCCTGCCTCACAGCCTCTCTGAAAGAACACACTATTTGTCTCTGTAGTGGGGGCCTTTTAAGTCATGATGTTGCAGTGGTAGAGGGCTCAGTAGTCAGGCCCTGCTGTCAGCTGGGAGGATGGATGATGGCATCATCTACTGGCCCAGCCCTGCTAGAAAGAAGAAGGTCTCAACTACACACCTAAACAAGGTTTTGTCACTGTAGTACACAAAATGGTGTAAAACATCTATTTAACTGATCTAGCTTGTCTCTCATGGCTCAGTTAATGCCATCCACTGAGATGGAAAAATATTCTTTTTCAGCTGCAAAATCAATATGTTCCTTTAACGCAGGAGGCTAGTGACTATGGAGGTTGTTGTTTATGGAATTAAGTAAAACATGTAAATGCAACTTCATGCTACACGTTGTGAATAAATCCAGGACCTGTCCTAATCTGAAACTCTTTCCTAATCTGCTGCTGTTGAAAAACACGTGACCCTTTTTTTGAGCACTCACGCACAGTTTGAGGAGCGTGAGAAAAGTGACACGTCCTTTCTGTGATACTGACTTAAACATTTAGAAGACCGCTATGAGCCAACTCCAGCAGGATGGGCATCGACCCCGGCTGTGAGCGGAGGAGGCATTCATCATGCCATCAGTGTACCTGCATGTGACTTCTAGTCTCAGCGCAGCTTGTCGTCGGTGCAGAGCCCGCCTGTTCTGCACTGTGTGTGTGTGTGTGTGTGTGTTTGTGTGTGTGTGTGATTATAGATTGCTTCCAGCCAGGTTAAGAAGGTCATTGTATGGACAGAGCCTCCACACACTCTCACATTCAGATGTTTGAAGTTTCTGTGTGTTGTTGAGAGTGTGAGCGTGTGTGTTTGAAGTGTGTGTGTCAGTCTGCCACCTTCCTGCAGTGCTGAGCTCCCTTTGATTTCTGTATCCTCCCTCCCTCCCCCCCGTCCCCTCCCTCTCTCTTGTTATATTCAACATCTCTCCCCCTTTACGCATCCTCTCTCCATTATTCCTCTCTTCCCCTTTTCTCCCTTTTCTTTCTCTTCTGCCTGTCTCTTCTCATCACGTTCTACCTTTTACCTCCCCTGCCCTTCCTCCTCCACTCAATCACCCTCCTCTCTTCCTTTTTCTCCATAACTTTAATCTCTTCTTATCAGCTTTCCTCCACCTTCTCTCATTTAATCCTGCCACTGGAGCATTCTCTGTTATTTCCGTATATTGTTACGGTCATCAATCCGTTCTGTCCGTATCGTCAAATCCGACAGCTCAGTAAGCTAAGCACCCTAAAAGACACCTGATTGGCTCGTTCAATCAATTCATCTGGCCACTCAATCATTAATCCTACACCCTAGTGAGGAGAGGTCATTAGTCTGTGGGTTTATTGCAGCTGGCTTATTAACACACACACACACACAAACGGAGTATTTTTGGCCAGCTGTGTGTGTGTGTGTGTGTGTACTGAATGTTTGAGCGTATGAAAGAGAGAGAGCGAGAGATAAATATAGTAAACCAGGGACAGGCAGAACAGAGAGAAAGAGTCTGCCTCATGAAAGTGAGATTGTCACAGCAGAGAAGTGAACCGTATCCTAGCAACAGAAAGGACCACAATCCCATACCTGAGATTTGGGGAGTGTGCATGTTTTTGTTTCTATGCGTGTTATAGGTTAAATGTTGTGAGATCACAGTTTATCGTCTGTTCTTTTTTAAAAACGTCCTGTATCCACGTATTCTCCGTTTCACTTGGATCACTTCTCTGGAAGCTGCCCAGTTCAGTGGCTGTAGCCCACTGTTGGCTGCACCGAAGCATCAGGGCCTGGTTCACTAGCTTGTTTGACTGTCACCCCGTGGCTTGAGTCGGGACCAGCTGGGAGCTTCCTGTGTACAGTTGGCATGTTCTCACAATCCAAACACACGCAGGTTTGCTGATTTGGCCGCTCTGACTTGCTAGGTGTGAATGTGAGTATGAATGTGTCTGCTGGTGTCTGCCAGCCCCTGTGTGACAGACTGGCAGCCGATGCACACTGGGATGGGCTCCAGCGTCCTGTGACCTTGAACAGGCTAAGCGGTTTAGAAATGGATGGATGCCTGACTCAGTAACATCTCAGCGATACTTAGTGAGGGAGAAACAAGCATTTCCCCAGAGTGGGATACCTGCGGATCAGCTCCTCTAATTATTTCAGACACACTGTTAGAGTCACAACTAATGTTTTTTTTCCCCAGATGATCGACTGTTTATGATCTTGATTATGATCATTAATCAAAATGATTAAAATTGCCTGTTTTTCAAAAGGCTTGTTTTTGTCCTGACTCTTGGGATGGAGATATCCTTCTGTCGACATGTGGTCCACACGCAGTAGTCCACATGGAAATATCTCTACAACTTTGCACAGACACAGACTAACCCATGAGGACAAACTGCCGTGACGTTTTCTACGGACATTTAGGGAATCTGAATGACTTTTTAAAATTCTCTTCTAGTGCCACAGCGAGGTTGATGGTGTACTAATTTGGGACAGATATATAAGCTCCCTCCAAATGAATTGAATTGAATAACTGGCTGTCCCTTCACCTTTCATCCAGCGCCACCATCAGCTCAGTTGACTATCTGGTTAAGCTAAAACAGGCTTTGAAGTCAACTTACTGGCCGAACCGTGTAATTACAATGTCACAGATGCACTGGGGCCCAAAATTTTCGAATCCGAGGAAGGAAGTCAAGCTTTTTTGTTATTATGCCACTGAGCAGCTTTTACTTGAATGAGTGGGTCTTCGCCTCTGCAGCTGTATTCAGATTTGAATTGCTATATCCATAATCAGCATGTTAGTGTTAATATTTTGAGCTTGTTAGCGTTCTATTGTTAGCATTTAGCTCAAACAACCGACATGTACACGTACATCCTCACAGTGCTGTTATCGTGGCTGTAGACTTTTTAACTTATTATTTGTTCAGCAGTCCAAATCCCAAAGAGAGTGGGTCCAACATCATATATCATATGTTTGAATATAAGAAAGCATCAAGTATGCATGTTAAAGTGGCTGGAAGAAGTGCCACTCTGGTAGTTTTGCTTAAAAATGATTGGAAAACCTTTTCTCCACTTGCTATTTGGTTAATCCACTCATGAGCTCCACAAACTGAATAGATAGATTTAGCATCATTTGTCTCATTTTTCTGCAGGCGTTCAGGATTCAGAGTGATGAAAGAAAGCATCAGAGACTGAAGTTGTGTTTGTGACAGAAGGATGCTTGTTATTTCTGCTATCATCAGCCATGAAGGGCAAGATTGGTTCACAGAAGAAGGGTGTGTGTGTGTGAGTCTGTGTGTCCGTATGATTGCTACCCACTCAGTGTGTTTTTGACTACACTGAGCCACACCATCTAATTTCATTGCCCACTTGTCTTGGACAGCCTGTGTCTGTGACCCAGCAGTGTCTTTTAGATGGAATAATGTCTGTAGAAAACGTCATAGTGCATAACATCAGGAAGGCTCAGTTTAGGGCCTGGAGGGAAGGCAGCATGCTTGCACCCGCCCACAACTGGGTCTGCACCAGAGCTCCATAAGTTGCCCTGCAGCCTCACTCAAACCACAGTTAACACACACGCACACACGCATACACAGCCTCTCTCCTACCAACCTCCTAAGTGTGTAAGCCAGACTGGTGCTGCCAGCATCATTTGACAGGCACATGGACCCGTCTCGCCACGCCAAGCCACAACATTGCACCGCTAAGAACAGGACCATGATGCCTCGCTACTGTCGCCCTTGGTTACCAGGGCCGCCAATCATCAGCGCTGGTTTGCCAGGCACTGCCTTCAGAGAAAAATCCTTCCAAAAAGCAAATGCACACAGATTCAGTGACTTCATGGAATGACTCCAGACCTTGAATGTCTGTAAACTGACATCTCAGTGATTGCAGGGGAATTTTAGTCATTAAGAGCAGCTAAGATTGATGTTGTAACTCATTTCGACAAACGGGTCAGGGGGAAAGGAAAAGTGACTGCCAGGTCTAAAATGTTAAAATTATAACATCAGTCCTGCAGTATATTGTTAGATAAACATAGCCTAGAGCATAGAAATGTATTTGTTCATGCATGAGGCTGCTGTGCTGCTACACAACAGAACACTTTAGAGCAGTTCAGGAGGTTTTTTCATGATGAAATAGACGCTTGTATGTCAGCAAGTCACTTGGAGAAGGTTTGTGATCAGTCACTCATGAAGGCAACTGGCATTTATGTGTGTGTGTTTGTGAGTGTATATGTGTGTCCAGGACTAGCGTTTTCTCGAGGGCTGTGTGTAACTTACCTCAGGGATTGGGTTCTCAGGTGCTGAGAGAGCCAGAACATGGACCATACAGCCCCCTGAGAGGGAGGGGGTGAGGGTGGGAGGGAGAGAGATGAAAGATTCTCCCTCAGGTGTAAAGCATGATGAATAGAGCGATGGAGGAGAGAAAAAAGCGCACATGGAGAGAGGGAGGGAGCGCTAGAGACGGTCCTTGGGGGTTTAGTACATGCCACACACGCAAAAACAGTATGCCATTACATGCCTGTGTGTGAGGATGTGTGTATGTGTATAGAGTGGATCAGGTTCATAAAGCACCATGTTTTAATGTCATCACATTTCCATGCGTCTGCAAAACGGCCAAATGTCACCATTTGCTGTGTCAGTTCAGTTCAAACCACAGATACTATGTCCTTCTGTTCCGTATACAGTTAGTGCTGTTTGGCAACACACAGAAATGCACACTCCGGTGCAGTGACAGGGTGGTATACACTGCAAGGTAAAACAGATTTGTGTGCAGGGAGAGATTTTGCTCTACGATTTATACAAAAGTGTCACTAAACTAGGTCTGGCTGTATTACACCATCGTGGGATAATGTGCAAAATAACATGACTAACTTCATACAGCAACACTGGATTTGTACGATTTGTGTTGCACCTAGATTTGTCAGATCAGCTTTACCAAGGGGAAGACATAAAACAAATCACCACTTATATTGTATTCATAATTGTCATATGCTTTGATATAGAGGTGTGATCTGTCATGACAAGCTAAAAAAAAACCTAAATGTTCCTCTAAGTGTTTTCCCTGATGTTTGTCCTTTGCAAACACGTCCCAAACCAAATTTAATAATTGTAATAAAATCCTCTTTTGTCTTCTCCCATCATCCAAATTGGTTGCCAATATCCTGTTTTCTAAGTGTTCAGTGTTCCTGTCATTGTTTGGCTACCTGAGAAAGAGACTCTAAAGCAGATCTCTTCTTCAGATTTGCCTGAAAACAAAAAAAAAAACAACAAACAAAAAAAGATAAAATGGGTCACTTACTGAGCTTAGGCAGCTGCTAATACACCTGGGTAGCCCACTCAAGTAAAGTCTGTGTGTGGGAAACGCTGCTGTGTTGCTTTATTTCACTGTTACTTCAAATGCGGTCTTTATGGACCCAGAGAGCTCTTTCCCATTTAATATAAGTCTGAACAATTCCTGCCATCACAAAACAAACAGGGAAAAAAGAAATGTAGATGGCTACAGTTTCTGTATGCCATGCTATTAAGACTTCTGTTTACTGACATTCTTTCATATCGCTGTGCTTGAATTCTTCTCTGTTCTGTGTTCAATCTGTCAGCCAACTGCTGGTGCAGCTAATTAGGCCAGGCTAAGAATAGACACCTACCTATAAGATGTATATATCTTCTCTGTCATACAAAGCTTCAGATGTGTAAATCTCCTGCCTGCTGTTGTTATCTGGCCGCCAGTATTTTTTACAAAGTATGCCTTTCAGAGCCTGGTGAAGCGGACCAAAATACATTTGTGTCATATTAAAAATAAATCAATTTATGTAAAATTATGTTTGGTCAGTGGGGACCTAACATGTGGTCCCTATTTGGAGCAAAATTATTATTTTTTTTACCGGAGAATGTTGGCGCTATGAAGTAAGTCAAATTAATCATCCATTAATCATCACACAGATGTAAGCTTAGACGAGACGAGTATTGGTGACTTAGCTAACGTAGTGACAGTGTGACTTTACATGTTGTGGAGTCTGCTTGGCTAGTATCCCTTATAAGGCACTGTACTGTTGAAAACGTAGTTAGCCTGTTAATTATAACTGTCTGAAAATAGACACTAATGTAATTAAAGTATGGCTCTGTGCTCTGCGAGCTAGTAGAAACTGCGGTATGAACCATTTTCTGAACTGGGCCTAGGGATGGCTCAGTCTGCCGCGGCTGGTAATTAAGCCTGGCTAAAAATAGACAGCAGGGTATATGATTAACATACAAGGATGAGTGGATCTGATGGTCATTATCAGGATGGTCCAATACTACCCAAGAACATCCGGGGTACCTTTCTTGTAAAGATACCCTTCACACAAATGAAAATTGAAGAAGGCAAGTAGCTGTAACCATGCTAGCGGCTCTGTGAGGCTATACTGAGGAGATTCTACTTGCTAACATTAGCATAGAGTCATGCTCAAAATGATAGCCACAACTTTATATAATTCCTCTTTTTAAAAGTGGCACTATGTAAAAATGTTGTTTGTTAGCTTGTTAAACAGCTAGCCTTGGCCCATCCCAGTCCTAAGCTCCTTTTCCAGAAGTGTTAACACCCGGTGCCTCAAGCTCCTACTCCGGACTGATAGCTGATAGCTGATAACTGATAGCTAACTAAGCTAACTAGCAAATGGCCTCTACAGTTGGCAGCAGTAAGCTGGAACTCTGTTGATATGCTGCCTTCCGCTTCTTGAGTGTGAATTCAACAGATGGGCAGTTCTTACACATGGCTCTTTTAATTTCCCATTTTTCTTTAAAAATGGTCGACACCTTTCTGGAATCTGTAACCCAAAGCAGATGTTTAACAGTCCAACATGTTCTCTCTGCCTCCCCACTCCCATCCTCTGCCGCCCCCCTCACACAGCGAAAGTAGAGTTATGATAGCGCCACTGCAGCAGCAATCAGCCTATCCATCATGATTATGTGCTTGTAATTCCACTGCAAATATTAAGACAGACAGTGGTTACGTACATTGTAGCCCTCACAAAGCATTAGCCCAGTTAGCCAACCATCACACTGCGGCGAGATCTTTAAACCTCAGCCTCACTGACAAAGCACACCTGTAATTACAGAGCAACAAGCTGCTGACTTCTAGCAATAAATGAAAAGCGACTCCCCACGTTGACTTGATAGGAGAGAACTGGTTGTACCTGAGAGCGGCGAGGTCTTTTTCTCTCCTGTTTTCTTTTTATTCTGTGTCCCAGTTTTCTTACAATACCCTGTACACGTATGCAGCATACACATACTCACATAGTGCATACACAGAGGGAGAAATAAGTGTGTGCCTGCTGAGCTGTGTTGATGTAAATTATGAAGGACATTTGAATCTATATTTGATGACTGCCTCTTATTAAGAAACCAGGCATTTGGCAGAGCGGGAAGGCTGCAGCAGCTGTGTGTATGTGTGTCTGTTTATAGGAGGTAAAGGGTTGCTGCTATTGTATTTCTCACCATTGTTGCTGTGCAATTGTGTATTTTTGTATCGTGAAGTCAGCATGGAGCCTTGCCTCTTCATGTTGTTCTCACGTGGAGCTCTTTTCAGTATCATTGAAATTGACAGTAGACTTGGTGCACCCAGCCAACTCTGACAAAGAGTTTGTATGAGGTATGAAGTATTTATGAAAATGAAGTCAAAAATTTATTAAAGTAACATTTTATGTCTCCAACATTAAGACAGATTGTGGTGGATACATTTGCATAAGTAGATAGGTTGGGTGAGAACTGCTTGTTCACTCCTTCTCTGTCTTGAGTTGTTGCAAGTCAGAGTTGATGCTTTGTCGACCTCACTGACCTTATCAGTCTCGCCAGCCCAGGATGGAAAGAGCTGATCTCTCTCTCGGTCGCCCTCATTCACAGCGAGACTGCTGCTGTTGATTGTCCAAGGCAGCAAAGTTAGAGTACAGGTGGATGATGTGGCAGGGACGAGAGCCGAGCAGGGGGAACATCTGTTCACTGGTTATCAACAAGCTGACTCTGGGTGTGTGGTTGATGTGTGATTGTGTGTTTATGTTAGAGTTTTTCCCCGCAGTAGAGTTTTTGGTGCCCCCAAAAATATTTAGGTCAGGGCAAAAGACAAAACAACAGCCCCTTAATATTAGGACTTAATAATAAAAATACCTCTTTAAATCCTCTCCGAGTGTTGTCTAATAGCCTTTTTACAGCTGTTAAACAAGCAGAACATAAACCTCAATACAACATAATTGACTTCCAGCAGTCAACTCTCCTCTCATTCACAGCTGCTGTATTTTTCACATGCAGCTGGCACAAGATAAGCCAGCTCAGCTGCATTGTTTTGACTGAGCCCGAAGGCTCCACTGTGAAGCTGAACTTAACAATTTGGGTTTGAACATTGTTAGAAACATTAAGGATAAGTGCAAAACTCAACAAAAAATATTACAACCGTCTAGTTGTTTTAGACATTTTAATTTAGAAATGTTGCATATCATGTGTTTGATATTAATAAACATCTAGTCTTTATTGAAAATATCCATTGAGAATTCTTAATAACTAATGATAAAATGAAATGGAACCTTCAATTATGTTGGCTGGCCTTAAGTGTTCAATGTCCAATCATGCTTACTATCATAATCACCTCCCACAGGCCCATTCTAGGCCAGGGAAAGTACTCTATCAGTGGTATGATTCTAGATAAGGTGGAGGCCTTTTACCCTTAAATGGTGACAACAGGCTCTGAGTAGACTCAATGTATCATTTCCTATGTATTTAAAGGATGTGGAGTCGTGTTCCATTTGACATCCAACCGGCATGAATCACTAGGAGATTGTCATGGAGTTGAGAAGTCTCCTTCAGTTCAGATGTGCTTGTTTGAAGCGCAGCGATCCCCTCTAATGATTTCTGACGCTTGAATCTGCGTCCTTCTGATGAGCACAGGCATACTGCTGTCAGGAGTCTGATAAGTTACTCTTCAGGGCCCCGCGTGGCTTGTGTAACTGGCTCAGCTCACAGTCATGAGGTAAAGGTCTTAATACAGCTTAATGTAGAGAGTTTGTAGAGTACAGAGGAACTGGCAAAAAAAAACCAACGTCCAGTTTGAAATGAAAGCAAAGCTGGAACCAAGAGCGCAGAGCATCTGCACTGCAGCTTAGCAGGAAGAGCCGCTTTGTAATTCAAAACATCATTTAAAATCACTTTTTTGCAGCCTTCACACTTTCATTTCTGGATCAAAGCTTATGCCAAATGTAAAATGAAAAAACCCACACACAGAGGCACACACAAATCAGGAAGGAATATCCAGTCACTGCTGCAGCTATTGATGACATGAATGAAAGTGACTCATCTGTATGAAAAACATCATCGTCAGTGGATGAAATCCTCTCTCATCTCTTCATCAGATAGGTGAGATTATGAATATAACTTTTGCTATGTTTTTCCTGTTTACTCTGATGGGGAGATGGTTCAGCCCGCACTGTCAGCGCTCTGTTAAAGCTCAATGGGTCAATTCAATTCAATTGTGCTGTCACATATGAGTGATGATTCAACCTTTTCTCTCCACACGAGCCTTGAATCTCAGTGTGCCTTTAAATGCCTGTGACCTATGAACCGTGTGTGTGTGTGTGTGTGTGTTAGAGAGAGAGAGAGAGAGAGGGAGGGCAAGGTTAATGAATGATTGCCTCGTCTTGGCGCTGTGTCTGACCAGGTAATGAAACACTGACTCAGTTGTTTTCCGGCTAGGCTCTGTCTACCCTGATCTATTGCTGACACACGCACACAGAATCAGAGATGACCCAGTCCTCGGACACAAGGACAGGCAAATATCTGTACATGACATGCGATGCTGATGTACTGCTACAGGCTTGCGCATGCTGCAGGCAGCCACACACACACACACAGTTTACCTCTCACTCACACACAACAAGCAACACAGTCAGAATGCTGTTAATTCTGTTCGTCGAAGGACACATTTTTGCTCTTGCTTTTGTAGGAACCAGGCAGATGGAGAGCTGCAGTGGAGAGAAAAACACAGTCAGAGACTAATACAGCATGTCCTATAGCTGCAAAATCAATAAACTGAACAGGGAGCCAGTAAAGATTTGTTTCTCTCTGGTGTATGGAAATGGAGTCAGTCAGCTGAAAAGTAATGAATGGACAAAACATTTGGTTTAACCCTGAAAACAGTACAGAGACAATAGATTTAATGTTTTACCTAATCAACATCATTCTTTTTTTTTTTAAAAATGTATGCTTATTCTAAACTTGATTGCAGCAACACATTTGAAACAAGTTGTGCCAGGAGCAACTGAAGACTGGGAAAGCTTTGATAATATCACGACCGTGTGTGAACGGGCCATCCTTGAAAGGCTCGGCCGTTCACAAGCAACTTTGTGAAACATGTGATTGTATAAAGGGATGTTACTACATAGTTTCAGGCAGATGTGGCATAAGAACACACATCTTTTTCTTGAGTTGAAGTACAGATACTTGTGTTAAAAAAAAGGCTGGTAAATGTAGAAGTACAGATTCAGCCTCTTTACTCAAGTAATAGCAAAAAATGTAATTTCTGTAAAAAGTATCCCTCTGAAGGACATTTTTATCTACCATTTCTGTGCAAAGGTAATTGAACCTCAATATATTTCAAAGACTAATTCCCAGTGCATTAAACACCAACAAATAAGCGATAAGTACCCTCAAATGCATAACGCAAGTAACAAATCCTGTTTTCAAAATACGTGTAGAAAATTCTGATATTATTGTTAAAATTATTATTATAGAATTAAAAAGTTGTCAGAAAAATAGATACTTGAATTTTTCTAATTTACGTTTTACATAGCATCCCAGCGTAATTGGAGTAAGGTTCCTTATGGGTCAACTTCATGCATGATAATCTTGAAACAAAAAAAACAAGACAGACTACAGATGTCTACTCACTCATTAAGATATTAGACCAGTGATCAGTGGATTCAGAGATGGCACAAAGGTCATAGAGGGCTAAAACTGATCATGTCTGATGGATGGAGACAGGAACACCATTAGCTACCATGAGGAGAGAAGTGTTGGGGAAGTGCTTTTACATGAATCCCGACTGTAATTGCTCAGAAAGAAGATTTTTGCACTCAGGAAATTGTTCACTCAGCAACATGTCGTGGAAGGTTAAAGGCAGTCTGTCGATGTAGTAAAATCAGGGAGGTTGTGTAGAGCAGGGGATGGCATTACAGTTGTACCTTTCAAGCAGACTGAGAGGAAGCTACCTTTTAACAATCTACCAAACAGTAAAACCAGTCTACCTCAACGCCTTCCGACATATTTAAAGAACACGACGTCCCAGTGCAGTTGATAAAAGTAATGCATATTTTGTTCGATTTTCCTGCAGAGTAAAGCTGCTGTCACTCGCATCCTAATGCAGGATTGATGAAGACTTGTTTTATAGCTAGAGCTGCAACAGTATTTCATTTATCATTTTTAATCCTCACTTCATCGCTCGTATCAATGAACATCTTAAAGCTTTTGAAATGACTTGTGACTGTTTTTTGCACCTGTGCATGCAGCGTATGTGGACCTCTGTGTAAGTGTGTCTTTGGATGTGGGTGTTTGCATAGTGCTCTGGCATTTAGAGGCTAATCAATGCCCTGCTGACTACCGCTGCTAATTGAAGGTTAGCAGATACCATCAGCGTGACGCTCTCTCTCTCCCTTTGCCCTTCTCTCTTCCTGCCTTTGGTCAATAGAGCTGTATTTATGTCCACCTCAAGAGCAGAAATATCACACACACAAACAAATACATAGGAATCACACACAGGTCTCAAGTAGTTACATTAGTCATTGGTTGCAGCACTCCACACAGATGGTATAAATGAAGTGTCTTTGCTTTGTTACCTGTAAATAGACAGTATTATAAACACAACATGACAATAAAGGATTACTCTCCAGTGTCAGACATAATCCGACAACTCCTGGAACTCCAGCATCATAATAAATAAGGGTTATTTAAAGGGTAACGCCACCAGTTTTAGGCAACCAAGCTGATTACGGGTCTTGGGGAGTACTACTGCATATCTAAAAAAGTAGTATAAAACGTTTTATAGCTCCAGAAGAAGCTACATTTAATCTGATAAATTATTTTCAATGAATTCACTCAGTGACTGTCAGTTTGTGGATGATAGGCACCGGGTTTTGAAAAGCAGCCCACTGGTCTAGCATTGCACAACTACAACACTGTTGGAGTCATAGACTGTTTAAAAAGAAACCATCGGAATTGACACAGCAGAACCAAAGATATCGCCCTTTTTTATGCCTCACATTCTTCTTCCTATTCAAAACTGAGTGCCTCCATTTACCCACAGTGCAACTGAGTCACTGATTGACATCACTGGATGCAATTTGTCAGATTACATGCAGCTTCCTCTGGAGCCACAAGAGATTTTAGATTATTTTTCTCGCACTACCCAAGACCCGTAAACACCCTTTAATGATTTTGAATAACTATTAGATTTTTTGTGATGTGAAAGGCAAACATGTTCGTGTCATTTTTGCTTTGGTTGTTCCTTTTACACATTGAGAACAGGATTTATCGGCTGGGGTCTGTTAGCACCACAATGTTTCATTTGTGATGTTTGTTCTGTGGAATCACCTGCATTGAGGACAGTGTCATGTCAACTTGACACGGATGCATTCATATGTGTGTTCTCAACGTAGCTGCAAGAGACGGGAGTGCTCTAAGTGATTCATTCTGATGTCTGCTGTTGCCATGGTAACAAGGACACCTGAGAGGGAGGGGGGAGATAAAGAGGAAACTGAACAGTAAATGAAGTAACCATTCTTGATGTGTAAAAAGCTGAGGAAAAGGAGAGGAAGGTCGAAGGAAAGTGAAATGTATGAAAACAGAAGAGGGTGAGGAGCCCATCCCCCCCATTGGTCAGCTGGTGGCTATTGTTAACTATTCTGTTAAAAAAAAAAAAAAAAAAAAAAAGGACAACATCTCTTTGTCTCTGCCTTCTTTCCCCATCTTCCCTTCAATCCTTTCCCCCATTCCCTCTCCCTCCCCCTTCGGATTCATTTTTCTTCAATTATTAACTTCATAAAAAGCTGCATCTGTCTGTTTATGAATAATTTAGCCTCAAATGGGGTGTCCCCTGCGCTTGGCGGGGGGGGGGTTGGAGGAATAAGACCCATTCCCCTGTGCGCATGTGAGATGGAAAAGATGACATCCATCCATCAATCCCTTCAACCTGTCCAGTTGTCCTGCTCTCTTTCTTCCCTCTTATATCCCTATCTTCTCTCTGTCTCTCGCTATCTTTGCATTTCATACTTTCATCCAAGCATCCATATGTTTATGACTTGTTACTGCTTTGCTAAACAAAGTTTTGCCTCCATTGAGCCAAAGGACAAAAATGAAAGAGAACATATAAAGTGATTGAAAATGCCACCAAAATGTTGTGGTGAAGAGGCAGTCTTCTTCTCTGTCTTCTCAGTATGTGAAGGTGTTTGTCAGCATCATTTGCAGCATCATCCGCTTCAGATGTTATTTGCAGTTTGTCATGTTGTCAGGACCAACTTGAAAAAGACTTGGTACTGAAATACTCAAAGGATGCACACAAGGACAAGTCATTCGAACATATTATTTATTCATTTCTTTTAACAGTCAGTTTGAAAACCTTCAAAGAGCGAAGTATACAAAGTATTATTTTCCAACTAACTTCCAACCAACTGAATCTTTAAACTAAACATCTCCACTGGTAAGTTCAACACATATTTTATAGTGTACAAAATTCCACTGTTTTTTCACCTCAACATTGTCATCAAAACCTTCAATTAAGTGCCAACTTTACAATAGAGGTAGCAGAACTTCTGAATGTCATGAATACATTATTTAAGAATATAAGTTTGTGATTATGTGCGATACAATCACGCACTCAATTTTTGTTGACTATTTAAGCCACAAATGCAGGCCTGTATATTAACTGATAAGAAAGAATGAATAATTGTAATTTTTACAACAATGGTATAAAAAAACATCACAATAAGATGTTCTCATCATTGTTCTGCCCTTTGCTCTGTATTGTGCATAGGTGGAGATTTACAATACCATTGGTCATATACAAGGCGTGTTGACATAGGCGCTTGAACAGAAGATTAAAGCTGCACTCAGTATAGACCTTAGAGCCTTCGTGTTTTCAAACAGCTGATTCAATAGACACAAGAGATCAATTCTTTGTTGATTATGTTGGATTTTTAGCCCAGATGTTGGCACACCCTGTAACCCTGTATGATTGGCCCTACTTCCTCTTCCAAGGCCTCCTTCAATCTCCTTCTCCAGCTCTTTTTGTGCTGCAATCCTAAGTGCTGCTTCTATTGATTATCTGAGAGAAAAGACTCTCAAGGGTGTGTGCGCGTATGTGCCTGTGTGTGTGTGTGTTGGGCTATGACATAACATGGGCCCCAACGTGTCTGGATTTTTAATGGAAAGCTGGTTGGAGTCTCTTTCTCTCCCCCTCTCAACCATTCTCATTGGCACTCGCCCCCACCCCCTTCTCGCTGTCACTACTCTCCCCTTCTCTTTCATCCTCATCCTCTCTGTCTCTTTTCCCCTCCTCCTTGCCATCCTCAGTCCTCCTTTCCTGCCTCCTTCAGTGCAACCAGTGGGCGTATTTAAGGTGTGTTAGCATATCTTTGCAGATCTTCTTCAACATGCAGCCGCAACATATTTAATTATAGATATGTCTCAATCTTTTCCCGCCTATCAGTATAGCAGTAGTTACATTGATTACTTGCTATCTTTGTGCTATTTGTCACTATCAGCCTGGGGCTTATCATTTGTCCTACAGTGAGATATCTTTCATACTCCAGAGTCAAATCTGTTCTTTATCCCCACATCTTTCTCATATTTCAGCTCTTAAATTCAAGCTTTTTTTTAATATTTCCATTATTCCTCGAAAAAACTGCCAGATATCGGCTGTTTTATGACAACCCAAGGGAAAGGGATGTAAAGGGCCTCAGTAAAGAGGTACTACAGCTGAGATGCATGGCCATACTGGGGGTGGGCAGGCATCTGCCAGCCCAATAGAAAGACAGTGCAGAGGCTAGATATGTCCTTATTCTAAAGTTGCAGTCAAGTGAATTCATTTTTAACCAGTGAATGCATTCCATTCCTAATTAGCCAGTTGTCTTGGAAGTGGTGAACTTGAAGGGAACAGCGTCAGGGAGACCAACATGGAGGAAGCTGTCGCGGCTTGTACTTAAATTGAACCTACTTTGTAGAAACATTGGCTTAAGAAAGTAGAGTAGTTTACAGGCAGTTGTGCAACAGGATTCGATGCTACAAACACATTTTTAAATAAAATGTATGAACTTTGGTATCAAAATTCAATACAATACATTTATGATGCATCGACCCGATTGCCTCGATACTAGCAGGTATCATAAAAATGTTCATGGAGTTCATCATCAGCATCAGTGAGCCAGTAAGTAGGTAGCATAATTATTGTGCCAGTATCTAACAGCGCTGGTGATTGGCTTTCTTGAGCATGCAGGAAAAACACTAAGTTACACCCAGAGATAGGGCTCACCACATGTATGTGTAATGTAATCTTTTGTTTAAATGGATTTTATAAGATTGGTATTGAAAGAAGTCTAGTTCAGGAACAATTATCAAAGGTAAAGTTATCGGAATTATTTTAATGATTCCCAGCCCTTTCGATCAGTTAGCTGCTACAGTGCTTTATCCTACAGTCCTGCATGTTGCGCACTTGTTGCCATGTTTCTACAACCAAAGATGTGTATATGGATTACCCTGAGCCACAGTGATGTGACCAGGACCGTGCACTATGTCATATAAACCCCACTCTTCCATTTGCTGATAGTTTTCATTGAAGTTGGTTCAGGTTAATGCTTTTTTCTCCCAGCACATATAAGGTGTGTGAACCTTCACACAGCTTGTGACAACTGCTGTGCAGCTGAAGGCCTTGTTAGTCAAGATGAAGGCTCTAGTGATGAAGAGGGTAACACATGAAGTGCTTCAGGATAGAGACGGAGCGAGACTTTATTTCTCTGTGGTCCAATGTGTACTTCATGAGTTATCTGCTTTACTGAGTCTTGTATGAGTTCTGTGATGCATACATTAATATGCACACACACATACATACATACATACACACACACACACACACACACACACACACACACACACACACACACACACACACACACACACACACACACACACACACACACACATGCTGGGAACCACAACCATCTTGGACATAGACATTCATGAACTTACATAATCATGAATAATGTGATTTTGGTTTTGTTTTCAAGCCTGGTTGAAGAAAGTATAAACAACATTCCCGATTCATACAAGGTAAATCTGCATAATTCTTGAGTTCAACTTCAGTGAAACTTGACGAGTAATTTGCACCGTTGACCAAAAGCAAATTGTCTCAACAACGGAGAACCACATTGTCCAAAATAACGGAAGCTGTCGTAGCTCATTATCTGTGTAACTTTTATTTAACCTCCTCTGTCTCTTGGATAACTGCTTCATAATTGTAGCCTATCCTTTTCGACTCATTAGCGGGCTAATGAGCTTGCCAGCAAACTAGCTGACTCAGAGGGCTTTTTTCCCTTTTCAGTAACTCTTGATTGAGTCAAAGGATGTATCTTACTGGAAATAAAATGAAAAGTAAGAGTAAGTGTCTGGTAGTAAATAAAAGGGAATGCCAGCATGTTAGCTGTTAGCTCCTCAATCCTACCCACTGGACCGTCGATAAAGAAGTGGCCATCTGTGATATGAATTGAAATACTGTCATAGACTTAAATCTTCTAGCAAGTGCTTCCTGTTTAACAGTTAACATTTGTTCTCAGAAGGGATGTGGTTAATAGTAGCGAAATACTTTACCATCACAACCAGACTGCTGTTCTAGCCAGATCAGCAGCAGTTGCGTGGATAGCAATTTTTTAACATAAGGCCTTCTTGGGTATTGAGGAGTCGCTGAGTTTGCTCTCGGGCAACACACACTACACACTGTCCTGTTCCTTATATGAGCCACACTACTCATATAAGCCATAAAACTGAGCCATTGGCACGTATTACGGGGGACACTGTTAGTGCTTCTACCTCTTTCCAGACTGTCTAATCAGTGTGTCTGCCCAAGCTTTCAGACATCATCATTCCATTTGAGAAACAGCTTAAATATGTGTTGTTTTGTTTTTTTAAGTTTGAGTACTGAAATTAAGTAATTTGTCAAGAAATATTTGGTGTAAATAAAGTGTGACTAATCAACATTGGCAGGAAAGGACTCTGAAATATGATATTGATGATGACATCTGAAAGAAATACCAAATTACTCTGGAGTGGGGCTCTTTCTTTGTCATCCTCACTTTCTATGCAAACATTTTAATAATCAAATGAATACTTCGATATAAAATGTTTTACATTTTCTGGACAAACAGTACATGTTTAAAGAATCAACCTTGGAGATATGGTCACAATAAGCAGCTGTTGAACGTTAACGGTGGCAGAACTGGCACACACATAATGCTGTACAGTGTGTTGGCAATATGAGATGACACCCACTAACACACACGTATACTGTCACACATTCTGTATAACTCTTTCCCTGACAGATGATTCACAGACATACACAGGCGTATCAAGGCTGGGCTCATCAAGTACCGCTCTTTGAGTGTTTGGTAGCATGGACATTATTTATAGTTCAGTGAAGCATCGGGCCTAGCTAGTAGTACTCCCTGCCCTCTCTGCTGCTTGTGTGTGGACATGTGTGTGTGTGTGTTTGGAGCTGTGAATATAAGATAATCTGATTCAACAGCTCTTATCTCTATTGGACACAGCACCCTAAATGCATACACTGATAATTGTGTGTGTGTTTGTGTGTAAGATATGGGGTGAGGTTTCTTCTTCTTTCCTCTCTCTATGGTGTCTTACCATTCAGTTTTCTATAAGCCCCTTTGCCAGTCTCTAGGATACCAACCAGTTACCGTAGCAACCAGTCTAGCCGGCCACCTCCATGAAAGACGCAGCCATGCAGTCACCTGACCAGCCATCTTTCACATGATTGGGCGCCGAGTTTTGGGCACGTCTATTGACATGCTATTGGTTGGGAATTGGGGCCCCGACAAATTCTCTCTCGACTCATTTTCATAGCCTTCCTCTGTTTTCTGTCTTCTCCTCCTCTCCATCTCTCCTGCTCCTCTGTATCTCTCTATCCCCTCCCCCTCTCCTTCTGTCTCAGTCTTGCTCAACAAACACTGGGATTGCATTACATCAGCATACTGCTACAGTCACTGCATGGATTCACATTTGATACTTCTGCTTTGATGGACTGTATGTAAGGAAGCCCCACGTTCTGTAGCGTTCTAATCCTGCTGGTTAGAATTAGGTGAAAAAAGGGCTAGAAAATGTAGCCTTTCCAAACTGAGACCAAAGAGAATCATTGGAATGTTACAATCCCCTAATCTAAATGTACTGAGACACATTGTTCATACATTACATTCATTATTCATTTCATCGAAATTGTGGGTAAAGTCAGCTACTCTGAGCAACCTTTTAAGGTTATTCCTCAATGTTGCTTTTGACTCCCCACCAAATCCACATAATCTCATGACTCTCTGGTGTTCATGACCTGCAGGTGTAATCACTAGAGTTACTGTATGAAAGGACCCAGATGCCACAGTTATGAATTGTGCATTGTGTATTTATAATTTTTTCTTCAAGTCTAGCCCTGCAACTTACACTTTCTGGACTGATTCCTCCATTAGATATGTCTTCATTTTTAGTAAATATGTTTGTAAAAAATAGAACAGAAATAGCCCAACGTGGCATCTTCATATTCCCTGTTTTATCTCACCATCACTCAAAAAATGGATTATCTGTTGAATACTCAATTTATTGACTTACTGTTTAGGACTCTTCTTTTGTCTGATATAATTATGTATAATAAATATGACTTAACGATCAATATCTGGTTGAAAACTGAGCCAGAAATCTAACAAGCTTCAGAATCAAACATATTTTTATGTTTGATTATTTCTTTAAATCATAATCAAATCTTAAATCTGTTGTCTGAAAAACACGTAGAACCCAATCATTCATCGTCATTTTCTTTATACCACAAGTGAGTAGATGGTTTTATAGGTTTTATAAGGTACAATATGTTAGAATTACCACCTGTCAAAATCATATGCATAACAAATAGGGGGGAGCATATCAACAGAGTAACCGCTAACTACTTCCTTACTGTAGCTGGCCTTGGCTAGTTTGTTCAGTTAGTCATGCAGCTAGTGGTTCTGACTAAGAGCTTGGGGACCAGCAGACCGTGGTGTGACTTTTGGACCAGGATGGGCCAGGACTAGCTGGTTAGCATTCTAACTTAAGTTGACTTCTCTAGAAAACAATACATATGCATCACAATGTCAAAACTGCTATTAATTCACATTCTGTTGATAACTTCATTAACTTTTGAAAATTTTAAACTAAAAAGCTTACATATTGACCCTTTAGGAAATTAAAACTGAACATATTTTATGATAACTGCAATGTATTCCATCAACCTCTAGCAAAATTTTAGCAGCAGATGCAGAGCAGCCCAGACTTCCTGAACAGCTTCTTCCTACTACTCCTGTAATCCCCAAGCTCTCCGTAGCCTGCTGGGAGTTGTAGTCCTCTAACAGTACGTCATGGATTTTTGTCTGCTCCCCAGTGGATCATGCCTGGAATAGCTCTGAAGGGAAATGCCTAGGAGGCATTCTTAACCTTATACAATCTCAGCCATTTTCAGCCACTGTGAAGTTTTTGATATTTACATCCTGTTGAATCACTCAACTCCTTACTCCTTGAATGAGCATTGAGTGATACATTAAATAGCAACCAGGGAAGCTAGATAATGACTGATCTGAAAAAGCCTGTTTTACACAGTAAAGGAATAAAACAGGAAAAATAACTCCACATGGGTCAGCTGATTCTTCCTTATCTGGATCATCTTTTTTCCAGGAGAGAATCTTGGCCTGAGACCTGAGTTTCTAATCCTAGTTCCATCTTCATTACACTCTGTTATGACAGTACACAAATACATTGGAGATCACTGTCTGATCAACAACAGAGATGTCTGGTTAATGTCGCCAAATAGATCTCTATGGAAAGACCTCTGCTCTACTTTGATATCTTGCCCATAAATATCCAAAACAAGCACACCCCAGTTTTTCCACGTCATGCCGGGAATATGCAGTCAGTGTACTGGAACCAAATTGCTTGGCCAACTCTGGCACAACCCAGGTGATAAACATCATAATTAAGGAATCCACACTATGGATGGTGGGCATGGATGACAGCAGGGTACAACTATACACACACAGGCAGCAATACACTCATCTATAATGTGTATAATTAGCCTGCTAAACTGCCAGAGAGCCAACACCCAAACATAGGAGCTACCTGTTATGATGCAGCTCTTCTTCACCTGTTTGTCTTTGCTTTATATAACAGTACTCAAAGTCTTGCAATTGCAGACAGAAATATGAGAACCTATTACTATAGATAAGAGTATTACATTATTGGGTATATTGCAAGCTTTCATCAAGCAGCATTCTCTCAAAGGGGACATATTATGTTTTAACATTATTTTGCTTTTATTTAATTGTGTTAAATAGGTTCTTATGCATGTAAAATGTCTTGAAAATGAAAAAGACTAAAGTCCACACCAACAAGAGATTCGCTCTTGAAACACTGCCCCTGAAGTGCCTGAAACACCTTGTTAGTAGCCCTGCCTTTAATTCTATAACTTTGGGGCATCACATTACGACATCATGTCGGATTTGTGTAATATATGTGTATATTCACATTAGAAGTGAAGCTAACTGGAAGCTGAAAACAGAAAAGAACCCACTGGACAAATGGTGAGCGGTGCTGGCTCAGGTGTGTGTGAGCTGTATGCTCATGTTGTCTTTGACCAAATACCATGATATTGATATCGCAGCATTGTAGGGATGACTATTTGTGCTTTGACAAAATATTAACACAATGAGAATTTTGATCAATAATCATCGGTAATGTGGATATAATGACTTTGTGGGTAAAGGCATGCGTTAGAACAATAATAACGGTATCCAAAAAGCTAAGCGGTATTTAGTGTCATATCATGATTGAGATTTAATATTGCCCAGCCCTTGTGCATGTTTGTCCATGATACCAGTAAACGCGGAGTACAAGGTGTGTTTGGAAAGAGAAGGGATGACAGCCCATTCTTGGATCTAAGTATAGATGAAGTGTGAGAAAAAAGAGACAGTGAGTGACAGAGAGGCAGATTGGACGAGAGACTGTTACTCCAGAGGCACAACAAGAGAGAAACTGAGAGAAAGAGAGAGAGAGAGCTCAGAGTATAAAGGGTGACAGTAAAAGAGAGGGAAAGAGGGAGGGGAGTTTATTTGAAGATCCCATGTGAACAGATATGAAGAGTGAAACTTAAGATTTATTGATCCCCCTGCAATGCAAGCTATGAAATAGGTAAGGTAAAATAAGAATATTAGTCAACCCATCGTAAGGTACTTGAAAGATTGGACACAGTGCAGCAGCCGAAGGTTCTTTAATAAGGAGTAGCGAGTCAGCACAGGTAGGAACAGAAGGCGGGAGACAGAGAAGTGGCCTTTCTCAGGAATGGTTGTTGACAAAGACAGATGGAGGCCCTGGTGTAGGTGGGTGAGTGTGGGTGTGGGTTTTCTCAGGGAGTGTATTCATGCCACCTATACGTTTTGCCTTAAAGTCCTTAGTACAAAGCCATTTCTAACTATCAACCACTAATTATGGTGAGTGTTGCCTGAGTGATCCTGAGATACAGGTGACACAGGTCATTTGATATTCTCAGTCAGTGTTTGATGGTGTGTGTCTACACGACTGCCACAGATGTGATTTGTTGGTGTCTGGGATGCAGCTTGCATCTTGGTGAGTGTTGTTCATCTAGGTGTGTGGATGGGCTCACACACACACACACACACACACACACACACACACACACACACATACACATTTAAGATGAATTAAATGACACACTGCACATCTATTTTTAAACTTGATGAATGATGGCGTTTTGGTGTGTGTGTCTCTTTGTGTGTGTGTGCAGTTTAGTGCCTCTTTATCAAACACTGACTGCATCTTGTGCATGTGGGCCATCATTCCAATGTACAATAGCCTTTCAAATTAAAAATCTGAGATTTCAGAACAGACACCGCAGCCCAAATGGTGTGAACACATGCTCGCGGCGCTCATCACACATCCACCATTTGCTGCTGCAATTTGTTCCGGTTTTAGACCTTTCATTGCAATACTGTACTCTAGAGTAGGTGGAGACTGATTGCACCCTTGTGTGCATCTCTGTGCACGAGCGAGACAAAGGTTTTTGCATACATGATGAATTGTAACACACTTGTGTACGTGCTTATGATTTACATGCAAAGCCGTGCCTGCTCCTCCTCCTCCCGCTCTATCTCTCCCGGGGTTAAGGTGGGGACAGGGGGACTGGGGGATTGATTTTTTTTTTTTCGTCACTCTCTGACTGCTATTGACTAAGTGTGTTTTAACGATCCACTCATATAACAGCACATACTGTACATGCCCCATATCCGCCACCTCCTGCCTCTGTGTGCGTGCATGTGTGGGTGCTGAATTGGGTGTGGTTGCAGGATGCCCCATGAGGGTTGCAACGGAAGCTCCACCAGAGCAACGCATGGACCACACACAGACATATATAAACATATGTGTGTGTCTGTGTTATGTGTGTGTAAAGGCTCCATTGGGGCAGTCTACAGGAGGGCTGAACAACAATTTAATATTTCATCACTTCTATTATTCAGCAACTGCAAGAGAGGGTGGGGGGGGAGTGGAAGAGACCAAGAGAGAGGCGGGGAGAGTGAGGGAGACGGTGCGTGGACCTCAAGCTTTTGGCAGTGCGTTTGCATCAGTAACATGAGCGGAATGTAATTGATTGAAATTGAGAAGTGAAGCAGAAAATTATGTAAACTGTTTGTATATTGAGAGGAAGTTAGAAGAGATGAAGATGGGTTGAGAGGAGAGGTGGAGAGGAAAGGAAAGATAGAGAGGATGGACAGTTGAAGGAGAGGACGATGCTGATGGAGGAGAAGGAGGAGGGTGCGGCATCATGGATGAGAAGGACGAGAGAGAGAGGGAGAGAATCAGACAAGATTGCATTCCTGGGAAATGAGGACGGTCACCATGGCAACTGCAGCTGAGAGTCACATGATGCAGAGGAGTGAGAGAGATAGAGAGGTGAGAAAGAGTGAAAAAAAAAAAAACAAGACACGGAGCGAGAGGGTGGGGCATGCCAGCAGACGACAGAGGAAGAGAGGAGAGGAAAGAGACGGTAATGAGGTGAAATAATAGAGGAGGTGTGTGAGAGAGAGAGAGAGAGAGAGAGAGAGAGAGAGAGAGAGAGAGAGAGAGAGAGAAGGTTTGATTGACAAGGAGATGATTGAACGAGAGAACGCAAACCCCAAAATAGAAGAGAGAAAAGCAGAGGGGTGGGAGAGCAAAGAGAGACAGAGAAAGAGAGAGAACAGATTGATGATAGAGATGCCAACCATGTTTTTGTTTTTTCTCCAAGATATCTGATGGCTGATGCTCACTGTGACGTCAACACACACACATACACACACACACACACACACACACACGAACACACTCTTACATGAACATTTTGTATCATCTGTTGAGGCATTGTTTCTCTTCTACCAGTGGTTTATTCATACAGTTGCATACATGCTTTTTGCGTTCTTTTAAACATGTTAACTATATAATATGATTGAATTTATGTCACCTATAACAACTGGCCAGTACTATATTCATTTTCCCATTTCATTTTCGATTTTATTTCTTAATTTATTTATTGGCATATTGATTTATCATTCAGCCACATTTATGTATGTATGTATGTATGTATGTATGTATGTATGTATGTATGTATGTATGTATGTATGTATGTATGTATGTATGTATTTATGGTTTTGGCAGGTTCAGTTGTCCATAGGCCAGGGCCACATGATGAAATTTAACATTTGTTAACCTATTAATCAAGAGTTGTGATAAGATATAATACATTAACTAACCCACAACCTCACAGAGCAAGCTTAGTGTACAGTGTATGAATGATCGTGTCAGCCGTGTGTTGTACTTTAGTGCACCAGCCTTTGTTGATCTGAAATTGACTGCTCCTTAGTTCTTAAATTGTTGTCATTACCCAGTATTGAAATCTCTGGACAATCTAAATTGAGCACACGGTATCTTGTAACTCATAATTTGGTCACATGCTGATGATGGCCTGACAATTCATGAGCCTAGCTCTATGACGTACCCATCGGCCTTCTATGATAAACCAGAAACATTCTTTCTGTTTTTTCCTCTTTTTCCTCTCGACTCTGGATGTTTAAGCAGAATCATTAAGATAGACTGGATAATACATGAAGACCTTTTGAACTTGTGGTCACCATCTATTTCATCCATTACGTCTTTCCATTGAATCTGAAACTACACAATACACACACTTACTGCACAGCTGCACACACTGACAGCAATATGAACATGTGAATGAGAGTGAGAAGAGATAATGACAAGTTGCATTGTTGAGTTGATAGTAACTGGCAGGTAAAGGCATCCTGAGGCCTGTTATTTCATAAAGCATGCTGTATTGACCTGTTTCATGTGTAAATGTATCATTCAGTGCTCGTTTTGTTGATTAATAATTAGATTAGTGTGCCATACCTTGTGCCAAACCCATTACTCATTTGGTACTTCAGATGTCTCTAGATTACTCAAGCTTGTAAGAAAATGATTAAAAGTCAATTTTTCGTGTCAGATGATTAATGCTGTTGATAAATGGCTGCACAGCAAATGAGAGAATGCACAAAAACCTGACTGCTATTGCAAAATCAGCTCCCATAGGGGGTAGATGGATACAAGATAAGATGCCTCTGCTTTATAGATGCTTTGCTAAAAAAGATGTAAGTACATCGTCGTGCATGCAGATGTAGTCCGTGGTACATGACATTTGTGATTACAGAAAATATGTTATGTACCTTGGTAGCGGTTTTTCCTTACAGTGTTTTATACACTTATTACAGATGGCGGAAGATCCCTAGACAAGAGTCCCTAATTTAATTGGGCAAAGGTTAAAAGGTAATTACTTGCCCTGTTTCCTTGACAACTGTAGCGTGACTGTGTGTGTGTGCACGCGTGATAATTTTGGTTGAGTACCAAGGAGGCTGCGTAGGAATAAAGGAGCATTTTTACTATAACACAAGCAATGACACAAGCTCTCTCTCACTCACACACACACACACACACACACACACACACACACACACACACACACACACACACACACACACACGGACCCTGTGTCTTACAATATGTATGTTTAGACAGGATCCTTGGCTTGTTCTGTGGGTTTGAAGTGTGTCTATGGCCCACTGCCCAACTGGAACACACTCTGGACACACATACACACACAGTTTATTCTCACATTGTTCCTTATTCATACCCACACTCATACCCAGATGAACAAACACTCTGTCATTCCATATGAGGCATTGTGTGGCTGCTGACAGACAGGACAGAGCGTCAGTAGCAAAGAGGGAACTGAAACAGCACTTAAACCGCCACTGAAACACATTTACATCAAATCAAATCTCTTTAAGTGTGATCGGCGCCTGCTAGAAGACGACAGATGGAGCGAGCTGCGGTTGTTCGGAGGGCCAAGTAGTAGACCATGGACTTGGTCTTGAATGAGTGGCTGTAGTGTCAGAGGGCAAATGAATCACAACTAGCCCCTTTCATGTTTGTCACAAAGTGTTTGCATAAAAGACACACTTAGGCTAAAACACATGTTGGGATCCATTTTGCTCTGAGAGAAGTCACAAACAAAAGCTAAATGTCCAGGCACACGTATAAAATGTAATATTTAGTGATAATTTCTTGCCATTGTGCCTCCTAACAGTATCCTGAGCCCTGAGCTTTTGTTGTCACTCCCCAGCAGCAATAGCATGGAGCTTATATTTAATTATGGGCAAGGTCAGGTTTTCTATCAACAGTGAAGGTTTGATAATTGAGATAATTGAAGGTAACACATGGGTTCATGTTGAGCGTTGACAGTGTAGTTGGCAAACTGGAGCTGTGCAGGTTTCTGCTATGGAGTAAAGACATTAAATGCATACACGTGTTAAATTTGTCTGTTGCATGCAGGATTGATCATGCTGTAGTGCCTCTGATTATGTGTACACAAGCTACAGCTGCAAATGTTATGGTTAGAAGTGGCAAAGCAGAAACGCCCTGTAATCCTCGTCTTGATATGAGAGCGAACATGTTTCCACTCTGATTTTAGACTTTTGCTTTTAATCAACACGCCCTGACAAATAAGACGGAGCTTAAGACAGACAGCTGTGTTACCACAAGTGATTCTGTTATTAAACTTGGAATTTATTCTTGATAAAAGATGAGATATTTAATGATGTCATGCCCTGTATAAAATTACACACAGCCCTTCTCTCAAATCACACTGTAGATGACTCACACATATTGTTCCTGCTGCTGTGTAATAACTACAGGAGTTTAATCAACCACACATATGGGAATTTAATAAGTAATATCTTAATAGTCTCAAATATTAAATGAAGGGGGAGTCTGTGAAACATTCACATTGTGTAATCCCATCCCTGCAGCGGACTAAATGATATTGTGGATTAAATATAACGTTTACAGAATCTGAGGACCTGTTCCTTAACAGCAGTACCACCTGACTCCAGATCTGGTGAAATAAAAGAAGAGGATTTTATGTGTCATCAGTGGTTTAAGGAGGAGAGAGGAGTGTGCAGCTCTATAGGTGATACAAATGTGCAAGTGTTGAAATGTTGTTCCCTGTAATTACTGGTGTGGTGTATTCACTTCAGTCATTAAATTAAGTAACACACACATTGGTGAATCAATAGATGAATGCATGTTTGGAGAATTTATGTTTGTTTGGTGAAGACAGTCACTGTGATTATATATGTATCCAGCATGCTGATGTGTGACGTGCTGAGGGATGATTGGCTATAGATCAGAGAAAATGACAGGGATATGAATGATCAGTTGCTACCAAAGTGCTCATGTTGGCATTGAATTGAGGGAGAGAGGTGAGAAAGCAGAGTAAGTGGGAGAGATGATAATAATGACGACGACGATGGCACCACTGATTTTCTATTCAGTGTCCAAGCAGGGATGTGGAGCAGGCAATTGGACAGCTGTCATTAGACATAAATGACAGGAACACACACACACACCCCTGCATACATTTATCAATTCTCTCATCACCAACTAAAAGTAAAACTGGGACAGAAGCAAGATACTGGAAATCTCAAAGTGAAATACACTGTTTGAGATGTTGATATGTAAGAGAATGAAGTATCACTTCAACTATTAAAGCTATTGACTATAAGCAGGTGAATTCTTGAACATGAATGTTCACACACACACACACACACACACACACACACACACCCACACACACACACACACACACACACACACACACACACAGTACGAGGGTGTTGAAGTGCAGAAATTTAGTGTGTGCGTGTGTGTGCGCACTTGTGTCCAAAAGAGTTCAGACATCTAAAAGGTCACTGTGACCAGACAGGAGGCCTCAGTCAACCCCCGTACTGCAGCTACCAGCCTACTCCATGTCTCACACTGAGACAGACAAACATCGTTCTCACTCGAGCAACAGAAATAACTGCATGTGATAGAACAACGTGGTAAACGTGACCTTGTTTGTACATCAGCTCACCAAGACAATACAACACCTTCAAAACCTGAATCTGCAATAAAGAAACCATTCTTATACACCCCCAATAAGTTCACAGTGAGGTGTGTATAAATGTACTGAATAAATATCATCTCTCAGTTTGAAACATCTGTATCCCCTGGCAAAAAATAAATCATGATTAAACCCATGATCATCGATTATGAGACTTTCAGCCTTTAGTCATGTCTTCAGTCTTTCTCACAAGCGACACACAGCTCCTGCAACCTGCAACCTCCTCCGACAAGGTAGGGCAGCTCGTATGTTGCCTGAGAGGCAAAATCTTAGGCTAAAAGAAGTGCTCAGATCACGTTGTACTGCTTGTATGGATGTCACAATTTTCTAGATCCACATCATGATTTGACATTCAATTTAAGGGTCACACTTCACAGCAATTTTCATTTTAAACATTTATTACTTGATGGCATGTAAAGTTATGCTATACATGGTAATAAGCGACTCAGATTGACTTTTTAACATTCTGATCAACTGAACTTAGCCCATCCAGATTTTGGCAGTTGGACTGTCAGAAGACACAGTTAACAGCCTTTTGGTGAATTAATCAAACTGTAATTATGCAAGCATGGGGGATACAAAAAGAGAATATCTATCTGCTGATCCCATACTTTGGACAGGGAGTTTTTATTTCCAGAAAGAAATGTGATTATGGATATATAAACACAAACACTAAAATTAATCAATCCAAGCCGATCTATAGGATCAATGTAGAAACACACGTGTCATTTGTTGCATGCACACAGACGCACACACATACACAAACACACACACGCACACACACACATACTCACTTACAATGATTAGAGATATGATAGGGAAAGAGATTGCTGATTGAAAGAGAGGAGAGACTGAGATGGAGGAGAAACAAAAATAGTGACAGAGAGAAGAGAGGACAGGAAACCAACCGAAGGACGGTGAGAGAGGCAGGTGTGGTGTATGAAAGGGATAGGATGGACAGAAGTACAGAGGAGAAAAAGAAGGGGAAAGAAAGATGAAAGAAAACAGAAAGATGATGCCAGGGAGGGAGAAAGGGAAACAAACTAAACATGATCATGAGCGCAGTTGGAAGGAGAGGTGAAGGACAGACAGTAAGAAAAGAGATAAGTGCAGTTAGAGGTTGGATAGAATGAGACTATGTCAGCGATGATTATGATGGAGGGGTGGTTATGGCTCAGAGGAAGACTGGCTGACTGCATGAGGTCAAGCAGGTGGAGAGTTGCTTAGATGCAGAGTGTGATAGACAGGAAGGAGCAAACTGCCCACCAGAGAGTGAAGGAATAATGAAGAAAATGACAGTTCCAGTTCACATGATGATGATCTGCTGTTATTTACAGTGCACAGCAGCTGTGTACACAAACAATACCAGCTGAAGAGGAAGTCCACCATCACAGATGTAGTTCAGCTCATTAATTGGCCTGAGGTTCTCTTAAAGTTTCTGTTCTCACTTATTTTGATGAAGAGCAACTAATGTAGGATACATTATTAACTTAAGTATTCCCCTCATTTTATCTCCAGCACCACATTAAGATTGACATCTCAACAACTATTTGATATATTTGACTACTGAGATTATTGTGACTTTTGGTGCAAGTATTCATACTTACTACGCGGTCTTGAGTTTGTTTGGTCCACTTTTATCCCAAACGAACCAGAACTAATTCTGCATTGAAGAGCTGAGAAGAAGGATCCCTGCCCACTTGATTGGTACTCACCTGATTTTGATTGACAGCGCTCACATTAGGGGCATATAATGAGTTTGTACTGTATACAGAAGCACTGCTGCGGTATATGAAGAGAATCCTTGACTTTGGTCCAGATGGGTGATGAGGGAGAGAAAGTGAAAGAACGCAGAAAAGGACAGGAATCAAAAACAGCGAATAGAATAGTGGCCTAATAGAAAAAAGAAGCAACACAATAGCAAAAGCTCTCCCATTCTTTAGTGATGATATCAAAGCCTGCATCTTTTAAATTTGGATAAATGAATTGAGCCATTTTTAAGCCGAGTGGCATTTCATCATTAAGCTTCGTTGTGAAATCATCCTCTGCCCGACAGAGACGTCTTTGTTGACATGATTAGCTGTTTGAGGTGGATGAGGGGTCAACCTCGGTGAAATCCTCCAGTAAATGTAATGTATCGAGGCTACGCTGGTTGCATCAGGCGATTCTCAGGTGGGAGTGTTTCTCACTGTGTGAGTTTTAATGAGGTTGCTGCTGAGCATATGCCTACTGTCAAATCTCCAAACTCCTGTAAATCTGTTATTATCTCCTCCTAATCTCATGGCATGCTATGAATTTTAGGGAGATGTGGATGTCTCAAACAGATCTTCTCTTCAGTTATTGTACATTCGTAGAGTGCTCTGCAATCTAATTATGTTGTCTGGATACAATTACATTACATTAATAACGTCCTGACACTATTCTGTTTCAGCTGTGAGGAGAAAATGTAATTTTTGGGACACAAGAACTGATTTACTGATTATTTGATTTCAGTGCTATTTAGTATCATCGTTTCTAAAGTCTGTCCACTGTGGTTCATATTTCATTTCGCTGACTCAGAGATATCTGAGGCCACAGTAATACTAACATCACATATATAGAATTACCTATATGTTGAAGCTGTATATACCAAGGAAGTATATTTAGGTCCATGATCCATTATTTATGTTTGATTCGTTGGATTAACACACAAGTGATGGGTCATATTTCAAGCTTGCTGAATGAGCGGTGTAAGAGTCTTCGGAATCTGGATTATTGTTGAGTCTCTACCACATAATAGAATAAAAATGAATCCAAACTGAATGAGAGATCACAAACAAGCTTTTCAGAACTTCAGCATCCCAATAAAATGTCACCGGACAATCTGACAATCAGACAACATATTATAGTCTTCTCTTTTATAAACGTTGTGTTTGAAATAAACTCAGACAATTGCCTTCTAAGATCGCACATAAAACTTGCCTTGTAACAAGGTAATATCAAGATAATGTAAATGCTATAAATTTACAGACATTCACGAAAAGAGGACATGTTTGTTCTTCATGAAAGAAGAACATACTAGGAGTGCTACTCTCAGCACCTAATATCATGGTATCATACCTTTGTCAGTTTCATTCTATGTTTTAAAACTGTTAACATAAAATGTAATGAACAAAACGGTATAATTCTGCTGTGAATGGAGTGACTGTGGAGATTGGCTTGGATCCCGGCCTGATATATTACATGTCTGTATGTATGTTGACATTATTCAATAAGAATAAAAATTGAGTCTATGATTTAGCTATTTGGTACAGTTTAAGGTTACAGATGTAGAACTCTTTCATTTATAGTTTAATAGCTTATGAAGCTACCAAGCATTAGCAGTGCAAAGGTCAGGGCCTCAGTGTGCTGGCATTATGACTGTAATCAAGAATGACCATGTAGGAGGTGAGTGCTAGGAAAAGAAATCAATAAGAACGATGTGGAAAGGAGAGAAGGGGGGTGGGGATCAGCTGCTGGATCCAGATAAGAAGCTGCTAATGGCAGCAGAGTCCAAGTGAAATCTCTGCAGCTGGTTTATTCATAGCTAAGTGGCTAGAGAGATTTTCCATAAACACATACCGGCACATATAAATTAAACAAAAGAAAAGTAATGTTTGAAAATGTAATCCTGTTACATCCATGTATGCATTTAAAAGAACTGAAGCAAAAACATGAATGAATAGCCCGATGTGCTGGTTCACACCAGGCTATTCATACATGTTTTTGCTTCAGTTCTTTTAGCTGGTAGCTTACTAACAGGTCTGTTATGTCAGTTACCAGGAGCTGATTTATCTGCCTCTTTGTCTGGAAGCAGCTCGGTGCAGACAAACCGTCTCTGAAGGAACCAGAGCCAGATCACTGCTGCACGACAGCAGCGTCCTCTTTGGCCTTTATGTGGCTAAAAAAAACCCATCAAAACAGCTTTACCTATGGCACTGTTTGTAGAGCATCGTCCTGAAGGGTTGCCCACTTTGCAATATGATGACAAAGTATTCTGTCCAGAAACTGCAGTAGCTTTGTTTTTTATGTGTCTGCTTCTGTAGTGACACAGTGTTTATAAAGACACGTAGATTTCAAATGATACTCTTGTGAAGGGAGATGTACATGCTCGTATTCTTTCCTCTCTCCTAATCTTGGTCTATTCTTCTGTCCCCTGCTTGTATCACCTTCTGTGATTTTTTTTTTTTTTTTTTTGCTGTCACTTAACATACATTACTTTTCATGGTGAAGCGTTCTTGAACAAACTGTATAATTACCATGCTAATGTTTCAGTCTGAGTGGTAATGTGATTACAACTCCCTGCTCCTCCTCAGGCCTCTAAGAGTACTAACCTCCTGCTGCTCCCCTCTTGTGTTTCCTCTAGGCGGATGCTAAGATGGTGTGTGATGTGGTCAGTCGCATGGAGGACACAGAGCCTTACTCCGCCGAGCTGCTCTCCGCCATGATCCGTCTGTGGTCCGACTCAGGCATCCAGGAGTGTTTCAGCCGTGCCCGAGAGTACCAGCTCAACGATTCAGCGCAGTAGTACGTACAGTACTTGTGATCATATCTGTGTGTGTATGTGTAGGTGTACTTGATTATTACAGGGGCGGGGTGATTAATGGAAAAGTCACAGAAATCGATTTGACCATTTAACTGACATAATGTCAGCCTCTTCTGCATAATTCATTCCTTCAGAAAGTAGAAGAAAAACAAAATCTCACTAAGCCTCAGTGCTCAACTAGTCAGAGTTCCATAAGTCAAGTCTCAGTGTTGCTGTGTCTGCATTCACCACAGGCAGGTGTGCTGACCGTCAAAGAGGAGACACGTTAGCAGTAAAATATAACAGTAACTACATTATGAGTTGTTTGTCACCGAATGAACACTCCAGCTCCTCAAGAGCAAGGTAGAATTTGCCACAAACAGAGGCCATGAATATATTATTAGAATATTTCCTCATGCCCTGGCAATCGCCACAGATTGGGCTGGAAGCAGCTGTTGTGCAGCAATATGTTTTCAGATTATCCATCCGTTCTTCTGTTCGTCCGTCCCATTCTTGAACGCCTTAACCCTCCTGTTGTCTTCGGGTCAAAAATGACCCAAAACTGTGTTTAACAGCAGAGAAAACACCTTAAATGTTTTGTTTTTTTTTTTTAAATTTTATGACTTTTGTCCCCAACATTAGAAAAAGGGAAATATTGCATTTATTCATATTTCCATGGAATCTGTATACCACTTGGGTACAAAGGTTGTCTTTGGGTCATTTTTGACCCGAAAGCTGCTTGTTCTCCTGTAGTGCTCATGGTCGCCCTCTCACATTGCCTTGTTGCTTTATATTGTTTACATTTGAATATTATTGGAAGTGCCTTCAGTAAATTGCATTCAAAACTACTTTCTGAGCATATGTCATACTTTCTTGGGCTAAACTATGTCTTGATAAAAAAGATTAGAGACATTGTTTACCGCCTTTGCTGTACCATATTCAGTAATAATAATAGTAAACATCTACTTTAGTAAAGAACACATATATGACAGCTGTATTACAATAAAAATGCAAAATGCTAAATTGATTGGACATTCAAAATGAAATGAAATTGCTTTGTTTTAGATATTCATTGAGGGTTGGTCATTTTTGACCCGGAGGGCATGTACAGACTGTTAAGACAACAGGGGGGTTTAAGGGAATGTTGTCAAAATTGGTATAAATGTTCAATATGACTCAAAGTCAGTGCGGCCTCACAAAACCCATTTTTGATCATAGTTCAAGAATTCATAGAATTACTGCAATGAAATTTGACATACACATGTCTAATAGGATAAAATTATGACGTAATTACATTTGATGTCCAAAAGGTCACAGGTAAATTACACTGTGGCATCATAATCTGCCATTACTCAACACCACAGCTCACAACCACAGTGCAGTAATTGTAGTTAAACATGACTTACGTTGGTAGTTGCAAGAGATGTAAAATAGAGCCTGTTTACATTTACTATAGTCACTTTTAGTTAGTGAATATATCATATTAATCACACAAAATCAATTGGCAGACCACTGTATGGGCGGAGACTCCTGCACAGGCATGTGGGATCAGATATTAGACCAAAAGAGATAATTGCAATATTGATTTCATGTGATGTCACTGCCTGAACATATGGGTGTGTCTGTGTATATGCACTTGTCGGTGAAATAAAGTAAGAAATTAATGTTATGAGAGATTTGTTATATCCCGCTGGAGAAAATTGTGACAATTATATTTTCAGAAAAGTACTGATTTTGACTGCTCTTTATCTCCCTGTTGGTCTCCACTTATAATTTACATGTAATTGGCACCGTCATCGCAGAAAATGGATAAACTGAGTGTTTTCGTATTTGGCTGTGAGCTTGTGTAGGTGTGTGTTTATAGTAAAAGATAGGACAAAACTGTTTGTGATCTGTGTGTGTGTGTGTGTGCATGCGTTCGTGTTTGTATTCCACCTGTCCAGCTGAGATTTGAGATTTTCTAAATCCAGATCAATACATCCTCTATTAGCCCTCCTTAATCCATCCCACCATTTCTCACACACACACGCACGCACACACGCACATACGCACACACACACTATTGCATTATAGTCTTCTAAATCATACACAAGCTATTTCAACACACAATCACCATTACAAGTACTGAGCCTGATTTATGCTGAGTGCCAGTGTGTGGGCGGAAAAGAGAGAGGGACAGCTGAAGGGAGGGTGGCTGGGGAGGGTCATTTCCCTCAAGTGCCATGTTTGTAAATGTAGCTCTTGTTTAATTGGACAACATGCATCCAATGCAGATTACACGGTGACATGTCGAGAAATTGAAGCAGATGACAGATGGAGTCATATACAGATGTTGTTGTGTTCAGTACATGCACTGTACGTGCACCACTTAACCACAGATGTACTGAACACACTGACAGTTTGACAACATGAATTCATATTAAACATTATTCTTAGCTGTGCCAAACCAATATATAATGCTGTCTAAATCATATGACAGCAGGCGATAGGGTGTTTTTAATGAGATTTTAATGAGATGCTTATCTGGAAATACGACTGAATTATGTTCAGGTCAGCTAGTCATTTTGTCATGATATCCATCCAGGAAAAATCCTAATAAAGCTCACCTGCACATGGATTTCTTTATAGCTGTTGCTTCAGTTAACTGGCTGTTACTGTTTGTTGGTCAGGTAATAATAGGGTTCATACCACAATCAGTTAATTCAACTTGAGTTAACAATTATTTCACTGTTGAATAATGAAATGATTTATAAACTATTTATTAAGCAATGTTTAATTGGTTTATAAAGCATGCCATTGTCTGTTAACACTGAAATAACCATTAACCATTTATTAATGATGGTTATCATAAAGTGTAACTGGAACAATTATTAAGTGAAAGTGTCACCATTGCTTCTGAATGGCTATATTAGGACCAGTGAGCAGTTTTCCAACTATTCAGAATGAGTGTGTTGCCATAGCATCAATACCTTTGTTCCATGTTGTGTTATGTCTGGTGCAACAAACCCTAACCAAGAGTGCAACTGGCTGCAGAAAAGCCTTGTCGATGCTTTCTTCACAGAATGGCTCATGGTAATCTATCATTCAAGACGAGTCGCTCAGCAAACACAGAGGCATAACATAAAACTGAATAAATTGCGGAAGAGAGCACAGAATATTAGAAAAGACAGCGAGAGAAACGGCATGGAAAAACAGAGAGATAACAGAGAGAAAGTCAAAGGTGGTGAATTCAAACAGAGGCCTAGATAAAGAAAGCACATTAAAATGATTTTAATGACACAGGCAGCGAGACAAATGAGACAAAGTCAAGGAAAGAGGGCGAGTCAATATCGAGAATGATGAGAGAGCAAGAAAAGATGGCAAGAGATAGAGTCACAGCACTGGGAAGGAAACATGAAAATATGTCCCATCATCTCATACATGTGGTCAATTAACTCCAACAACATCCACTCTGTGGTGTGTGCGTGCGTGCGTGTGACACACTTACATATGCATGTCCATTTGTGTGTCTGTGTTAAATGTCACATTAAAGATTGATGCACACTTTCTATTAGCTATTATGTTGTGGCCTGTGGAGCAGAACAGGCCAACCAGCCAATAAACTCATAGGACAGATATCACATGATAAGACCACACTCAGTTTGACTTTGTGTGTGCGTGCGTGCGTGTGTGCGTGCGTGCGTGTGTGTGTGTGTGTGTGTGTGTGTGTGTGTGTCTCTTTCTCTAAAATCTGTCAATGATACATTGTTCAAAGTGAAGATATATACATTTACGCTCTGGGGAGGCTTTTTTAAGTTGTCAGGTGTTACAGTATGGTTGAAGGTTAGGCTTGGAGAAGGTCATGGTATGAGTAGGGAGTGTTTGTGTGGGTGTGGATGTATTCACACATGCATGTAATGTGTGTTTGTATTACATAGAAAGCATAAAGCTCTATTCTGAGAAGAGCAAGTACTGCCAGGAGCCACCTCTCTCCCTCTGTCTCTGTCTCTCTGTGCAAATGCCCTGCATGTACTGACCTATTTACCACCACACACATGCTTTCTGTTGATGATTTACAGCCCCTGTCTTTGTGGCATAGTGTTATGCATCTACCCACTTGGCCTAACAGTCACATAGTCTATGATGGCAGATGAAATGTCTGATTTTAGACTGGATCTGAGCGTTTCTTTTGTGTTTTGGTTATTACATAAAAAACTTAATAGAATAGATCAAGTGGATTGTGATAGTAACCACTAATAGCAAGGCAGTCTGACTTGTACACTTTAGAACTTGAAGCGAGATACTGCCAGACCAAATTGCATCCTTCTCCCTATCTGCCATGGATATTGATTCTGCATCCTGCTTTGTATTGGATTATTTAGCATCATTGGACTGGGTAATAATGTAAATCTACTTCAGCCATATTGATTTTGATAGGTATAGTTTACCCTGGTACACATGGATACTGTTAATTGTCCTTTGCTGGCATTAGACATTTTTTGTTGTTTTTTTCTGATGTTTGAAGTTCTGTGTGTTGCTTTTCATGAAATGCTAAAAAAAACATATAAAATACATTCATGGTTAATTATACTTAAGCTAATCGTGTTTCACATTTAAGCAAAGACTTAAATTGTTTATTGTTATTGTTTATTATTTTCTGTTTATGTAATTACAGGGATACATACTGATAGCATGGTAACCAGTTATCCTTAGCCCATACAGGTCCAAGGCATTCGTGTTAGCGGTGTAAACAACAATACTCCCTGGTCCCCGGTCTATACCACTAGCTTCATGGCTAACTGAGCTAATTAGCCAACGCCATCTATAGTGAGTAGCAGATAGCAGGTGTTGTAAAGGGTTGGAAATAGATTTTGTGTTCTGGTCAGCGTGGATTTGAATTTCAGACATGCCTTGAGGTGAGTGCAAATTTTCCAGTCTGTCTTGTTCTCTGGGCTAAACAAATGAAAGCTGCTTCCTCTATCGATCCAGAGTCTTTTTATGTTGTGGCCAGGTTGTATCATGTTGCATCATGCAGCTGCAGCTTCTGTTAAAATCACAAGTGCCGCTTGTGAATATGTGTTGCAACATCACAGTGGGGGAGACGCCTAACCATGAAACAACACTGACAGCTATGAAGCCGGACGGTGGAGCAGACCTCCCTTTGGCTGATTCTGTCAAAAACATACATGCAGCTCAGGCATGTTTTACGTTTCAAAGGATGTAAATTCTGCCTTCAGATGAATTGGTGTAATTTAAGTGTTTTTTTTCTGGCAGCTCCTTCTATTTGAAGCAACTGTATTTTGTATGCCCTACTTATCCTTGTATGATGACTTTATTTCTGTAGTAACCACATGCTGATGTCAATTACTAATGTGAGGTGTGTTAACACAGCAACGGATCAATATGTGTGTGCTATAACTTGGCTCCCACTTGCCTGCTTACTTGTACACTTACCTGCACCACTCTCACTTTGTGTTGGCCTTTAAAAGGCTATGTGTCCGTTTAAGCCCCAAGCCACAGTCTTAAAGACACTAGTGTCTTAGTGTATGTGAGTTAGTGGTCAGTGTGGTTACCCTGGTTGCCCATTACATGTAGCAGCACTGCAGGTTCCTGGCAACAGGAGGAGGGATAGAGTGTGTTAACAGTAATGAGAGTGATGCTGAATATCGCAGGCTGTGGGAAGGGACGAGGAAAAAATGTCTCCTGATTCTTTTTTTTTTTTTTTTTTTTTTCCAAGAATCAATTCTTTGATTCCTGAATTAATTTGGTAAAACTAGCGCTTAGTCAGTTCGCTTGATGCTATCACATAATGTATATTACCATTATCTGGCTAATAGAAATGAGTTGCATCCACAGTATTATCTCTTCAAACTCGTTTTACCTTTTTACCATAAACAGCTTGTGTGTTCATACAATTCACATATCCAGTATATGTATTTACATGTTCTCTTTCTTTTACTCTAAAAGCATAAGAACAGCTAAATTAAACAATTTATTTTAGCCTTTGTTTACCACTTTAATATGCAGCATAGCAATGTTGCTGCTGAAGTAAGTTTTACACTGACTGATGTGTGATGAGCTTTGTTTTTGGAACTATGACTCATGATCTAAAGTATCCAGAGGCATATGATTCAATGTTTTTCCCATGGTCCAGTGACAAATGAGCTCATAAAAATAAAACGTAATATGGGTGTACAATACTTTAGAATCAAAATAGATCGTAAGTGTGGAATCTGGAATAAAGTATATTCTCCCACCCTGTCGTCAGGAGAACTCTTCAGTTTTGTATGCTGGAAACACACACACAAGCACACTCATCCTTGTCTTTATCAGCACACAGCCAACATTCTCTCTGCTTGTCTCTCTTTTGTGCCGAACACTGTTTCAGTGATAATCTATAATACTGTGCATCACCAGGGAAATCGAGAACTATACTCTGGGGTCTGGTGTTAATCCACTTAGTGCACCATGAAGAGTAATATCAGGATGAGGAAGAGGACTACTGTTATGATGGTCTACATTCTCCATGCCATCTAAAAACCTACATAAGCATGCAAAAGTCATTAGCCTGCCCAGGCATGATTCAATGTAATTTACATTGGTGTGTGCATAACAGCCTTAGGGGACGGCAGTTCTCTATGTGACACAATGTTAGCATTCGTGTTAATGTAAGCACATGTCAAAAGTACTTTTCTGGATTGGTACTGCAGGGTGGAAATGGTGAACAGGAGGAGAAGAATGCTTCTATTTAGAGAGGTTTCAACCTGCTGTGGTGGTAAATGTCCTGAAAATCACAATAAAAATAGCACATTTGACTGACCTTTCTTACTCAATAGTCAGATACCTAAGTGCAGCACAGTTTTATCATCATTTCTTTACAGCTGAGGGAGTCTGACAAGAAAGAGAAGAAGGAGAGGAGAGGACAGAGCACTAAAGATGCATTTTATATTGCATAGTAGGACTGCAAATAGCAACGTTATCATTTATCACTTATTCTGAAGTTGATCTTGGTGACACTCAGTTTATTGTTTATTCTGTAAATTAATGAAAAATGTTAATTATGATTTCCCAAATCCCAACAATATGCATTCAAATGCCTTTGTGTATCTGACTCATAATCCACAACGCATTGCGGGAATCAGTGAATGTAATGCTTAATCAGTTACTAAAAAGTTGATGTTTAATATACTGTCAAGTGATTGTCAACATGATGCCTCACCTCTAATGGCTTGTGTATGTCTGACTCAGCTAGCCACTCTGCTCTTCATTCCCAGCCTGGCTCATCTCTGTTTCTCTTTCTGTTGTGTATAGACCAAAACCACAACGATCTGTAAACCAAGGACCTTGGTCCAAAAAATGTTGACAATTTAGAAATGGGTTGGATCCACGTGACAGCTTTCAAGTAGTTTCCGAGGAGCCTTCTAACCACACTCATACATAAAAGCTAAATTGGCTTTAAATGGTAAAACATTTATTTTACTTGGCAGACAATAAAAGTGTGCATCTGGTACGCAGCTCTCAGTTGATTTAACCTTCGTTCAGTTATCTCCATCTCTACATAATCTCTGTAAGACACTGTGATTCAGTGTTATGCAAACAGACAGTCATACAGTGTCATATAGAGCACAACAGTGAGGATCAGTAACAGAAAATCCAAGAGAGAAGAAGCCACAAGGCCATATGATATTAGGCTCAGTTTAAGAAAAACAATTTCTGTCTAGCGTGTCAAGGAGATGAATTACAATACCCACAATCCTACAGTGTAACAGTAAAGTTTGTTTATGTTATGTTTACAACAGAGCAACCATGATTTCATTTTCTGACTCACTGCATTGTTTTAGAGGAAAATTGTGAAACTGATTACAAGGTTATGTATTGGTTTTTGAGAGGTGGAAGTCATTGGAATGGAATTATTTGCAGTAATTTAAGGGATGAATGAATCAAATCAGATCAAGTAAATGTTATTTATATAGCCCACAATCACATTGCCTCAATGGGCTTCACAATCTGTACAGTGAACGACATCCTCTGTCCTTATACCCTCGATTTGAGTGAGGAAAACTTGTTCCCCATGTTGAGGAAAAAAATACCTTCTCCCACTGAGGAGGGATCCTTCTCCCAGGACGGACAGACATTAAGTATTTGTCGCATGAACGGCAAACAGCAACAAATTCACTATTTAGAAGTTGCATTGACAGAATACCTGATATGTATTATGTAAAGATGATGTGTTATGTAAAGAGTGTGGATCCAGGAGGCGACTGAGCAGGCCGAGGCATCGCCAAGTGGTGCCTGAGCCACACAACCTCCTCTCCACTGTGGTGACCTTTAAGAGGGCAGGCTACACAAGATAATTAGCAGTAAAACAGAGAAGATCAGAGTGAAGAGGCATCAGATTTTACAGAAATACAGATAAAAGGAGATAGTAAAACAGAGGACAGCAGTGATCCAGCAGAGCCCAGGGTTTGATGATCCATATGCATCAGTATGTGAGGCAGCAGGAGCCAGGAGAGGCAGAGGGTCCCAGGGGCCCATCACAAAGGAGCCTGAATGAAAAGAGAGCAGGGGGAGGAGGAAGCTTGCACCTTGTGGGGACAGAAAAACAAAAACAAAAGTTAGAGAAATAAATGGATTGTTTCTCGTCAGCATGTGAATTCAGAGCAGAGAGTGGTCCTTCTCTCTTTAATTTAATGATGTACATAGAGTTTGTAGCTTTGCTGTTTTCTTATTTCTCTGTGTTTTATTCACCTCGTAGTTGGTTGGCATCATTTCAACTCTTTAGATAAGGATTTCTGAAACACTGGTTTAATAAATGAATGGGGAAGTCTCTCTGGGGACTGATGGTCACTGCTGAACATTATTCAGGGAAATGATGCAAGATGACAACTGCAGGCGGACAGGAGCTATGAGAAGAGGGGAGAATCAGGTTTTCAGGCTGGGGTTACATCAAGTTTATGTGTCTGTTAACCAAGATCTCTGTGTAAAACCTGAAGAGCATTGCTTTATGGCTGAGCTCCATGTAGATTGTATTAAACGTGACAAAGTGGAACCACACTGCTTGAACAACTGGCACCACTGGAGTAAAGTAACGAGTGTGTAACTATAGAATGAGGCTTATATGTCCAACAACATCTATTTTGTGAAATTCACAGATGTATGATTGTCAGGACTGTTGAGCTAGAATGCACTTTGTTTAAGCAGCTGTTCTTATGTTTCAAGCCATATACTGTAGAATAGTATACTGGCCCTTGTGCTCATTCTTTTGTTTTTTACAATGTTTGTTCGCTCTTGAAGTCTTAGCAGAGACCATTTATTATGAAAAACTGAGAAATGACCGAATCACAACCATTTTCGTCACAGCGATAACATTATTAACTCAGAATTTAAGGTCCGGCAGATCACTTTGTCTCCCTGCTGTCTGAAAATAGCCCTCTCACATTGTGTTTGTCTCTCACATCCTCTCCAAACAGTCATATTCCCAACCCTTTTCTGTGTGATCAATAGCTCTCATCTCTGAAGCTGTGTGAGTATGCAGTGTGAGTTTATGTGCCTGTTTGTTTGTGTTTCTGTGTGTGTGTGTGTGTGTGTGTGTGTGTGTGTGTGTGTGTGTGTGTGTGTGCGCGCGCCACCCACTTCTTGTTACCATCAGCCCAATACCTCCCCGTTCGCTTGTCTTTATTTTTTTCTCTCATTCTCTTGGAAGTAGCTCAACATCCATTTAGAAGCTCTGAAACTACACTCTCACGATCTATAAATCAAAACTTTACACTATTACGCTAAAAGGCTGTATGGTGTCTGTATATGTTCTGCTCGTCTCTCCTGCTCATCTGTCGTTCCATATTATTTTCTGTCAGCCCGTCTGTTGGCTCAGAATACCAATAATGTCTCAATAGACGTGTGGCAAAAGTCATCAGCATTGCTGAGCCCTCACTCTCCGCTCGGTTTTTAGAAGACAAGCTGTCTCTCAGAAGAGAATAAGTGAGACATGGTACCCTCCAAGGTGGGCATTACATGGTAAGGCAGAGGCAAAGAACACAGCATTAAATGTAGATGGACACCTGCCAGCCAATGAGAATCAAAGGCTCTCAGGGCCGTGGTGTAAAGTGAATATGTCATCAGTTTCCCTCACTGTCTCCCCCTTTCTTTACTTGATGGTAGGGTGATTGTTGTGTGCTGGCAGAGTGATCATCCCTCAGCATGGGCTCTGAGATTGCTCCAAACCATAATATTCAGAATTATTTGATTTTATACTCATCCATTAAAAAACAAAGGTTTTTCAGGGATGTTCCATTACAGAACTGGGCAGCGTCATATCACCCACCACTTTCTTACTCGTTACCCAGTGGTTATTCAGCATGGTACTTTTAATGTTTAACTTGTAGCCTAGGGCAGATTTCTTATCTGTTATGGCAGTATTGATCTATCAGTACTGACAGCTAACCTTGACCTCTGACCTCTAAAAACATTAGTGGGTAGATTAAAAAAACCTACCATACTGCAGTCAGTAAAGCAGCATGTTTAGCATCATTATTGATGACAGTAATCCAGTGAGCAGGTGGATGCACAGAGCTGCTAATGGATTTATGGCAGACTTCAAAGAAAGAGACACACAATTATGTATCTACAATAATTAGTGATTAAAAATTCCATTTGATATTTTGTTGATATTTTGTGGAAATAACAATCGTCATCCTTACAATATTGTCACAATCTCAACATCAAGGTATTTGGTCAAAAATGTTGTGATATTTGAGTTTGTTGATCAGTCCTAGCATTTATGAAGTGTATTTGAAGAGATTTCACGATATCACATGTTGTGTGTCACGATAAAGCTCAATGTGTTATTTTAAGGCCATAATACTATTAGATAGCTAACTATCAAATTAAGGAATTTTTAGATCAAAAGGTTGGTTGAATTACTCTCTCTGGCTGACTGTCTTATGTTTGCACCTGATTTGTATTAAAACAGATGGCTACAGATGTGATATTGTGCAAAACGACTGTGCCTTAAGCGGCATGAACTAGGTTGAAGAACTTGAAATAAAAAAATCATTGTCCTTGTATAACAGTGGGGACTTTGTCCTAGTCCCTATATTAAGAAAAGAAAAATGTAACAGCTCAGGTCAGACTTTTATTTAGTTTGAAAATAATCGTGTTGAGCTGCTTTGCTTACAAATGTGGTCTTATTTTCAAAAAGGGTGTGTCAGCTTTTAAGAGGCAATATGTAAGAAGAAAAATGTACATAATATTGACAGAGATATCATCTGAAATAAGCATGCTAACCTGCTAGCCCAAGCCCGTCCTGGGAGCCGAGCTCCTGGTACAAATTGCCAGCCAATGGCAGCTAATGTTAGCTCATGGTTACTCACTCTGTTGATAGGCTGCCCTTTAATTGTTTTGACTGTGAATCTGACAAGTGACCATTACTTACACACTTGCACCTTTCATGAACAGATAGATTCTCAAATCCAGTTCAGAGCTGGATGCCAATGTTAGCCTTAACTCCGGGACCGCTACCACATAGTGGGGAACAGTCAATGAGATAACATGTTACTGTACACACTAGTTAGTTATTTGTAAGCCCATTTACCTTATATCACTGTAAGTGTATTTTACGTTAGTGCTGATCAGTTCCTGCCATTCACTATTCTTGTGTTTTTGGTTTTGGAAAGGTCAAAAAGGAGACAATTGTCCAGAATATTTTAATGAGCATTGAGCATTGAGGACACCCATTGAGCTTTGGAATCCAAAGCGTGACCCTTAGTAGATTGCTGCTCATTTACAGTCCTTGTCTTTGCCCTGTGTGTCTATGTGCAGCTACCTAGACAGCCTAGATCGGATTGGTGCGGCAGACTACCAGCCCACAGAGCAGGACATCCTGAGGACCCGAGTCAAGACCACAGGAATCGTCGAGACACACTTTACCTTCAAAAACCTCCACTTCAGGTCGGTATTAACTCATGACAATGACATTTGTAATTTCTGATCAGTCTGTAACTGTCTTTTACTCATGGTTCTGCCTGCTCCTCTATCCATGCATACAGCAGGAAATCCAGTCCATAATTAATAAGATTAAATGCCTTAAACAAGTGTCTATATTTATGATTGTCTGCCTTTTTAATGAGACCTGATTCAATTAGAGCGAGGAGCTGTGGGAATGATGACAGACCGTTGGGGCATGTTGGGTTGGTAGGAGGAAAGGAAAGAGAAAAAGAAAAACGAGGGGAGGAGTTTTTCTCTGAACTAATTTAATTCCCCCCATTTCTGGCCCTCCTGGGTGCGTGTGCATACGCATACACGCTCACACATAAAGGTATTGACAGGCACTCAGGGCAGAAAGGTTAATAAACTGTAGGCACAAGTTATTTTTCTGGATGGATGCACCATTACACTTCAACTTTGTTTCACTTTTTGTCTCAATCTCTCCCAGATCCACACAGCACACTGACTGTGTGTTCAGACACAGACACATTTTATACACAATTATGTGTTATATGAGCACAGAAATGTTCATTCTGCTGAATGATGCTCAATATACCGTGTCTCTTACAGTTGAGTAGGTGGTGTGCTGTGTGTGTTTTGTTGAGCAGCTCTAAATATTGTCAGCTCGATTGCTATTACTGGCAGTCAGGCAGTGTGTGGGAGTCTACAGTGTGCCTGCACTAGGTGTAAACCATCAACCCTCCTGCCATTATACCCATCACATGTAGGACTGGGTTCATGTCACTTAGAATTCACTCCCCTCTGGCAGTGTATCTTTAAGTGCATTGTAGAATTCACAAAAATACAACATATACAGGAGAAAGTGGAAATTCCAGTTTCATGATGAACACTCTAATGAGGATAGCATTGCACACATTTTTTGCCAGAGAAGACATTATTTGAAAGAGGAGTGAAAGAAGCCATTTTGGACAAACTGGAACAACCACCACTAAACAGAGAAGGTCTACCACATGAATTATCAGCCACTTACAAGGTAGTCTTGGGATATGTCTCCAGGCAGTGTCGAACTTAGAGGCATGTAAGCCCCCGGTTCAGTTCCAGTTGTCATCTACCCATTCTTCAGCTGTCTCTATAATAAAGGTAAAAAGGCTTTCCACAGCCTTACAATGTAAAGTAATTCTGAGGAAAGCTTAGGGTTGAAATGGGTCTGTTTCTTCCACCTTCTTCTCTGGTGTGCATTATTAAGAAGTTAAAACGACTCACATGAGATTTTTCCAACGACATTAACAACATGGAGGTTCTCATGGTCAGTGGTTCTAACAGTCACTCCTAATAGACTCCTTACCAGTCAGTTAGAACTGTAGATGAGGTGAAACGTGAAAGTATAGTTGCATTCTTTTATACTTAGATATACCGTGACCTCTATGACTGAGAACCTTCCAAGACAACTACATGGAGAAGCTTAATCTAGTCTCAGATGCACAGTTAATTACCTATTTTTTCTTGAGAAACAGGTGCACTTGTTAAGTCGCTTGACTATTTCAGCTCTGCCGTATTCCTCAGAAAGTCACAGGTTGTGGCTGTTCCACCATTCTGTGTGGAATATAAACACAATGATTGAACAACAACAATTTCTGGAGCCCAGTACCCTCTATCTAAACAGCAGGTACCCTGAGAAATGTTACACTGTCAGATCAAGCCAGCTTAATTACAGAAGCCTAGAGGGACAGGTAACTCATTCTCATTATCCCAAATAGGCCCCTGTGTGCCTAAAAGTCATGCTGGCAAACAGTTTGTTCTGATCGGTTGGTTAGTGGGTAACAGTCGCAGTCAAACAACATAACTGACACTGTCAGAATCTTTCTGTCTTCACCAGATCACCAGAAATCCTAATTCAAATGTGTGGACGTGTCTCACAGTGCAATCACAGACCAATGTTTTGATTGGTTACAGAGGACTTCACCACGTTTCTCTCACCATTTTCAACTTTAGTTTGAGAGCCGAAAACAGCAAAGTAAAAACCATGTTGAGATGGCTAGAAAACAACCAGTGGTAACACTCTTATATTGAAGACATTTGTCATGTCCACTGATATAACACCAAATCCAAGGACAAATTTACAGTAAGACGAAAAGTGCCAGAGTTTATGAGATCGTCTGTCCGTCGTATGTACTTTAGACAGTCTGACTGAGTGAGGAAAGGGAACTTATGGAGCACACACTGGGGTATGGAAAAAAGAAGTTGGATAATAAAAGCTAAAATTGAGAATATCAGATCATCGCGGGAAACTTTATGAACCACTTCATGAACTGGGAAGAGGGCCAGAATTGTCTAGTCTGAATGTAATGGGCCACAGCTGGAGGGATGAGCCAACAGACAAACAGAGACAGGCATGTGTATGAATGGACCTACCAACTGAGCATGCTGTCACTGTGGTATACACAACTATACTGTATCCAGCATATAGTTTGCATGTCTGAGGTTAATTGTTTCATTTGTCTAAATTTGACTGACCAGGAATTAACATGATAGAGGAATGACTTATGCAAAAAAAACGTTTTTGTGTCCGTGTTTACTGATGTCTATCTGTCTGTCTATCAGGCTGTTTGATGTGGGAGGTCAGAGGTCGGAGAGGAAGAAATGGATCCACTGTTTCGAGGACGTCACAGCCATCATTTTCTGTGTGGCGCTCAGCGGATACGACCAGGTGCTGCATGAGGACGAGACCACGGTAAGGACAGATGCTCACTCTCCCTCTCTCACTGACAATTTTTCTGGCACTTTTGTGGCCTTATGACCCATTTTAAAATATCTGAACACACATGACAACATGGGATATTGTCCCCTGCTGCTTTCTGACACAGGCTATATAACAGCTAGTGTAAAGATAGAGTGTAAGCTTGTTCTATACGTAGAAGCAACGTGTAAGCTGACATTAAACACATGGTCTGTGTAAATGCTCCAGACAGGAAGGGATACATGTCTGCTCTGCTCTTTGATGAGCTGCTAAATGAATTAAAGCATGAAAGTCTTGAACTGTTTATATTCTATATATACACATTTAAGAATGATTTAGGAATGTCAGGTGCAGACAGACTGATCTGCTGTTTTCATTTCTCTCTTATCTAAATATCTAGTGTTATGTAGTAACACTGATGCGTCAGCAGTGGTTTGCCATCATACTTTGCCTACAATCAGAATATGTGTTTCCACGATCCTCTCTTCTCGCTCAGCTCTGATATCATAGTGGAACATGTAAATAAACGAGCAGAATACGACTGTTGGCAAGAGATGGAGCATTGTTGGTACAAGTCCAACAGGTACTTTGAATGTGACCCCTCCACTGTTAGATGGTTTCAGTGTAAACACAGGGACACTGTTGTTCAAGACTAATTTTTTTCCATGCAAATCTTTCGACGCAAATGACTGTTTTAAACAACAGGACATACATCTGTGGGAACTTACGTGTATGAGGTTTCTGTTAAGGCAAATTAGGTAGATCCTAAGATTAACCGATTCCAAGTTATCACTCAGTAGACACTGAATTAAAATAAGTTTGAGAGAATTTTACATATTCAGTGAGCATAGACCATTATGGGTAAATAAAAACCTCACACAGTGCTATTTATTTATAGTTTCTTCTTCAAAAACAGTGCTTTAGCACTTTGTTTTAATTTCTAACAACTGTCAGTGTGTGTGTATCTTAAGAAAACTGCAACCTGAAAAGAAAAATTGTACACCTGTTTGATATTTTGGGGAAAATAAGGCTCCTGAAATAGTAAGACACATCTCCAATGTAGTAGTGTGCCCTCAACAAAAGGCCACAACGTGCCATGTGGTAGTAAAGACGATGCCGTGTAACCTAAAACAAATAAGCTGATTTGAATGCACAGCGCTCACTGCTATTTATAAGCCCGGAGTATATCCTCTGAGAATTTCAAGCTGGGAAATTGTGTTCAGTAGCTGCTCTATTTATGCAGATGTCGTCAAGCCTCCCTCTGAGCTGGGAGCACCAGGAGAACGTCACATGAGGAGAGGAAATATCCATCATAAAGGCGCTAACAAACAGCTTTTAGTGCTGCATATCTCAGGCCAGTTACTCAGCGCATGGTGTCTTTTGTCCCCGCACGTATCCATTCAGCTGTAGGCAATGTAAGATCAAGGCGATGTTTTGAGCACAGCTGCTACATACATCATTGACAGTAAGGTATTTCCCAGGGAGAAATCCATTGTTAAAGATACAATTTTTTTTCTGACTGCAACTCGATCAATCAGACACTGTCTGTGCAGCGAGGAAATAAAGGGGGCCAGTTCGCTGTGATACTTTGTCCACTATCACCTTTCCACCACCACAACCTGCTATTAAATCAGAAGTTCAAATAGACCAACACGAGGAAATATGTGGCGATGTGGGTGTAACAAAAACGAAAAAGCAACATCCAAGATTCATATCTGTGTAGACGGCATGAATGGCAGGTCTGTTATTATTTTTCTTCATCTGTGAGACAGCGTTCTGATCAACATTGTGTCATCGGGTGTTATTATTAAAGAGCAAACATTAGTGTGGGAGTTGTATTTACAAGGCAAATAACCAAATGTTATTTGGCGAGCACCCACGTCCTCAGTTATCAGACACACTAGCAGGCATGTGATTCAGAAATTACTCGTACTGTGCACAGTTAAAAAATATTCCACAATCTGACAGGAAAGATCACACCCCCTCTACATTAATTGGAGTGATTAAGAAATAGATATGTATCACTTTAGAGCAGATCATTAAAGTCACTCACACAACATGAATGTAATTAGATTGACATCTTTTCCCTGTGCGACTGATCCTGTCTAAAATCCTCAGTACACCAGCATACATGACTGTATCACTGTTTTTGTTATTACTCCCCTGGAGCATATTGGAATAAACTGATGTGACCAGGACCTGGAAAAGTGACAGACAATGGACGGATGGATTAACTAATGGCAAATGAACAGTTCATTCCATTGAAGTTTTTGATCAGACTGACACTTGCCTATCATGTAATGATAAGAGTAACCCTATCTCTTGCTATACGTGTACAGTATGAGGCGGTGTAGTTGTGCCAGGTCAATGAGATGACAGAATAGATTGTCTGTTATGTACAGAAATTTGTTTTTGTCCCTCTGAGAGGAAACAATGAGGTAACAGACCACCTCACTAGCCCAGTGAAATGCATCTATATAAATATCTGTGTATACACGCACACACATGCAATACAACACACTACTTTTGCTTTGAAATTCCCTTCTTTCTATTGATGAACTGCTTGCGTTGTGTTTTTCTCTGCCTCTCCTTGTCCTGTTTCTGTGACAGCACACACACACAAGCACACAGACTATGCTCTGAAATGACAAATGCTCTGGGTGAACCGAAGTCCTGTCCTGCCTCTAAACACCGTCTTAGTGTATGTGTATCTGGGGCAGAAGGGGTGTCGTTTAAAAGGAAGTGGGACGTAGTTGGGTGGGCGGGTCCCTTGCATTTTCTGTTCCTGCTCTAAGCTCCACCCTGCAGCACCTCTGGCTCCTTCCGCTCCTCCTGTCACTCTCGCCATCGACTCTCTCTAACCAATCAGCAGTCAGATCTTCTGCAGATGCTCCAACCACAGACAGGTATGAAACCTCTCAATAGGTTGATACACTCACCATGAGTTGAAAGCAGTACCTTGATCTGTTTGTGAACCAAAGAATTGAGTGTGTATGTCTTTGCCCAGCTTTTTTCAGATTATCAAATGTCTTTATTGCATGCTGTCTATCTATGTCTATGTTTGACTGTCTGATCTCATTTTATATCTAACCTCCTCTCTACTGCCATTCATTCTTTTCCATAATTGGCAGTAATATATCTGCATTCTACTCTCCTGTAATCTGATTGAGCTAGAAACTCACCATTTCTCCTCTCCCCCTTCCTAAACTAGGCATTAAAGGATCATAACCAGAGAGAAACTGCTTTCAACTCATTCTTTGAAAAGAATCAGAGCCTGTTTTCATCACTAGGCACTTTCAGATGCAGTATGAACTGATGAGTTTTTTTGCATGAGCTTTAAAAGTGGTGCCAACAGTCAGTTCATTAGCAAACAGAGCAGTGGCTTATGTTGAGTCTAAGCCAGCATGGACTGATTCATGAAGAACTTTTGCAAACCAAGCATTCTACCAGTGCTAACGACTGACAAAATTTGCATGATCAACTAACACAAAAAAGTGCCTATTGATGAAAAATATAAAATACTAAAATTAATCTAACCTTTAAAGTATTGATCATTTTAAGGTAATCATAAAGTTTTCATGCATTGTTACCAGTTTAGATGCTAATTTAACAATTCTTACATATCCATCATATTTATATATATGTATTTATTCTCAATATACCCTGTGGAGTTTTATTGCACAGTATTTTTTATTCAAGTGTGTACTTCAGAAAACATTTCAACGCTTTTCATTTGAATGCGCGATGTGTGCATAAGCTTGTTTCATCTTCTTCACCTCTATCATTGGTACACTGCTACCTTTTCTAATTTATTACCATCACAAGCTGTTCAGAAATGTCAGTTATGTAAATCCCTGCTCAGCTGTTGCTGTGCAGCACCCCTAGTGGTGAAAAACTCCACAGGGTAGCTTTAATCATTTATTCATGGCTACATACTACAGTTAAAGTGGGCAGTGACTCACTGCTTAAAAGCTAAAAGTGCATGGCTTTGTTTAACTCTGCTGCAACAACCAGCTCACTAATAACTTCTATTACTGATGTGTTGATGCACACATGCACACACAAATACACACTGACCATGCAGAAGGACATGCTGTGTTCATGTGCAAGAGGAACGCCTCAGTACTTCCACCTCCTCGATGTGTATTTACTCAATTCCTCTTTGTCTATGCAGTGTGTTTGTGTGTTCTTGTTCATGGCTACTTTTGTGCATGTGTCTTATGAACACGTGTATTAATTCTGTAAGCCCGTCTGGTTGATTTTTTTTCTTCCCTTTTTTCTTTTGGAGGGGGGCCATTTATCTGCTCATGTTTACTGTGATCAACAAGGGCAAACACGCTTCAACAAATGCAAATACGAAAAAAATGAGAACATTAAGAAAACCTGCTCATCAATTTGCACCACGTGCACAGCATTTAGAAAATGCGCTGCAAATACACACAACACAAACCGATACATGAACATGCTTCCCAAAACGCTTCCATGAAGAAAAGCATGTATATATGGAAACAATGCAAAGTCAGAATCAACAAATGCATCATAATCATCGTTTCTCATTTAGTCACTACAACAGAAGTGCTTCAGGCCTCGAAGGCGAGCACTGACTACATGAACCAGGGCTTCATTTGTTGTGTGGCTCGTGGTGATATTTGGTATTTCAGTGCATTTAAGGACTGTACACTTGATATGTTGCCACATTAAACTGCTGTGAAATGTTCTAATACTTGATGCCACTCCAAAGAGAATCTTTCAATCCTGCTGCGTGTTTAGCTCCACTGTTAGCATTTAGTTCCCTTACACAAACACGCTCAATTCTGCCGCTGTCCAGCTGCTAAAAGCTAACTAGCATGCGGTGCCCTCTTGGTTTAACTAGAATAACATCTGTGCAAGTTCCTGCCAGCAAGATGTGTGTATGTTAGGGGATAACGGGATTCTTCTCAGGTCTTCCACTGAGTAGCTTACCTCTGATTGTAACTAGTGCTGACACAGCACTGTGGAGAGGGATAACTGTGGTAAGAGCATAAGAAGATGAGCTCCATTGTGGTCAGAATGATCTATAATAGTCAGTTCAGTTTGTCACAATCTGTTTGTCCTAAGCACATTTTCTGTTCGGCTCCCCTGATTGGACTTCATAGAGACCTCCGATCAAACTATTTAAAATTAATATCGGCCAATCAATCAGAGTTCTTCTAGTCTCTCTGACTACCGTATGTCAGCATCAGCCACACAACATGGGATCTGCTAACAGAGTTAAGTCCTGGTTCTTGCAGTCTGTGGAAAACTTCTGTCGAGGCGTCTGAATATGATGTGTTTTTTCGTTTCACTTGACTTTGCATCATTGCTGTATTTGCAAGGTTTTTTAAACTTTTCTAAAGGCTTGTGTTGGGATATTACACTGTGCACCCCCAAGTGTTGACAAATTGATGAAGGTGTTTGGTTTTTTAACTTTTGTCTGTTCGCATGTATCGTCTGAATTTGCAGCGCATTTATCATTTTCAGCAACCGTTCATTTGCTTGAAACTTTGAGTATTGTTTTAAAGCCTGTTAAAACTTTGCTGATTTCTCTTCTACAGAACCGCATGCACGAGTCTCTGAAGCTGTTTGACTCCATCTGTAACAACAAGTGGTTTAATGACACCTCCATCATCCTCTTCCTCAACAAGAAGGACATTTTTGAAAACAAGATCACTAAGTCACCACTGGCCATCTGCTTTCCAGAGTACACAGGTGCAAATCCATACACGTGATATTTACAGTCCAAGACATGTTCATACTGTATAAAATACTGTATAATGGTATGGACACCGGGAAGCACTGTGGCTGCTGATTATAATCATTTAAGGAGTACAAAGGGAAAAAAAAAATCCTAATTTTAAGGCTATGTTGAATTAACAGATACAAACCAGCTGGCTTAACCTTAGGCTAAGATGTAAGATAAAAAAAAAAAAATGAATACCTAAGAATTCATCTGTCTGTTAAAACTACTACTTCTCTTGATCAAGTGTCCAAAAAGTTGTCAGACAAAAGACGAACAAGAAAAACAGGCAGAATGGGAAATACAATGTTGAAGGCAAAAGAAAAAGAGTAGAGCGGCTCAGATTGTGGAACAAAACAAAGATGAGAGTCAAAGAAGTAAAAGAGTGTGCTAGATACAAGAGAATATGAGAGATACTGTAAGACAACACAGGGGGAAGCAACTGAATATGAGCGAGACGGAGAGAGCAGTGTGTGAACAGACAAAGCGCGAGTGTGGGAAAGCAAGATGGAGAGAGACCAAAACTGTGCGACTGTGAGAAAGAGAGAATTAGGATTCCAAACCTGTTTCCTCTCCTCTTCTTCTCCTCTCTTCATCCTTTTACATGGCCAGACCTCAGGCCTATTCTGATGACACCGCCGCTGAATGAGACAGACGAATCACAGTGCTGCTGATGGCTGAGAGCCACAGAGAGACGTTAGTGACACTGAGCAAAAAATTACTCCAGTCACTGAGATCTGACTCACCCCAAACTCATTATAACAAATTAAAGCTCTCGATTAAATCCAGTGCACGCAAAATGCTTATGTTACAAGCAGAACTAACACTCTCTGTTGATAATGGACTAAAATGAATCAATGTACAATGTGAACAATGCTTCCATCCTTTTGGCTCTAGGACCTCAAATCTGTCACGCTCTTGTATAAAGACTATGATACACTGGCAATAGAGACAAAACTGGCAGATCTTTTCCAACAAAAGCCAGGCATAACATTTTCCATTAGATTCCATTTGTAAGCCCCAAATTACCTTTTTATTTCAGCTGAAAAAGGCGTCAGAGTATCATATTTCTTCCAGCTCGGCCAGCAGTAAGCTCAGCCCTCTGTACACCTCAGCAAAATGTGTGCTGAGCTAGAAAGTCAAAGGTCATGTTTTTTAGAAAAATATCAGAAAATTGTGCTGATATGGAAAATATTGGATAGCACACTGATATAAAGGCTGAGATAACGACAGCTTTTACATCTTCATCTCACTCCAACTGTAAGTCATTTCTGTGTGTGTGTGTGTGTTTCTCTCTCATCAGGTCCAGACACTTACTTGGAGGGAATAGCCTACATTAAGTGTCAGTACGAGTGCAAGAACAAGTCGCCCAACAAAGAAGTCTACTCCCATGTGACCTGCGCCACCGACACCAACAACATCCAGTTTGTGTTTGATGCAGTCACTGATGTCATCATAGCTAATAACTTGCGGGGGTGTGGCCTGTATTGATGACTCTGGTCGATGTTAGCCAACAGATGAAGGATGCTTGACTTGTGTTTACCTTTGCTTGCTACCACATGGGTTATGTGGCCCATGTTGGTGATGTCATCACTCACATGTGAGGCATGTTCTGTGTTCATGCTGTCTCCATTATGCTTTGCTGTAAGACTGGCCATTGGTCCAACGTGACTCTTAGTTAATGTATTGGTTGGTTGAGTGGCTGCTTGGTTGATGGACTCATTTGCTGGTTGAGACTTCTTTTAATATATTTGTCTCTTTGTTACCTCGCCCTGTACTTTGTAGGACCCCAACACTTGTTCTTACATACAGTAGTACTATGTTACTAGAGTGATTGCATATTCAATCAAGTGCCTCCATCTTAGGGGATCATCAGCAGTCCCCAAAGCTGGTGTAACAGCAATTAACTCTCGATGATGGAGTATTTCTAATCAATGTAATTTAATTTTGTGTTGTCATTGATCGATTTAGAACTGAAAATCCCAGTCACTCTCAGTTTACGTCACACCGATGTTCTCCAGACTCTCCATCATGTGTGCAAAATATTAAACGGTTGACATGATCAGCCAACTAAGAAGAAGCAATGAAACAGTATTTATGGATTTTGGCTTAATTACCGGTATTTTTGATATGTTGTATACATTGTTCTGTTTTAATTTCTGATGACACTCACTCGAATGGATGCGATGCGCTTCATAGTGTCTGACTACATTGTTGCACTAAACCACGCTCTGTTAATTATGGAGCTTCAGTTACCCGTAATGTGTCAATGAATAAGACATTATGAGCTGAATCATCATATAAATAAATACAGAAAAAAAAACAATGATAGTAAAATAGCTCATCATCATTATGAAGTGTGCGTTATACAGTAATTAATATCTATTATATATTAATATATATAATATATATTAATAGCTGCTGAGCCTAATAAGAGGCTTAGATCTGTTTAATGTGAGAGAGGTCAGCAGAATGATAGCAGTAACACTGACTTTACAAACTCACTGACATTTGCTTTAATTGCTTTAAAGAATAGACATGAACCGTGATGGAATGTCAAAATAAGAATATATAAGAAGTTTCAATTATGTATAAGATCATTTCAGATGTTATTAGTTTGTATATTTTTCTGTACTTTTTTATGATGATGATGGATGATTTAGTGACAGTAATATGTCTCATTATGAAAATGTCTTATTCATCACATTTAACGTTGCCCATTTTGTAGTTCCATATCAGACAGTTACTTAAGACAGTGATTCAACAAGTTCTGTAGGACAGATTAATAAACCAGAGTCTGTTCATCTGGTCCTGTCCAGACTGTGAACAGCCTCACACCAGCTTCAGTAAAGCAAAGCCTCGCTCACTGAAACCCTGTGGGAGGAGAGAGATTATCAGAGTGGACTGTTGTTCACAATATTAAATGTAATGAGACCAAAGGTAATCCCACTTAACAAACATGACTGTTTTTCTGTAGACACATCTCTTTTCTTTTTTTTTTTACTACAGTGCGAATTTCACAGAACTTATGTTGACTAGCAATCATATTTATCTGAATCCCCCTATGTGTTTGATTTGAACCATTCTGATTTTTATTTTTTATTATTTTGAAAATTATTCAAATAATTATTTATTTTATATTTTTGGTGTCCATTCACTCGAGCATAGACGTGGTTGTTGGCAGTTTGGTCATTTTGCTGAACATTAGTGTGTTTTACAGTAATTATCATTTTGTTGAAAACAACCCAGCAGGACTTCATAAAGCAGAACTGAATGTGTTTCGACAGCATCATTATCACAAAGCCGTGGTGTTTTGGCCTTGAGATCATTTCATTTGGGAGTAAATTTGTTTTTGGTCCCTGTTGAGGAATGTAATCAAAATTGTGCTTTGATCAAATTTCGAGGAGGTATACGGTATGAATTCTTGTTTTTTCAAACGTGTTGCTTATATTTAAATGTATGATCTTTCAGTCGTTATCTTTGTTATTTATTCTGCTATCTTTCTTTGTCCCTGTGGATGTCACCCCGGTCATATTTTAGGATTGATTTTCTCATGTTGCGGAGTGCATGGGTCCACTCTCTAAAATCACTATAAAAATGAGCTATAAGAGGTAGTGTGCTGACTCAACCGCAGATTCCCAGAGTATGCATCAAAGGAAGCATTGATTTTATGGGGCCCTGGGGACGAATCCATTGTGTTGGGCTGCACAGTGTAATATCCCTATTGTCCACCACTCTGGCTTAATAAGCCAGAGGTGAGCCTTGAAAGATTGTGTGCTGGTGAGTACATACGTTCCTCTGGGACTAGAATGTCAACCATGTTTTAGCCCTGATGTTTTTGCTCTCTGCTGAGCGACTCGTCCCGGTGCTACTGCAGGATTGAGGTTTGATGTAGCGAGCGGCTTCATGAAATGAAAAGTGATGTGTGCGATCCGTGGGAAGGGCTCCAGTTTGGTCCTCGATGCGTAAACCGAAGAGATTTTTAGGATGCCAGCAAAATCGGTTTGTCCCTTCTCTCTTTATAAGCAACAGTTTACATCCCCACATAGAAACTGAGCTTTGTTTGTCTGTCTGACTGAGCATGTTTGCAAGTGTTACTGTTGTGAGTGCTCCCTGGCAAACAGAGGCAGAGAGCTTCTTTATTTATTTATGAGCAGGGCATTTATATATTCCACTCTTCCCTCGGCTCTCGAACAGCGGCGGCGTGTCTCCACACTCCGCTCAAGCTGACATTTTGGAGAGAAAAAATAAAGCAGGTGGGTGACGTCATCGGCTCCTCCTATCACATCTGTGCCAACTTTTCCCAATTAGAGACCAAGAGCTGCCTAGGGCTGCTGATCAGCCTGCTGTGTGTGTGTGTGTGTGTGTGTGTGTGTGTGTGTGTGTGTGTGTGTGTGTGTGTGTCTGTTTGTGTGCACAATTTTTTTCTGTGTCTGTATCTGTGTATCCCCTGTGTGTTCTGTTTCTTCTCATTATATAGAGTTACCTGCATGTTTGTCTGGTGATAGTACAGGAAAGGTCATTGTGTGTGTGTGTGTGTGTGTGTGTGTGTTTGTGTCTGCGTGTGTGCATGCTTATTAACATCGTGGCACGAGAGATAACATCAGCCCATGGGTGTTGTGGTACAGTCAGTAACTGTGGATTAATTACCCAGAAGGCATCTGTCTACCCTTTCTACACACACACACACACACACACACACACATACACACACCTAGGGCAAAAACACACCCATGGGACTTCAAAATGTCACAACACCTTGCTTGCTAATGCCATATAATACTGCTGTATCGAGCCGAAGAGCCTCACATGATTTTGGTTCTTTTGCCAAATGAAGCCAGCTGCTGAATACTTTTAGTTTATGATCGTGTCCTCTGGCATAATACACCCATGACATGATGTGAGAGTACAGTGATGTTACTGCATCAGCTCCGTGATTGTTGGTTTCAGGAAGTGCATCGCCGATGGTGACATAACTTGAAGTGTACATAAAACATCAGAAGCGTTCGTGCTGGAGTGATGTGAAAAGAAGTTCACATAAAAGATTTCTATTAATTCACTTCTTGATGTCAGTGTGCTTAGAAGGTATTCTGTTTTTTAGAATACCTATCAAAGTGCCTATGTGTCCAGTTTTATTTTATAATTTGCATAAAAGCCAAATATTTCAAGGAAATGTATTTGATGACGAGCCGTTCTAATTGTAACTTGTGGACTAGAGCAGAATCATGCCTTGGCACAATAATATTAAAGATTCTTCTGTTCACCTGCACGCCCTGTAAAATTGTCATAACAAGTTTAATTGTCTATATGAGGTATATTTTAGCATCCCCCTCACTCCCCCACTGGAGACATTTTTGTTTTTAATTAAACGAAGACAGCCCTCTCCTCTTTTGATATATTGGTGTCTTTATTTTTGTGCCTGAAAGCCTGAGGAGCAGCCAACAGTAGACATGGGCTGTGGAACATGGGCTGGTGAAATTTCCCTCCCTAATGAGTTAAAAAGCTCCAATTCGCACTCAGATGAAAGGAAATGCCTACATTTATGTTTACCCTCAGGGTGGTAATGGCAGCATACTGTTCGAGCTTTGTCTACCAACTTCCTTCATGCCCATGTTAACCTCGGGCAGCACACAGACCGGGATGTATCCAAGATCCAGTTGTGTGGCTTCATCAGGGCATACTTAATCAGCCAGAGTTTAAAAGTGGATTATCCCTCAATTTATTTATAAGAAGTAACAACACTTGAATGTATCACTACATTAGCAGGGGACTGAATTGAAAGGACCATAGCTGTGTTTTTTGCACATTTACATCATACGCAAATCACATACAGTCTGCTTACTGTGTAGGGTTTTTTCACCTTTTAAACAGATTTAAGGCACTGAAATTGCCTTGCAGACAGTATTGTTGTTTGAAAAACCAGCTCCTGGCGCAGATTGACTTTGTGTCTATTACATCATCACACTAAAGTATTGCAACTATAGCAACACAGACATGGTAATGGTGATCTCAAGCAAAGCTTTTTTAAGTTGAATGAAAAGAAGTAGAAGTGAGCAGTGACATGTTGATGAGGTTATAAAGCAGAGGAGCCCACTTTTTCCATTAGAGGGCCAAAACTAAAACTTATTGAGGTCAGTGGGCCAAAAGCGATCCCCTTCTGTATTGTGTCGTTATGATGCAGAAATGGTACTACGATCCAATGTTTACTCAAATGGCGACTTCCTGCACAGTGTCGCTCTGCTGCAACATGCAGATTATGAATAATTATTACAAATTAGGGATCCTACAACATTTTCCTTGGAATAATTGAAATTAAACATCTGGTTGGCAAACCTTGTGGCGGGCCCTGTTCCAGAGGCTTGGTGACATTTGGACTACTTGTAGGACTGGTTAGAAAACTACCCCTTTACAACCAGCCAACATGCAACATGTCAGTCAATAAGGAATCTGTAAAGGCGGTAAAAATAAGCTTTCCTTGCACACTACCTAGCTGTCTAACTTTGTTGCAAATTCAAAAGCCATATTTTTGTACTATCAACTATGTTGTAGCTGGTTTCTGGGTGGAGCAGTTAATATTCCAACAGAAGAGGTTCACCACGATACAGTAGCTTCCTCCATATCTGAGTTTCATTCCCTTAAAGGTCAGCACTATCCAGACAGCTTGTTATTGGTCAAAGGCTCCAGTTTGTGTGTTCACCAGACTTTAGACTAAAATACTCCCGTGAGCAAGTCCACTTATTGTGGTGACTCCATCCAAATGAATTGATATTTCTGGAAAACATGCCTTTACAAATCTAACACACACATTGCAAAAACAGTGTAGCGTATGGGATGTGTAGTAAAAGGACACAAAAGCTGCCCACTGTGTAAAATTGAAAGCTTTGACTTTTTCTTAAAGGTGATACCAACACAGTGGGGAAAAAAGTGTGTCTCGCATCACACGGGACCAGTTAGTTTCCCCTCTCGTGTATTATACTTACATTTCTCCTCATTAGTATGTGGAGACGGGCTTCAGGCCTCCTCTGAGTGGAACTACCAGCAGAACTCTGTGTGTGTGTGCCTGTGTGTGTGTGTGCCTGTGTGTGTGTGTGTGTGTGTGTGTGTGTGTGTGTGTGTGTGTGTGTGTGTGCACGCACGCTTTTCACAACCTGTCCTTACTCCTGATGACCTGCTAATAAACCCTAGACAACCAGAGCAAAATGACAGCAGCAGGCGAGGCAGAGAGGATAGTGGGTAACGAAGTTTATGTGCTGCTTCAGCCCCTGTAATAAATAATGGACTCCTTAAGGCTGCAGGATTTGTGGGTTACGTAGTCTGAGGCTATGGTAGAGAGTGTTTATGGCCAAAAGTGGGGATATTTTGTCTGTGTGTGTGTGTGTCTGGCTCTGGCTCTGAATAATACAATCAGTGGTTCATTCAGGTAACAAAGGTTCTAGTTCACGTGGCAGCAGGTGGCAGCACAAAAGAAAATGTTAGCACCTTGTGTCAGTTAGCGTAAACAGTTTCCCACAGTGGCAGCCGAACGACGAAGCATTCTGACTGAAGTTTGATCCTGGAGTTTAGTGCCAAATGTTGTTTGCGAAGCACAATCCAAACGAGCTTCTGTGGCATCTTTTTTCGCTGACCTATTTATGCTTCAGATTTAGAAAGTAGAGTTTTGCCTGTAAATGCTTTCTGGTGGTCTTATAACATGTACACATCCCATCCTGCCAATTGATGAAATGAACACGTAAGCCTGTGCAGAGGCAGGGAGGTGGAGCTCCACTGCTGGAGCGAGTGAGGATTCAGAAAGCTGCAGGGAGCTGATGAACTCTGTAGAATTACGGAAGTATAGTGTAAAGCGTGTTAAATGTCCCCGCGCTCTTCATGTTCTCAACCATCAACTGCTGCAGTGTTTTCAGGCTTTGACCCTCCCACCCCCTCTGCCGATGCCAATCAAGGCCTGACTAATACTGTACAGATCACCTACAGCAAAATCTGCAGAGCTGTTTTGTGTGCATTCGCTTGTACAGTACATGTGAATGAGTGTGCGTGTATGCGTGTTGTATTTTACTGAGCACTGTAAGTAAAATATGTCTGCTGTATCTCCCTCACTGCTGTGATAATTTATTGAAAGTTGTATTTATACAAGACAAATGATAATAAAGCACCACATGAGTAACCTGAGTTGTGTGATTATTTTCTCCCGATCCAGTTATTTGTGTCTGTTGTGTGTGTTTGTGTATATTTGCAGGATATATAATAAATGAGGATGTTTGTAAATGCGTTCATATTTTCGGTGTGAGTTTCCTGAGCACGCCCACTCTGTAAACTAACACTAGCTACTGGATGTGGGTGTGAGACGAGGAAATCACTGCATAATATGCATTCGGAGTGTTGCATTTAATTAAACTGAAGATGAACAAGCAATAATTGTTCAGAACAAGTGTTATTCCCCTGTTATTCTTTTTTTCCCCCTTTTTTTCTTTTCTCTCTTTTTTACCTAAGTTTTAATCATAGATAATAGATCTTTCTTTCTCAAAAGACTTGTTTCTTGTTTCATTTGTGTCGAGTTTGAACGTTGATCTGTTCATAACAATGAAAGTGTTTCCTCAGTCTGGTCCGGTGCAAAGGTCATAGATCAGTGGTAACTTTATCTTTCCCCTTCTTTCCTCCCCTTTCGTCATCATCGCCCATTCACTTTTTCTCCCTTTCCCTTTTCTCTCCTCTGCCTTTTCATTTTCCCCCTCTCCTCATCCTCCTCCCTTCTAATCCTCTTCTCTTCCTTTCACCTGTCCCCTTAATCTCCTCTAATCCCATCCATCTTTTTTCCTCCTCATCGTCTGATTTATTTTCTCACCTCTCCCCATCCATTTCTTTCTCCCCTTCTCTCATCTCTTTTCCTCCTCCGCAGAATCGCATGCACGAGTCTCTGATGCTGTTCGACTCGATCTGCAACAACAAGTTCTTCATCGACACTTCCATCATCCTCTTCCTCAACAAGAAGGATCTGTTCGCAGAGAAGATCAAGAAGTCTGCACTCAGCATCTGCTTCCCCGAATACACAGGTAGATAAAATGAAATAGGCAAATTGCTTCTGAGCGTGGAGGTGTGAAATAACACATCTCCAAACACGTAAGCAGCAACAACACTTGACAGGTGCAAAACATTGATTTCCTCGAACACAAAGAGATGTGAACCAGTGAAACTGAATCCAATTACACAGGACAGGAAAGGAGATCCTGATGTATCATAAATTGTTTGGCGGATTCGCTAGGCTTTAAAATGAGAAAAGCATGTACTAAACATGGCTAAACCATTTTAACTTCACCCACATTGCCGAGGAAGAAGATCACAGGGCTGCTCATCTGCAGACTACTGAATAATAGAACGACCATTAAAGCTGTGGTTGGTCAGGTTGCAGAAACCAGATAGAACAAGCTAAATTTCATAAGTAACCAATGGAAAAAAATCCCTCCTACCTCCAGAGCCACTCTTCCAAAACACATGAACACGCACTGGCTGACTACTCTGACACAGGCTGCCCTGTAACTGTCACTGGCCAGTGGGGAGATGAGTTAACCCCTAACCCTAACCCTAAGTCTAATAAATACATAACAAACAACTGTTAAGTGGCCTAACCTGATAAACACAAGAAAAATAGCCACCAAGAACATTCCTCAGTCTGAAAAGTATACCAAAGAGTTTGCACTTTGCCATAGGTCAGAACCACGTAACTAATAAAAAAACAAACTCAGGGACCACGTCACGTTAGCTTCCCAACATCCCCTAAAACAATCGGACTGACTGTCTTTGAGAAAGGCTGCTCCAGGTATGTGCTCTGTGCCAGGTGGTCTAGCCACTGCACTAGTCTGTTGCTGCCACACTTGATTGGTTCTTTGGCTCAGGGGCAACTGAGTTAGCTACTGTACTGAACGACAAGCCCATTGGCTTTGTACTGTACACAGGCCTGTCGCCATGGCTAACTGTATCCAAGCTCATGTCTCACTCACATGGGAAAAAAATACACCCACCATATCAGCAGTCATAATGGATGTTAACACTGAACATGACTGCTGTTGGTACTCACCACTGTCAAGCTAGCACATTGGTACCGGGAAATTTTGGCTGAACTATCTTTGTCATTCGTGTGTGACAAGCCGTGGAACTTCTGTGTCGTGCTAGAAGCTGCTTGTAAGTTTCTGCCAGCAGACTCCATTTCTAAATGTTAGCTGATGTTGCTCTCGAAGGACTGAGGCGAGGCGCAGGAGAACACGTATAGTCACATCCTTTGGACTGTCGCAGTCTGAGTCCTTCACAAAGAAATCCACAGCCCAGCAGCTTTAAAGAACTTCGACCACAGGCGGAGAAACAGGGGAGGTCTCATTTTTTTATGTCACATCACAACCCACTCACATACGGACAATTAAAAGGTGATGAATACATGTACATCTCTACAAATTGCTATATAGTTTGTTTACTAGATTTCCTACAAACATAACAGAGCTTCTGGAGTCACCAACCAGTCCTAACTTTGAGTACAATCAGTCTTGAAAATGTATCTTGAGTATAGTTTTGATGTTGGAAAATACACTTATTTGCTGTAGTTAGATGAGAAGGAAATCTCTCACGCCTGTATTTTAAATATGTAGCTGAAACAAGCAGCCATTCAGGTATCCTTAGCATAAAGACTGGAACTGGGGGGGAGCAGCTACTGGCTCCATCTAAAGGTAATAAAGTCAGGCTATGAGCAATTCTAAAGCTCACTGATTTACAAGTTTAATCTTATCTGCTTAATTGGTGCACAAACATAAGTGTAAATATGACAAGTTGAAAAAAAAACCACATAAACCCCTGTAGAGTGGGGGATTTACATTTCTAGGCTTGGCCCATAATTAATGGGCTGTAATGGTGCTTGTAGGCAGATTTTGAACAGAACCTTGTTGTATCCCCATGTCCGTTTTTTTTTTTTATGCTAAGCTACGCTAAACAGCTGCTTGCTGCATACAAGCATTAGAGTGGTATCAATCCCTCACATCGTCACACATTTCCCAAAGTTACAGATTATCCTTTACCTTACCTTTACCTACTACCCTTTGCCTGTTGTAAAACTGCCTGACAGCCTTTATGAAGCTGGAGCTGAGCTGATACTATATGAGGGAGGGGTAAAGAGAGTTAAAAAAAAGAGTTGATATAAAAGTCTGAATGACTACCAGCTGTCTGATCTTGATTTGATTCCCAGAAGTGAAATAGCTTTCTGAAATCCCTCTCGGGTTTCTGGCCACTGATTAATCGTTGCCTGATACAGCAGATTAGTTAGTTTGTTCCGCATTGTACCTCCTGAGCTGCGAGCACCAACCTTGACATTTAGTGTCACTGAACCGTAAAACATTTGGAGAAATGCGGCCCTTTAAATCAAAGCAGCTGTTTACAGCGTTGAGTCGGGTTGAATTATCAGGTGTCAGCAGGAGGGAAACAAAATAACCAAATGTTTGATGTGGCCCATTTGAAGAAGTGCGTAACCTTGGATAGAATAGACTAATACACATGAAGATTTACTTCACCGTGTTTAAATGGATAGCAGTGAAGTCAGTGGGCAGCAGCCGAGAGGCTGCTGTGAGGAGGAGAACAGGAGACGGATCTCTTCATGTGGAGGTGAGAGTCAGATGTAGTCGTTGCAGTGAAAAGGAAGGAGTCAGGAGTCAAAGAGCAGGAGACGCTTGGTCGGCCACGAAGAGAGGAGAGAGGTGACGGCAAGTGAGCTGTCTCCCTCTGCCCTCACACAAACACAGCCCTGCCAGTCCATCCTGTTCATTTCTGTCTCTCAGGCTTTCTGCTAACTGCCCTGATAATCACAGTAAGCCTGTCTGACATGTTGCAGCTCTTTCCTGCTCCCCTGTCACATCCTCTGCTACCTTCCCCGCGAGAAGCCTCTTAGAATAGCATACTGTTTTTAAAACCCTCACTTCTTGTTCTGTGCAACAAAATCAACCTGGGAAAACGTTGACTACCATGCATGAATAAGAATTTCACAAGTAAAGAACAAGGAGAAAAATAATCTTGAGGCAAAAAATGTTCAACTGCACAACTACTGTTGCAGTGTAGTTTCCACAGTTATTCCAGTTGTCCCACCATTACCTGTGCAAAGCTGTCCGAGGAACCTAAAACAGAAGGAAAGGTCAGTGCCTCACTGAAGTTTGCTTTGGTGCCAGACCGTGGTGTTAGCTGTATTGAAGTCTATGAGAGATGCACAGAGTAACACACTTATAACACACAGAAAGTAGGTTTCTATCAATGCAGTGTAATTGCAGTCTCATCAGTGGTATTTGGTCTAACCTGCCCTGTTCAGTCAAAATATTAATACCTTTGTCAATCATTTGAGGAGAATAAAAAAGTGTTTAAACTCCTCTCTAAAGTGTGTTCTTTTATTTTCTGGGGACATTTCTTCCTCATAAGTAATATAAGGGTGACATGTTGTGCATGAATTGACCCCTTACACAGCCGCCGCCACCACAGTCTGACACCAAAGCAAGATTCTGTGATGTAATGACACTTCCTTCTTTTTCACGTTCCTTGTACCAGGGAACACAATGCCTCTTCCTGTTTTGGTTGCACAATGGCAGATGTGCTTCCTTTGTGCTGTAATTCATTCTTTGTTATTTTGGGGAAAAAATCCAACTCGGGTGGCACGCCAGATTGCACAATAAAAGAGTGGTTTATAGGGAACCAATCTTGCGGATGGTGTCGTTCTACTGCAGCTATCACACAGTGTAGACAGTATTTACTTTAGAATGAGAGCTGTGTATTGTAAGTTTGAGATACAGTAATCAGCACAACACAAGACTGGAACAAAACTGCAGGTTAGTTCTCTATTGTAGCCCATAAAACTATACAAACTAAGGAGTAAATAGGTCACAAAATTAAACTCTTTATGTTGGAGGATGAATTCAGGAGTCTCTTGCTCCACAGGCTGGTGTTACGGATAGTGGATACTTCTGTATGTCTTGCCAGACAGCATCAGGGTGAATTGGGGCTGGGGTGTACACAGATCTCATTGGGATCCCTCATTTAACAAACATATTGTACAAATGCATCCTGTGTTTGTCTCTCCAGGACCCAATACCTACGAGGACGCAGCAGCCTACATCCAAGCACAGTTCGAGAGCAAGAACCGCTCTCCTAATAAGGAAATCTACTGTCACATGACCTGCGCCACGGATACAGGAAACATCCAGGTGGTGTTCGACGCCGTGACCGACATCATCATCGCCAACAACCTCCGAGGGTGTGGCTTGTACTGAGCCCGCCCACACAACCCTGTAATGTCCTCCCCTCCTTCTGTCCCCTCCTCCCCCCCTCACCCTTCCTGGCTTCCCCCCCACCCCCACCCCGTTCCTGTTCCTTTGACACTGCTGTGGAAATGATGACGGTGATTATGACGGTGATGATTCTGCTGATTATTTAAAGAAAAAAGAAAGAAAAATGCAACTAGGTACATATTAATAATGAGGATAATTTAAAAAAATAGGCATACGTATATATAAATATATATATATAATGTTTTTAGTTCTTGTCTCTTCTCTTCTCGCTTCGACTTCTCCTCCTGATGTTCTTTGGCCTGCTGCCAAGCAAACAAATTTGTTTAAGTGGAAAACACGAAAACCCTGCAGCCGTGAAAACTTCTTGAACAAAGTCAATGAAAGCCTCTGTTCCCTGTTCTCCTCTTCTTTTTCTTTCTCAGCTGTGTCTTTTTTCGTTGTTAACTAATTCAAATCCTGAAAGTTTTTTGCAGATTTTTTTGTATCATTACTATGAATATGACTGCTGGTTTATTTTTGTTGATCGTGTGTATATTTATTACATGAGTATCAGTCTGTACACTGATTTTTATTCACATTTTGCCTCACCTTGACACCTTTATTTGTGTATGATTTTGTTTTGTTTGTTTTTTTTTGTTTGTTTTTTGTCACAGTAGTGTTGATGTAATAAAACTTTTTGTGAAAATGTCAATAGCACCTAAAAAACTCCAGGTAGGTCGGAGATTAACCCTTAAAACAAAAGCTCTAAAGACCTGCTGAAACTGACAACACTGATTTTAACTTTAGTCTTTTGTTTACATTAGTCAAGACATTTTTAAGATGTTTGTTGTCAATTTCCTTTTTCTTTTCTTTTTTTAGAGTAACTTGTATCCTTTACGCTCCACAATTGGTTTTTTTTTATCGATGGGAAGTGAGGCTTCCCGTCTCCCTAACCTGGCCTTAGCCATTAGCCAACCACAGGTCATGGCCGAGCCTGAGAGCCAATAGGAAATGTGCTAAAATGCCCCATCAGTGCCATGTAACAGAGGTACTGTACTGTAGATAGCTACACTTAGAAGCAAGTACACAACATTATAACTCTACCCTCCTCACTGTTATAACCTCTAGACCTACTAACATTCTCCATGTAAGGAAACTCACTCCTGGTTTGATAACAGTTGATAGATTTATTAATTTATTTATTGATTGATCACCTGTCCGACGCATAACTCTCTCTCTCTCTCTACATTTACACACCACCATCATGCCTTTACCTCTCACACCTCCATCCTTCTCTTTTTCTCTATTTGCACGGTGCCCCGCCGTCCTGATTTTTGGCGGCACAGGGGCCCGTCCCTTTTTACCCGCCCTTCTTCCCCCCCCCCCCCCCTCCTCTTCCACCTAATGACCTGACACAGATAGCATGAGATACTCAAGCCTTTGTATAAAGAGACAAGTTAATTAATAAAACTTAATAAAAAAAAACGCTTCACGTAGATACCGTTGACATAATAATTTGTAAAAAAAAATCCTTTTCATAAAAATTGCAAAAGATGATTAAAAAATAAAGAAAAAAAATACAAAAAAAACTCTGAGAAGACAAATGGCAGTGACAGCAGGAGAGATGATTGGCTCCTGAATGGGACGGGGTGGGGTTCGACGAAAATACAATTGTTGAAAGGTCCTGTGGGAGGCTTGGAGGAAGAAGTGTAGATTTTGGGATTCTTACAGTGACAAGTAGAATTCAAACCATCAAAAAAAAAAGGACAAAAAATCTCCACCTGTAAGTACAATAATGAATACAAACAATGAAACGTGGGTATTACAACAGCGATCAAGGCGACACTATAACATTCTCAAAAGATAATCTTTCTTGTGCTTTGTAGCTACAAAACGTTTTCTTTTTCTCTATATCTCCCCTTTTTTAAAAATAAAAAGATGTTTTGCAAAAGTGTTCCAGTTTGGCAGCGAGCTGATTTGGAACCACGACGATCTCAGACTGACCCCGTGTTGTTGTAATGCTCTGAACTGTGGCCCGACTCCCTCTCCTTTTACCGTTTTGCCTGTTTCCCTGCATTAGAACAGTGTCCTCACTTTAGCCTGACTCAGAACGATTAAATATAATATTATAACAGTATCTATTTTTTATTATTTCAGAAAAGAAAAAAAGACAAACCACGTTTTTTGGGGAGAGCACGTTTCTCGCTGCGTCTGCTAGTTAGAGACGCCGCATGTTCACACATCGACGCTGTACAAAGTCATGCTCCTTTCTTCTTCTTCTTCTTCTTCTTATTCTGTCTCTTTTCAGTTCGACACACAACTTCCAGGTCTACAATGAAAAGCACAGTTCTCACGTCTCACACACACACACACACACAAACACATGTTTTTCGCACTCACACACATACACACACAATAAGTAGATTTGGAGATTTGATATCTATTCATACCTAATCTATGTTACCCCTCATTGATCTATCTATCCATCTATCTATATAGACCTCTCTTTCTTGCTCTCTTTATTTGTAGTTTTTAAAAGAGAAAACAACTGTGTATAATGACATGATATACCTGTTTCTTTGGCATTCTGTTCCTGTTACCTTCATTCATTTTATTTTATTATTTTGTTTTTACCTCCTCTACGTTCTGTTCTATACCCAGTGAATGCTTTTTTCTGTGCAGCTTTTTTTCTTTCTCTCTCTCTCTCTCTCTCTCTCTCTCTCTCTCTCTCTCTCTCTCTCTCTCTCTCTCTCTCTCTCTCTCTCTCCCTCTACTCCTCTTTAGTGAATGGTTGTTATTTCATGTGGGATGTCCGTGCTGGAAAAACCAATCGAATGTAGTGTTTACATTAAAAAGCCACTGTTTTCATGACTACAAAAAAGCCATTCAGTATCACTGTGTCTGTGTTTTTGAGTCTCCAGTTAGGTTCCATATAGGAAAAGTTCAAGTGAAACATAACATCAAAAACAACGACATTGTAGATGCTCTAGGGTCACGAATGCTGCATGAAATTCAAACACCTTGTGAACCGTGTCATCAGACGATGTGCTGGCTCCAAAACCGTTAACACACCAGAGTGAAGAGTTTGCCAGCAGAGCTATAAATACAGATCAAGTAAAGCACAGTACCGAAGCTGAAACAAAACCTGTGTCGGGATTGTTGTTGGCACACAATGTGACACCTGGTGAGACAGCGCAGATGATCACTTTTAATTGCATTTTAATAAGCTCTCGCTGTTTACAGCTGGGCGTCTCATGGCCAGCAGCAGGGAGGCTGATTTTGCTGCAGTCACAGAGGAAGAAAATTAATTATCTCGGGAGACGAAACTTACAGTCGAGTCTGTAAAACATACCGGGCTGACCCGGCTCTGCAAGTGAATCTCCTGAACGCCTCTACACAGATAATATGGCCTGTTGTTTCATCTCAGCTCACGCGTCGGCTTGAATATGCACCGGGACTTTTCAAAGGGAAAATACCACTTTTTGTCTCAACAGTGACTGGTTACTTCTTCTTTTTGATTCACATATTAAAGTCAAAGGCTGTTTTTATGTCATCTGCAATAAAGTGAGGCTAAATGAGCCTGGGAGGTTTGACAAAGTGGATTATTCTACAGTCATGGTAACTGCATCATTCCCATCAGCTGTGACAACATTTAACTCGTCATTTCTGATTGTAAAGTGGCCGGCTGGACATGCTTTTCTTATTTTCATCATTGTTTACTGTAAATGACTAGTATCAAATAAAGATATCAGTATCAAAACTATACATATAAGCAAACTGTATCACAGTGGCTGCCTCCCCGCGCAGTATCTTCCCACTGGCTCCCCTCCTTGGTCTAGATTGAAGTATCTCAAGCACTGTTGGATGGCTCTCTGTGGAATTTAGAGGAGGCATTACACTCCTGACTATCTTCATCCAGCACCATCAGCAGATCAGCGATTTAATTGGCCCAATACTTTGGTGTTCGGCCAAATATCATGGCTGTATGAAGAGAGTTGGACACAGTGCTGCCACTCAGCTGAGCTGCTGGTGTGTCCTAGTTAACGCTCGCTTTTTTGCAGCAAATAAATCCCCCCATGGCCAAAAAAGAGTTTTCCCCCTTAGACCATCATTATACAAGAGCTGTGTTCAGAAGTGTTGACAGGACACACTGAACTGCAGCCAAGCACCGGGTGCCATCCATGCATCCCGTATCCAGCTCTTACAATACATACATTCCCATCAGTCTGTACTTTGTGAGTAAAGGCTAATGCTAGTAATCAACATTGCTGCAGAGAGGTGGTTAACAAGGTAGGCACTACTTGTAAGACATCAGCATATTAGCATTGTTGCTGTTAGCATGCTGATGTTATCATTTAGCCTAAAGCACTGCTGTCCCTGAATTGGCCTAGCATGTGGCAGCCATCAGGACTTCCTGCCAGGAAACCTCCAGGGAGACTGCAGTTTGTGTCCTGCGTGAAAGAAGGATGAGAGCTGACTTACCGTTTCAAATCACGATCTCCTCCTAACCCTAACCAACTGATGATAAGAAGTCAACATGGACTTTAGGTTTCACCCAAACCCCAGTCTCATAGTTCATTGGTTCTAAATCTGGGAGTCAAGATCCCCGAGGGGGTCGCAAGTTATTCATCCAGGGGGCGCCAGATGGTTTTCGAAAAGAAATAAAGGAAAACATTTCAGACTGGGGAATAGTTTTTTCATTGCATTGCCTGTACCGGGGATGTCTTTGCCCTGAAAATAGATCTCCTTCAGTGTGTTTGTGATTATGAGTTTACATGAGCTCTAATTGGACATGGATGGGCGTGGTGAATGCCAACAACTGGGGAAGATCTGATGCCCGAGGTAAAAGTCCTGAGTTCAACCTATCCATCCATTCTTTGTTTCACTCTTCATATGACCATGACTTCCTAACAGTGCCGTCTGTCTGAAAACCCCAGTGCCAGTTGCACCAACTGGTCTTTACAAAGCCTGGTCCTAACTGCTGGATCAGTCTAGAATGGATTCTTAAGTTTGTTAGGTTGTACCAAGTGAACTTAAGCCTAGTCCTGAAGACTAAGACTCAGGCCTAGCCTTAACTAGGCCTGTCCACGTTTGCTAATAACAGTGTGTGTTATAAGGATACATTAGATAAAATAGCAGTGGAGCCCCTTTAAGGAACAGGGCGAATGCAAGTAACGAGTGTGTGGTGGAGAGAGAGAGAGAGAGAGAGAGAGAGAGAGAGAGAGAGAAAGAGCAGCTGAATACAGGCAGAACAGAGAAGAAAGCTGATCAGTACATTTACAGTTTGTCAGTTAGTAAAGGAGGCAGCTTCGTGTCACAGCTGCTGGAAAAGTGAGGACACATTGTCTACAGTCTCCCACTGTCCTGCTCACTGTGCAGCTCGTCATCTCTAATTGGCTGCTGTGTTGTGGAGTGTCAAAGAGAAGAAAAGGCTATTTCACAGAGATTGAGGTGAGAGAATGAAAGACCTGCGTAGCCACAATAAAACGTTGACTGCCAATAAGTCCAGTGTAATTAAAGACTTCCTTAAGAGCTTTGTGAGCTGGTGAGATCGGAGAAACTTGATAAACTGAAACGCTGTCTGCAACGAATTTTAATGATCTGTCCGCTTGTGTGAATTCAGCAAATGTAACACATCTGGTAATTCCTCATGTAAAAACCCGTGTGTCAGATTGTTACAGGGTGTTGCAGCACAAGCATGTAGGTTTGTTTCCAGCTGATGAGCTGCAAAGATGAGCGCACCACATGGCCTACACTTTGGCTTTACGGGTGCCCCTGACTAGGTGGAAGATTTACGGCCGGTCTCCCTGAGAGGAAGGCGTAAAGGTCTTACTTGTAAGAAAAAACTTGAGTCTCACTCCCAACTCGTTTGTCCGGTCGCCCATCCCAAAGTGTCAGTTTGTGAGGAGTTTGGAAACCCAGTGCGTCATTATTTGACAAGCTGGGAATGAGACTCAAACGGACTTAGCTTAAGACCAGACGCAAGTCCTGTCAGTGCATCCGGTGCCAGGAGGCTAGTTCCCCACAGAGCTGCTGTAGACTCGTCTTACTCACAAATCTCCAGTTCAAACCACATTATCTCTCAGCTGCAGGAATAGCACGTGAAATGTTACAATTATCCACGACAAACATCCACATACACACACACACATCCACACACACGTACACACACACGTGGAAATGTTTTTTTATGTCGAAGCTGTAGAAGTGTAGTGTGTTTTAAGTGCTCAGTTTTGTTTTTTTAAAAAGTAAATTATTGATATTTTTGATTACAATGTTAAAGGTGCTCTAGAGAAGAAACTAATCAAAAAGAGAAGGATCTTCACAGGCTGATTTTAAAAAAAAACTAAAGAAACAAACTGATCTTAAAGGACAACAGTTTAATACTGCTTTACTTTGTTTATATGTGGTGGACCCTGCCATCTTTCTAGCTTCAGATGGAGTTCTGGGACCTTGTTTTCCTCTGAGAACAGCTTGTTTATTCACATATGGAAAATATATTTCTGAGTTTGTATTATTACCTCATTAATACTGTAAATATTAAAGGTCTTCTCCGAAACTACACAGTGCCCCTTTAAGAAGTGTTCTTGTTTAAAAAATATATGTGCTCATGTGGATGACGTGCGCATTACCTTGTACAGCTCTATTAAGTGTCCTCACTGTTTCCCCGGTCCTCTGTAATGAAATGAGTGAACAGTTACTGAATTACGAGGATGACGAAGGCCGTGCAGACCCAGGTCATGAAGAAAAGGGGGGGGGATTCTCCCTCTAAGGGGATGGAGAGTGGAAACGCTGGAAAAAGGTTTTTGTGGTTCAAATAACTGTCCCTCCTCATCGTCACACACACTCACACGCATTATAATAACACAGATTCAACCCTCCTGTCCTCTCCTCAGTTGACCCCCCGGTGGGAGGAAGTTGTGGTGTGTGTTGACATATTTCAGCAGGACAAACACAAACACATTTTTTTCCATCATGATCACACGCACACTAGAGATGCCTGCTTTTACCTTCAGTCTGCTCTGAACTTCTTCACCCTCTATTGGTATTGGCTGCGTTGTTAATGTATATGTGGTGTGTCTGTGTGTCTCCAGAGTGCAAACACACACACACACATACACACTGTACACACAGCCACATCCTGTCAGTGCACTGGCATGAAGCAGTGGAGTAATCCTGCACCTACTGTACACACACTTCGCCAGGTAACACACACTCTGGCCTCTCATAGAGGTGTCTTTCAACTCCACTGCAGGTGCTATTGACTGGAAACATCATAGACACACACAGAGATCAGAAAGAATCCCTGTCAGAGCAGATAGAATAGTAAATGTGAACTGGAGTGATAGCAGGCAGGGAGAGCGAGAGAGAGGGAGGGAGAGGAGTAGTGTCGGACAGGATTCATTCACACATGAAGACAGAGAGAGGGAGAGGGAGAGCGGAGGGAGAAGAGGAGTCTTTCATCCTCGGTGCCGTGGCAGTAGCTGCGAGGAAAAGGCTGGTTCACCGGGTTCAAGCATAACAGAGAGAGAGAGGAGGAGAGAGGCCGGGCAGATGGAGAGAGCATCAAACAGCAACAGAGAAAGAGGGAGGAGGTGTGAGGAAGGAGAGCTCTGAATCTTATCGACTCCACTCGCCTTAATTGCTTTGAAAAAAAATAAATAAAAAAATCCTTCAGTCCGTCTCCATGCCTCTTAATTCCCTCTCCGCAGCTCTTTCACAGCTACGCTGACAGTTTTAAATATCTGGTTTGTTTATTTGGATGCCTGTTAGCTGTTGTAACACCGTAGCTTCTGTTTCCACCATGCACATAATTCAATAAAGGAATATCTATTAAGACACTGACAGTACAAATCAACATTTACATAGCGACAATGAGAGTGCAGCGTCCTCATGACTACTACGATACTACGTAGTAGTACTACACCTACTACATAAGGTGTTGCATGCTGGTCAAACACAGTGCACAGATCACTTTTAAGTGAACACCTTTTACCAGGGAAATAAAATGATTTGTGACTGTTATATTTTCCCACAGTCGAATAAAAGTGTGTACACAGTGTTGTAAACAAGCCGGTATTATATGAGGTAGAGCTGCATCAACACGTCCTCGCACCGACACAATTTATCAGGTCGATTCCCAAAAACGACATCACCATTGCAGCGTACCAGCGACAGACAGACCAGACCTTGGTTGTACACTCACAGTTCAGTCTGTCCTCTCTCTCAAATGAATAACACTTGTAATGGGAGAGCAGGGAGGTGGAGAGAGTCTGTGTAATCATAACCATCTACAAAAAAAACAAAACAAAAAAAAAAACAGCTACACTCGGTGAATAGTGAACAGATAAAGAGCCAAAACCCCTAACATCTGCCATAACTTCTGTGTCAACTGAAACAAACTCATTTCCAGCCCATCTCAAACCTCCAAAACCAAATCAAAAATACTGAACCGCACTGTTGCTCTCACTCAACCCAAAACCCGCCTCATCTCCACCGACCTCTTTGAACCTTTTCCATCTGGCTTCCGCTCCCAGCACAGCGCAGAAACAGCCCTCCTTAAAGTAACTAATGACCTCCTCCTTTCTGCAGACTTCGGCCAACTCAGCATCCTCGTCCTCCTGGACCTCACTGCGGCCTCTGACACCATCAACCACTCCGTTCTTCTCTCCCGCCTTGAATCTTCCCTCAACATCACCGGCACTGCCCTCTTCTGGTTCCAGGGGTTAATTTGGTTTTGGCCTGCCTGTGTTCCGGGACTTATTTGGGTGGATCCGGTACCTCTCGTATTGAAAAAAATTATAATGTAAAATGTATAAAATAAAATTATAATATTATATTAATTTTCAGAACAAATCCCAAGAATTTCATGTTGATTATTACGATTTAACATCATTTGAAAGAGCTGGAGATCTGTTGATGCACTGAGAAGCTTACTGGGTCACCGACAGCTGGACAGGGAGCCAGCTACAGCGCTAGCAGTCAGCAACTGCTGACTGCTAGCGACAACTTAGGCATCATGTGCGAATTATCCAAGCTCTCAGTCGAACTTCAGAAACGTGACATTACCATCATTTCGGCACACAAAGACAATTTGTCAGGAAATCGTGGTACTTGAGGCCATGTCGGATCGGCCAGGGTGCTACACTGAACTGAGCCAGAGCGGAATTGAGGAACACTCTCTCCATGGCGTCACACTGAATGGAGGAAAATCAAGTGACGAAACACTCGACCCGAAGCGGTTTTTCCTAACTGTGGCTAAGAACTTGGAGGACCATGTGTTATCTCAAGGAGGCCGGTTGCCAGATAAAACTGGATATAACAAGTTCATTGAGGAGTTGAAGGTGCTTTACGCACAGTGCCGGCCCGAGGACACAGGTGTGCTGTATGGAAAGACTGAGGTTGAGTCGCTGTGTCAGTGCTTTAACATTGCCAACCCGCATGCAGTCATACGGGCCTGCAGGGGGTACAGAGCCTCAGATGGAAAAGACATCCCCGATGAACTGATGGAGTTACTTGTTGCTGTCAACAGTGTTCCTGCTGCAAGTGCTGACTGTGAGCGCGGTATTCTCAAATGAAATTGATTTGCACTCGCAACAGTGCCTCTCTTCTCACATCTGCCATATCATCTTTACGCTTCCTAAATCTTGTTGGACCCCCCCTGGCTAAATTCAATCCAGTCCCGTACGTGAGGTTGTGGGTGGCCAAAGGACACAGAACTGCCACAGACACACACACAGTAAAACCCGAAACAGAGGAGGAGGAGAATCCGGACATGGTCGTGATGTGGGGTGTTTTGGACAACTCAGTATGGTAAGCATACTGTCTATTAATAGGCCATCGTGCTGGTCTTTAGATAATGATAATAGAAGATTTGTGTGATGTATTGTTGCTCTGAACTTTTCTTTTTTTATGTTTAACAAGTTAGACCTGTTGAGAAATGAATTGCTGACTGTACACTGTAAGTCCCACCTGTGGTGATGTGGGCATTTGCCTGTGCTGTGCAGAGTCCCACAGCATGGTAAGTGCACATTTGCATGTTGTTTTTATCACAGTTTTCTGTATGCCCGTCTTGTCATCCCCGCGCTGTCATATGTACTTTGCGTCCCAGCACCTTATGATTTACAAATGAAGCACTGCCTGGTTCAAATCTTTTCTCACTAACAGTCAACAGTTCATCCACATGAAAAACTGCACCTCCTCCACTGCTCCTGTGTCCCAAGGCATCCCCCAGTGTTTGGTGCTTAGGCCACTCCTCTTCATCCTATACATGCAGCATCATACGCCGCCATGGTCTCCACTTTCACTGCTACGCTGACGATGTCCAAATCTACATCTCCACCAAATCCGTCGCCACTGCCTCACTCCACACTCACCAACTGCCTCACCAAAATCAAAATCTGGATGCAAAACAAACTTCCTCCAATTAAACTGTGACAAATCAGACATAGTCATCATCGGCCCCAAATCCCTCATCAAAACCACTCACAGCTTCTGCCTCACCATCAACAGCACCTTCCTCTCCCCCTCCCCACACATTCACAACCTCGGAGTTGTTTTTCGCAACAACCTCTCTTTTCAAAAACACATGAATCAAATCATCAAAACTGCCTTCTTCCACCTCAAAAACAAACCGTCCTCCAGAAACTCCACTGGCTCCCCATCCCTCAGAGGATTAAATTCAAAATACTCCCCCTCAATCACAAGGCCCCTCCACAATCAGGCACCTCCCTACCTTACCAATCTGCTCCACCATCATAACCTGTTCTGTACCCTCCGCTCCCCCGACGCAAACTTCCTCAACCCACCACACAGAACCTAGCAGCGAACCTGGGGTAACAGAGCCTTCTCAATTTCTGCCCCCTCCCTCTGGAACACCCTCCCCAAACAGATCTGATTCATACACCTCCTATACCTACTCCTTGACTTCACTCTCAAATGATGCTGTTTGTTGGACCGAACCATCCATCCCAACTTCCATCCTCCCCTACGCAGACTGTTTTGCTCTTTATACTAGTTCGACTGACTTCCTCATTTGCTGCCTTAATAATGACTGCTAAAGGTCACCGCGGTACAAGAAAATTAAATGTGGGTTATAATGAGTTGATCAGTTTACCTAGAAGGTCACTTTTCTGATGAGGACAGGCTCACTGCCATGATTGATAAACCTACCCAAATGAATCTAATAATCTTTTAGACTCAACAATTGTGAAAAAATGTTCATCACAATTTCATAAAGCTCACAGTCACATCACCAGATCGTTTTATTCTTCCAATCGACGGTCCAAAACCCAAAGCTTCTTTATTCACTGTCATAAATGACAAGAAGAAAGAAAAGCAGTATAGCTCACTTTTGAGAAACTGTAAACAGCAGATGTCTGACCTTTTTACTAGAAAAAATGACTGACATATTGAATCTTTTATCAAGATAGTTGGCAGATTTTCTTTCCTTCGCCTCATCCATTAATCGACCAATCACTGACCAGTAATTCTTAAGGGACAGAAAAAGGGAAATAGACAAGCAAATCTGAAAGAAATGAGAGGCAGGACAGAGGCCACAGCAGGAGAGGGGCAGGTATTGATTTTTGATTTATCAGTGTGAAGACTGACAGGACAAGATTGACTGATGAGCCGAGTTTCCGACAGCTGCATTGGACGGTTGACTGTCAGGAATCTTAAATCCTAACCCCCGAGTGGCCTCACCTCCTCGCTGCACGGGGGATATTTTTAAATCCTGGAGAAAACATCAGTGAATCATCAAGTGAAACAGAAGATAACTGCACTCACATCAGCTCTCTGCTTAACTAGCTGAAACAGTCGCGGTGCCTTCTTCACACATGGAAGTCATATTTAACAAGACTGCGAGTGGCGAAGACTTTGATCATTTCTCGCTGAATAACAAGCCATGCCGGGACTGTGGAGAGGCTGCATGGAACAGGCTCCTCCTAACTAGGCATTATCTGCTTTAGAAACATAACAGGCAAATGGCATTCTACCACACAGCACTCTGTGTTTATTATCTTGTGTCATGCCGCCTCGCATGCACAACTCTTTAGCTGCCGGCACGCAAGTGAAAGATCAACCACCACTGATAATGAGTTCCAATACAAAATGTTTTTTTCTATTTTTCACTGGGTGGAGGGAAATTAACATTTAGTTCTGCATGATATTGTCGGCGTGCATGAGTCAGTGCTGGTTCTTTACAATGGCTGTCATTTTAATAGCCAACAGTACAAAGTAACGCTTGAAATGTGGAGTTCATTGCCAGCCTGGAAGCTATTATGATCAATAAAAGAAGATGGGTTGTATATGGAAATGGAATCCCTGTCAGGTTTAATTCAGTGTACTTTGTGGTTTAATATCCCATTTGGTCAGGAGTTGTCGAGCTTTTCCCCACACAGTTAAAAAGACTTTTCCAGTCCTGCCAACAGCAAAGCCAACAATGAAAAGTACGATTAGATGAGCCTTTCAGCAGCAAAATATACTCAGACACATTTTTTTTTTGTCCCTGAGACTATTGAATTTGAATTTAAGCTATAATTATGAGGATTAAAGTGCTCGCCCTCAGCTTTGATTAAAGGGTGTTTACCACTGAGGCAATGTCATGAGTTTCCGAGTCACAAGGAGTCTTCACTTTCCAGAAAACTTTCCCCTCCCTAAGATCTCTGCTGGTACAGCCTAAAGACAGGAAGGCTGGAGATGCGTATGACACCGAATGCAAGTTTTGGGAGCATTATAGGGTGAAACAGAAAGAGACAGCAGTCAATATGATTTAAATTGAATCACTATGTAATGTATTCATTTATTAGCTCTAGTGCTGGTACACCCTGGCCCAGAGCCATGCTAGCTGTCTCCCCATGCTTCAAGCCCATATTCTCCCAAGCTAAGCTCGCTTGTTTCTGGTCACAGCTTCAAAATAATAACAAAAATAAATGAGTCGTATCGATCTTAACATCTCATACTCTCTGCAACAAAGCAAATAAACCTTCTCCCAAAATACACCCATAAATCAGTGCTGGAGTTGCACAGAGCTAAGATTTTATGTCAGATAGGCGCCGCTGGAGCCTCAGCCTCACTGATTACTGTACAAAAACACAATTTTATAACTTTTCCCAGTGATTTGTGTGAAACTGCGTCATACTTTATGGAGACAACGTTTCCTGTTTTTCCCTCTGATGTCCTCCGGCTGCTCTGCCTGTGATTGACATTAGTGGCACAGTGATTTACGGAGTTTCCTGATGAACAGATGGCGTCTCTTGTTGTTAAAGTCACTGCCAACAGTGGCTAACTGTACTAAGCTCCAAGTGAACAGGGCTGGATCCAGGGCCAAACACAAACTCAGAGACCAACTGCGGCCAGTTTGATGACAGGAAATCCGGAGAGGTTTAATGAGGTGGTTTACAGAGTTTAGTTGCTGTTAGACTGTTTTCGCTTGCTTTTTTCGTCATGCAGCTAAAGTTAGTGGCTGTATTAGCTGACTAACATTAGGCCCTGGGTTGCCAGGAGCATGACCTGGCAAAAACCCCCCCAAAAACTCCTTGTTACCGTACAGATCAACGTACCGTCTCTTTCTACTTCATGTTTATGGTGGGAGGCTTGAATGCTGAGATAAAGTAAAGCTGCTGTGGTCCAGGTTTAAAGTCCTGTAAACGTAGGGGATTTAAGTTTGTTTTTTTTTATCATTTCACTGCTAACAGTTGATCAGCAACTGATAAGAAAATAAATTGTGAAAATCAAGACTGACAGCGGGCCATATTTCAAGATAAAATGACACATTTGACAACCACTTGGCTAAAGTTAGCATTTTTTAAATATTTTAATCGACCATGTTCACAGGGTGCTAATGGCTGGGCAGTCACTTTGACATCTAACTGCATGGCAGGGGGGCGTAATTCACTTCCTGAGCTAATGCTATATGATACTATAAATGACAATCAATATCCTCGACAAATATCACTCCGACTTTGGTTTCCAGGATTCATTTCATTGCCGGATCTGTGCCAAAAGTTAATAGGCTCTATTCTGGACCAAGACCTATCTACCATCCAAGTAAAGTGGAAATCCATTCTGTAGTTTTCATGTAATCCTGGTGACAAACCAACCAACACACAAGCAAACAGACACAGGTGAAAACATAACCTCCTTGATGAAGGGAATGAGTGAAAATATGAACAAAACTGTTGGACCATTAACCCCATGACTTGTGCATCAGTATTTCTGACATGCTATTGTTGTAATCAGTTTAAAAGTAGTTGACTGTGCTCTGTTTTGTCTGATTTTCAAACCAAATGTTCCTCTGTATAAGCTCTGCTGTACTTCACAGTACGTTAGAGGCACAGAGGCTGACGCATCAATTTCAAAGGCGTCTTTTGTTGCTAGCATTGCTTTTCAGCACCGAAAAAAAAAGCTGCGTAGGTTAAACTAAAAACCTAAAGAGATTTAGGAGGAAGTGCAGCAGCAGATAGGAGGACAGGGAGGTGTGGAGGAGAGAGGTGGGAGGTAGATGAGGACAGAAAGGGGAGTGTGAAGCTTATCACCTGTCAAAGCTTTGCAATAATATTTAAGAGGCCTGCGCTGAGATCAAGCGGAATTAGCAATCATCATTCACCTTGAGATGTTTAGCCAGGAGTCTGCCAGTTTTAATGAACCTGGCCCGCTGCCACTTCCAATCCACTGAAGCACCAGTTCATCTTCAAGGTAGTGACAGTGAACATACACAGCACAACACAACTTTTAATTGTTGTTTCACAGCACATTTACAGCTTATTTACACTGATGCACTGATTTCATATTACCAGGTCAATTAAATGCAAAAATTACTTATTGCTTCCCTCTGGATAGTATTGGTTTCATTCCTCCAGGCGTTGGGATATGTGTGTGCGTCATTTTGGACGAGCACTAAACATTCAGTACCTACAGCTGAGGCTGATGGGTATCTCATTCATTGTGGGGACATTCTGGGGAAAATAAGATTTGGTGTGTTGCTCCTCGATAAATAAAAGGCTGCTAATGTAAAACCCATTGTCTTGGTAATGGCTAAGTATATCTGGATAGTCATGTGCACATTCTAATGTGTCAGCAGCGACCCAAATCTTCACAACACGAGTTTAAATACAGAGCGTCTGTCCTGCTGCTGTCATCGCACTATGCCAGTATGACAGTAGAATTGATTTATCACGGTGTACCTGGATGTCATCAGCTTTCATCCACCATCTGGCTGCCTTCAGGTTACACACGCTAATACCACCGTCGCTACCTCCATCACGCTCTTCTCCTTCCTCCGGCTCTCTCTGTGAGTGCTCTGTCCCATCCACACCTGTGGTAGTCCGACCTCTGCACCTCACCTCACTGTCCTTTCGAAGCCGCTGCCTGCGTGCAGAGACGCTCTCCCTCCGCTCACCAGCGATTCAAGTTATGCAGATTGTTTTCTACGCTGGAACACAGGGTGATTGGCCTTACCTGCCTGACTGATTTACCTCTGCCTTGTTTACACGATCCACTGTCGGCGGACCCATCTCAAATCCCAACCACTGGTGTCCTGACACTGCTTGTATAATGTCTATGCAGGAGCTTATCGTTTCACTGTGCTGCACAGATATCAACCCTCTCATTATGACATTTACTATCACAGAAAGAGACCGCCATAAGAAAACGACTGCCTCTGTGAGATCAATTTTTGTTTTTGAAAGACTTTGCCAACATCCCAGAATTCACAGCTGCAAAGTCCGACCAGTTGGTTTTGTTCAGCAATCAGTCCAGATCATAATTAATCCAGTCTTGTTTATTCATCAGGCCCTTGTTTGAATAGCTCTTATCCACTCCCTCCATTAAAGACGAGTCTACTTTACAGAGTGTTGTGTAATCTTTGCTCTTGACATTATGATGTCAATGTCTGTTTGACTCACATCATCTAAAGTTAAAGTGACCCTGTGGAAACAAAAGTAAACAAAGTCTTCACATCACATACATTTGATCTGATAAACATGACAACAACTTTCAAAGATGAATATTACAAGGATTTTATATTTTAAGTAATGCATTGTTTACAGCAACACCAAATAGCTTGCAGTCTTCCTCTTCACTGCCTTTGTTGGCGCATTACTACAATATGCCTTTTAATGCATTACCACCACCAACTGTCCATCAGTATCTAATAGTATCTAATAGGACAGGGAGACAGGAGACACATGACAAACAGAAAAGACTGATAAAGACAGAGGGGAAGACGTAAATATGGGTGATTAATTAATAGAGGAGGGTTAGGGGTTAGTTAGTCAAAAGGGTGGGAAGCAGACAACAGAAGGAAATAAAAGGCAAAACATGACACATGAGGAGAGAGCTTCAAAATAAAACAGGAAATAACTGAACCACAAACTGAGTTTGTGACAGTTTTAGAGTGTTGGTCAGTAACCCATGTCACTCCTTCTCCTGCTCATGCAAAGATAAAGAAAGTGTATGGTATCCCTGCCCACTTTATCCAATCAGGACGGAAAACTCCTGAAAGAGGCGGTCCTAAGCAACACCAAGATTCGCCTGTCTGCTGGTATGTGTGGCGATTACTGCCATGGTGACGTAGAGAGGAGGGAGGGGATTTCTAACTGCTACATGGACAAGAAGTTAACTAAAATGTCAACAATGTTTAAAACAACCAATGTAATACTTTAAACAGACAATACATCAGGAAAAGAGGCAACTTTTTTTTTAATTAAATGATATAATGGTAATATCATGCATCACCATTAAAAGAGCACAAACATATTTTCAGAGTAATGGTTTGACATTTCGGGAAATACTCTTCTTCACTCTTCCAAAACCACCACCAGGGGGAGGTTAGCTTAGTATCGCATGAGGACTGGAAGCAGGGGAAACAGATAGCTGGCTCTGTGGGGACAGATGATTTTCTCCCCCTTTGGTCAGAGCCTGCTAGCTGTCTCCCCATGCGTCTAGTCTATATGCTAAGCTAAGCTAAAAGTCTCCTGACTGTAGTTTCAAATTGAATGGACAAGTATGTGAGTGGTGGACCTATACAACCTGTGGTCCTTTAACAACCTCATTCCATGTCTTCCGTCATTTTGTGAGGATTGGCACTCTAAACTCAGCCTGCAGTGCCTCTAAGAAAAGAAAGGTGCATTGTTTTTTCCTGCACTTTTGTACAGATGATGTCAATTTTTCCCATTTTAAAATTTTGCAGCAAAAAGGTGCATTGTTTAAACACATTTCAATTCCAAACTTTGCAGATTAGACACAGACAATGGACCAACCCCTTTGTCACGTTGGCTTGTTCAAGTGAAACAGTGTTCCAAAAATGCAAAATGATTGCTTTAACTTAACTTTGCTGACTCAAATTAGTCGTAATATGTGCTACACAAATGAAATTAGCCTTTTGCGTCATGTTTTGTCAGGTCTACTATCAGACCCTTCCTGTCTTGTCTCTCCTGTACTGGGCAAAGCGACCAGAAAAACAACTGTATTTGTTGTTTGTCTAACTCCTGTAATTCATATACTGTGTGTTGAAAACACAAAGACTGATAAGATGTCTAAGTCTTGGTAGTGGGGGCACCCTTCCTGTTCAGAGGTAGCAGGCACCCATAAAACAACTGACAGGATATAAGAAGAGGAAGTTCAGTTGCAGTCTGGCTTGAAGAAAGCGGGTTGCGGTTCGTTTACCTTCGGAGGTTTAAAGTGAGTGTCTCCATGCATTTGTCATGTTAAAATGACAGTAAATCCAGACAATTGCAACAGTGAGTCAGTGGTGACTGTCTGAGGAGAGTTGAGGAATGATTGTTTTGAACTAATAACGACATTTCTCTTTACATTTCATTCCAGGTTTGTTCCTGAGTAATGATCTGACCTGAGAACAGTAGAGATACATGCAGATGAACAATGTGATTGTGAAGTGGGTGTTACAGAAACTAAAGATCCTCTCCTCTTCCTGCCTCTCTCATCCCCATCCCACAAGAACATAAAAGGGACTGCCCCTGGCACCAAATCAAGCCAACCTCTTTGCCATCTGCCCTTCCTCTCCTCTCCTCTCTTTCTCTCCCCCTCTCCGTCCCTCACCCCTTCTCTCTCTGAAGTGGAACAGGTGACCCACCGTGTGGTGGGATGAGGACACTGCACCACCACGCCCTGTGATCACGATGCTGAATGCGGGACAAGCAGCCAAATAGCAGACTGCATGTGTGGATTAGATGATGATACAGTAACGCAGGCTGTAGAGCATCCACCCACTGTCACTGCTTAGCACCTCTTGATCTTATGCTGTGGCATCCCTTCCTCCACCCCTCCCTTCTTATCCCTCTGTCATCCTATCTCCACTATCATTCCATGCAAATAGATAGATAGATAGATAGATAGATAGATAGATAGATAGATAGATAGATAGATAGATAGATAGATAGATATTGTCCATGCCAATAAATGTACTCTCTCTCTTTCTCTGTCTCTCTCTCTGTCTCTCTGTCTCTCTCTCTCTCACACACACACACACACACACACACACACACACACACACACACACACACACACACACACACACACACACACCAAAGGGATATTTATAGTGCTGTAGCACCAGCCTGTCTGTTGCTAGGATACCAGCCACCTCAGACATGCAGTTTAGCTTTGTTTACAACAATGAGCATGTTCAGTATGTTTGTCTGACTCTGACTCTTTATTAAAACGGAGTCAGGGCTGGACTGTCTCACTGCATCATTTTGATCACTCACACTGAGACGGGAGGAAAAATGCTGACAGTATATTTTATTATTATTATTCACAGTCTGACAGCCTCCGGTTGCTGTAACACATGGAGGTGGTGGCGGGTAAAGCCACAGGCTCCTCGTGGGGAACAGAGCTGCCATGTCGCCCTCTGCTGGTGCAGAGTGACTCAGGAAGGCCAGCAACAGGAAGGAGGATTTTGCTTGAGGTCACAATCTATAGTGAGGTGTTCACTCAACATAAAGAAATCCTTTTCACTGAGCTGTTCTCACCACTGCTTCTGCAAATCCCATGAAGTAGGCTCTATTTAGTAATCATAATTTAATCCAATTTATTTTAATCCAAATCCATGTTAATCTATTAGAAAAAACAGCTGTTTTGTTTCACCCCTGCAGTGAGAAGGGTGAAAGGGGTTTTTTTTGTGTGTGTGTGCCAATGCAGAAATGATTGGTGTCTTTGAATTGCCTCCACATAGGAGGCTATGTTTTCACTCATGCCTGTTGGTTGGTTGGTTGGTTTGTCAGCAGGATTACACAAAAACTACTCAACAGATTTCCATAATAAAGAAGACCAACAATAACAACAACATTTCTCTTGTTTAAGTTGAGCATCTTTCTCTTGATTCAAACAAAGATGTTCTCAAAAGACATCTCTTTGCTCAATTTAAACAATATGAACCACAATTTAAAATAAATTCTACATGTCAGTTAAGATATGATGACACTCATTTCCAGTATTTCATATTTTCACACAATATTAATGTTAATATTTTGTGTTTAGCAGGAGCAAGGAGATATTTTTGCTTCTGATGACCTTGATTATGAAAAACAGATAAACGTGTTCATGCAGCAGACATGTTTTCATCCAGAGGTCTTTCAAGATTCATTTAAAGGTTGCTAGGTTCTTTCTTTCTTTCTTTCTTTCTTTCTTTCTTTCTTTCTTTCTTTCTTTCTTTCATTTAGAGAATCTAATGCTAAGCTTTGCCCTGATGAGAATCCATGAAAGGTACAAACTGGGTCTAGGTCAACACTATAACCTCCTTCAAATATAAAACAAAAGCCATATGTAAATGTCTTTGAGATGGCTTGACTGCGAGCAGTCTGAGCACTGTGCAGTGTATCTTTGAATAAATCAAAGCTGATATAGCAGTTTACATTTACTGCCACCTCATTTGGCCTCGGCGACAAAGTCAGGTTTTACAAATAAAATATGAGATAAAACACATTTTCTGCTTTTCCAAACAGACACGTATTACCTGTCATACACTGCATGTATCTTTCATTTTACCCTCACTACACTAGGTTAAAGTCCCTGAATGTATAATTCTAATGACTACAGCATCTTTAGGCTTGTGTTTGTAAAAGGGCAGTCTGTGTGATGCTTTCAGCCCGTTAATTCAACAGGGCTGTCACAACATGTGCTTCTATCTTTTACAGTGTGTCTTTTAATATGTCCACTGGGGGGCGGCAAAGTCTGAAATCTTCTAGATCTATGCACAACCCCAGGTTCACTTTTAATCAAATTTACCAATATTAAGTCTGTTAATCATTTTGAAGTGGGAGCAACCAATACAGCTCAGTCCTGCGATGATAGAGGGGTTGAAAATGAAATAAATTACAATGTGCATGTAGAAAACATCAAAATATGAGCAGTCTGCTGTCATTTTTAACTCACGGCTACTTGTGACTCCATATTTAAGGGGTGTGGGTTTATTTGAGGAGTATTCGAGGTCTGCTGCTCGTGAGGAATAGCTGACCCCGCTCACACACCCCCTGCAGTGGGCAGACAGGCAGACAGACAAACAGACAGGCAGACAGACAGACTGGCTGACCGTAACACTGTAACCGATATGCTAAAATACTGGACCATGTGCCATTCCAAATTTGTCTTTCAGCCACGGGATCCCACCGTCTGCCCAAGAATAAACACACACATCCAGGCGTCTCCCCCCTGCTCTATACTGTACTCCCGTGTCTGCGTGTGTATGTGTGTGTGTGTGTGTTTGTTGGGTATCATAGCTAGAGATGCAGGGATGTCTGGGTGAGGAAGGAGGTTGATTCTCAGTCGCTGATGTAACCAGACTGGGAGAGCAGGGTCACAATGAGCCCACGTGCGGCTCTCTTTATGGAGCCGCCTGGTAATCCCGTCTGTTGCTAATGGTCATTTAATCCAAAACAGAGTTATTGACTCTTTGTAGCGGCTATGTGGGTCCCTGCTGAACTTTTATTGACCCCCCCCCCCTCAACAATCCTCGTAGCAGTTTGACTTCCAGGGGAGGCTGTTTAACCTCTGTCTGCTGCTTCATTTACAGCTCGGGGAAGCAGAAATTGTTTTTCCCAAACTGCTGCCAAAATGTGCATTAAAAAATTATTAATGCTGAGAAAAAGTCCGAGGAAAAGAGATGGTACGAGAGCGAGAACAAGATGTTGTACTGACAGAGCTTTTGAAAAAGGAAAAGCTTTCCCTCATGCATGATGTATCTCACTTTGCAGGGAGAGCAGAAACTGTTGTGTAGGCAAGTCAGATGGCACTTTGCAGTCTCTCTCTGCAGTCAGGGTTGCAGACAGTCGAGAAACCTGCAAAAACACCTAATTTCCGCACGACAGCGTGTTTGAGCATTATTGAACAGGAGGAGATAACACCGAGGCAGCCGTGCGCACAGAGAGCGACAGATAAGAAGTCACTTGGTTCAAAGTTTTTGCTCCAATATCTTTTTGTACACACATCAAGGAAATGAATCGAGAACGGCATCTTCAGTGTCCTCCTCTGTGCACGCACACACACACACACACACACACACACACACACACACACACACACACACAGATTGTCTCGAGTCAGCTGTGTGTCACTGTAGCATCATTAGCTTTTCTGTGTTCCTGTGTTATTGATGCGTTTTAAATATTTATTAGGCCACTTCCACAGCAGCAGCAGCTTCTTCGAAACCAGCCGACAAAGCCCAGATATTTATGTATGCGTCCTTGAATAACAATGAGGAGGAACAACGGGGACAAATCTATGTGATGCGTGATATAGGATAGATTTTCTTTCTCTTTTTCATCTGCAAGAGGTTTGACTTCATGTCTCAGAAAACTTTTGTAGCCACTTAATGTACACAGAAGGAGTAATACAGCAGGGCATTTAGGACATGTTTCGGGGTCTCTTGTCAGCCAGTGAGCTTTGTTCATGTTTACTGGCGATATCCAGTATAATCCTGCACCCAAAGTAGGTCATTTAAGTGTTTCAGCTTAATGTGAGGGGTTACATTGACCCTTTTCTTTGAGATTTTTTGTTATAAACAAAAGAAAAAGAGGAAACAGTTTACACAGAGGATTGTTTCCATTACTGACCTGTAACTTCATTAATTTAGTCTAAAAAAAGAATCAAAAAACAGTGAGTAAAGCCCATGATAATTACCCACAGTCCAAAGTAATGTCCTTAAATGAGTTATTTTGTCTGACTTTGTCTGACTTACAGACAGTCATTACATTAATGAATGTCTTTGGGCAAATGGAGCAGCACATCCAGTCAATCTGAGTAGCAGGAAACAGTGAATGAATATTGCATTTTTTTTCTTTATGAATAAACTACATAATAGATAAATCATTTTAACATTTTCTGCCCAAACTTAGCAGGCAGCTTTGCAGTAGCAGGTTCATTGTCCTGAAAAAAAAACAAAACAAAAAAACAAAAAAAACACTAACAAAATGAACAAAACAAAAAAGGGAACACATAACACATTTCTTGTTTGAGTGTAATAAACAAGAGGGCTTATGTAAGGCTTATATAAAAACGTGGGTTGCATGAAAAGTAAGTATTATGTTGATTGCACAAATATTAGTGTATGTGAGCGAGTCTGTGGGTTTCAGGAAGGAATAAAAGGAAACCAGACAGAAAGTCTGACAGCTCTGTGAGGCTGCCTCACTGCAGGCACAGTGGTGCTCTGAGCTAAACGCTGATGACCAAATGCTAACACGCTCGCTAACCTTCTGATGTGTAGCAGGTATAATGTTAACCATGTTTAGCAAACTATTAAAGCAACATTATGTAGAAATTGGCATTATGTGTAATTTGGAGCCCCCCCAACAGTTTCTGAGAGAAATGCCACTGTTGTAAATCCAAATCCCTGATCTGTTATAGTTTATCAGATGTAACTACAAACAAAAGTCATGACATCAAAACAATACTATGTGTTGAAAACTTGAATGCTGAAGTGAACATGGAGAAACAAGTGATTGGGGAGACACAACGCAAAGGCATTTGGTCATAAACTCAACTGGACATAATGAAATTCATTCGTTTTTCATCCTGTGGGGGAACATGAACGTCTGTGCAAAATTTCATAGAAATTTACAGATATTTCAGTTTGTAATGGTCGACTGACTGTGCAACATTACGGTCCCTACTGCCACACAACATTTACTAGCATCCGTTGCAATATGAGACTGTGTGTTTGAAGTTTGCAATATTAAGACACTGACATAAACTGAAGTTCTTTGTCGAAGTGGATGTTCACGATTACTTATGAACTGTAGATAAGTCAGTCCACATCCCTCAGCCTGGTAAATACTGGCAGAGGACATGTAACAGGTGAGTAGGAAGGTGCTTTACTGATCCCAAGGGAAATTTACATAAGCAGCGTATTATACGACACATACAAAACACAAATGTAGATGTATAATAAAAGAATAGAAAAATGATACTGGAAACAAGATTTAAAACAGAATATATGGATGAATAGCTCAC